>NC_045981.1:2228820-2853820 GCF_010909765.2 Amblyraja radiata | reverse complement strand
TAGGTTAATTGGCTTGGTATAATTGTAAATTGTCCCTAGTGTTGTCCCTAGGATAGTGTAAAGTGCAGGGATTGCTGGTCGGTGTGGACTCATTAGGTCAAAGGGCCTGTTTCCGCGCCGAATCTCTGAAATAAAATATAGACTAAAATAAAGGCCATCACTAGGGTGAATACTGAGAAGCAGTTCCTATGGCCGATGAAATCATGAAAAAAGGGCACAACCATAAAATATATTTGGAATGTCTATGTGGAAGCGGGGACTGCTATTTTCACAAATTGATTGGAGGCAACCAGGAACTTTAATGAGGTTGTATACCAAGAAAACATGAGATAGATAGGCCTTGGAACTGAGTTGCAGATCAGCCATGAATGAGTTGATCAGGGAGAGAAGTTTTCAGGATTGAATCATAGACTGCCGTAAGCAGGGCTGGAAGGCAAGGTGTATGCCCATCGAGGTTGGCTGCAGAGGTTTTGCAGGGCAATCGCTCTACAAAGCCTTGAATGCACTGAGCATCAACGGAGTGGCAAGGAGAAGGGCCATCAAGAACACCACAGAGGCAGCGGAGAAGGCATCAAGATGGCTCTGGATCAGGAGAGGAGGTCCATGGGGAGGAGCGAATGCCACCTGAACACAAGTCGTGGTCTGATCAACCACGGCTGGGTCGCCTGGGTGAGGGTGTCTGATGTTGAAAGACCCGAAACACCCAATGACCCCAGGTTACATCACTGATGATGTGTTCAGGAGCATCTATCGATGTATTTGTATCAAACTATCTTTGATTCAACGTTTCTGATATCTCCAAAGTCTGTTTTAGTAACCCAAGATACTCAAAGAATTTCCATCCTCATTCTTAATGGGCAAAGTTTTCCTGACGAGGTTTAACCATTTCTTATTATTATATAACAGGCATTTATTTACTCTGAATATTTTATAGGCTGAATAACTGAGCTGCCTATCGACAACAAATACTGGTATAAAAATCCTTCAGCTCCCTTCATCTTAAAAATAAAAGTCTCAATATCGGGGCTAGATTTTCAAGTATGTTTAACATCGCTAAAAATAAAAGATGGTAAAAGTAATTGAAAACCACCTGCCTCACAGATCTTGCTGTAAAGAAAATTGCAAAAATTCACAGGGAAATATGATGCTCCACCAATTATGCATCGTAACTGCCCACAGGGTTTTAAATGGATCGGCAATATGTTGTAATTTTCCAATTAACTCTAAAGTCTGCAGATGCTTTTTTTAGATTAGTATAGAGATACAGCGTGGAAACAGGCCCTTCGGCCTGCCAAGTCCACGCCAACCAGCCACCCCCGTACACTATCACTATCCTACACACACCAGGAACAATTTCCAATTTTACCAAGCCAATTAGCTGACAAACATGTGTGTCTTTGGAGTATGAGAGGAAACATAGAAACATAGAAAATAGGTGCAGGAGTAGGCCATTCGGCCCTTCGAGCCTGCACCGCCATTCAATATGATCATGGCTGTACCAGTCCTGTACCTGCCTTCTCTCCATACCCCCTGATCCCTTTAGCCGCAAGGGCCACATCTTACTCCCTCTTAAATATAGCCAATGAACTGGCCTCAACTACCTTCTGTGGCAGAGAATTCCACAGGTTCACCACTCTCTGTGTGAATTTTTTTTCTCTCATCTTGGTCCTAAAAGACTTCCCCCTTATCCTTAAACTGTGACCCCTTGTTCTGGACTTCCCCAACATCGGGAACAATCTTCCTGCATCTGAAACCAGAGTTCCCGGGAAAATCCCATGCAGTTCACAGGGAAAACATACAAACACCGGACAGCCAGAACCCGGAGTCAGGATGGAACCCTGGTCTCTGCCACTGTAAGGCAGCAACTCTACCGCTACTCCACCATGCCGCACATTTCTTGCTGCACAATGACTAGTCAGAAAACTATTTGATAGTCAGTGGTCCTTTTATGTAAAGACTTTGTGTGGACATTGTAGGCTTCAACCAACCAGAATTCTAACATGATATTTTAGAATGCAGCTTCGAGTCTGAAAATAATATTAATATATTCTAAATGGTGCAACAAAAAAGCTGAGGAAGGGTCTCGACCCATTCCTTCTCTCCAGAGATGCTGCCTGTCCCGCTGAGATACTCCAGCATTTTGTGTCTTTCCTACATTTAAATTAAAAATTAAATTACATTTCTTTATTTATATAGCACATTTTTAGTCAACTTGCATTGACCCCAAAGTGCTTCACATAATTACATCCACACACACAGGCAAAGGTGGGTGAAGTGTCTTGCCCAAGGACACACACAGGCAAAGGTGGGTGAAGTGTCTTGCCCAAGGACACAACGACAGTATGCACTCCAAGCGGGATTCGAACCAGCTACCTTCCGGTTGCCAGCCGAACACTTAGCCCATTGTGCCATCTGTTGTCATTTAACATCTCATTCATGACAGAAAATGTCCCGGCTGAGTTGGATGATCAGCCATGATCATATTGAATGGCGGTGCAGGCTCGAAGGGCCGAATGGCCTACTCCTGCACCTATTTTCTATGTTTCTATGTTTCTAATGGCTTGAAGAAAATAAACCAGCCAACCACGAGTAATCTGACATGATCTCTTATATTCATTTATTTTTAGCTGTGCATATCAGTCTAGAATTTCCTAAGATCTTTTTACTCTGTTATTGACATTCAATCATTTTTCTTTGTGAGTTCAAATATATTTATGTACAAAATTGTCGAACTATCCTGGATTTCAACATATCTCCTGCCTAACAGATATTTACATTTTAGTGCAATCAATTGGAAACAAATATCTGAATATTTAATGAAGATAAATCACCAGTTTGTTTAGTTTAGAACTACAGCGACTGCACAGAAACAGGCCCTTCGGCCCACCATTTCCGTGGTGACCATTGATCACCTGCTCACCAGAAGGCAACATGTGGCATAAAATTTATGTAGCGATAAGCAAGATTGGACTCCAACATCAAGACATAAGTGGAATGGAAGATTACAGCTGCAACCTTCATCCAATGTCAGAAGGCTCTTATTAAAATCTGAGGCACACAAAAATGCTGGAGAAACTTAGCGGGTGCAGCAGCATCTATGGAGCGAAGGAAATAGGCAACGTTTCGGGCCGAAACGTTGCCTATTTCCTTCGCTCCATAGATGCTGCTGCACCCGCTGAGTTTATCCAGCATTTTTGTGTGCCTTCGATTTTCCAGCATCTGCAGTTCCTTCTTAAATACTTATTAAAATCTGGACTTGGTATGATTTTAAGGTGTTATTTCTGTACTATTCTAAATACCAAGTGATAGATCAAAGCACAAATATGTAGGAAGGAACAGCAGCTGCTGGTGTACATGGAAGATAGACCCAAAATGCTGGAGTAACTCAGCGGGACAAGCAGCATATCTGGAGAGATGAATTGGTGACGTTTCGGCTAGAGACCCTTCCTCAGACGGACTGAAAGACAGTGAAATATTGAAAACAATATGGAGGAATATTACATAATACAAATTGTGATAAAAGTAGATATGCAGACTTCCTGTAACATCCAGGTCAGAGCCAGCTTGATTGCACTTTGACCTATAGATCGGAGCCATTTCCCATTTTACATTCTGCCTATACTGCACATAAACCTTTGATAATTCATATTTTGGATGAGATGAATGGTCGATTGCCTTCTGCTCACTCACAGGGATAATAAATATGCTATAACACCATGTGGGAGAGCAGATGACCCACGGGCAATAATTACACCTCAGTCAATGTTGGTCGGTAATTTCCTGAAGGTGATGACTACCTGCAAGGTCCACCCTTACCTGTAGAGAACCTCCAGCAGCAACCTGACCTGGCCATGAAGCCCATTTTACCAAGATGGCAGGGCCTGCACAACCCACTGGGAGGCTGGTAGAGAGTGAGGGATCCATGTTCGATCCTGACCTCGGGCAGTGTCTCTGTGGAGTTTGCTTGTTTTCTCTGTGACTACACGGGTTTCCTCCGGGTTCTCCAGTTTCCTCCCACAACCCAAAGATGTGCATGTTTGTAGATTAATTTGCCTCAGTATCTTGCCCCTAGTGTGTAGGCAGTGGATGCAAAAGTGGGATAATGTGAAGAGGTGATCGAAGGTTAGCATGGACTCAATGGGCTGAAGGGGATGTTTCAATGCTGCATCTTTCACTCATTCAATCAAATGCTCAGAAAAGTATCAATCCGTCCAATCCAGCCACTAATGCAGTTAAAGAAGTAAAAATTAGATCCTATATTAGAATTTGTTTTGCTACAAAGTCAACAGGAAGAGTTCTGCAGTAAATGTTCTGACATGATTCATTCTAAAATGATGAATTTCTCCTTTTTAACTATTCCTTCTTCTCCCTGCTCCATCATGCAGAAGATACAGAAGCTTGAAAGCATGCACCACCTGACTCAGGAACAACCTCATCCCCTGTTGTGAGGCTTCTGAATGGTCCTTCCATGAGCCATGGTTCTATCCAATTCACCTCAACTCCAACATGGACATTGTACCTCGTCTCCAGAACTGGTGCACTATCATGCTGAGAACTATATTCCGCACCCTGAACATTTTTCCTTTTCTCTACCCATTGTTCTTCTGTTTGGCTTGATTGTATTCACATATGTGATTTGTTTACACACCAGGCTTTCCATTGAAGATAGACACAAAAAGCTGGAGAAACTCAGCGGGTCAGACAGCATCTATTCTTCAGTCTGCAGAAGGGTCTCGACCCAAAATGTCACCTGTTCTTTTTCTCCAGAGATGCTGTCTAACCCGCTGAGTTACTCCAGCTTTTAGTGTCTATCTTCGGTTTAAACCAACATCTGTAGTCCCTTGCTACACAAAGCTTTTCATTGTACCTCGGGTACATGGGACAATAATAAACCTAAACCTAAACACAGTAAAAATATTTTTTATTGACATAAATTGCAGGATATGCCATTTCCTTGTGTCTATTTCCCCGGTGATGTCCCATGTTTGTGGCCCATGATTAAGACGTGGGAATTGCTATTGTACATTTCCTATCTAGAAACAAAAGTAGCAGTCAGAACAGAGCTGCACATTAAAGAGGGTACACAAAAATGCTGGAGAAACTCAGCGGGTGCAGCAGCATCTATGGAGCGAAGGAAATAGGCGACGTTTCGGGCCGAAACCCTTCTTCAGACTGATGGGGGGTGGGGGGGAGAAGGAAGGAAAAAGGGAGGAGGAGGAGCCCGAGGGCGGGGGGATGGGAGGAGACAGCTCGAGGGTTAAGGAAGGGGAGGAGACAGCAAGGGCTAGCAAAACTGGGAGAATTCAACGTTCATGCCATCCGGACGCAAGCAACCCAGGCGGAATATGAGATGCTGTTCCTCCAATTTCCGGTGTTGCTCACTCTGGCAATAGAGGAGACCCAGGACAGAGAGGTCAGATTGGGAACATTAGAGAGGTTCTCAACATAACAAGACGCAAAATGCTGGAGTAACACAGCGGCTCAGGCAGCATCTCTCTCTCTCTCTCTCGAGAACATGGATAGGTTACGTTTCAGGTCTGGACCCATCTTCAGGCTGATTGTTGGGGGATGGGGGGGGGGGGGGTGAGGGGGGAAAGAAAGCAGGGAAGATGGGCAGGATAAAGCATGGCAGTTAATAGGTGAACACAGGCACGAGGGGGTTTAATAAGCAGATTGGACAGATATACGCAGGTTGGACAAAGGCCAAAGATGAAAAAACAGAAGGTCTGAGCTAAAAGGATTGGAGAGATGCTCATTGTAAAGCCAGAATGTAGGTAAGAATGTAGATGGGACAGAGCAGGTGGTGAGAAACAGGTGCAAGTCCAGGTGAGACATAGTGGGGATGGGGAGGGAAAGAAAGGGGGATGTGGGAGAGAAAGGGGAGGAGGAAGGAGAGGGTTGTTAGAGGCTACCTACAATTGGAGAATTCAATGTTCATACCATTGGGTTGTAAGCTACCCAAGCGGAATATGAGGTGCTGTTCCTACAGTCTCACTCTGGCAATGGAGGAGGCCCAGGACAAAACGGTCAGTATAGGAATGGGAAGGAGAGTTAAAATGGTCAGCAGCCGGGAGATACAACAGGGTTTGGTGGACTGAGAGCAAGTTCAGTTTAGTTTAGTTTAGTTTAGAGATACAGCGCGGAAACAGGCCCTTTCGGCCCACCGGGTCCGCAGTGTCTGGTTAAATGATCGCTGACTCTACGCTTGGTCTCGCCGATGTACAGGAGACCACATTGGGAACTGCGGATGCAGTAGCTGAGGCCAGAGGAGGTGTGTGCGAACTGTGATCTCACCTGGAAGAACTGGATGGAGGCGGGAGGAGGTGTACAGTTTCAATAATGCTCCCTATGATATCACTGCTGCAGCAGTGACTTGGAACAAATCTGAGGTCAATGTTCCCATATAGAGCCACGGCTGATAGAAAATAAAAGTCCAGTAATAAGTTGTTCCTGAGTGCCCTGAATAGGAAGAGAACTGTAGCAGAAAGACAAATAAACACACACTATACACCACTGAAAGACATATACATTTGAATGTGAAGAATATGTTAACAGTGGCCCTTGTGTCTATGGACCAGCAGAATAAGTAGTACAAATAATTAGTCGCAAATTGAAATATGAAATCGGGAGACTCGGAGGCAGGGTTCAGGGGAAGGTGAAATGCTTCACATTGAGAGCTGGTGAAATGTAAACATGGCGGTGGTAAAAGCCGCGAGGAGAGAAAGTGAAAGCAGATGGCACCAGTTCACAACAATTGTGCCATTTCACGGTCTTTTCTTTTTGCCTTCAGTCTTATGGTGACGGAACCCGAGCGGAGGCTTGTCCACGTGCACGTCACTTCCATCAACTCGCTCCTGCACTCCCGAAGCACAGGCGTTGGTACAAAAGCAAACTTGCACTTAAGGCCCACCCTTCACAGACAGAGCACCACAGAAGGTCAAATGACAAGGGTAAAGGCTGATCAGCAATAAGATCAATTACAAAGGAAATAATTCTTCAATTTTAAATTATTGATTCTAGTGTTATTTCTATTTTCACCAAGTACCCGATGCAGAGAATAATACAGATGGGTGTCTGAAATGTATGTGCAGATGAAAGGCATGTAGTCAGTCCATGACTGTCTTGTGAGAAGTAAATATGAAACTGAACTTTACAGAACAAAAACAAAGTAAGCTTAAAGTAACAGAGACTCATGCCAAAAACGGGGATCATTTACCATGATCCTAATACATATTCACTGCGGCACTTTGGCGCAGAGGTGGAGTTGCTGCCTTACAGCGCCAGAGACCCGGGTTTGATCCTGACTACGGGTGCTGTCTCTACAGAATCTGTACATTTTATTTCGGAGTCACGTGTGTGACTACGTGAAGAATCCCGCCAGGACGCATGCGTGTCATATCGCTACACGCATTGCAACGAGTCACAGCAAGGGGGAACGACGTTCCCCTAGCGGCAAAATTTGAAAGCCAGGAACAGCAGGTAAGGAGACTGCATTCCAGAATTTGAAAGTCGGGAACAGCAGGTAAGGAGACTCTGCGTTCCTTCCACTTACCTTTTAGGTGGAGACATGGACCGGATCCATGAAGGCTGCGGGAGAGCTGGCGGGGGAGAACCACGGAGTTGCGGACAGCCAGCAGAAACAGCAGCAGCCGACGGCACGGGAATCTTCTGAATTGGAGTCAGCTGTGCTCGACTTCACTCCCGCTACGGCGAAATCCACTTCTCGGCCGGGCGGGAAAGCGAAGAGAAAGACCCCACGAATGCCGGACTCAGATGAGTCGGACTTTGAGGAGCCGCGAGCGGCCAGTGCCCGTGAGCACCGGGGCCGGTTCGAGCGGACGGGGCAGTACGAGCAGCCGGGAGCGGCTAGTGCCCGAGAGCACTGGAGCCGGTTTGACCGGCTGCATGACGAGGAGCAGCCGCGAGCGGCCAGTGCCCGTGAGCACGGGGGCCGGTTAGAGCGGTTGCTCCAGTAGATCCTCCAAAGTGGCAGACTCCGGGAGAGGGAGGCTAGCCACAGTGGGCACCCAATAAGTGTCTCCTCCTCGTCAGAGGAGAACACGGAGGATCTGTTCTGGGTAGACTCTGAACGGGTCACAGAACCACATACCCCCAGTAGCCCTGGGGTGAAATAAGGCATGCTGGATATGGTGAACCAATTCTTCCAGCCAGACCTAACCGGGGAAGACCTGGAGCCCAAAATTGCAGCCAGTGTGGACTATTTGTCTAGTAACAAACTACAGACACAGGCTATGTCTGACGCCATTGCATGGCATTTACCCCCAGGTAACTGCAAGGCATTGCAAGTGCCTAGTGTTAACCAGTGTATCTGGAGACATATGGGGACAGGTATCCGCAATACTGATCTCAAAATCCAAAACGTGCTCAAGGTATTGACGGCGGGAAGTCAATAACGGCAGCAGGCGGGGTGGAACGACGTTCACCCGTAGCGACAATTTTAACCTGGACCTGCAGGTAAGAGCTGCGGTCTTTTTATGTTTTTACCATGCTGATTGCAGGTGGAGAAACCAACGGGCTGCGACAAAGCTGGTGGGCTAGATGGGATCAGCTGTGCCCGATGTCGCCTCCACACCGGCCATATCCACTCCACGGAAGGGCAGTAAGGACAAAGCTGGTGAGGGAGGACCGCGGAGCAGCGGGCAGCCAGCAGCAGCCAGCGGCACTCGGATCACCGATAGTGGGATCAGCTGTGCCCGATGTCGCCTCCGCACCGGCCAGATCCACGCGGCCGGGCGGAAAGGCTAGACACAAAACAAACAAGGTCGTGGACTCAGAGGAGTCCGACTTTGAACAACCGCGGGCGGCCAGCGCCCGAGAGCGCTGGAGCCGGATGGAGCGGTGTATGGAGCTTTGCTCCAACGTGACAGACTCCAGGAGATGGAGTCGGGTCACTGTGGGCCCTATGATAAACCCACAGCAGTACCTCTTGAAGGGCTGCACAGTGCTTCTACCTCATCAGAGGGGAGCACTGTGGGTCAGTTCTGGGCTGACCTGGAAGAGGGGTCCGCAGAAGGAAAGACAAGTGTGCAGCGGGTGCAGGAACAAGAGAACCTGCGGGGACCTCAAACGCCAACCAAACCGAAAATCCAGACCCAGCGCGACAACAGCAGTGAAGAACCTACAAAAAGTAAACCTGCCACTGGTAACTATGGAGGTAGGTGGGTCTGGTTCCCTACAATATACAGGGAGCACGGAGATTGGGTGGAGATTACACTCTTTTCTGAATGCATGGAGCATGATAACAACCGATACTTACATCTAAAGCAGTATCCAGGGATATACAATATTTATACACAAGTACAGCCCTCCAGTTCAACATATACTGAACCGAATGTTCGTGCCTTCTGATAAAGGAAAATCAAAAGCGCAAGCTGAACTGAAGCGGCTTTACATAAAAGGTGTAATTGAGAAAACTCAACACGAACCATTAGAATTCGTGTCCAATATATTTATCAAAAACAAAAAAGATGATGGTTATCGCATCATCATAGATCTGACAAAATAGATACATTTGTTACTGCTTAACAATTAATTCCCAAAGGTTACTTCAATGGCCAGCATCGATTTAAAAGATGCTTACTATTCAGTGCCTATACGAGGTGACCACAGATGTTACTTAAAATTCAACTGGATGGGACAACTCTGACAGTATAAAGCACTGCCAAATGGGTTCTCATCAGCCCCAGGCTGTTTCACAAAATTTTTGAAACCAGCCCTAGCGTTTCTACGGAAACGTACACACATGGTCATGGCATATTTAGATGACGTACACATTGTGGGCAAAACTTTGGAATTGGCCAAACAAACTGTCACAGCCACAAAAAAGTTATTTGGAAAACTGGGATTCATTTTTCATCCAGTTAAATCTAAACTAACGCCTTCCACTACTATGGACTATCTGGGGTTTCACCATTGACTCAGTTCACATGTCGGTGACTCTGCCTAAGGGAAAGGCTAGAGATTTAATAGAGGCTTGCAATAACCTCACTGACATCAGCAAACCATCCATCAGATTGGTAGCAAAAGTAATTGGCATAATGATGGCTGCCTTTCCAGCCACACAATTTGGACCTCTACATTACCAAAACTTACAGAGAGCAAAATACAAGCACTCTAAATTATGCAGGTCACTTTGACAGACCTATGAAACTACCAATCAAGCTAAAATGGAACTAAAATGGTGGATAGATAACATCTGGCTTTGTTCCAATCCAATCATTGTCAGTAACCCTTCCATGGTACTACAAACTGATGCAAGTGCACTTGGGTGGGGAGCCACCAATACCAATACCACCGTGGTAGCATACATTGACCACAGGGTGGAAACAAATTGACATCATGTGACAATCTGGCTATACAATTTGGCAATGGTGTATCCAGAGAGATATTTGGATATCAGCCACTTACCTACCAGGAAGACTAAATTCAGTGGCAGACACCAGGTCAGGCAAATTTAATGAAAACACCAAATGGATGTTGAATAAAATAGTATTTGCTGATATCACAGCAAATATGGAACACCAGATATCGATTTATTCGCATCCAGACTTAACCACCAGTTATCAAATTATGTTTCATGGGAACCAGACCCTGGGGCAGCGGCGACAGATGCATTTTCGCTGCATTGGGGGGGGGGGGGGGGGGGGGGGGGGGGGGGAATTGTTTATTTACGCATTCCCTCCTTTTCCTGCCTCATCAGTCGGGTATTAAGGAAATACAACAAGACTCTGCATCTGGTATTGGTAGTACCCGATTGGCCTACACAACCATGGTTCCCAGTGGTATCAAACATGGTATCAAAGACATGAACATCCCGTCTGTTCTGGAATATCTGGCAGGCCTCCACAATGATGAGGGGCTCAGTTACAGTGCCATCAACTGCGCCAGAAGTGCCCTATCGACTTACCTATGGCAGGGGACAGAGCATTACACTGTTGGGACTCACCCACTGGTACAAAACTTATGAGGGGAATTTTTAATACTATCCCCAAGAACCAGATACTCCCAAATATGGGATGTAAGAATAATCCTGAAGATGCTCAGGAATTGGTCTCCAGCAACAGTTCTGTCCCTACACAGACTGACATTAAAACAGTCATGCTAATGGTATTGGTCACGGCACAGAGGATACAGTCACTGTACAAAACTAGACTGGACAACATGACTTCCTCAACAGAAAATATTACGTTTCATATTCATGAGTTAGTAAGCAGAACAGAAAGGGATCAGCAGGCCTCAATATACAATTAGGTCATACCAACAGATGATCGTCTGTGTATAGTAAGACATCTGTCGTTATACATGGAGAAAACGAATATCCTAAGAGGCAATGAAAAGGCACATTTTGGTCAGCCACTAGCAACCACACCAAGAGTGACGGTCCAGACCATCTCAAGATGGCTGAAACAGGTGCTAACACAGGCTGGGGTGGATACTAATATTTTAAAATCTCTTTCCACCAGGGCTGCAGCTACATCGGCAGCAATACAGTTGGATGTACCAATGGACCAAATCCTCAAGGCAGCAGGATGGTCTGGAGGGGAAAACATTCCAATTATTTTATAATAAACCAGTAATGAAACCTGGAACGTTTGCAGAAACAATTTTAAGTTCTGTAAATTAATTTAAACCCATGAAAAGGGGTTATAAATTTGTGTTAACAAATTTTATGATTTCAATGTCGAATTCATGTCCAAATTATGTTAACACAATTCCTCCCACAGTCAAGGCAGACGTGATGCATGGACTCGTTTCCACGGCATGAAATCACAGAGCTTTAAAATCTTCACGTAGTCACTCACGTGACTCCGAAATAAAATAGTAAGGTTAAACGAGAACTTACCAGTTTGAAGTTTGATCTGTATTTAATGAGGAGTTACGATGGGGGATTACGTGCCCTCCGCTCCCACCCTTGATCATATACTTAACTGGTATCTCTTCTCTAATCTTACTATGTTTAGTCATTACAGTTATCTGTGATTTCACACCGCTGCTTTGAAGAATGACACGCATACGTCGTGGCGGGGTTCTTCACGTAATCCCTCATCGTAACTCCTCATAAAATACAGATCAAACTTCAAACTGGTAAGTTCTCGTTTAATCTTACTATTCTACCTGTGACCCTGTGGGTTTACTCCGGGTGCTCCGGTTCCCACCCACATCCCAAAGATGTGCAGGTTTGTAGGTTAATTGGCTTCAGTAAATCGTCCCTCGTGTGTCGGATGTGAGGGTGGGATAACATGGAACTAGTGTACGGGTGATCGATGGTGGGTGTGGACTCAGTGGGCCAAAGGAGCTGTTTCCACAATGTATCACTAAACTAAACTAAACTAAACTAATATCTCATACACAGTGCATATTTCCCCAAGTTTGTTTTTCAGTGGTATTGTCAGCCTTCTCTATTACAACTACTACTGTGTGTGGTGTGTGGGCTTGCCCTGCACTTGTGACTGCCACTACTCATTTTGAGGATTATTGCAGCAAGGAAAGTAAGGCGGCAGCAAGTGAGAGATGATTGAATAAAGGTCAAGGATCAGAGAGAAAAGAGGCTGAAGGAATGTTGCTGGGGGGGGGGGGGGGGAAATAGAAACCCACGCCTGCAGATTCGGTCGTTTCCTTCAACATCAGACATTACTGGTGAAATATGTGCTGTGCAAGATGTCTTGCAGCCCCTATCTTTTAATTTTAAAATTATGAAGATTCTGCAATAAAACAAATAATTAGTGACGTTCTCAATGTGGATGCATTTATTTCACTACTATTTGCAGAACCATTCCCATTAGAAGTGGATAAGAAATCAATTCACTGACTAAATATTCATTGCAGTACCTGTTACTGAAACATGCTGTAAAACCCTGGCTGCTGAAGCTACAAGGGCCAGTGCTGTCGTTCACAGGTAATGTCAGAAACAAGATCAATTTCTGCTCTCCAATTTTCTCAAATTCTCTTAAGGCCTTGACTCTCGCTGGCACCCTGTTCAATGGGCAGTTTTTGCGTGTGTGCCTTCATACCACTGACAGCATAATAATGCACAGACATTTACAACACAGGTAGCTGGGTATTGAACAGAGACAGAGATTTGCTTTTCTTTCCCACCTGTGGCATTCAAATATTTCCAATGGGGTCAAGGAAAGAGCGTTCACGTCGCGGCCCTGTTTCCACCGATCTTTCCACCACCACGCACAAGAAGCACAAGAAGCAACATGAAGCACAAGACAGACACCATTGTATGCAGATGCCACGAAGTGTGTTCAGCTCTGGGTGAACAACTAATCTTGTGTGTGGACTCGATAAGAAGATCTTTACAATTGTAATGTACTATCAGATCACTGCAAACACAAACATTTGGATGTAGACATATAAAATGAACATATTTTACCAAAGAATGATCTCCTACACAATGTGTGGTGATAACACAAAGCCCAAGCACATGTGATAATAAAACACCACTGGCTTGAACCATTGTATGTGATTCAATGATACTTTATTGTCACAAGTACCTAGGTAAAGTGAGGTTCTCTACCTGGGCAGTACCCCAGAGATGGCATGTTTCAGACACTGCCAAAGTTACAAAAAGTTAATCGTACAGTCTATATTTCCTCGTTGTCGACAGCACAGGTCCCCCCCACAGTCACGCTCCCCTCCCCGCTCAGTTGCTCCTGGTGGTGCAGGACCCTCCTCGCGCTTGGCGGCCCCCCGATGGGTTCCTTCTCGCTCCCAGTGGCCCAACCGCATCTCAGGAGTCTTCTGCCACCGTGGGATGTATCTCGGGTTCCGCGGCGTGCGAGCCAGACCCTGTTGTCGGGATGCGACTGTGGCTCGCCGGCATTCCTTTTTTGTGTGTAGGAAGAAGGAATGGCAGATGCTGGTTTGAACCAAAGATAGACACAAAAAGCTGGAGTAACTCAGCAGGACAGGCAGCATCTCTGGAGAGAGGGAATCTGTGACTTTTCGGGTCGAGGCCCTTCTTCAATCTCGACCCAAAACATCACCATACTTGAATGATATTAGGTACACAGCAGAATTACATTCCTGCTCTGTGTATTTACTTCACTTGATTGCAGAACAGGTTGAGCAAGAGATGATTGCAAAACCCCTCAAAATTTGATGAAAAAATCACCAAATGGAGTAACATAATGATAGATACCTTCATTTTCATTTGCTGAGCTCTGATTTCTGAATAGTACAATATATTCTCATTATTTTAAGAAATGCTAATCGCAAGGACCATGACATGCGCAAGTAAAAAATACAATTTCTGCTGTTTGTAACTGCAAAAACAGTAGTACAATGTTATGTTAGATTTTGGTGACATCGTCCTTCTGTCACAGGAGAACTATAAAGATTAATGGTCAGGGAATCTGTTGTCAAAGAAAAGCATTTGATAGCTAAACATCAATATTAGAATTTTAAGTGACATTGAAAGTGAATAACCAAATGCTCATGTTTGTAGAGTAATCATAGCCTTACTGGGGATTGGAAAAAAACTGTGAACGCATTTCACCAAAGAGAAAGAAAAAATTAACACTTAACCTGAATTTCACATATCTCATTATAACTTTGTTTTTAGCACAGATAAACTCAAATTATTTTGAACAGCAGTATGATGTTTGCTTTGAATTTATATATATGCTCATCCGTGGTGAATCTCTGGAACTCTCTGCCACAGAGGGTAGTCGAGGCCAGTTCATTGGCTATATTTAGGAGGGAGTTAGATGTGGCCCTTGTGGCTAAGGGGATCAGAGGGTATGGAGAGAAGGCAGGTACGGGATACTGAGTTGGATGATCAGCCATGATCATATTGAATGGCGGTGCAGGCTCGAAGGGCCGAATGGCCTACTCCTGCACCTAATTTCTATGTTTCTATGTTTCTATGTTTCCATCATACACATAGAAAAGGCGTTGGTGCAGTCCCTTTGCCTATTTGTGCAGAAATAGCTTTCCAGTTTACTTTGTGTCAATTGATCTGACACTTTGAACTTATAATCCCAAACTTATCTTCCTGGCACCTGTTAAAAGAGTCAGTGTTATTGATATTTGCATAGGGAGAAACTGCAGATGCTGGTTTAAACTGAAGACAGACACAAAAAACTGGAGTAACTCAGCTGGTCAGGAGGCATCTTTGGAGAAGAGTAATAGAGAGTTGGTATGTCAAGGAGGACTCTCTCGGACATCTACAGGTGCACAGTAGAGAGCATGCTGACTGGTTGCATCGTGGCTTGGTTCGGCAACTTGAGCGTCCAGGAGTGGAAAAGGATGCAGAAAGTTGTGACCACTGCCCAGTTAGTAGAAAAGGAAATGTAAACAATTGGAAGACAAAACAAACAGATACAAATGCAAAGACCTTTAGGAGAATGTGCTAAATAGCAAAGTTCTTATAGCAGAGCAAGATGGGTTACTCTCACGCAAACGTGTAGTACGCTCATGGGCGGATTCATGGGTGATTTTATGACTCATTTTAGCAACCTGCCTCCGCCATCTTGTTCCGCCATCTTGCTCCGCCATCTTGCTTCCGGCCAAAGATTGGATCCGCAGCGAGGAGAGGGAGTGTGGGGTCCGGGGCAGCGGGAGAGGGAGTGCGCGACCCGGGGCAGCGGGAGAGGGAGTGTGGGGTCCGGCGCAGCGGGAGATGGAGTGCGCGGCCCGGGAGAGGGGATAAGGCCTAATGTGTGTGAAGTTACGGGGAGGTTTACAATGTTTCTTATTTAATGTCCCTTGTCTAGTCTGAAATAAAGTTCATTATTGGATCAGAAGAAATATAATTGTGTGTTATATGATTATATACATTTATATAATTTTCCTGTATGTGTGTTTATAAACATTTTATTCTTTAACAAGAATTAACAGAATTATGAACTAACAGAATTATGAATCTAACCCTATATCACACACAAAAAGTTCCCCCGCAATGTCAATCACCCTGCGGGTCGGGTCGGTTCCGTTTACTACAAAATCAACTCAAACACTGCTTGTGAGCCATTTAAAAAGAAACGATTTAAAAAACATTAAAAAAGACAATTACCAGAGTCAAATTTTATTCTTGACAAGAAGTATGAACTGACAGATTTATGAATCTAACCCACACAAACTGTTGCCCCGCAACATTGATTACACTGCGAGTTGGGTCGGGTCAGGTAGGCTCAGGTTACTAAAATGGGCGTGGAAAAATGCCCAGGATCCCCTCCATAGCGTACTACACGTCAGCCCATTGCATTTCGCAGGAGTAGCTCATCTTGCTCTGCTATAAGATCTTTGCTAAATAGTATCTGAAAATTCAAATAAGCTCTCATTGTAAGTGAGATTCTTCTTTGTGGCTGTATGTGTTCTTTACTCTTTCAGATGCTTCCTGACTTGTTGAGTTTTGCCAGGAACAGTATTGTTCAATTGCCAGAAAATAAGGCAATCGAATCAATCATAATCAAGTCAACAGGTGACCCAGTGGCACAGCAGGTAAAGCTGCTGCCTCACATCGCCAGAGACCAAGGTTCGATCCTGACCTCTGTGTGGAGTTTGAACACTCCTCCTGTGACCACGTGGGTTTCCTCCGGGTGATCCGGTTTCTCCCCAAAAGTTGTGGGTTCGTAGGTTAATTGGCCTCTGTATAGGGACGACAGATGGCACAATGGGCTAAGTGTTCGGCTGGCAACCGGAAGGTAGCCGGTTCGGATCCCGCTTGGAGTGCATACTGTCGTTGTGTCCTTGGGCAAGACACTTCACCCACCTTTGCCTGTGTGTGAATGTGTGTGAGTGATTGGTGGTGGTCGGAGGGGCCGTAGGCGCAGATTGGCAGCCACGCTTCCGTCAGTCTGCCCCAGGGCAGCTGTGGCTACAGAAGTAGCTTACCACCACCGAGTGTGACTGAGGAGTGAATTAATAATGCGATGTAAAGCGCCTTGAGTATTAGAAAGGCGCTATATAAATCCCATCCATTATTATTATTATTATTATTATTATATTGCCCCTAGTTTATAGGAAGTGGCTGAGAAAGTGGTGTGACATAGAACTAGTTTGACCACGTGATCAATGGACAGTATGGACTCAGTGGGCCGAAGGACCTGTTGCTGTGATGTATCTCAAAAGTAAACATAGTGACTATGACAACTTCATTGTAATTTTTGCAACGGGGATGTTGAATTGCACCATTTGTATGGCACACTCCAATGATTATTGCAATTCCAACATTAATACCCAAATATGATAAATGTGCACATGGCAATGATTTCTATATTGTATCCCAGTTTTAGTGAATGGTGATGGATACAAAACTGTTCAAGCAATACCTCTGACTGACATCCAAAACCCTTGATGAGATTACTGCTCTGTAATCACTTCCAGGTATCCATTATATTCCCTGTAAGTAGATACTACCCAAAGGATTCTTAGTCATCAACACATGCTTTGTGATAAACTTGCACAAAGCAACCACATTATTAATGATTTAATGCAAAAATGAACTTGTCTCTTTAAAACAAACTATTGATATCCCTACAATTGATAGACAAAGGTCAAGGAAAACAGAAATGAGGAATAGCCACCCAGTGAGGATATTTATATATCTGGGGTCAAGACTGTGTATATTCCTGCCATGACCTTTAAATTATTTTCTCAGATCACAAGCCTTTCAATATATTTGATAAAAGATGACTAGCAATGTGTTTAATATAAAGAAAAGATCAACAATGAAGCACCCTACAATCAACATCGAAATTGATTCAATTATCATTTTCGGTCCCATCATTTACAGCACTTATGGAGTTTACTAAATGATAAACTGTGCAAAAGGCTTGCTGTTTGAAAGACAAGCCTGCACAAACTACATATCCAGAAGCAATGGTAAACCTTCCTGGCGTAATATCAAGATTAGATCTAATTTCACTCTTCAGGTGGCAGCTATTGTCCTTCTGAGTGTTACTCTGACATTGATGTACAGTAGTTTGAACACCTCAATCAGCTTTCTGCCTTGCAATCAGCCTCAGGTAACAAATGTTTCACTGACAATGGCTGAGAATTTCTTCCTTGCAATTTTTGCAGAGTACTTAGACTGGTTCTGAGCTCATGAAAATATATGTCCACATCATTGTTTTGCTTTGCAATCTCTGACCATAGGATTTCCAAGATAATGGACAGAAAGACAAGATATTTATTTGATAAAGAGATGAGAGGAATTTAACCAACTTCAACAACAAATCAACCTTTATTGTCATCTTGCAAAGCAACAATTGTACAGTGCAAAATGAGAAGACGTTTCCCAGGGAATACCGGAGCATCGCACATAAAACCTAAACATTTCACACATAATAACAGTAAAAACAATGCAGTCCCTGATGAAACAGTATAAATAGTTAAAAGCAGGTAAAACAGCAACATTAAAATACAGTAAAAACAGTCATTAAAATGTCCAGGGCAGCTGATTTGAATGGCCAGTGCCAGAGTTATTAAAATGTCAGTGCAAAGCAGCAGAATCAGGTGGAGTGACTGTTTAGCAGCCTCACAGCCTGTGGCAGGAAGCTGTTTAGCAGTCTGGTAGTCCGGGCTTTGATGCTACGGTATCTCTTGCCTGATGGCAGGAGATCCAGATGTATGTGGAGGGGGTGCAGTTTGTCCTTAGCTATTCTCAGAGCTTTTTTCAGGCAGCGGCTCTGGAACAGTTCTTGTACCGAGAGTAGGGAGACGCCAATGATCCTCTCTGCTCCCCATTCATATTCAGTGTCGATTAATTAGATAGACACAAATTGCTGGAGTAACTCAGCAGAACAGGCTGCCACTCTGGAGAGAAGGAATGGGTGACATTTCGGGTTGAGAACCCCAGAGTTTGAAGAAGGGTCTCAACCCGAAACGTCACCCATTCTTCTCTCCAGAAATGCTATCTGTTCCGCTGAGTTACTCCAGCATTTTGTGTCTATCTTCAGTGTAAACCATCATCTGCAGTTCCTTCCTAAACAGTTTACATTAGAACTGGTTGGATAAAGAGTATTTTATTTTTCTGGTCACCTAAATATACTGTCCAGGTATACTGGCAACGGAAAGATATTAAGCTCTGAGAGGTAGCTGATGCTGGCAAGACCCGTGTGAGGAGGAGCAGCACACTTTGCACATCTCTGCATCACAGAAAAGATAATGTTCTTATCTATAAATGATATAGTCCTCCCTCACACATGGGGGAAACTCACTGAAGTGAAATGTGCAAGAGCAAAAATGAGCCAAAAATGTAGAAGATTTCTATGAATATAGGAAAGATTATGTTTTCATCAGCCAGGAAGATAACATAGAATATCTATTCATAATATGACCTCCTCTCTCACTTGTTACTTTTGTAGAATTAAGATAAGTAATTAAGGAATAAGTTAAGTAGCATCTGCAGTTTTATTTATTTCTAATGGGTGGCACGGTGGGGTAGCGGTAGAGCCACTGCCTTACAGCACCAGAGATCCGGGTTCGATCCTGACTACAGGAGCTTGTCTGCACCATCTCCCCATGACCTGTGTGGGTTTTCACCGAGATCTTCGGTTTCCTCTCTCACTAGAAAGACGTACAGGTTTGCAGGTTAATTGGCTTGGTAAAAATGATTAAATGTAAAATAATTGTCCCTAGCGAATGTGTAGAGTAGTGTTTAAGAAGGAGCTGCAGATGCTGGAAAATTGAAGGCACACACAAATGCTGGAGAAACTCAGCGGGTGCAGCAGCATCTATGGAGCGAAGGAAATAGGCAACGTTTCAGGCCGAAACCCTTCTTCAGACCCTTCTTCAGTAGGTGTTAATGTGCTGGGATCACACGTTGGTGTGGACTTGGTGGGTTGAAGGCCTGTTTCCACGATTAATCTATAAAAACTAAAACTAAAACTATTGATTTAAGAAGACATGTTTTGGTGCAAGATGATTAGAACTCAATCTATTCTTTCCGATAGACCATCTAATCCAAGGCATAATCTGGTATGTATGCTGCAATCCCAAATGATTCTCAAGCGAGCTGTGTTCAGCTGCCAAATGCCACAGAAAATTCATTTCTCGATAATGAGATTATTTTTTGCTGAGCCCCAAATAATTCAAATAAGGAATGTGTGAGTGTGTGGGGCATTATAGACGAGCTAGACTGACTTACCACTCCTGGAATAAAGGGCTACTCTTGATTTATCTGGACTAGGATGCAGGCTAAAGAGAATACCCACCAGGGACTGTTCAATAGGAACATGACACATGAATTTCAGTAAGCCTGTTCACAAGGTTTTAAACTTGCAGATGAATGACTAAACTCCTAACTTCTTTTCTTTTCGTGTCCATCTTGTTACAAATGTTGACATCGCTGTCATCGTCCGTCCTGAAAAGGACGCAAGCTTCCGGCGACAATCAGTGGGAGCCATCACTTGTCGCAAATGAAATTATGGTGGTAGCAGAATTAGCTCAGGATACGCCCAGTTTCCAGCCCCGCGATGAGGATGCTTCTTTACGGGGCCAACTCCAAACTTGGCTGACCGTAGACCAACACCAGATTGAAAAAGAAAAACTGGAAAATTCGGAAACATTGACCATAGGATTGCAGGACTTGGCCTGGCCAGGCGATGTGTTGACGTCTTCTACTGCTATTTGCCATTAGTCCACTGCTCCGCCATTCTGTTTCACTGCAGGCAGCATCTGTTCAGTACTCAGCACATGTGACAATAGTAAACCTAAATCTAAAACTAATCCAAGCAGCATTCTGGTAGACTAGTTCCGCATCCTTCCTGCAATGGGGCGACTTTGTTGCTTAACTTTGCTTCACTGTTCTGCAACACTTGTCTGCTTGAAGGATGCTTTGAAGGATAACAAGTACACCCAAGAAAAAGTCTAGAAACTAAGAACTAGAGATGCTAGTTTATTTACACCAAAGATGGACATGAAGTGCTGGAGTAACTCCGCGGGTCAGGCAGCATCTCCAAAGAAGGTCTGAAGAAGGGTCCACACCCAAAATGCCACCCATCCTTTTTCTCCAGAGATTCTGCCTGACCCATTGAGTTACTCTAGCACTTTGTGCCTATCCAAGAAAACAGTAGCAGGATAGGCTCCTGAAACCAGATGTGCTATTCATTGTGATCATGGCTGATCCTTCCCCTTGCCTCAGCCCTTTACTGCCAGTTTTATTAGCCCTCAATTTCCTGATCTTTTAACAATTCATCTCACGCAATTTTATTTTGACTCAACTCCAGTGGTTTAGCCTCCTCGATCCTTGGGGTTACAGAATTCCAAAAAATGATCATCCAAGATTTTCTAGGCACTTTGACTTATGAATTCACATAGACTAACCACTGACGGCTAATAATTACAAGGACTATTTCCAATTGACATTTTAATATTTCTTTCACAAGCTCCTTTGCAAAATACATTGTATTTGCAAAAGAACATTGATGCTATTTCCAACATGGGTAATTAAAACAATTAATAATTTCTAAGCAATTTTTTTGAGCAAATGATTTAAATATGGTTCTGGAGAATTGAGAGGACCACTTATGCCTCGAAGTAGAAAACTCCCTGTTTAATCTCTTTAAAAATTGTTGTTTAACCAAATACTGCATTCAAGAACAAATATTCTCGCCTTCCTGTGCAAAAGGTTTCATCCAGGTGTAATTACCACCTTGTTAACCAATAGGCAATGTTTCTTATCTTATTATCTTATTAATATTATATTTGTGGAACACATTTCACCAAAAGAGTAATCAGAATGTTAGTCTAAAGTGTCACCCATAATATTCCATGGAGTTCTGATACATTTTAGGCAATTATTTAACTCAGCTTCTGGGTCTTTATGCCATTGAGTATTTCACTATTTCAAATCATTTGCAGCATTTTGGAAAATGGTTCTCCATTTAACCTGATGGCAGTGAAAATGCTTCAAGTGAGATTTTTTTTGCAGTATTGAACTTTAGACAGGCAGATCACAAGCCATATGGAACTCATTCTTTCACATGTCGCTCTTTGTTGAAAAATATAACATTTCAACACAATAATTGGTGTATCTCAAACAGTAATATGACGATTATCTTAACTCATGCAGGCAAATTAACTCCAGGTTACTTGTTTTTTCTGCAGAGAATTGTCTGGGAGCACAAATTATGGACAAGTAGCAAAAATAAATTGAAATTCCTTGGCAAATAATTCAGACAGTTTGGGTCTATTCCACTCGCAATGGTCCAAAATGGTGTCCTGGCACAGAAGCAGATTTTGGGGAAGAACCACACCTGATGCCACATGGATCAGGGCATTAATGAGGCCCAGTGAGCTCGTGTTGGATGTTGGAGAAGGGTTTGCAGATTATGCCAACATCACGGAGGGAGCCGGAGGTGTTGGATGCGAGAAGCAAAGTTACTTGGTAGTTACTCCAGCACTTTGTGTCCATCCAAGCAAATAGTAGCAGGATAGGCTCCTGAAACCTAATGTGCTATTCAATGTGATCGTGGCTGATCCTTCCTCTGGCTTCAGGTTTCCCCTGCCAGTTTTAGTAGCTCTCAATTCCCTGATCCTTCAACGTCGGTTCGCGGGAACCACTCCAGTACATCGAGCATGCGGGCTGACTGGACTTTAGACTTTGAATAATGGCGCCAAAAATGGAAGCACGTGCATGTGTGATATATGCAAAAATAATTTCACAGTGCAGTTGCACATGTGACATATAATGTACTATTGAACCATTGGGAAGCTGATTAAATGCTAGCATTCCCAGTATTGGGAGTCTGAGGGGAGACCTGATTGAAGTAAATACTATGATGAAAGGTGTAGATGGGGTGGCCAGGCAGGACCTTGTTCCCCTTGGTAGAAATGCCAAAGACACGAAACCTTTGCTTTAAGATGAGAGGGTCATTGTTTAACAGAGATGCGCGGGGCAAGTATTTTCCACAGAAGGTGGTGCGTTCTAACGTTCTACCAAAAGTGGCGCAGTGGTAGAGTTACTGCCTTACAGAGCCAGAGACCATGGTTCGATCACGTCTACAGGTGCTGTCGGAAAGGAGTTCGCACGTTCTCCCTGTGATCACGTGGGTTTTCTCCGGTTGTTCCGGTTTCCTCCCACACTCCAAAGCCTCATAGGTTGTAGGTTAATTGGCTTCAGTAAAAAGTGTAAATTGTTCCCAGTGTGCAGTATAGGTGTTTATGAGGTGATTGGTGGTTGGCGTGGACTCAGTGGGCTGAAGGGCCTGTTTCCACGCTGTATCTCTGAAGTCTAAAGTAATGTCTAAAGTGGTGGTGGAGGCAGACATGGCATCGGCAGCTAAGAGGGTTTTAGACAGACATGGATATGCAGGGAAGAAGGTGTATGGATCCTGTGCAGGCCAATGAGATTAGTTTATCTTGGCATCATGTTGGTCTTAGACTCTGGGAGCTGTAGGCCCTGTCCCTGTGCTCCACTGTTCTGTGTTCTATGTTCTTCATCTCTGTTCTCCGGCCTAATCTTGCACATTTAAATGCCCATTCTAAAACCAGAAGAACACCACAACAATAATGTCTAGGGGAATTATTCACTGCCTATAGCTTGCTGTGTTTCATGTCTATTCGGTGTTTTTATTAATCCTACACTTCACATAGTTATTTATTGTTTCATTGTCTGCAGGGATAGTTTTGACTGCTACTGAAGGAATAGTTGTTGGCCTCAAGGCTTCTGCAGGAACGAGTGAGGGGGGAAGGGGAGATGGGCTTTCAGTTGGAGATCCTATGTGTCCTGGGAGTTCACCAGCTAAATCTCCCACATGGTCTACATCCTCTGAGAATGCCCTCACTAATATTTGCTTCTTATTCACAAAGAACTAATCTAATTCCGCCTTACATAGAACATAGAACATAGAAAAATACAGCACAGGAACAAGCCCGTTGGCTCACAATATCTGTACCGAACAAGATGCCAATCTGCCAAGATGCAATCTGTAGGTCCCGCACTATTTGTGGACAAAACAGATTCATAAATTCAGTGTGTAGGAAGGAAATAATCCCGGCATTCCCTCTCTCTCTCCATCCCTCCCCCACCAAAGTCGCACCAACTTCTCATTTTCACCCAACAAACAGCTAACAATGGCCTGTTTCCTTTTTTGCAAATCTTTCATTCATTGTTCTATATCTCTCTACACCATCGTCTATACCTCTCAATTCCCTTTCCCGTGACTTTCAGTCTGAAGAAGGAACTCGACCCGAAATGTCATCCATTCCTTCTCTCCAGAGATGCTGCCTGTCCTGCTGAGTTACTCCACCATTTTGTGTCCATCTAAGGAATTGCAGATGCTGGTTTAAACCTAAGATAAACATAAAATGCTGGAGTAACTCAGCGGGTCAGAGAGCATCTTTGGTGACGTTTTGGGTTGAGACCCTTCCTCAGACAATAAATGCAGTATCGACTTTTCATCAGAACAGTTTTCTGTAAAGGACAACACCTTAAACTACGCAGAGTCTAAATTACCTGAATGTTCACAACAATTTACTTTTAAAGTTTAGAATCACAAAGAACAGGGACCACCAAGGACATTTTCTTCATTGGGGTTGAAGTTTATTGTGATCAATAAATAAAGATGCTGTCAGACTGTAATTGTATAATCATTTCCATCCATACAATTCTTGTTATTTCATTATACTGCCGAAAACTAATGTTAACTTTCATTGCATGCGCGTTAGGGAGCGTGTTATAATTCTGAAGAAGGGTCTCGACCCGCAACATCAGCCGTTCCTTCTATCCAGAGATGCTTCCTGTCCGGCTGAGTTACTCCAACATTTTGTGTCTATCTTCAAATTCTAATTAAAGAGATTTGACACCTGAAGCATCCTTTACTTTTATGAAATGTCTGTAAGCACTTCAAAACGTTGGTTGTGGTAACTGCAATTGCTCAGCAAGGTCAAGTGATGAAAATGATTTCAACACACTATAACATTCTCTGGTCCTTCATTGGGCATCTGTGAGAAAATTGAATTGCCTTTGCATGGGTATATTATTCCACTGTATAATTCCTGCAACGTGATCTTGGCCACCGTGGTCTGTTTATTATTTTGCATTCAGGCTCAAATCTCTCCCAGATATTGCAAAGTTGGGGCAGAGATGTTTGTTTAGCTGTAATTGTTACTTGTAGCCTCTGCACTCCAGCCTGTACTACTGTCAGACGGGATGTGTTTCGCTCCTTTGAACTGGTCCACGCCACACGTGAGGAACATTATCTAGAAATGCCTCCTGTAAAGACCATTCACACTGTCATTGCTACTTCTCAGATTACTAGCTGGCGATGTGATGAAACATTTCTTGGTTGCTATGCGAGCAGTTCAAATACTTTTCTTTTAATTAAATTTGAACAATCTTTAAGCAGGAACTTCTCAACATGAATGGCCTGAGCTGATGTTTTCCAAACTATAATTAGAAGTAACTGCATCTAAGTCAAAGGTCCAGTAAAAGGAATTATAGACTGGTAAAACTAGATGATACTTTGAAAGTTGCGTAATTAAAATGACCACAGTTTCAAACATACTAAGGAGGGTGGAATGAAGTCTTCAAAGACAATTGTGAGATCTCCCTCTTCGTGTCATCATAATTATGTGCAAAGGCAGAATAAACAGCCTCAGGAAGAATCTGATGGGCTTTACTAATCTATTGACCTGGCTTTGACTGGATCAAGATCAAGGGCAGCATGGTTGCGCAGCGGTAGAGTTGCTGCCTTACAGTGCGAGAGACCCGGGTTCAATCCTGACTACAGGTGATGTCTGTACGGAGTTTGTACGTTCTCCCCGTGGCCTGCATCAATTTTCTCTGGGTGCTCTGGTTTCCTCCCGCACTCCAAAGACGTACAAGTCTGTAAGTTAATTGGGTTGGTAAAATTGTAAATTGTCCCTAGTGAGTGTAGGATAGTGTTAGTGTGCGGGGATTGCTGGTCAGCACAGACTCGGTGGTCTAAAGGGCCTGTTTCTGTGCTGTAGAAGAAACATTTCACATGCAAGAATAATTTAGGGGGACTCTTGTGTTATATAAGGAAGAGTTGAGATTTTATCTCAGTTCTGGATTGTGTCAGGAACAGCAAAAATGGTATGTGTTGTTGTTCCAGTTCTACAATTGTAGTTTCCCTCCCAATGAATTAGTTGCTCTTAAAGCAATCAAGGATAGAATTGGCAGGTTAGTTTCAATGCCAAGGGAGAGAAAGGGGAGAGGTAAAGAAGGGCTGCTTTAGCTGGGTAAACCTCTGGCCAGTTCCAGTCTGGTGCGTACCAGAGGCTCGTTGACCTTGGATGTATTCTCGGTCCCTTCAGCAGAATAATACCAAGATGTAACCGATTAAATTATGTGGACAGTTTGCTCAAATCTAGCCTTGAGATCAGTAGATAGAAGTGCAATCTAACGTACACGTCGAAAATGGTAAAGGGAGTTGATCGGACAGGCATAGAGTAAACTCAGCAAATTAGAGCTAGTTTCGTTTAGTTTAGTTTAGTTTAGTTTAGTTTATTGTCACGTGTACCGAGGTACAGTGAAAAGGATTTTTGTTGCTTGCTATTTTGACCTGACCATTATTGAGCACAGTATTCTGGTTGTGGACAAGCCAACGTTTTATAAAATTAAAAAAACAAAAGATTGGCAGATCAGTCAGCACATGTGGAAATAAATGGACAGATGGTGTTTTGGGTTGGGACCCTTCTTCAGGCTGGGAGTGGAGGGAGATAGCTGGAAGTAAGGTGAAAAGAAAGGGTGAGGCAAGTGATAGGTGGATCAAGGTGCCAGAGGGCTTGATTGGGAGATGAGTCAGGTGGAGGAAAAGAATGGAGAAGATGATAACCAAGGCTGGAGGTGGAGAAGACAAAAGACAGAAATTTGTAGAAACTGATGAAGAAGGAAGATTCCATCCCACAGGGAGGGATGGGGGTGGAAGTGAATGAGAAGGGGAAGAGAAAATGGGCGGCCCAGCGTAGGGAGGGATGGGAGATGAGTGGATGGGGAAGATGTGGGAGGGGGACAAACTGGGTGACATGGGTTGGGAGTTGGGGAGGTAGGGATAGAAATATGTGCCCAGTGGGGAGGGGGATGAAAAGTGGAGGGGAACTACCTGAAATTGGAGATTTCAACGTTCATGCCTTTGGACTGGAGGCTACCCAAGGAGAATATGAGTTTGTGTTCTTCCAGTTTCTGCTCACTCTGACATTGCATGAGACCAAGGACAGTGGTTGGTGCGAAATGAGAGGGGAATTTAAACGGCTGGCAACGGGAGCCCCAGCTAGCCCTGGCAAATGGAGAGCAAGTGTTCACCAAAGCATTTGGCTGGACTATGTTTGGTGTCAGTGATGTAGAGGAGGCCACCTTAAGAGCACAAATTGCAATGGACAAGGTTGTAGGACATGCAGGTAAACCTTTGTCTCATCTTGGGATATCAAACTGTATCACAACTTCTCGATATGTACATTCTATATCCTGGCTAATGAAGGTCAACGTCTTGTATGCCTTCTTCATTGCCTTATCTACCTGTGCCACCAGCTTCAAAGTTTACCAAAGTTTATCAATGCTCTGAAGATAGACACAAACTGCTGGAGTAACTCAGCGGGTCAGGCAGCATCTCTGGAGAAAAGGAATAGGTGACGTTTCAGGTCGGAACCCTTCTTCAGACTATTCACTGTGTATTTCTTATCATGATTCAACCCCTGAAAGTTCATCACCTTATGTTCCATCCCCATTCCTCTGCTCATTTTATTAATTGATTAATATTTTTCTCCAACCTAAGACTATCTTCCTCACTATCAACAACACCAGCAATGTTAATGTCACCCTCAAACTTACTACTCATGACTATCTAGACCCGTAATCTACATCAGAATCAGCAAGGGTACCCGGCGTTACCCCTGATCACAGGTTTTGCATTCATAAAGGAAAGCAAATAAATGGAACAGTCAGTAAAATTAGTAGCAAATAAAAAGCCAAATCCAATTGTGAGGGATAAGATGATTAAACCACCATCATTGTGAGGGGCCGAATGATTGTAGTCACCAACCTTGTGATGGGCCGAGTAGTTGGAATCACCAACTTTGTGATTCGAACAAACAGTCAGACCTTCAGAGCTGTTGATAACATTGTAGAATAACAAGATGAGGTAAGGAATGTAGCTGACAACACAGAAGCTATTCTTTAGGTCAAAGGCAATTAAGTAGGTTAGGGCAACAGCTACTGAGCATGCTTAATAAGTTAAATGAATATTAACTTTACGCCCCTCATGACAAAGAACCTAATTTAAATGTACATGCGATGTATGATGTGGGAGGAGAGGGAATGATTGATGACGCACGGAGGGGAGGGTTGGAAGATTGTGAACCTCGGTACCCTGATTGGAAGGGGTCAGAAGGGGAGGCGTCCGATCAATAAAGACTGTATACTGAATTGTATTAAAATAGACGTTTTTCCTTTGCTTGGGGTGTCTCAACTTGGAGAGGCACCCGATTCTGCAGACTCGCAAATAAAGCATTTCTTGTTTCCACGATTTAGTCTCTGAGTAGTGATTGTGAGCACAAACCATATATCTCACACAATTAATGTCAACTGAAGATGATGCAAAGTGGCATCCAGCCCCAGACCAATTAACATGGGAATCTCAGCAGTTATGACAAAGCATTGGAATCATTTAGTTTATACATTGAACAGATGGAGATGATGTTTAGTTCAGTTTAGTTCAGTTTACTTTAGTTTAGTTTAGTTTCATGATGTGCCGAAACTGGCCCATTGGTCTACTGAATCCATGCCGACCAGTAATCCCTGTGTACTAGCACTATCTTAAAGGGCATATCCCACTTGGGCGTCATTTGCGCGTCATTTACGCAACTTCATTTATGCGTCATGACGAACGGGATGCGCGCATGCCGTGCATTACGTGCACATGGTGCGTGGTGATGTAGGCAGTGATATGCGGCTGCGCGCGGCGCCCCAAGATTTTGGGATTCACAAAATCTTTGTGCGCCACCTGCGTGACACGCAAATGACGCCCAATTAGGTCAGGCCCTTTACACACTAGGGGCAATTTACAATTTTACCAAAGCCAATTAACCTACAAACCTGTAGGTCTTTGGAGTGTGAGAGGAAACCAGAGCATCCAAAGAAAACCCGCGCAGTCACGAGGAAAACGTACAAACTCCATACAGACAGCACCCGTGGTCGGGATCGAAGACGGTCTCAGGTGCTGTAAGGCAGCAACTCTACCGCTGCACCACCATGCTGCATTAGGGGGGAAGAAGGGGCCAATGGCATTGCCAAAACTGGGGGTGGAGGGTGAAAATGCTCAGAATGAACCATATGTGAATGCAACAAGGCAATCTTGTTGGTAGAAATAGGACTGGATGCTGGCAAACATACTTGGAGGGCATCCTATTTAATGAATAGAAAGAAAAGCTGCATGTTTAAACGCAATATTGGAGGTTATGGAAAGGTGGAAAGCTTGGAAACTGTATCCAGAGCCCAGGAGAGGTGATTAGTGATTATATAATCATTCCAAAAAAAAACAAATGCAGCATTGTAATTTTGGCCTGTTCTTCAATTGTTTCCTTGTGACAGCTTCCAAGGAAACCATCTCTGAAAATTGAAGGAAGTTTGGTCGCCACAGACTGTTAGTGGTTGTGATTAGGGGCCTGTAGCAGAAGCAATGGCCAAAGCTCCAATTCAGAGTACAGGTCATATGAAGGTGAGTGATGCAAAATGTGGATCTGATGGAAAACTCCGCTACCATTGCAGTGGGAGTCATTGTAACATTAATGGGTTGTTTCAGACCCATTAGATGCTTTCATTATAGAGATCAAGTGGTAGCGGTACACAGTGGCTGCCTGCAGGGCTTAGCAGGGTAAAGTGAGCCAATGTAATGACCATCGATGATTCTTCAGACTTTCTAGGAGCAGAATTAGGCCATTCGGCCCATCAAGTCTACTCAGCCATTCAATCATGGTTGATCTACCTTTTCTTCTCAAATCCATTCTCCTGACTTTCTCCTCACCCCCGACACCCTTACAAATCAAGAATCTGTCAATCTTAAAAATACCCATTGCCTTGGCCTTCACAGCCATCTATGGCAGAATTCCACAGATTCACCGCCCTCTGCCTGAAGAAATTCCTTCTTATCTTTGAAAAGATACATCCTTTTAAACTGAGGCTATGACCTCTGTTCCTAGATTGTCGCACTAGTGAGAACATCCTCTCCACATTCACTCTTTCCAGGCCTTTCACAATTCGGTAAGTTTCAATGAGGTCTCCCGTAATCCTTGTAAACTCTAGTGAGTACAGGCCCAGTGCCTTCAAATGCTCATCATATGTTCACCCAATCATTCCTGAGACCATTTCCGTAAACCTCCTCTGGACCCTCTCCAACACCAGCACATCCTTCCTCAGATTCGGGGCCCAAAACTGCTGACAATACTACAAATGCCATCTGACCAGTGCCTTATTAAGCCTCCGCATCTCACCCCACCAGGAAGGTCACAAGGCCCTTCGGTTCTTCCTCAAACAGAGGCCCAAGTAATTTTCCTCTACTAACACTCTCCTCAACTTGGCGGAACTTGTCCTCATCCATAACAACTTCTCCTTTGGTTACTCTCATTTTCTTCAAGTGAAAGGTGTGGCTATGGGCACTCGCATGGACCCCAGCTACACCTGCCTTTTTGTCGGTTACAAGGACCAGTCATTGTTCCAGGCCTACACTGGCATTATCCGACAAAAACATTGTTCCACTTAAATCTACAAAATATCTAAATGTTCCATAACTACAATTTTATTTTTAATCTCAGGAAAGGATTATTTTTTTGTAATATAGCAGGTCAAAAAATGGTTTTATATGAATGTTTGTTTATAAATGCTCTAATCTATATCTCTAATCCTAAAACCAAGTGTGCATTATGCCAGGTTAATTTTATTTACTTTGAATTTTTAACACCAGATTGGTCTCATAACCTTTGTTTTGCTGTGTTTCTATATTTCAGCTGCTCATCTGAGTAGAAAGAAGTTGAAAACCAAGGAATCCCAAAGATTTGTTGCCTTTGTTTAGATTAGTTTTAGTTTAGTTTTCGAGCGTGGATAGGTCCTTCCGCCAACAGGTCCGCGCCAACCAGCGATCCCCGTACACTGACACTATCGGAGACACTAGGGACAATTTTATAGAAGCCAAGTAACCTACAAACCTGTATGTCTTTAGGATGTGGGAGGAAATTGGTGCATCCGGAGAAAGCCCATGCAGTAACACGAAGATCGTACAAACTCCGTACAGACAGCACCTGCAGTCAGGATTGAACCTGGGTCCCTGGCACCGACAGGATCAACTCTACCGCTGCTCAGAGTTAATTGAAATTATATTTGGCTCTTTGCACAACCCAGGCCCAGACCACGGATGAACATCTGGGAAGAACGGAGGGGAGGCTGGCTGGACTATGGTGCCTTCCTCACCTTGGTGCCACTGTGTTATGTTGTGTCGTGGACTTTCTGTGTTTGTGCTTTTCTTTTTTTAATTGAATTTTATTTTTAATATGTTTTATTATTTATTATTTATTTATTTTTGTGATACTGCCTGTAAGGAAAATTCATTTAGTTGTCTCTAATTGAGACAATGACAATCAATTTGAATACAATACAATATAATACAATGTCATAGATGATCCTGTTTTTAGCTTGGTGCTTGGTGCTCAAATTCACATCAAGTAAAAATAGGAATGCAACCTGCATTAGCTTCCCTTTTTCATTATGCAGCATGCCTGGCTGCAGGCTGTCTCATTGCATGCGATCAAATATTCTGTGTGCACTTTAAAGGCAAACTAAAAGCCTATTAAAATAATACTTTCAGCTAGCTTTCTAAGGCTTCTTAGGAATTTAAACCACTTCTGTTTCATGGTTGGAGCAATCACATGCGTATTTGTTTTCATTGTACCGACTCCAAATTGAAATGGTTCATTTCAAAGGGTGTGCACATTTCTTGAACATATGTGGTGTGAATGTGTGGAAACGCAAGCATTGCCATTAGAGTCTGGATTGTAATGTGGTCCTGGATGTTATGTTTGCAAATTTCCTATTCTCTAATTCTCCACTAGATAGGCCAAGAATGTCATACTCAAAAATAGACACAAAATGCTGGAATTAACTCAGCGGGACAGGCAGCATCTTTGGATTCGGATCGCGACCCTTCTTCAACCCATCTTCTCGAGGGTGGGAGATTGCAACCTTCACGTGGTCCGCCCTGTTTTGACAAATGCAATCAACCTGGCGTGCACAGTCCAATAAGATCAAATAGAACAAGTTGTCCTACAACTTTAGGCTGTGCACGACATATGCAAGAAGAAGAAGAACCCTTCTTCTCAATCTGAAATGTCACCCATTCCAGAGACGCTGAGTTACTCCAGCATTTTCTGTCTAACAGAGGCTGTATGCCGTCTTAGACAATGACCGCGAAGAAAGCAGCGAAAATATATTCTCCAATCCACCAGTAAAGATTGTGAGACCTCAGTCTGAAGAAGGGTCTTGACCTAAAACATCACCCATTTCTTCAATCCAGAGATGCTGTCTGTCCCACTGAGTTACTCCATCATTTTGTGTCTATCTTCAGTGTAAACCAGCAGTTCCTTCCTACACACAACGTCATACTCAAACTTGTACAGCTCTGGATCCATCATAAACTACTCTGACATTCTGAAAAGAAGCTGTTTTCAATGCAGGTTTGCTTGCATGTAGATCACAACCTGTATGTTTAATTCCATCGTCTTCCCAGGAACATACATTGCCACTTTATTTATATATTATCCAATTGAGTTATCCAGAAAAAAGAAACGTTCCTTAGTGTGTAAGATGGTAACCCATAGTTTTTTCTGTATTATTCTGCAAAGTAGTTTCTCTGCGTGGCTTTCAAATATTTGAACATGTCAATACTCAACAAAACCAATACCAGAAGAGCTACACAAGATACTTATGAAAACAATCTCAAAGAAGATTAATATTCTCCACTTTTGATTCATATTCAGATTCAAACTTTATTGTCATTGTGCAGTGTACAGTACAGAGACAACGAAATGCAGTTAGCATCTCCCTAGAAGAGCGAACATAGAATATGAGCAATAAATATATTTACGTACATACAATACAATACAATACAATACCTACAATACCTTTTATTTGTCATTTGAACCTCACATGAGGTTCAAACGAAATTTGGTCGTAGATAGCAGAATTGGCACTCGATAGTAAAATTAAGAATAAGCTTATATCTGGAAACTTCATAGCTAAATGGATTCATATTTCCTTCATGATATTTCAAACAAGTGCAAAGTTCTAAATCTACTGAAGCAATGCAACATTAAAACCCTTTTGTGTGAGACTTAATTAGGCTGCGACCTCAACATGTTTATCAGAGAGTTTTGTTTGTAATCTCAATAAAGTTAGAACATTCATTAAAAAATTGCAATCTGCAATATCAGCTAACTTTCCTAGTTCATTCAATTATGATAGCAATCATTTTCAGAACATCTAGAATTTCTGATCTTCATAAACAGGAAATCTGAAGACTTGAAAGAAACGTTACGCTGCTGGAAGTCTTTGTGGCTTCTGACATTTTCAGTATTCATTCTCACAGGCCAGTGTAGTATTGGATTGCCTTATCCATCTATATTTGATCCATCTACGATAGCAAGCACTTGAAAAATGCAGTTTATGATAGTTCACTTGTAGACACCAGCCTGTGGTGGTTTAGAACTAAATGGAATTTCTAAAACATCTGTCTCATCATTTATCCATCAATTTATTAGTCAATTCTTCTTCTCATTTTAGGTTTATATTTCTTTCCTTCAAAGGACAGATTAAAAGAAGACATTTTAGTTTTAATCAGACTAATTACATCCATCATCTTATACTTTGACCGCATTATCCAACGTGAGTTTGTGAATTTCTTTGTGGATGTATAGTATATCCAATTGCACATAGATTCAAGGAACATGGGCCCTTTACAGAACAGCAATAGGCAACCATCAAGCTGGACAGGATACAGAGAAGATTTATGAGGATGTTGCCAGGACTCGAGGATCTGAGCTATAGGGAGAGGTTGAGTAGGCTGGGACTCTATTCTTTGGAGCGCAGGAGGATGATGGGTGATCTTATAGAGGTGTATAAAATCATGAGAGGAATAGATCGGGTAGATACACACAGTCTCTTGCCCAGAGTAGAGGAATCGAGGACCAGAGAACATAGGTTTAAGGTGAAGGGGGAAAGATTTAATAGGAATCTGAGGGGCAATTTATTCACACAAAGGGTGGTGGGTGTATGGAACATGCTAGGTAGTTTAGGCAGGGACAACTGCAAAGTTTAAGAAACAATTAAACAGGTATATGGAGAGGACAGGATTAGAGGGTCACACACAGACAGGTGGGACTAGTGGGACATGTTGGCCAGAGTGAGCATGTTAGGCCGAAGGGCCTGTTTCCACACTGTATGTTTCTATGACTCTATGACCCTACTGAAGCAATGGTTCAGATCTGAAAATATGGGGAATACTGTCCTGGTTGTGTTACATTTGATTTTAATGTCCAATAAAGTATATTGTAAAAGTATGTACACAGGACTTTTGCAAACTCAATGTCGAATGGTGAATGTCACTTTATTGTCACCTGTACACAATACAGTGAAATTCCCTTTTTGCAGACAACTCAGTGACAACCCTACTATACAATAGGCATATAATCTACTAAATCTACTAAATCTGTGTGTAAGGTAATAAACCACATTGAGTCAGTATATAAGAGTCGCCATGTTCACGCAACATCCCTCCAAGTTCGATTTTTAAAAACATTTTAGCCTTCTACTCAGCCATAAAGGCTTGATGTCTTCTTCTTCTTCTTGCGTATGGCGTGCACAGCCTAAAGTTGTAGGACAACTTGTTCTATTTGATCTTACTTGATTGTGCACGCCAGGTTGATTGTATTCGTCGAAACAGGGTGGACCATGTGAAGGTTGCAATCTCCCACCCCGGCTTGATGTCTTGATGGCAGCACTGAGTCGGAGTTGCAGGGTTCGGCCTGGCTACATGATGTGTTGACATCCTCTACCGCTGCTCCACGGCCCCGTGCACTGGATGCCCCGATCTATTGGAGCTACAGCGTGGCACAGGGCATCCAGTGACCTACTGCATCAACTCTACCATTAACCTCACATTTATCTACATAACTTCATTGGCACCTGTGAAGCCATGGACAAGTGATGTTTTGGGTGAGGACTCTTCTTCAAACTGTTGGAGTAGGATGGAGAAGGTTGGAAAAGACAGGTGGTGATGGGGCAACATCTGGCAAGTAATACGTGGGTACAGGTGAAGAGGGTTTGACAAGCAAATGTGTGGAGTAAGTGACAAAGAATAAAGGGGACAAAAAGATGGCTAAAAGGAAAGAAAGGAGGATTTGGGTGGAAGGGTATGGGAAGAGGGCGATAAAATGGAAATATGTGCCTCGGGGATGGGCCATAACAAATTATTGTCCAGTCTAGGTCAAACTAAAGCTGCATTCCTTGTGCATTGTTTATTCTGAAGCATTGCTGGAGAATTTATCATGGCAACTCTCCGAAAACAATATGGCCTTCACCCTTTGGTACCAATAGCATCATAGTGTCACAAGCATGGAAAGAGGCCCAAGAGGGAGTAGTGTAGCTGGGACATGTTGCCCGGTGTGGGAACGTTGGGCTGAATGGCCTATTTCCACAATGTATCACTCTATGACTATGACTCTATGACTCTACTCCAAATGCAAGTACATAAAATACTTACCCACATACCTAGCCTCATCCTCCTTCTCTGCTGCAGCCCCTGATTCCCAACTGCGCTGTACACCTTCACAATCCACAGCCTGTGTCACAATCCACTCCCCATTAAATACTACAATCCTCCGCTCCTGTCCACATGTGATGCCACCTCACATATTTACAGTATCACATGTCTACATTATCATCTATACTTAAATTTAACAATTGGGAGATCACAGCTGATTCAAAATTACACAAAGATTATTTAAAGATTTTTATGTCTATCTAAAAGTGCTTATGAAAAGGAACCTATTTTGTCCTGGCAACCAGATACATGCAATAGCTGTTCTTCAGTGGCTGAATTTCTGGTGACAGTGTAAGCATAAGTATTTAATTATATATGCTGGAAGCTTGGTTCTATTCAGTGTAAATAAGGAAACTAATCATGACTGTTTGGGGTATTGTGTTAAAACAAAGTTAATCCATACCTACAGGAGCACCAGTCAAAGTGAAATCACTTTTATTTAGTCAAGTCATGGTCCTATATATTGGCATCAAATTTCAACATTCAGTCTGACTTTAAATTGAAAGGATGGGAGTGATATTCAATGGCTTGCAATGGATAATTGCAAACATCAGGTAGCGACAACTTTATTTGACATTTGAACTTTGTTCCAGGCTTTTAATTTCAGTTACAGAGATAAGATTAGGAAATGGTTTGGGTATTAAATGTGCAGCACTGTTTGAGAGATTGTACGCTGAACTGAAGTAAATTGATGAATTAAACAGCAATGTTTTTCCAATTGAAGATCTGCTTTTACTGTAAGCGCTAAACATTGATCAGCACAACAAGATGAGTCATGTTGTGGAATGAATGAACATGCATTTAGTGTTTAATAGAAAAAAACCAAGGCATTGCATTCCAGTGGATGATTCAAAGCTCATATAACTTTGTAGTTCAGACAAGAGAGTTTCATGTTGACGTGGTGGGTCTCATAGAGAGCACGCTCAGATTTCGTAACGACAATTTACAGTTTCCCTTGAGTGCAAGTTTATTTTACAAAGGCATTTCTGTAGATGCTTGTGGATTGATTAAAATAGAATGTCTCTCCAATGTAATTAAAGATACCATTGAACATCTGAAGTTAAATGTATCAGAATTTGTAGTGTAGCATAATTGTTTAAATCATTTATCATAGACACTGGAAGTTTTGCCATGTCAGGAATAGGCAATAATTAGTTTTGTTTGGTTTAGAGATACAGTGGGGAAACAGGCCCTTCAGCCCTCCGAGTCCGTGCTGGCCAGCGATCTCCATACACTAACACTATCCTACACACAAGGGACAATGTTTACAGAAGCCAATGAACCTACAAACCTGCACGTCTTTGGAGTGTGGAACGCAACCGGAGCATCTGGAGAAAACCTATGCGGTGATGGGGAGAATGAAGGAACTCTGTACAGTAAAACTGGCAGGACAACTAGGGTGGGGGAAAGACGGAGAGAGAAGGAATGAAAGAGTTACTTGAAATGAGAAAAATCAATGTTCATACCACTGGGTTGTAAGTTACCCAAGCGAAATATGAGGTGCTGTTTCTCCAATTGAGAAGAGGAACCGAGCTCCATTAGGATCATCATTCCTAGTCGTCCCGTCTGTACATTGGCTGGGATTCAGGCCAGCGGTACGAGCTGACAATGGAAATCCTTCTTGCCTATTCTTATGAAACATCAATAAAGCAAATACAGCGTGGAAACTCCCTCCATATGTGCCGACCTACCGTGAGGTGTATTCCCCCCAGATGTTAAATGGGGAGCTGTAAATTCAGAGTTTAATAAGAGTTGTGAGTGAATTGTTCCCAGAATGAATGAATGAGGAGGAATTTCTTCAGTCAGAGGGTGGTGAATCTGCGGAAATCATTGCCGCAAAAGGCTGTGGAGGCCAAGTCAATGGATATTGTTAAGATGGCGATTGATAGATTCTTGATTAGTTGGGGTGTCAGGGGTTATGGGGAGAAGGCAGCAGAATGGGATTGAGAGGGAAAGATAGATCAGACATGATTGAATGGTGGAGCAGACTTGATGGGCAAAATGGCCTAATTCTGCTCCTATAACATGAACTTATGAAGGATGTCACTGGTGGAAGATGGAATATTAGATATGTGTTTTCAGAACCAAGTGCCAGTGGTCTGGATACATGTGTAAGTTTAATGCTCATCCTCGCTACCCAGACAATGTCTCCACATTGGAAAGTGTGCTTGACCCCCATTGCGGTCATGAATAGTATATTAATAGTTTACAAATACCGTAAAGGACTTCATGGCCTTTCAAATGAACTTAGTAATTGTGTTTTTATTACTGCCAAGTGGTTGGGCACTACTTAATGCATAATTCCAACTCCAAGCAACTAAATGGAGTCTAATTTACTCGGCTTGTACTCGCTAGAATTTAGAAGATTGAGGGGGGATCTTATAGAAACTTACAAAATTCTTAAGGGGTTGGACAGGCTAGATGCAGGAAGATTGTTCCCGATGTTGGGGAAGTCCAGAACAAGGGGTCACAGTTTAAGGATAAGGGGGAAATCTTTTAGGACCGAGATGAGAAAAAAAAATTTCACACAGAGATTGGTGAATCTCTGGAATTCTCTGCCACAGAAGGCAGTTGAGGCCAGTTCATTGGCTATATTTAAGAGGGAGTTAGATGTGGCCCTTGTGGCTAAAGGGATCAGGGGGTATGGAGAGAAGGCAGGTACAGGATACTGAGTTGGATGATCAGCCATGATCATATTGAATGGCGGTGCAGGCTCGAAGGGCCGAATGGCCTACTCCTGCACCTATTTTCTATGTTTCTATGTTTCTAATGTTACCTTGGATTCTTAAGGGCTTTCATATTTGAAATTAAATTCCCCAGAGTGAAAAGACAGAACGACGGGCTACTGACCCAGCGCCTGCTGCTTCTTACTAATCCTATTCCTTGATTTGATGACATCAAGAAATGTCAGAGGTCATTTCTATTTGATTCTTCCCTGCTTATAATTAAAAATCCAATCAAAATTGTCAGAGCATGACTTGGCAATAGCACGTGACTTGACTGAGTCTTGACTGGTGGTCAGATCAAGTGGTCGGTAGAGAACGTGTGGAAGTTTATCCGCAACTGCAGTTGTACAGGGTCTTGGTGAGACCACACCTGGAGTATTGCGTACAGTTTTTGTCTCCAAATCTGAGGAAGGACATTATTGCCATAGAGGGAGTGCAGAGAAGGTTCACCAGACTGATTCCTGGGATGTCAGGACTGTCCTATGAAGAAAGACTGGATAGACTTGGTTTATACTCTCTAGAATTTAGGAGATTGAGAGGGGATCTTATAGAAACTTACAAAATTCTTAAGGGGTTGGACAGGCTAGATGCAGGAAGATTGCTCCCGATGTTGGGGAAGTTCAGGACAAGGGGTCACAGCTTAAGGATAAGGGGGAAATCCTTTAAAACCGAGATGAGAAGAACTTTTTTCACACAGAGAGTGGTGAATCTCTGGAACTCTCTGCCACAGAGGGCAGTCGAGGCCAGTTCATTGCCTATATTTAAGAGGGAGTTAGATGTGGCCCTTGTGGCTAAGGGGATCAGAGGGTATGGAGAGAAGGCAGGTACGGGATACTGAGTTGGATGATCAGCCATGATCATATTGAATGGCGGTGCAGGCTCGAAGGGCCGAATGGCCTACTCCTGCACCTAATTTCTATGTTTCTATATTTCTATGTCTATGTTAACTCTGGCTCAGCCATTTCAACCACCCATTGCTTCATTCTGTGCCTCCTCAGTTTGGTTCACGCATAAAATGGACACCAAATACTGGAGTAACTCAGCGGGTCAGGCAGCACCTCTGGAGGCAAGGAATATGACTGAGAGTCAGGGGAGAGGGAAACTAGACATACAAAAAGGTTCAGAACCAATAAGAGCTGGCACCAATGACCCAGGAAAGGTAGAGCCCACAATGGTCCATTGTTGGTTGTGGAAGAGGTGATAACAGAGGGATACAAACAGTGAAGCTAGCAGGACAACTAGAGTGGGGCAGGGATGGAGAGAGAGAGAGCGAGAATGCAAGGGTTACTTGAAATTAGAGAAATCAATAATCATACTGCTGGGTTTTAAGCTGCCCAAGCGAAATATGAGGGACCATACAAAATATTGCTGCCAATATCATGGACTCCTGCAAGCAGAATGTAACTGAAACATCCTTCAAGGTGACCGAATACTCCATGAATGGTTGCAGCATTTCATAGCCATAAAGTCAGAGCATATTATGGGTTTGGCAATAGCATCTTGTAATACATGGCAGCTGGTCGTGATCAGGGACCAAATGCACACAATTTCTGAAGGTACGAAGGCGTTATCTTTCTTGTAACAGCTGGGCTGAAAGTCTTTGCACATTTGCTTCAGTAGAGCACAGTAGTGGTTCCTGCATCATCCGTCCTATGTCCACCTCAGTCAGTCACACAGTGCAGACCTCAATCAGATAAAAGCCTCATTGCAGACACCAATGCATCATCGTAACTGCCGATTTTCCTAATGGGAATATATATTACAACAGCAGTTTACATTTTTTTTAAACAAAATAAACTTTATTCAGAATAAAAAGAATACACAAAATAACAACTGTGCAAAATTCCTCCAACATTCTAAGCGGCTATATATACATTCATCAATGGTGTATTTAGTAATGTTCACAAAAACTATCATTTTACTTCGGAGTCACGTGAGTGATTCCGTGAAGAACCCGTTCAGCGCGCATGCGCGGCATACTTCAAAGCAGCGGTGTGGAATCACAGATAGACACAGTTGTTGAAGTAAACATAGTAAAGATAAGGAGACATCAGTTTATGAATTTGACCCATATTATTGAGGGTGGGAGCGGAGGGCACGTAATCCCTCATCGTAACTCCTCATAAAATACAGATCAAACTTCAAACTGGTAAGTTCTCGTTTAATCTTACTATTTTACCAGGCACCCTTGCCAATCATGGGGTGATGTATTTCTTCCCTTGTTTTGGGGGCATCTCCCTGCCCCCCAATATGCGGCACAACTGCACCTCACTGAACAGATGCAAAAGGGGTCAGACTTTGATCATTTCGTGACTACTGTCACCAGCAGCAATCTCCTCATCTCTTTGGTCACTGCCCATTAACTAGCTGAAATTCAGCGTTGTATCGTTACTTCAGTAGTTGGCAACATCTCAGTTGTACTTTGTATTTATTTACCCTTTGTCTTTCTCTTCTCTTGTTCCTGAGCAACTCCTGGCTGCAAATCACTTTAATGCTTTAGTTGTTGAAACAAAAAAACATCATCTGCTCAATTGCCCTTAAACTCCACGGAAACCACACTTCCACTCACGTAACTTATGAGTTCCTTTGGAACTTCCTTAATTACTTCTGCCATTGATGATTATTTTGTGCCTTCTATTATAAATACATCAGTTTTTCAATATATGCATTTTCCTGCATTTTAATATAATACAAAATTCCTCTTTCAGTTCTTATTTCGTGTCCTTTTGCCTGTATATTATCTTGTTCACTTAATTAAATCTGCATACAGCCAGCGGAACTGCTTTTAAACTAAAGCTTTTCTTTCCAGAATTGAATTTAAAAGATTGACTTCACTGAGTTTAAAGCAATAATTCAATTTTGAGATTTTTCTGGAGATTATAAACCATTTGTATCCTACTCTGTTTTGCTGATGTCATTCAAAGCATTTGATTTGAATTCGACTTTAATTAGAAAGTCGAGAGACTGACACAAAATGCTGGAGTAACTCAGCGGGTCAGTCAGCATCTCTGGATAAAAGGAATAGGTGACGTTTTGGGTTGGCACCATTCTTCAGGCTGAAAGTAGAGGTGGGGGGATTAAGCTGGAGGCGATAGAAGGCCAGAACAAATCAGGGCTGGCAACAGATGACCAGAGGAAGGTGGAGCCCACAATGGCCCATTGTTGGCTGATAAGGTGTGATAACAAGAGGGATACAAGGATGTGAACAGTGGAAGGTAGACAAAAGTGCTGGAGAAACTCAGCGGGTGCAGCAGCATCTATGGAGCGAAGGAAATAGGCAACGTTTCGGGCCGAAACCCTTCTTCAGAACTGGCAGGACGTGTTCAGAACTTGTTAGGACATCAAGAGTGTTAATAACTAAACAAAATGCATCAATAATTTATGAACCAAATGCTTGAATACAGAGAGATTTCAAAAACCACGAGTGTATAAATAATAGAATCTTCAGTCAGAAGAAGGATCCTGACCCGAAACGTCACCTATTTATGTTCTCCACAGATGCAGCCTGACCCTCTGAGTTAATCCAGCGAACCCTTTAAGTAATGCTGGCAGCATGTCTTTAATTGTTGCTGTATGTGTGTTCAGTAGAGCGAGGTTAGGAGAAATGATTAAGCATCAAAATGGTAATGTCTACATTATATCAGTTGATTGACGGCTTGATTTTCCTGATATGGAGATGAAGCAATTCAAGACATTAATCAACTGTGATTGTCTGCTCAAACTAATTCCCTCACGCACAATGTGTAACCCTTGCATCCCCTCTCTCTCTCCGTCCCTTCCCCACCCTAGTCGTTGTACTAGTTTCACTGTCGTCCTATTGAGTTCCTCTGTTGCCAACTATCCCACGGCCAACAATGACCTATTGTGTTTCCCACATTTCCTTGATTATCATTCATTTTTGCATATCTTCCATTAATTTCTCCTATGTACCATCTATATCTCTCGTTCCCCTTGCTATCAGTCTGAAGAAGGGTCTCGACACGAAACGACACCTATTCCTTTACTCCAGAGATGCTGACTGACCCCCGGAGTTACTCCAGCCCTTATATGTCTGTCTTCCGTCACGCACAAGATGCCCTGTCCATTTTAACTCGTATTTCACCTGGGTACCATCAAGTTCTAGGGGCTCTGCAATCCCCCAAATTGGGCAATATTGAGCCCGATTACACCAGTGCAACTCCACTCACATCAGCTTGTGTTGGAATGTTCGAAGGAGTAGTTGTGTCGGAAACACAACATGCCTGGCATTTGTCCTGCTTCATTCACACCATTTCATTCCACGGAGAGATTACACACATGTTCATGGCTGCTTCCTGTGGTAATAGCCAGCAGGGGATTGTTCCAGGGGATATATTAATTTGGTTGCAGTCTCTGTTGGATCTTTTAATTAGCCCCCATTAGTGAGGAATAGAAGCTACGCCATTCAAAAAGCAGATACACATTAAAGAGGTTCATAGCAATTTGCTACTTGATATAGTTTTCCTTGAGTTGGACTTGGAATGAAGCCAAGGTCAATCTAATACATTAGCTTAAGACCAAAACTGTGAAAAATGTGGAAGCTAAGCATCCATCACAATGCCTTTTGATTTGATATTGTTTCTTGGATTGTGGCAAGAAATAAAATAAATAATGACCATTTGGGAATCATGCCAAGCACTGCATTTCAAATTGTCTTTAGACTGTACTTTAGACTTTCACAAATAAAGCATGGAAACAGGCCTTTCAGCCAACTGAGTCCACGCCGACCAGCGATCCCCATACACTGGCACTATCTCACACCCTAGGGACAATTTCCAATTTTACTGTAGCCATTTAACCTGCAAACCCTCGTGTCTTTGGAGCATGGGAGGAAACTGGAGCAGCCGAACAATGCCCATGCAGTCACAGTGAGAACTTGAAAACCCCGCGCAGACAGCACCAGTAGTCAGGATTGAATTCGGGTCTCTGGCGCAGGAAGGCAGCAACTCTATCACTGATCCATTGTGCTAACCTCAACACTGTCTTCAGGAAGGAAATAGTGCTATCCAAAGACTGGGCTGGTAGTTTCTTTCATTGACTTGAAAATTCTTACTTAGTCTCCATGTTTTAGACTGTTCAAAGGTGAGCTCAAATCTTTGAGATAGAACACAAAGTGTTGGAGTACGTTGCTGTGGGTCAGGCAGCGTTTCTGGGTCTGGATCCTTCGTCAGACTCTGCTTGACCTGTTGCTCTAGCATTTTGTGTTGTACGCAAGATTCCAGCATCTGCAGTTCCTTGTGTTTACATCAAGGTTAAAGTTTAGGTTTATTAATGTAATGTGTACCACGCTACAGTGGAATGCTATCCAATACAGTGCAGATTATACCACAAAAAATATATAATCAAGTCAAACTCAAGTACAATACATAGAGCAAAGGGGAAGATACAGAGTGCAGAATATAGTTCTCAGAATTGTAGTTGCATCAGTTCCATTGACAAAGTCTAATGTCCGCAATGGTGTTGAGGTGAATCGGACATTACTCTGGCATATGGAAGGTCCTGAATCTGGTGCTGCGCACTTTCAAGCTTCTGTACCTTATGGCCAATGGATCAGGGATAAGATCGGGATATGATAAGATATAAATAGGGTGTGCCTTAGTTGCATCTTTAATATTGTTCCACTTGCACTTGGCAAATTAGCACTACATCAGAAAACCTTTATTAAATATCATATCAAACAGTCACAGTGGCGCAGCGGTAGAGTTGCTGCCTTACAGCGAATGCAGCACCGGAGACCCAGGTTTGATCCCGATTGCAAGTGCTGTCTGTACAGAGTTTGTATCTTCTCCCCGTGACCTGCGTGGGTTTTCTCCAAGATCTTCGGTTTCCAACCACATTCCAAAGACGTACAGTTTTGTAGGTTAATTGGCTTGGTAAAATGTTTTTTTTTTTAATTGTCCCTAGTGGGTGTAGGATAGTGTTAATGTATGGGGATCGCTGGTCGGCGCGGACCCGGTGGGCCGAGGGGCCTGGTTCCACACTGTATCTCCAAACTAAACTAAACTAAAGTTTGTTCTATCAAATCCTCCCGTGGAACCTACATCTTTGAAATTATGCACCACTTCTAGAGCTAGTCCTCTTGGACACCCTCTTGACCGTTTAATTTCTAAATGCCGGAAGGACATCAACCATCATAACTTTTTGACTACCCTCATCTCCTCTATAGAGTCTGAGGAAGGGTTCCAAACCAAAATGTCACCTATTCCATTTCTCTCGAGATGCTGCCTGACCCGTTGAATTATTCCACATTTTGTGTCTAACTTTTAGAGCAAACATTATTTTATGTTTCCATTGTAGAGCAAATTTATTAAACATGAAGAGGACTGTGAAAGAGTAAAAGCAAAATCTTTATTTCTATAACATCTATTTGTTAATTCTTAAACTCTGCGTTAGAGATTTACTTCTGGATAACGTTGCTTTAATCTTTGCCTTAGTAACAGTAAAGATTGGCCATCTTACCTTGTTCTCCTCAGAAGTGCTGATCAAACAATCTCTGAAGGCTCTAAATTAAACTCAGCTGATTTTCAAATAGAAACTGATAAATATCTCGTATTAACCAGAGCTTCAGCAATTTAAGCAACTGTTCAATTTCAAAGGGCTGTTAATCAGACACATCAACCAAATGAATCAATCTAAATCAATGGAATGCAGATGAGACTGCATTGTGAGTGGTAAATGCAGACTACTAAAGTAAACCAAACTCAAGGGAGGGAGGGAAGGAGGGAGGGAGGGAAGGAGGGAAGGAGGGAAGGAGGGAAGGAGGGAAGGAGGGAAGGAGGGAAGGAGGGAAGGAGGGAAGGAGGGAAGGAGGGAAGGAGGGAAGGAGGGAAGGAAGGAAGGTAAAAGAGGTGCTGCTTAGATGGGTAGGTGTTGTGGGTAGGAGGAACAATGGCAGATGGGATTTGAACTAGAATGGGTAAATGAATTGTGTGGGAAGGAACTGCAGATGGTGGTTTATACCAAAGATAGACACAAAAAGCTGGAGTAACTCAACGGGTCAGGCAGCATCTCTGGAGAAAAGGAATAGGTGACGTTTCGGGTGGAGAGCCTTATTCAGACTGAAATGGATTGTCACTTTACAGTGCTGAAAGGGGATGCAATCGAAGAAGAATGGACATTTTAATTTGTTATGGAGCTGCTGAAAATGGAGAATGATCACGTCAAATGTGGATCATTTGGGTCATTCGGACTCCCTGCTAACCAAACTCAGTACCAAACACAAAGTGTTAGAGGAACTTAACGGATCAGGCAGCATATGGGAAGGTAACGGACAAGCGATGCTTCAGGTCGGGACTCTTCTTCAGACTGAACAAACTCAAAACTTGTTTCATCACTAACTTCTTCCAGTTCCATGTGAAAAACGATTGACCCGAAAGGTTAACACTGATTTTTGTCCACAGACATTGTCCGATACATTGATCATTCTAGCACTGTCACTTTTAAATCATGCAGTATGATTGTAAGTGATTTATTTGAGCTTGGCTTCCTCTGCAAGAAAGCAGTTCAGCATATTATTAATTGTTGTAAGTTTACCGCCAGATACTGTTAAACGACAATTGTTATAGTCAATGTAGCTAATTATGGGATTATTTTCATTTTATGCAATTTTACTGAATTCAGTAGAGTAACATCAAGCCAAAAGTCCAGCAAATGTTTACATTCTAATTCCAGCGCTTAAAGTAACAGCAAAAACAAAGCCATTTTTTTATTATCGCCTATTTGGCCAGATTTACCATTTGAAACCAATTCAAATTTCTGCATGTCCATCCCTAAAACCAAACATCTCCGATCATAGTCAGTAAGAAAACTGTTGTAATATTGGAAAAGGTCATCTGTCACACTGTGTGTGTGTTCCGTAGCACCCTTTGTCAAAGTGGATAAAATTAACCTGCTCCAGCATCTCCCGGCCAATGTCCACTTCTCCTGCCAACATTTACTGCTTTTGTTTCCCCTGGACATCTTCTGTTTTTTTAAATTCACATTCTATTTTCCGGTTACACGACCTAAACCACGGAGCTGTCCCTGTCTCTCGGCAACGGAACCACATTTTTGATGTCATATTTGACCACAAGATTAGCGATGATTGTGCTTATTATCATCTTACCTAATGGTACGTTGGCGCAGCGGTAGAGTTGCTGCCTTACAGCGAATGCAGCGCCGGAGACCCGGGTTCGATCCCAACTACGGGTGCCGTCTGTACGGAGTTTGTACGTTCTCCCCGTGACCTGCGTGGGTTTTCTCCAAGATATTCAGTTTCCTCCCACACTCCAAACATGTACAGGTATGTAGGTTAATTGGCTTGGTAAATGTAAAAATTGTCCCTTGTGTGTGTAGGATAGTGTTAATATGCGGGGGATCGCTAGTCAGCGCGGACGCAATGGGCCGAAGGACCTGTTTCCGCGCTGTATCTCTAAACTAAAAAAGCGAAACTAAACAAACATTTCCTTATGTGACTCAATTTTAACTTTTATTTGATAATATTAATATAAAGTGGCTAGAGACATTTTGATACATTACTGATATTATACATGGAAGTTCCTGTTGAGTCAACCATTTTAAATAACCCCCAGGATGAAAATAAATCCTCAGACAACATTTATGAAATTACCTGAGAATTATCTATAACCAGATTCCCCGCTCTCTCGCCTGCTGAGCTGAAATTTCAAGTACAAAGGAAATTTTCCTAAATAAGAAATGCTATTCAAAAACCTGTGTAGGAAGGAACTGCAGATGCTGGTTTACACCGAAGATTGACCCAAAATGCTGCAGTAACTCAGCGGGACAGGCAGCGTCTCTGGAGAGAAGGAATGGGTGACGTTTTGGGCCGAGACCCATCTTCAGATCGGAGTTATTCCAGCATTTGTGTCTATCTTCTACTCAAAGAGATTTTATATAAACCTGAGTATTATGGTTACACACAAATAATTTACGCATTCTATTAATCTTTACTTTATCTAATTTCACGATTTACTGTGCACAGATTTTAAATGGAAACTTGTGTTTTTGGGAATCTATTTTCTATGAATATGAGCAAAAGAACATCCTGACTCTCTTCTCAAAATAGGATGTCTTTCAAAAGAACCAACCATTATAAAACTCAATTTTAACTCACTACCTATTGCAAATATTTAATTTGCACGGTACAATCACAAAGTATTCAATTTTATTTTTCTCTGCACAACAGTGTGGGGCTATAATTTATTTCTGCACTGTAATCTACAGCTTATGAACTCCACAGGGAACAATTATGCACAACCATTAACTGAAATCATGATTATTCAACGGTGCTTTCAAGGTGCAGAAATAGCAGAAAATTGCTATAGCATGTTGTTTAATTGAAATAGTATTGAATAGCTATGTGACAGGTTTCTGCAACCCATAGACCACATCTCCTGCTTCTGCTGACATCAGTCGCATAAGAAACAATCACAGAATGTTTAATGATCTTAAGATGGTTTTACAGTGCAAATTGGCAAATATGTATTCATAACTAACTCTCCCCAACCATTCCGACATTTTAAGTTCTCTTTCTGTATGAAGAACACTTCAAAGGTGCAGCAGCTAATGTCAGACATGATAAACTAAATCAATAATCGCTCTAGAAGTGCATCAATCCTATGAATCATTCAATTTTTAACTTCAGACAATTTCCTGTGCAAACGTTCTATGTTTGTAAATGAGATTGAATGCGATGCTTTGCTTTTTTTTCTGCGGATCCCTAGCTCCTTGTCACACTGCAATACCTAAACATTTGTACATCACGTGAGCTTGCTTAATGATCCCAATCAGGTACAAGCAATCAAACAAGGATGTTTTCCTTCAACTCCATGATATTACACCCAATGTTTTATTTATGATTCCTGTGGCTATAAACTTACCAAATGAGGAATGCTAAACAGTCTCGTTCACTCGGGGTGAGAACCTAGTTGTCCTGCTGATAGCTTCTCTTCCCTGTGATAAATGTTCCTGAACGATTCCTTTGCATCTCAAAAGTCTGTGTCACTGATGTTCACAAGGCCTGAACTGACACACATAGTGCGAGTCGCTGGAGGAATTCACCATTCGGTGTCCCCGTTTTGGTGTCAGCCATTCAGCGCCATGCAGTGTGGGTGTTTGATGTTCGTCATTGCATTTTCAGAAGGGAAGCTCCTGGCGGGCAGGAGAGGACCCAGCAGCCGGCCGAGAACAAAGACCCTGCAAATCTCAAATACTCTCTTGAACCTCTACAGTAGAGAAAATATTGGCTGGTTGCATCACGGCCTGGTTCGGCAACTCGAACACCCAGGAGCGAAGATGTCTGCAAAAAGTGGTTAACACTGCTCTTTTCCAGGGATGCTGTCTGACCCATTGAGAAAAATAGCCTGTTCCACTTAGGCTATATTTTAGGCAACTACAGGTGACTAGGCTGTTGCCACATGGTTGCCGGGGTGTTGCCTGTATGGTCGTGAGTTGTCTCCTCAGTCACCCAAAGAGTCATAGCGTCTTTCTGGTCGCCGCTGGATTTTCAACATGTTCAAAAAAATTTGCCGACAGTGGGTTGACACCAATGAGCGTAGCTTGACCTCTCCTGATGTAGGTGCTGTCGTAGGTTGTCGCCAGGTGATGCAGGTTGTAGCTGGTGCTGACTTCGGTGAATTCCATTGGCGACTACCTACGTCAACCGGCGACAGGTACCGGCGACTGAATTGTCTTCAGTTGTCGCCGACAGGGTCGTTGCTTGTCGTAGCTTGTCGTGGGTGGACGTAGGTTGACTTCGGTTGTCGCCGGTATGTTCGTGCCAATGTCGTGGGCGTGGTCATAGATAGACGTCCTTACGGGTCGCCGGTTGTCGGTAGCTTGACGTCGACTAGGTGGCAGGTTGTTGTAGCTTGTCGTAGACATTGTCGTAGGGTGGTCAAGTCGCCGGATTTACGGTGACCTGCTACGGCTATGACAGTCCCCGGCAGTCGCCATAAAAATTGCCTAAGTGGGACAGGCCCTTTACTCCAGTATTTTGTGTCTATCTCCAGTCCTGAAATGTTGGCCGTACATTTCTGACCATAGATGCTGCCTGACCCATTGATTTGTCTCCGCAGTTGTTCTTTACTCATGAATTGAGGACCGGCAGTCTTTTGTGCCAATGCCTCCATGGATGGCACAGTGGTAGAGTTGCTGCCTTACAGCGCTTGCAGCGCCGGAGATCCGGGTTTGATCCCAACTAAGGATGTTGTCTGTACGGAGTTTGTACTTTCTCCCCATGACAGTGTGGGATTTCTCCGAGATCTTTGGTTTCCTCTCACTCTCCAAACATGTACAGGTCTGTAGGTTAATTGGCTTGACATAAATGTAAATTGTCCCTAGTGTGTATAGGGTAGTGTTAATATATATTTTAATATTAAATTGTTTCAATATCAGAAAAAATATATTGATTTTAACGTTGGAACAGCATTCCTGCATCTGCTTTGCAACTTCCATTATAAGTCTGAAGAGTGGTCCTGACCCAAAACTTCACCCATTCCTTCTCTCCAGAGATGCTGCCTGTCCCTCTGAGTTACTCCAGCATTTTGCATCTATCTTCGGTTTAAACCAGCACCTGCAGTTCCTTCTTCCACATAAGAAAGGTTTCATTCCTTTAGGCAATTGCTTCTGGCTGAACTGAAGACATGGATCTGTGGTGATTTTAACTATTAGAGAACAAATTATTAAACCGTGAGGCAATGGTTGTCACTGTCCAGATATAACGCGTTCGAGACTGTAAGAAGAAGTTAGGAAAGAGACAGCTTAAACATTGCCAGGTGTCCCTGAGAATTGCCAGCAGAATTGCAGTAGCACACTTCAGTGTAAGAATTTTAGGATTTCTGCTTAACATAGACAGTAAAGAAACCTCAAACTCCCTTGCGAGAACCATTCTGCCTAAAAGCCCTGACATATGCTCCTTGTGGAGTCTTGCTGTCTCGATGTTGGAAGGGAGCGACTGTTAAATGTAAAGGTAGTATACTCTCTTATGAAGTTAGTTTTTTATTAACTTAAGTGAGTTAACTTAAATATATCGAATTTAAAAAATACCTTCCAGTCTTTTCAGGTTAGTTTTAAACAATTCAGTTGTTTTTAAAGCCTTAAAGGCCACTTAGGTTTAGGAATGCTGGTTTAAACCGAAGATAGACACAAAATGCTGGAGTAACTCAGCAGGACAGGCAGCGTATCTGGAGAGAAGGAATGGGTGACGTTTCGGGTTGAGACCCTTCTTCAGACCGGTTAGGGATAAGAGAAATGAGAGATATAGACTGTGACGTGGAGAGATAAAGAACAATGAATGAACGATATACAAAAAGGTAACAAAGATAAAGGAAACAGGCCATTGTTAGTTGTTTGTAGGGTGAAAATGAGACTTGGGTGGGGGAGGGATAGAGAGGGAGGGAGGGAATGTGGAAGAATAAACACAGTAATGAATACAAATGCATATTTCCTTGGCAGTACTATTTAATCTGATGATCTATAAAAAATAGCCAATGGATTTTGCTACAGGGGCACCTCAAGGCTTCATGCGTAGGGTTCTGCTCTACTCACTCTATACTCATGAATGTGTATCTGTACACAGTTCCAACTCCATCATCAAATTCGCCGACAACATCATCATTGTTGGATAAATTCCAGATGGCAATAAGTCAGAGTATAGGAGGGAGATCGATCGACTGACCAAATGGTGCCAGAACAACAACCTTGCTCTTAACATCAGTAGTTAATCAAGGAGCTGAATGTTAACTTCGAAAGGGGAAGGTCGAGGATCCACAAACGATGGGACAGCGATGGAGAGAGTCAAAAACGTCATATTCCAGAACATTGGTGCTATCATAAAGAGATCCCATCAATGCCTCTACTTCCTTGGAAGATTGAGGAGATTTGGTTTGTCAATGAATATTCTCTAGGACTTCTACAGATGTAGTAGAGAACATATTCACTGGTTGCATCACAGCCTGGTTCAGCAACTCAAAGATTGCAAAAAATGGTGAGTACCCAGTCCATCACGGTTACTGACCTCCCCACCACCAAAGCAGTTTACAGGAATCATTGTCTCAAAAAGGCAGCCAGTATCATCGGAGACCCACACACCCAGGACACACATTTATTTCAATCCTGCCATCGGGGAAAAAGGTACAGGAGCCTGAACGCTGTAATGTCCAGGTTCAGGAGCAGCTTCTTCCCTACAACCATTAGGTTATTGAACATTACAACCTCCAACTAATCCCTCGTTCTCTCATGTGTCAGACGATGCCTAGCTCGGTGTTGGCTTTGTCCAACATGTTGACAGAATTGGTCACCCGACGCGCCACTGACTGCATCGTGTCGTCGTTTCCGGGGATCGCCACGAGGAGAGTTCTGTCATGATCCCCAAACTAATCTCTGAACTACATAGAGCAATGCACAACGACATGGGGGCATTGTTTCTGTAGTTGCACTATTCTTGTTTGTCTTTTTCTTATATATAATTTGGTGCATATTATGGTGTTTACAGAATGCTATGTTTACATATCTGTTGTGCTGCTGCAAGTAAGAATTTCATGTTTCCTTTATCGGACATATGACAATAAAACACTGTTGACTCTTTGCTCTTCAGTCTTGCCTCCTGACTCTAATAAATGGAGGCACAGTATGAAAACACATCTGCCTTAATTACTGCCTCTGGCAGCTTGTTCCTTATACCCACCATCCTCTATGTGGGAAAAACTGGCTCTTGGATTCCTTTTAAAATTTTCCCCTCTAAGTTTAGTTCTAGTTCTTGACTCGCCTAATTTGTGAAAAGACTCTGCATATTCATTGTATCAAACCCCCTCGTGATTTTATACACCTCTATCAGATTGAGGAAATGGTCAGCTCTGGAATACAAAGGAAAAACTGAACATTTTGGAAGTTCTATTATGAAAGGACTGTTGGGGTCATCAAAGATGCACACCACAGGAACATATCATGGGTGACAAATTATAATGTTTCAAATAAAATACCATTGCCATTACCATATAACCATATAACCATATAACAATTACAGCACGGAAATAGGCCATCTCGGCCCTACAAGTCCTTGCCGAACACTTATTGAAACTCCAATTGAAACTCCAAAGATTAATTGAATATTTCACAGTGGTTTTAAAGGAGTTTTATGGTGAGAATCAGGAAAATATTTCATTTGGTTGTTTAGTTTAGTTTACTTTAGAGATACAGCTCGGACACAGGCCCTTCGGCCCACCGAGTCCGTGCTGACCAGGATCCCCGCACACCAGCACCATCCTACACCCTAAGAACAATTTACAATTTTTCCGAAGCCAATGAACTATAAGTCTTTGGAGTGTGGGAGGAAACCGGAACACCCGAAGAAAACCCATGCGATCACAAGTAAAACGTACGAACTTCGTACTGACAGCACCCATAGTCAGGATTGAACCCGGGCTCTGGCGCTGTAAGGCCGCAACTCTACCGTGCAGCTCTGTCATTCCAGAGTGCCCCATAGAGTTAACTTTAAGTTACATTGTGCAAAAGTGGGACTGGAAAGGAGGAGGTTAACAGCACAGTACAGGGGAAGCATTTTAAAAGCAATCATCTCCCAGCACCTCTGGTGCATTAGCTAGTCATGCTGTGTTAATGGCCATTGCTACATTAATGTGTTTGTTGGAAAGCAATCATTTCATGTTCTCTAGCCTGTCAAACATGGACATGAATAAAATCTTTGTATGTGTACTTACCTTCTTAGCAGGTTGCAATAAAATAAAATTGATTATGTCTTGTACCGAGGAAAATAAATAATCTTATTTATATAGTGCTGAGGTGACTAGAATGAGCTTCCTCTGTGAGTCTCCTACAGGGCAGAACCTTCATCAAACTAATATTAAATCTTAAAATGTACGCTTCATAACCTCCAGTGCCCAGAAAATTGCAAATACCTAAATTTTCATTTTAGAATCGTCTTGTAAATGGTCTAAATCAAATATCTTGTATTCCTCAGAGTTGATCATTTATCCTGGAGCACCCGTGTAATTTGGTTTACAAAATACATTAATCCTGAAGTGTATTTGATCACCCACTCTTACCCTTTCAAATTACGAGACATCTCTGGTGTGATGGCTGCATTTGATCAAGTACTTGAAGGTCCTTTAATAACCAGTGATCCTTTGATTACCGCCATGTTGTCGTTCCTTACTTGTAGACCTTCTGACTCATTGATAGTCATTTTAACCACTGGCTTTTAATAACAATTTATTCTCTTGATTAATATAGATTTATTTCATTCTAACTGTTGCCTGTAAATTTGATAAATCAGCCCCCCCCCCCCAAACTCCTTTCCTCTTTTTCACTTGAGCTCCCCTTTCTTTCTTTTGTTTCTTTCCTTCACTGGTTTTAGAAAAAATATTGCTGAGTTTAGTTCATTGTTATGTGTACCGAGGAACAGTGAAAAGCTTTTGTTGTGTGCTAACCAGATATTGGGGGAAGTATTTCCACTCCTTCTCTTTGCACACTTAATGCCCCTGTCCCACTTAGGAAACCTGACCGGAAACCTCTGGAGACTTTGCGCCCCACCCAAGGTTTCCGTGCGGTTCCCGGAGGTTTTTGTCAGTCTCCCTACCTGCTTCCACTACCTGCAACCTCCGGCAACCACCTGCAACCTCCGGGAACTGCACGGAAACCTTGGGTGGGGCACAAAGTCTCCAGAGGTTTCCGTTCAGGTTTCCTAAGTGGGACAGGGGGCATTATGCTCTCAATCAGTTTTCCCTCTCTCCCACTTCTCTCACCATTGTGCTTTCTGTAATCACTTTCTCTATAATTTCCATTGACTTTAATCTCCTTCAGCCCATGCTGTCTCTAATCTCTCCCTCACAGGTGGTTTCTTCAATCTATCTATCCCCTTCTCTCACTCAAGTGTCAAACAGAAACATAGAAAATAGGTGCAGGAGTAGGCCATTCAATATGATCATGGCTGATCATCTAACTCAGTATCCTGTACCTGCCTTCTCTCCATACCCCCTGATCACTAAAGGTACAGGTCGCTAAAGTCACGCACTGCCAGACTCAAGAACAGCTTTTACCCATCAGCAATCTTGGAACTGAACTCTGTCTCGGGAGCGGGTTATGGGGAAGGAGGGGGGGTGGGAGACAGTGTTCATTTATGTAAATGTGAATCCATGGGTGGGTTTGGGGAGGGAGGGAGTGTAAAAAGTATGACTATGTGAATGTTTGAAGTTCTTTTAAATGGAGAGAGACAGTAATCTCGTTGTATGTGACACATGCAATGACAATAAAGCATTCTGATTCTGATCCCTTTAGCCACAAGGGCCACATCTAACACCCTCTTAAATATAGCCAATGAACTGGCCTCAACTACCTTCTGTGGCAGAGAGTTCCAGAGATTCACCACTCTCTGTGTGAAAGAAGTTTTCCTCATCTCGGTCCTAAAAGATTTCCCCCTTATCCTTAAACTGTGACCCCTTGTTCTGGACTTCCCCAACATCGGGAACAATCTTCCTGCATCTAGCCTGTCCAATCCCTTAAGAATTTTGTAAGTTTCTATAAGATCACCCCTAAATTTTCTAAATTCTAGCGAGTACAAGCCGAGTCTATCCAGTCCTTCTTCATATGAAAGTCCTGACATCCCAGGAATCAGTCTGGTGAACCATCTCTGTACTCCCTCTATGGCAAGAGTGTTTTATTATCATACATCCCAAACAGAACAATGAAATTGTGTCAGTAGGAATTGTGCAGATGCTGGTTTACACTGAAGGTAGACACAAAAATGCTGGGGTAACAGCGGGACAGGCAGCATCTCGGGAGAGAAGGAGCGGGTGGCGTTTCGTGTGGCGACACTTCTTCAGACTGATGCCTAGTTGTGTTCTGGCAGTTTAACATGGAATCAGAACTACGCCAAGCTTCACAGTTCTCTGATTCCAGTGAGATCTGCACTTTCAACATAACTTTGTAAATTGTGCCCAGAAGCATCTGAACGGTGGAAGATGCCCCTAACTAGAGAAGGTGCTTGTGGTTCACAATCCCCATTGGTAGAAACATAGAAAATAGGTGAAGGAGGAGGCCATTCGGCCCTTTGAGCCAGCACCGCCATTCATTGTGATCATGGCTGATCGTCCCCAATCAATAAGCGAATGGTATGTTAGCTTTCATAGCAAAAGGATTTGAGTATAGGAGCAGGGAGGTTCTACTGCAGTTGTACAGGGTCTTGGTGAGACCACACCTGGAGTATTGCGTACAGTTTTGGTCTCCAAATCTGAGGAAGGACATTATTGCCATAGAGGGAGTGCAGAGAAGGTTCACCAGACTGATTCCTGGGATGTCAGGACTGTCTTATGAAGAAAGACTGGATAGACTTGGTTTATACTCTCTAGAATTTAGGAGATTGAGAGGGGATCTTATAGAAACTTACAAAATTCTTAAGGGGTTGGACAGGCTAGATGCAGGAAGAATGCTCCCGATGTTGGGGAAGTCCAGGACAAGGGGTCACAGCTTAAGGATAAGGGGGAAATCCTTTAAAACCGAGATGAGAAGAACTTTTTTCACACAGAGAGTGGTGAATCTCTGGAACTCTCTGCCACAGAGGGTAGTCGAGGCCAGTTCATTGGCTATATTTAAGAGGGAGTTAGATGTGGCCCTTGTGGCTAAGGGGATCAGAGGGTATGGAGAGAAGGCAGGTACGGGATACTGAGTTGGATGATCAGCCATGATCATATTGAATGGCGGTGCAGGCTCGAAGGGCCGAATGGCCTACTCCTGCACCTAATTTCTATGTTTCTATGTTTCTAATAACCCGTGCCTGCCATAGAAACATAGAAAATAGGTGCTGGAGGAGACCATTCGTGAGGTCACAGAGGTGACGTGCAGGGGCCTGTTTTCTGTACGTATTTTTCTGTGCTTGCCTCACATTGCCTGTTTGCTACATAGAATGTGCTCACTTTTCAAAGCCGTTGAGTGCTGCATTAAGATTGATGCTACTTATGGGTGGCCATCTTAGTGTATTGTTACACCACAGGAACTGGGGCAGCACGGTGATGCAGCGGCAGAGTTGTTGCCATCCAGCGCCCGAGGCCCAGTTTCGACTCCGACTCCGACTTCTCTGTACGGAGTTTGTATGTTCCTGCTGTGGTAACTTAAATTTCTCTGTACCATAACTGGTACATGTGACAATAAACTGACCTTGAAACCTTGAAACCCTTGACCGCGTGGATTTTCTCCGGCCTCTCTGGTTTTCTCCCACACTCCAAAGACGTACAGGTTTGTAGGTTAATTGGCTTTGGCAAGTTGTAAGAAATATCCCTAGTGTATGCAGGTTAGTGTGCGGAGATCGCTGGTCGGCGCGGAGTCGGTGGGCCAAAGGGTCTGTTTTCACTCTATGTCTATACTAAACTAAACTAAACTAAAAACTCCTGCTTATTTGGGGGAATCTCTGAACCATCGCAGTAATAAACACCTCAAGAGAGTATCATATGGAGTCATGGACGAAAAATGCTGGAGTAACTCAGTGGGTCAGACAGCATCTCTGGAGAAAAGGAACAGGTGATGCTTCGGGTCAAGTTCAAGTTCAAGTGAGTTTATTGTCATGTGTCCCTGTATAGGACAATGAAATTCTTGCTTTGCTTCAGCACACAGAACATAGTAGGCATTTACTACAAAAGTGTGTCCATATACCATGATATAAATATATACACACATGAATAAATAAACTGATAAAGTGCAAATAACAGAAAATGGTTATTAATAATCAGAGTTTTGTCCAAGCCAGGTTTAATAGCCTGATGGCTGTGGGGAAGTAACTATTCCTGAACCTGGTTGTTGCAGTCTTCAGGCTCCTGTACCTTCTACCTGAAGGTAGCAGGGAGATGAGTGTGTGGCCAGGATGGTGTGGGTCTTTGATGATACTGCCAGCCTTTTTGAGGCACCGACTGCGATAAATCCCCTCGATGGAAGGAAGGTCAGAGCCGATGATGGACTGGGCAGTGTTTACTACTTTTTGTAGTCTTTTCCTCTCCAGGGCACTCAAATTACCGAACCAAGTCGAGACCCTTCTTCAGACTCTGGTTTCGCAACCCGAAACATCATCTATTCCTTCTCTCCAGAGCTGCTGCCGGACTCACTGAATTACTCCAGTTTTTTCGTGTCTATCTTCGGTTTAAGCTGGCATCTGCAGTTCCTTCCTACAGATCACATTGAGGCATCTTGATGCATTCTTCATGTTCTGGTGGTTCCCTATGAGACTGATACTTCTTCTGCTAACTTATAGTATGGGCTTACAATTGTAATCACACCTCTGTGTTCATTTTTAATCCCTTGAACTAGTTTCTATTAGCTTGAATAGGCAAAACCCTCAGTGCTTTTTTGAATGGATAAATGTAAGATTCTAAATACCTTTTCGAAAGAAGAGTTATCCAGTTGATAATAGGTCGTCTAACATTTTGTGTTGGTGACCTGGAGGATTAGAGTTGATGCTGTTATGGCCTGCTTGTTGTCTCAGTATGGCTTATCATTCACGGTCCAATGTATATTAGAGGCTTTAATATACATTATTGACCTCAAGACGTATCCCTCGTGTGCTTAGCAGTCATCAAATCAGTTGGGTTAAATGCCCGTAATTTAAATTGCTCAAAGCCCAAGACTAAACACAAATGCATTATCCTGCACTCAAAACCTTTACAGGGCATTTAACCTTAGAAAATGGACTAAGTACTTAAGCCAGCAAAGCAAAGTAGCTGTGTAGAGCTTTGACAGTCATTTGAAGTTGCAGTGAGCTCTGTTGGAGACTAACGTGCTTCACTGTATTTTCCCATTAGGTAGTTTTGCTTTCAGCTCTATTTACTGAATCATGTCGAATGCCAAAAGACAATTCTCAGGATCATTCCTGATCCATTGACTTGACTATCCTGAACAATTGAGTTGCTAAATGTTAACTGGTGGCGATCATTTGAAGATGATGGTTTGTTGTTTGAACTGAGTGAACAAGGTAACTTTCTCAATCAGGGTAACTCTCTGTGTAGGAAGGAACTGCAGATGCTGGTTTAAACCGAACATAGACGTAAATGCTGGAGTAACTCAGCGGTCAGGCAGCATCTCTGGAGAAAGGGAATAGGTGACGTTTCGGGTTGAGATGAGGGGTGGAAGATTGCAACCTTCACGTGGTCCGCCCTGTTTCGACGAATGCAATCAACCCGGCATGCACAATCAAATAAGAACAAGTTGTCCTACAACTTTAGGCTGTGAAGAAGATGAAGAAGGGTTGAGACTTCACATTCGGGTTGATTCTTCACTTTCTTCACTATGGTCTGCTCGAAGTTTGTTGACCTTCCAGCAGACCGCGATGTCCATTGGGGAATGTTGCCGACTGGCCCACTCCAGACTGCAGCAGTATGTGCTGAGGGACTCACTGAAGTTTTGTGCTCTGTGGGGGAGGACTCCAGTCTGGGTTAGAGTCTGGTGGGGACATACTCCTCCAGATTCAGGGACAGTTTCTTCCCAGCAGTTATCAGGCAACTGAAGCATCCTCCCACAACTAGAGAGCAGTCCTGAACTACTATCTACCTCATTGATGAACTTCAGACTACCTTCGATTGGACTTTGCTGACTTTATCTTGCACTAAACGTTATTCCCTTATCATGTATCTGTACACTGTGAATGGCTCGATTGTAATCATGTATTGTCTTTCTGCTGACTGGTTAGCACGCAACGAAAGCTTTTCACTGTACCTCGCTACACGTGACAATATACTGAACTGATTCACACTCCAGAGGCACAAAAGAATGGCGTGGGTGCTTGGTTTAGGGATATTTGCGAACATTACTGAATATAACGCTAATGAATGTCTAGATGCTGAGAACTTCAGAAGAGTTTTTGCACTGCTTTGTTATGTATATATTTGTATTGTGAATAAAATGTATTTTTTGAAATTAAAAAAAACTTTCTCAAGGAGTGGCACAATGGCGCAGCAGTAGAGTTGCTGCCTTCCAGTGCCAGAGACCCAGGTTCAATCCTGACGGCAGCTGCTGTCTGTACATTCTCCCTGTGACCGCATGGGCTTACTCCGGGTGCTCCAGTTTCCTCCCACTCTCAAACACGTGAATGTTTCTAGGTTATTCTGCTTCGGTGAATTGTAAATTGTCCCCAGTGTGTAGGACAGTGCTAGTGTATGTGGGGGGGGGGGGGTCAGCATCGACTTGGTGTGCAGAAAGGCCTGTTTGCGCGCTGTATCTCTAAAGTCTAAAGTAAAATCAATACGAGTTGCAGGAGGAAGTGGATGAAGTCGGGGACAGCGAAAAATTAAAAAAAGTCGTAGATCAAGATTCATTTTGAAGTCTGAGGAAGTGACCTGACCCGAAACGTCACCTATTCATGTCCTCCAGAGATGTTGCCTGACCTGCTGAAATACTCCAGCACTCTGTGAAACGTCACCTATCCATGTCCTCCAGAGATGTTGCCTGACCTGCTGAAATACTCCAGCACTCTGTGAAACGTCACCTATCCATGTCCTCCAGAGATGTTGCCTGACCTGCTGAAATACTCCAGCACTCTGTGAAACGTCACCTATCCATGTCCTCCAGAGATGCTGCCTGACTCGCTGAAATACTCCAGCACTCTGTGAAACGTCACCTATCCATGTCCTCCAGAGATGCTGCCTGACCTGCTGTAATACTCCAGCACTTTCTGCTCTACGCAAGATTCCAGCATCTGCAGTTCTTTGTGTCTCCAGGATTCAAGCCTATGAGGTTGTTTTTTTTTTTGCTTTGCCATGAAGCAGAGTCCTTGATATAGCTTTAATGGAGAAAGATACTTTTAGTCTGACCTGAGGCAAGGGATTAGAGGAAATTAAGCCAAAGCCACAACAAATCATAAATGGTATTTCACTTTGGAAAACTGATCACTTAATTTATATCAGGAAGGCCATCAGCCTTGGGTATAGTTCAATACGTGTGTTTCATTAAAACATTTAAACAACTGTCACCCAATCTGACCAACTGAGACAGTGTTTATTGTCTCCTTAATGCGTCTTGACATGATTAGAGCCTGAAATGGTTCCTAACTATGTTTGGAGATGTTTAACTTGCACTTTTTTTATCCCAGTAGGTATTTATAAACAATCGATTGCACTTGGAAACAAAGTGCTCTCTTTCCTGAGCTGCTCCCTCATCAGGAGCCTTCTAGTCTATAGGAATCAGATTGCATCATGAATTTCAATTGAGTCAATGGTGAATACAAATTGAAAGCAATTTTCATTCTTATGCCTGCAAAGGCATTGTGGATAACAGTTCTATTTTATTTAAATCTCTGAGTTGTGTTTGTAATTGAAAAGGTGTGCTACTTCCTCTATTGTTGTCAATTTGCAGTTCTTTCTGTCATAAGGTTTAGCATTAAGTTCAGGTTTATTATCAAGGGAGGTTGGTTTGTGTGACTGCCTGGGTTATGTCCACAACTCTCTGCAATTTCTTACGGTATTAGATTGAGCTGTTCCCAAACCATTCTGTAATGCATCCTGATGAAGATGGAAGATTGATGTGATTGGGTATGTCAACAAATACTCCCTTGAACTTCTACAGGTATACAGTAGAGAGCATATTAACTGGTTACATCACAGTCTGGTGCGGCACCTTGAATGCCCAGGAACAAAGGATGTAAATAATTTGATATCAATACTATTGATATCGGTGGCACCTAAATTAGAAACATTATACCATCTAATGGGGGTGCTTGTTATAATTGTTTTTAACTTTCTGATCCAATACCATAAACATTGAGCAAAATAACAAGACATTAAAAAAGCTGCCAAGCCCATAAGTGGCGTGTTGGATTAATCGGAAATGGACCAACAAAATATCCATTCATTTAATACCTACTGTGGGATTTGGTGCGTTGGGTTGAGATTAACTGTCTTCTCATCTGAACTATTCCCGTCCAGCTGATGATAATTGCAAGATAATAAGTTTATATCTTTCCTTCATGATTGGAGCCGATTTCAATTAATGAATTATGTTTTAAAATATAAACTATGAAGACTAGACTGTTGTATTTGTGCTACTTTTTATCGTGGCCTTGTTGATTTTTTCCGATGACTTCTGCTTGGAGATTTTGGTTGGGTAATGGCCCATTGTGTTGATGCAAATGTTGGGAGACCAGTTCACAGAAAAAAATATTAGTGGAGGAATTGGATTTTTCAGTGAATTGGCATATGGAAATATATGGGAAAACTACCTAGAGACTCAAAGAACAGCAGACACTGGAATCTTGAGCAAAATAAATATACTGGAGGAGATTAGTGGATCAGAGAACATCAGGGGGGGGGAATGGACAGTTGATGCTTTGGTAGACATAACATGCTGGAGAAACTCAACGGGTGAGGCAGCATCTATGGAGAGAAGGAATTGGCGACGTTTCAGGTCAAGACCCTTCTTCAGACTGATGTCGGGGGGGGAGGGGGAAGAAAGGAAGTAGGCGGAGAGCAGTGAGAGAGGATGTTGCTAAACTGTCTTTGGAGAGAGGAGGAGAACTTCTTCAAAGTAGACATTCTTTGCGTTGGGATCTTTCTTCAGACTAGCGTAGAAAGCTAAATAAGAGAGGTGAGGACGGGACAGAGCCTGCGAGTAAAAAGACAGGTTCTGTCCCATCTTCATCTCTCTTTCCGCTTGCGTTTTGGTAACAATGCATGTTGAGATTCCCGTTCAATGATTGCTGACACTTCCTCACAGATCCTCCTTGTGGATGTTACTTACTGCTAGAGACCAGTCCTGAACTATTATCTGCCTTTTTCGAGACCCTCGGACTATCTCCGATCGGACTTTACTGGACTTTATCTTGAACTAAACGTTATCAACTGAACGTTATTCCCTTTATCATGTTTCTGTACACAGTGGATGGCTCGATTGTACTAATGTGTTGTCTTTCCGCTGACTGGTTAGCACTCAACCTTTTCACTGTGCCTAGGTAGATGTGACAATAAACTGAACTGAAAATCAAACTCAAAATCTAAAGTTAAAAAAAATCTCATAATATAATTTTGCTGGGGTCTACACTTCTGAATTGGCCAACATCACCTGTTCGCCTAAGATCCCAGGAGTATCTATTATCTGGTGTAGAACGGAATACCTGGTGCTTCAATGTCTTTAGTAGTGTATGACAGGGTTGAAAGAGAGGTGGTCCACAGAAAGAGCGTACACTATTTAAAATTTGATACCTTTGTCCCTGATCTCATTCAAACTGAATCCACTTACAAAAAAAAATCTACTATTGCAGGTGAGTAGATATTAAATTGTCACCACCTGTTATTAAGGCAGCAATTATGGGGCAAACCAGTAACTAACTGGTGGGTGACATATTGAGGTCCCATTACACAGGGAGTTGTTGCTGAGCTACAATAAGTCACGTGCTGTAATTAGTTAATTACAAATAAACTTTAATCAATGGTTTATAAGAGTAGAGTGTAGCGGTGACAGATCCTTCAAAGCTCAAGCCCAGAAGTGGAACACAACGTGCTTTGTGTTTGCGACCATGGCTGAATTTGTTGAAAGTTAAGTTTCCATTAAGATGGGATATGTTGGAATGTACAGCCAGTCAGCTGTACATTCCAGGATAGACACAAAATGCTGGAGTAACTCAGCGGGACAGGCAGCATCTCTGGAGAGAAGGAATGGGTGGCGTTTCGGGTCGAGACCCTTCTTCACACCTCCTTTCCAAATCTGCGGTGAATTAACTTGCCAAAGATTCCTCGTGTTTTGTCCCTTTCTCGTAACTGCGACCAATATTTGGACGACTTTATCATTTGAGTGGCACTTGTTTCCAACAGCACAGAACATGGAATATAGAAGAGTACAGCACATGAAAAGGTGATTCAGCCTGCAATATCTGTGCCGAACATGGTACAAAAACACAATTGATTTAAAAAACTTACATAGACAAGAGATAAAGATACACTTTTGGTTATTAGTGCTAAAGGTTTCTATAATTTTACTTCGGAGTCACGTGAGTGATTCCGTGAAGAACCCGTTCAGCACGCATGCGCGGCATTACGTCCAGCAGAGCAACAGCGGCGCAGCGGGAGTCGGGCTCTCCCGCTATGGAGGTGAAAGAACGGACCGTCAGGTAAGCTGACGTCGGTTTCCTTCACAGGGAGCCTTCTGCTGTCCGGCAGAGAAGAAAGGCTCTGCAACAAACCTGTTCCCCGCTCGACTCCACGGAGGAGCCTTCCATCAGGGGGGGCAGCAACGGAACAGACCTGTCCCCGCTCGACTCCACGGAGGAGCATTTTCCATCGCGGGGGCAGCAACAAGCCGGTAGGACCGCTTACCGGGCGGTCCGCTACCCCGACACCGCGACCGAGCCCAGCCCCGCCAGCGCCTGAGCAGCGGGCTGGATGTACAAGCCAAGGAAGAGGCGTTTCCGGCCGGTGGCTCCGACTTATCGGACGGGGACGTCTCTCCACCCAGGCGTGGAGAGACAGCCGCCTGAGCCGCGTGGAGCGGCTCTTGGAGCAGGAGCTCCAGCGAGGTGCACCCCAGGAGGGGCGCTCTCGCAGAGGGGGGTCAGGCACTCCCTCCACAGTGCCTTGTGCACTGTCCATTGCTTCCTCCTTTCCAGAGGATAGCTTTGGTGACCAGGACTGGGCTGGTCAAGAACAGGGGCAATGGCTGAAGATCTCGGGAGTATGCAAGGGGTGCAGGAACAGGAAGAGCTGCTAGGTGTGGTGGACAGCTACGTGGAAACCCCACGTGCAGGAGGCCGTTAAAAGCCTGACGACAGCCATCACATCGTTTTTTCTCCTCGTTCCATGGACAAATACGGAGATGACCACAACCTTCGTAAACAAGTCATAAGACCTGCCATAAAATCCTACATTGCGGCGTTGTGCATACCCCAGCCACTGAGCCAGACCCACTGCTCTTTGGCAAAAACATCACAAAGCATATGAAGGACATGCAAGAGGTTTTACAAAACCTTTGGCTCATGAGGGCAGGGCCGGGACGAGTAACCAAAAACAGCAATTCCTACGCAGCAGCACCCCATCGCATCCTTCAGTCAACGTCTACCATATGGGACTGATGAAAGCTTGGGGTCCGCATTCTATCACCGAAAGTCTTCTTTAGACCAGGGCCCAGAGCGGACCCCATGGAAAATGTGCCACCCCCCAACGTCACCGCCACGTCAGACAATGTGCAACACTTGTTGGACCGGCAGGAAACAGAAGAATACCCATAACCATGGAGGTAGGTGGGTCTGGTTCCTACCAGTATATAGAGTAATACTAACACATGGGAGTCTATCACGAGTGATCAGTATATACTCAATGGCATTAGTGAATACAAATACAATTCATACTAGAAAAATTGCCACCAGGTCAATATTCACCCCAGAGGGTATTTTTCCCCCTCTCCGTTAAAGAAACAAGAGGGACAAGCTGAACTGGTGAGAATAATTACAAAGGGTATCATGGGAAAACCTGAACCCTTGCAATTCGTATCAAATATATTCACTAAACCCAAAAGAAATGGTGGATGTCGCATCATCATTGACTTAACATCACTAAATATGTTTGTTAAGTATATACATTTCAAAATGGAACCGGTTGTTACTGCCAAACAACTAAATTCCAAAGGATACTTCATGGCAAGCATTCATCTTAAAGATGTTTACTATTTAGTACCATTCACAAGGATCATCGCAGATACCTGAAATTTACCTGGATGGGGCAGCTATAGCAGTTTAAAGCGTTACCCAATGGGTTCACATCAGCCCAAGAGTGTCACCCAGACACTAAAACCAGCTCTGGCAATATTCAGAAGACAAAAACATATTGTCATGGCATATCTTGATGATATTCTAAATGGTAGGCAAGACCATGAAATTGACTATGTTAGCTGTTCAGCTACCAAACAGTTATTCGAAACCCTGGCATTGTCTTACATCCAGATAAATCTAAGTTGAAGCCATCCTCTATCATGGACTACTTGGGCTTCACAATTAATTCAGTCTACGTGACTGTAACATTGCCAAGAGACAACATAGTTGAATTGGCACAATCATGCAACAATTTAATGGTCAACAAACTACCAACTACTCGACAAGTAACAGAGTAATTGGGATAATGGTAGCAGCATTTCCGGCTACAAAATTCGGACCTTTGTACCAAAAACGACATACAGGTCATTATTGATCGTTTCATGAAGTTACCCACTGAAGTAATATCAGAACTATAGTGGTGGGCAAAAAACGTTTGACATAGTTTCAGCCTATTATTATCACTAACCCTACGTCAGTTATCCAAACAGATGCCAGTACTCAAGACTGGGGAGCAACTAGCTCTATATCCAGTACAAGTAGTAGATGGACTAACCCAGAATCATCGTTACCACTTACACAGAGCATTAATTATCTAGAGATGTTTGGGTGACTTTTATGGTTTAAAAGCATATGCATCAATATGCATCACTTGCATGTACGGTTATAAATAGATAATACTACGGTGGTGGCCTACGTTAACCATATGGGCGGCATAAAATCGGTATCATGCGACAAGTTGGTCAACACAATTTGGCAATGGTGTGTCCAAAGACATATTTGGCTATCAGTAACTGACCTGCCAGGTAAGTTAAATACAGTGGCAGACACCAGGCCACATAGATTTAATGACAACATCGAATAGATGTTAAAACCCCCCAAATAAATTCACAAAAATTATCAAGCAATATGGCACGCCAGATATCAATTTATTTGCATCAAGGCTAAATCACCAGGTACCTATGTATGTCGCTTGGGAACCAGACCCTGAGGCAGCAGCGGTAGATGCGTTCGCGCTGGATTGGGGAAATTCTTCTTCTATGCATTTCCTCCCTTCTGCCTCATCAGTCGGGGACTACGCACAGTACAAATGGACTCTGCTTCAGGTATTTTGATAGTACCCGACTGGCCTACACAGCCATGGTTCCCAATACTCCATGACATGGTTGTTGTAACTCCAATGGTATTCCCCAGTGACCCAGAGTTATTAACACCCAGTGTCGGGCACAAGCCACCCGTGCCATGAAAAAATCAAACTCCTGGGTTGCAGATTCTGCACAAATCACTTCTGGGACTGGGATTATCATAACAAACCGTCGACACCATGTCAGCATCCCTCCGAACATCCACTAAAAAACAGCACTTGTCCAGCATCAAAAAATGGGAGAAGTACTGCTTAGATACAGGGACCACCTACTCAACCGCTACAGTTACCAACGTACTGGAATTCCTGGTGAACCTTCACCACGATGAAGGACTTCAGCTACAGAGCCAGCAACACAGCTAGAATTGCCCTGCCTGTCTATTTCAAAACCACCTCCAGGACAACAGGCCATGGGGTCCCACCAGCTGGTGGTCAAACTAATGAAGGGTATTTACAACTCTAAACCCCTAGACCAGGTACACCCATATATGGGATGTCAGTGTGGTCCTGACATACCTCAGGGGATGCCCACCAGCCAGATCCCTCAACCTGAAACCATCTATGCTCAAAACACTCATGTCGATGGCACTTGTAGCTGCACAGAGGGTCCAGTCACTACACCTATTGCGACTGGACACCATGCTCACAGCTCCAGACCAGATCTCTGTCGTTGTCCAGGGAATGGTCAAACAGAGCAGACCAGGAACACCTAATCCAGTCGTGGAATTCCGGGCTTACCCGCCAGAAACACGGTTATGTGCCATGACCCTATTATCCTACATAGACACAACCAAAATATTCGAGGGAGATGAAAAGCCTTGTGGGTCAGTCATAAAAAACCTTATGGTCGGGTGACGAGCCATTTCGGGATGGCTCAAGCAGGTGCTAAAAGCTGCTGGGATAAAAACTAACATGTACAAAGTTCATTCCACCAGGGCAGCATCCACGTCGACGGCTAAAAGAATGGACGTGCCTATAAACCACATCCTGGCTACAGCAGGATGGTGGGGGGAAAGACCGTTCAGAAATTTTATAATAAGCCGTTGGCAAAACCTGTTTTATTTGCAGAAAAGATTTTACAGACTGCAAATATTTAATTTAAGCCCAGGGGAACAATTTAATTTCTTTGTTGTTATTGTTAAAAAATACCATTGTGTTTTTCTACAAACAGATTCATTGGTTGATTACGATAACACACTTCCTCCCTCAAAGACTTCGGCAGTGATGTAGTAATAACTGTTACACGGTTTGAAATCACAGAGCTTTGAAATCTTCACGGAATCACTCATGTGACTCCGAAGTAAAATAGTAAGATTAAACGAGAACTTACCAGTTTGAAGTTTGATCTGTATTTTATGAGGAGTTACGATGAGGGATTACGTGCCCTCCGCTCCCACCCTCAATAATATGGGTCAAATTCATAAACTGATGTCTCCTTATCTTTACTATGTATACTTCAATAACTGTGTCTATCTGTGATTCCACACCGCTGCTTTGAAGTATGCCGCGCATGCGCGCTGAACGGGTTCTTCACGTAATCCCTCATCGTAACTCCTCATAAAATACAGATCAAACTTCAAACTGGTAAGTTCCCGTTTAATCTTACTATTTCAGCTTACCTATGTATTATCCCCACTCCAGAAGATCTGTGGGATTGAGTTCAATGGAACTGAATTCTAGGAGATAGACACAAAAAGCTGATAACTAAGCGGGACTGGCAGCATCTCTGGAGAGAAGGGTCGAGACTCGTCTTCTGAAGGGTTCTGAAGTTTCTGAAGAAGGGTCAAGATCCAAAACATCACCCATTCCTTCTCTCCAGAGATGTTGCCTGTCCCGCTGAGTTAGTCCAGCTTTTTGTGTCTATCTTCAGTTTTTAACCAGCATCTGCAATTACTTCCTACACATGAATTCTATGAAAGTTAAGGATCGGTTTGTAGGCAGCAGAACAATTGTCCCCCTTGTGTTTGTTCTCATCCCCTGGAGCTTTAAGGTCAGCCAATTTGGTCAGTCCACATTTTCATTCCCTGATTCCTGTCCACTTGCCTTTATCTACACACTGGGCTTAAGTGAACTGGTTCACTCTTTCATCTCCACTCTCCTTCTCTTGACAGAATACATTGCAGGACCAGTATTTGGTCCAATATGATCACTTCCATGGGAACCAAACGCTGCTTCCATGGGTTTGGAGCTTGGGTTAATGCACTGCCTTAGTGCTGATAATGTGGTCTCCCTTCTACTGGGCCAGACAAGAGTGAGTTTCTAGCCATATGTTTCTTTATTTCCCATTCTCACTCCCGTTCTTTCCTTAGGCTCTTACATTGTTCCACGGCAGCTCAATGTAAGAATGAGAAGCAACTTCCATCTAGGCACATGCGATTCAACACTGAATCCAACAATTTCTGCTAACCAGCCATTCCAGTCGTCTCTCTCTGTCGGAAGAAGCGTCCTGACCCGAAACATCGCCTATGTATGTCCTCCAGAGATGCTGCCTGGCCCATTGAATTACTCCAGCACTTTGTGGTCCAGGCAAGATCCCAGCATCAGCAGTTCCTTGTGCTTCTCTTCACTCTCATTTTCATGGTTTTGGATTAATATCTCTCTTGCTTATTTCAGATTTCATCCAACAGCTCATATTTACAAGTCTGAAGAAGGGTTTCGGCCAGAAACGTCGCCTATTTCCTTCGCTCCATAGATGCTGCTGCACCCGCTGAGTTTCCCCAGCAATTTTGTGTACCTTCCAGCTCATATTTACAGCTTGCGCAGCACAAACGTCATTATTCATTCATCTGTACCAGCTATTCCTACCACTCTTTCCAACTTTCCATGCTATCACAAACGTTCTCTTTTGAGTTTTCTATTCCTTTCTCTGCAGCCTTTATAACTAAGGTTTGTAAACTTGGTTTGTTTTCTAAGTTATGCTGAAAAGCCATTGATCTGAAAAGTCACACTTTTTTCTCCCCCACTAGTCCTCCCCGATCCTCTGCACATTTCAAGCATTTTCTGCTTTTTTTAAATGTTCAAATTTCCAGCATTTGGCTGTTGAATGTTTTAACGCAACTATGTGCTTGTGTGTAGTGAATTAGCAGTAAAATCTGAAGCACACTTTTAAACACTGGTCTCCAGTGTGTGTTGGTGCTTGAAATACAGGGTGATAAATCTGGAATCTGGTAGACAACATAAACCACATTTTCTTGATGTAACAAGAAGGCTGTAAAAAATGCACTCCTGCTAATGAGCAAAAATGATTCCACAAGACAGGGGAGACACGGAATGTATGTTTGTTGAGGTGTTCTGTTTAATATTCATGGGCTCGTGATTTATATGTCCGGAATAATTACATCTGCAGGCAGAAGCTGTTTGCGTTTTATAGCATTGTCTTCTTCAAATGATTGTACAGAACTATTTTATTTTACATTTTATGACTCTCTCTTGCTAATGCCATACAGGTTGCATGCTTTAAAGCTAATGTACTTATCAAGGCAAACAATCTCCAAGACTTAAAAATCTAATTTTATATATTTTTCAAATGGACCCTTGGGGGATGCTTTTAACTATTAATTGTGAAAGAAACGTTACCAGATCATCTGCCCATTGCACATTCCGCCTGATTTTCAGACACTCTGCCTGAAGAAGGATCCAAAGCTAAATCATCGACTGTCCATTCCCTCCAGAGATGCAGCCTAAATTCCTCCAGCACTTTGCATTTTGCTCAAGATTCCAACATCTGCAGCTCCTTATGCCTGACGTTCCCTTTTGTTGCTCGAAATGAAATTGGGGGGGGGGGGGGGGGGGGGGGGGGGGGTCAAATAGATCAAAGACGAGGAATGCATTGAGATTTTTTTCTGTCTTCGCTTTTTAATTGCCTTTCTCACTCTGTGTGAGTTCTAGGCTTGTGTTCACAATTTAAGACTGATGCGCATGGAATAACAGAGGCAGTTCAAGTTGGCTCATGGATAGAAAACAGTGAGATGTAGTTCTGGGATAGGCCCAGTCTACAAAGAGGCAGGCACAGCTGGGGCCCATACGATTGCCAGTGGCTACGCCATGGATTTTGAGGAAGTGGGAGGAGTCGAAGGAGAAGATGTTTAGAGAACTTTTCTCTAGAGAAAAGGAATCGGTGACGTTTCAGGTTGAGACCCTTCTTCAGACCCTTGCATTGAATGATTTTCAAAATTTGCAAATGTTTCCAAACGTGAGCACTACGATTTACCACAACATGACATCACTGGGATATCAATAAATTGGCAGACCAGTGGCAAATGGAATTTACTGCAGAAAAATGTCTGATGCATTTTGGTAGAAGGGAAGAGGTTTTTTGGACTTGCTGGCACACTTTTAGTTTAGAGATACAGCGCGGAAACAGGCCATTCGGCTCACCGAGTCCGTGCCAAGCAGCGATCCCCGCACACTAACCCTATCCTACACACACTCGGGACAATTTACATTGAGGTCAATGAGGAGAATTACCAGAATGGTTTTGCGGATTAGGAATTGTAACAACAAGATGTTGTTGGTGATGATGGCATGGTGGAGTAAAGGAGATGGGAGTGATTGAGATAAGTGAGTATCACCATGCCAGTGAGACAATCCTATTCAATAAAGCCTGCACACGACCAAACCTAACCAAAACTCTGTCAATGTAAGAGTGGATGATAAGTTTAGTTTAGCTTAGTTTAGTGATACAGCATGGATATAAGCCCTGTGGCTCGCCAAGTCCATGCCAACCAGCGATCGCCGCACACTAATACTATCCTACACACTAGGGACAAGTTACAATTCTTACCAAAGACAATTAACCTAAACACCTGTACGTTTTTGGAGTGTAGGAGGAAATCGAAGATCCCGGAGAAAACCCACACGGGGAGAGCGTGCAAACTTCATACAGACAGCACCCGTGGTCAGGATTGAACCCAACTCTATCGCTGCGCCACTGTGCTGCCGGATGTCTGGACGTTTTGCCCGTACATAATGTTTTCTTATATTTAAAAAAACGCTTCTTAATCCTTTTGCAGTAGTTAAAAGGCATTTAAGTATCTTTACTGCATTAAGGTGTAATTAGTCCTACATACATCTGTTCATCCTCCATCTTACCATCACTCACCTTGGCTCTCAAGGGCAACATTACAACATTCACAGTTTAATTTTCAATGATGTAAGATTCTTGCTTATGAAAGAAACATATGTACCTTACTGTATCTACCATTAGTCTAAGTCTGGTTTAAAGCACAGTGCACTACGTTGGAATAACCTTTGGAAGTTATGACTTCAAGATCCCTTGGGATGTTTGGAAGTGAATCATTTGTTCTATTTCTTTTGGCTTTGAGTTAGATTAACATGCTGGTCAGGAAACATGGAAAAGTTATAACCCAATGCCTCCTATAACCTGTAAAGTGCTCCTGATATGTAACTATTGCTGTAGAATAGGAAATGTAGCTGCATGGAGGTCCCACACAAGACAATGTGATAAACGCCCAGGTGATCTGTTTGGTGTGGTTCCATTAATACATTTTGACCAGGAAACTGAAGAGGCTGCACTTCAATTCTTGCCATTGGAAAGTTCTCCCCCACAGGGAGCAATGTGTCATGCCTCATCCCTGCAACGTATATATTGACATGAACCCATGGGTCGATGAGTCAAAGCCAAGGGCTGAGCCAAGCCTGACACCTTGGTCCCTGCTGCTCTTTAAATAAAGTAATGGCTGTAATTTCTACATGGTGAAACCAAAATGTATAAAAATGGCCTTTATTAAAATCTGACAATGAGCACTTGAACCAAATGTGATTTTTTCTATTACAAATCTCAAATTGTGGAGCGCAGAGGCAAATAAATAAATGAGGGGTCTTTGTCCCAAACATTATGGAGGGCACTGTATGTATAACATTCTTCTTTTAATTCATCTGAAGGAGAGTTTAGAGTTTTGAAGTTTGGACTTTTGTTTATTGTCACCTGTTGCAAGGCACAGTGAAAAGCTTTTCTTGTGTGCTAACCAGTCGGCGGAAAGACAAGACATGATTACAATCGAGCCGTCCACAGTAAACAGATACATGTTCAAGGGAATAATGTAAATGCAAGATAAAGCCCAGTAAAGTCCGATCAAAGATAGACTGACCGTCTCAAATCAGGTAGATACTACCTCAGGACTGCTCTCTAGTTGTTGGTAGGATGGTTCAGTTGCCTGATAACAGCTGGGAAGAAACTGCCCCTGAATCTGGAGGCGTACCTATACCTTTTGCCCGATGGGAGAGGGGAGAAGAGGGAGTGGCCAGGGTGAGACTCGTCCTCCAAGCGCTCCCTCTTTCCCCTTTCCCATCGGGCAAACGGTATAGAAGCGTGAAAACGCACACATGATGAGTTCTGATGCCACATAGTTACTGTAATAAGTTGTCAGTCTAAATAATATACCCAGTGTTAGAGAATACTTGAATCCATGAATTGATGGCCACGGTATAACTACCATTTAGATGACACAGATGCATTCAAAGTGTACTATTTTCAGAGGTGAAGAGTACAACTAATTCAAATTGCACTTCAGGCAGCTGAATGCTTTTGTGATTTTAATTTTTTGTTTGACAATAAAAGGTGGGTGATTTTTTTTAAAGTTTTACACAGCTAATGCATCCCAGGTATCAGTTTTGCACCAGTGCTGAGGGAAGGGTTCCCTTTCTCCTGACTCTCAGTCTGAAGAATGGGTCTCGACCCGAAACAGCACCTATTCCTTTTCTCCAGAGTTGCTGTCTGACCGGCTGAGTTACTCCAGCTTTTAGCATCTCCAAATCAGCATCTGCGGTTGTTTCCGACACGCCAGTGCTTTAGATCCACAGTAAACACCGTGGGCTTCCCTTTCCCATCGGCCAACCGGCTCCCCCAGTGTATTTGTGTTGTAGCAAGTCATTACAACCTTTATCAGATGTTGGTGACATTCTTGCTCTCTATTCATTATTGTTGTCACAAGAACCTCCATGACAGGCCATACAATGGCAGGCTCTCAGCGATAAAGGAACAAGTGATGGACTGAGGGCGCACAGCCTTGTCATACAGTCACAGCATTTCCATGTAAGCAGGAACATCTGTTTAGCTCTTGATTTTCAATAAAAAACCAACTATCCCTATCGACACTATTAACCCTTATTAGTGGGAGAACAAAAAGACCGGGGTTAATAGTAAAACAATGGGCAGGATGATGGAAGCCATTCCCACGTTGCCTTGGTGAGGAAGGTATGTGTAACAAGTGAACCGTTCTCAGGGTTGAACGAGCACTACAGTTTCCCAGTATCTTGAAAGAAAAGTCACTGTGGTGACTGAACAAGCCAGCATGCATTAACAAGGCGAAGAGTAAAGGCACTGAAAGAATAGTTTCTCCCTCGTGTTCAACATGCGGAAGCCCCCAAGAAATCTGCAGGTAACTTTCCTGTTCATTTGTTGAAGTACAGAATCTTTGCTAAGTTAAGGGCACATTGGATCAAGTCCGATGCGAGTGGAAGGAATGTGCGTGACTTTCTTGAAGCGCTTGTACTCCACATCCTTGTGTCTCCATCCCGTTCACTCATCCATTGGTACTGGTAAGGAACGAGCCCTCATTAGCACACATGACACATGGCACATGACACATGACACAGGGCACATGACACATGGCACATGACACATGACACATGGCACATGACACATGGCACATGACACATGACACATGGCACATGACACATGACACATGACACATGGCACATGGCACATGGCACATGGCACATGGCACATGGCACATGGCACATGACACATGACACATGACACATGGCACATGGCACATGGCACATGACACATGACACATGGCACATGACACATGACACATGACACATGACACATGGCACATGGCACATGGCACATGGCACATGGCACATGGCACATGGCACATGACACATGACACATGACACATGACACATGGCACATGACACATGGCACATGACACATGACACATGGCACATGACACATGACACATGACACATGGCACATGGCACATGGCACATGGCACATGGCACATGGCACATGGCACATGACACATGACACATGACACATGACACATGGCACATGACACATGGCACATGACACATGGCACATGACACATGGCACATGACACATGACACATGACACATGGCACATGGCACATGGCACATGGCACATGGCACATGGCACATGACACATGGCACATGACACATGGCACATGGCACATGACACATGACACATGACACATGACACATGGCACATGACACATGACACATGGCACATGGCACATGGCACATGACACATGACACATGGCACATGGCACATGACACATGACACATGGCGCTCATAACAGCTTCAAGAATTACCAATCGACAAAATTATCAACTTTGCAGCAACGACTAATGCAGTTGGTCAGGGCAAAGCACTTTTAGACTTTAGACATTAGAAATATTGGGCGAAAACAGGTCCTTCTGCTCACCGAGACCTTGCCGACCAGCGATCACCCCGTACACTAGCACTATCCAACACACAAGGGACAATTTACAATTTTACCAAAGCCAATTAACATACACACCTGTATTTTAGAGTGTGGGAGGAAATCGGAACACCCGTAAATAACCCAGGCGGTCACAGGGAGAACGTACAAACTCTGGACAGATTGAACCGTAGTCAGGGTCGAACCTGAGTCTCTGGCACTTTAAGTAAACAGCTCTACCATTATGCCATTGTGCTGCCTAGTTCCAATCTAGTTACAAAGAGAGCAGACAAATCAAGTACACCTTGCCGAGCTATTCAGGATATGAGAGACTTTAAAAAACTGAATTTTGAAAGGCAGTATTAGTTTAGTTTATTAATACAGGAAACAGGCCCTTTGGCCCACCGACTCCACACTGACCATCAATCACCCGCTCACACTAGTTCAGTTACCCTGCCTTCACATCCACCTCCTACACACCTGGGGCAATTTACAGAGGCCAATTAACCTACAAACCGGAACATTTTTGGGATGTGGGAGGAAATCGGAGCACCAGGAGAAACCCATTGTGGTCACAGGGAGAGCGTGCAAACTCTACACAGACAGCACCCGAGGCCAGGATCAAACCCAGGTCTTTTACACTATGAAACAAAGGCTCTACCGCTTTGCCACTTTGTAGTCCTGCAACACATTTTAAAGCATTATATTTTTGATTCAGTTCATCCCTTGTTGGCATTTCATGTTTTCATTCCCTGGATATGAATATGTTTTTAGCCACTGTTGTAACGATTTACTGAGCAGCTGGATGGTATTTAGTGCAATACCTGTGCTAATGGGATCATCATATTTACTGTACCATCAAGGGACAGCTGCCATCATTCAAACACAAGCCTCTCGTGTCAGCTTCATGTTTTACCTGTGATAATATTCTCACATTGCGGAAACCTGTGAGGTGTGAAACAAAGTTACATCAGCATTTATTCAAATTGATTAATTTGAATTGTCCAACTCTTTTTCCAACCTTATTTAAATACTGTAGGAAGGAACTGCAGATGCTGGTTTAAACCAAAGATAGACACAAAATGCTGGAGTAACTCAGCGGGACAGGCAGCATCACTGGAGAGAAGGAATGGGTGACGTTTCGGGTCGAACTGTAACGTCACCCATTCCTTCTATCCAGAGTTGCTGCCTGTCCCACTGAGTACTCCAGCATTTGGTGTCCATCTTATTGAAATACTTTTCACGGAAAACTGTTCAGTGGCAGAAGGAATAGATAAAAGCTCAGAGACAATCCAGTAGCAGCTGTTATCTGCTATCATACTTGAGTTTTAAGATTCTGTCAAAGTAAAGGAGAAAAAATGAAAAAGAGAAGGTGATCCACATAATGATTTAGAGTAAATGACAGCGTAATAAAACATTAGGACATTCTGGTATGATTTACATGCTTAGAACATAGTTGAAGAACAGCTCCTTTAACTCACATGGTTTGTGCCGAATACAATTCCAAGCTAAAGGAATCTCCTTTCCTCTGCCTCATATGATCCATATCCCTCTATTGCTGATCTAAAAGCCTCTAAAAACCCACGAGAGTGTCTTCCTCCACCACCGGTCCTGACAGCACATTTCAGGCACCCACTGTGTGGAAACAACTTGCACTACAAATTCCCTTTAAACTTTACCCCTCCCTTGTTAAAGCTACTGTACGACCTCTGAGCTCTGACATTTCCACCGTGGGACAAAGGTTCCGACTGGCCAGCTTATCTATTTTTCTCTTAATTTTATATACCACTGTCAGGAAAATATATATCCTTGCTTCCACATTGTACAACTGAACAAGTTGGAAACTTAAGATAGACACAAAGTGCTGGAGTAACTCAGCGGGTCAGGCAGCATCTCCGGAGATAAAGAAATGGATGATGTTTCGGGTTGGGACTATTCTTCAGACTGAAAGGTAGAGAAGTAAGGTAGAGCCTTCTCTATCTTTCTGAATGAAGAAGGGTTCCAACCAGAACGTCACCTATTCCTTTTCCCAGCCCAGTCCATCATCGCAGTCCAACACTGCCCAGATCTATATCGGTGAGACCAAGCGGAGGTTGGGCGATCGTTTCACCGAACACCTCCGCTCGGTCCGCTATAACCAAGCTGACCTCCCGGTGGCTCAGCACATCAACTCCCCCTCCCACTCCGTCTCCGACCTCTCTGTCCTGGGTCTCCTCCATGGCCACAGCGAGCAGCACTGGAAATTGGAGGAACAGCACCTCATATTCCGCTTGGGGAGTCTGCATCCTGGGGGCATGAACATCGAATTCTCCCAATTTTGTTAGTCCTTGCTATCTCCTCACCTTCCTCAGTCCCCCTGCTGTCTCCTCCCATCCCCCAGCCTTCGGGCTCCTCCTCCTTTTTCCTTTCTTGTCCCCGCCCCCCCCCCCACCCCCGATCAGTCTGAAGAAGGGTTTCGGCCCGAAACGTTGCCTATTTCCTTCGCTCCATAGATGCTGCCGCACCCACTGAGTTTCTCCAGCTTTTTTGTGTACCTTCGATTTTCCAGCATCTGCAGTTCCTTCTTAAACACTGCCCAGTCCATCATCGGCTCTGACCTCCCTACCATCGAGGGGATCAATCACAGTCGCTGCCTGAAAAAGGCTGCCAGCATCATCAAGCATCCACACCATCCTGGCCACTCACTCATCTCTCCGCTGCCTTCAGGTAGAAGATACAGGAGCCTGAAATCTGCAACATCCAGGTTCAAGAATAGCTTCTTCCCCACAGCCATCAGGCTATTAAACTCAACTCAAGCAAAACTCTGAACATTAATAGCCCATTGCACTTTATCTGCTTATTTATGTGTGTATATATATATTCAATGGTATATGGTCACACTGATGTATTCTATATTTATTTATGCCTACTATATTCTGTTGTGCTGAAGCAAAGCAAGAATTTCATTGTCCTATCTGGGACACATGACAATAAACTCTCTTGAATCTTGAATCTTAAACTAAGTGCATGTAAGAATTAGATTGATAGCTTTCCTGACATAAAATGACACACAGGATACATGGAGAGAATGGGAAGGTGAGTTTGTAGTTTGGGGTCAGTCCTGAACTTATTGAACGGTGAAGAAGGATTGTAACGACATGACCTACTACTGCATCTTTTCCTTTCTATTTTTAAACAAATATCTCTCTGATTGCAAATTTGATCTACATGTATATTTTGAAATTGAATAAGGAAGTTTTAGCCGACAATTTAAACCATTTAAAGAAAGCAAACTCTTAATCTTTGTTTCAACGGATTGGAGTTTTAATTAGACTCTGTGAGTGACACAAACCATGTGGAATAATATTTCTTTGCTCTGCAAACAAACTCTGTTCAAAGCGGGAATGGATCCCACAAATTACAACAATGGCACTTTAACATATTTTCAGACCACCACTAAGCTTGTGAGAGAAAAAAAAAATACAATTAAACAAATCCATCACTACGATAATGCGGTTTGGATGTGGTTTTAGTTGTCAGGACCGTGGAATAACAGCTAGATATGGATCAATAAACGTTTGTGGAATTTGGAAGGAGAAATGCCTCCTGCTGGTGTTACAATCGTATGCTTATGGTATTATTTTGAAACTTCAACAAAGCCTTGGTCCGTTAAACAGTTCAGACTTTCGAGCTTCTGCGGATATTTTTGAGTCGCAGTCTGTAATTAAATTGTGCGTCTTTTCAAAAAAAAAAAAAAAATAGCCATTGATGTCAGTTTTAAAAATTGCATTCAGTTTTCTGAAAACCAAACGTTTGCGCTAACAGTATTTAGAATTCAACTCGCTTGTGTTCCACTACTGAAAAAAAGTTTGCTTGTATTACTGAGCTGAAAGGCTAGAAAGTTCCTTCTGGAGAAATGTATAGTGTGACATACTTCAGTATGTAATTATGTCGTAATTGCAATTTTTTCTAAATTACCACAAAACCATCTTTCTTTCTATTTTAAACCCAAGCTAAATCCAGCATTTAGGTTTTTCAAGGCTGTCACTTTCATCAATTTTAGAAACATAGTAAATAGGTGCAGGAGTAGGCCATTTGACCCTTTGAGCCAGCACCGCCATTCTATATGATCATGGTTGATCATTTAAAATCAGTATTCCGTTCCTGCTATTCCCCCACATCCCTTGATTCCGTTTGCCCAATGAGCTATATCTTAAGGGCCCGTCCCATTTAGACGATTTTTTCAGCGACTGTCACAGTCGTAGCAGGTCGCCGAAAAACAGCGACTGGACCCCCCCTACAACAATGTCTACGACAACCTATCATCTAGTCAACGTCAAGCTATGACAAGCTACCGACAACCAGCGACCCAATCGGTGCAACTTAGGACGTCCACTTACGACCACACTTATGACAACCTACGACCACACAGGCGACAACCTACGTCCACCCGCAACAAGCTACCACAAGCTACAACCCTGTCGGTGACAACTGAAGACAATTCAGTTGCCGGTACCTGTCACCGGTTGACGTAGGTTGACGTAGGTAGTCGCCAACGGAATTCACTGAAGTCAGCACCTGGCGACAACCAACGTCACCTGGTGACAACCTGCATCATCCTGGCGACAACCTACGACAGCATCTATGACAGGAGAAGACATCAAGCTACATCAAGCCCACAGTCGCCAAAAGGTTTTGAACATTTCAAAATCTAGCGGCGACCAGAAAAACGTTACGACTCTTTAGACGACTTGAGGAGGCAACTCACGACCGTACAGGCGTCGCCCCGCGACCATGTGAAAACAACCTAGTCACCTGTAGTCGCGAAAAAATCGCCTAGGTGGGTGGGACAGGCCCTCAACTCTTTCTTGAAGCTTTTCCAGGTAGATTCATATAATGGATAATTGTGTGACCTTACAACACAATAGAGAAAGCTTGTCAGTTGAAACATACTCTGCCAAACACTAGCCGAGGACTTAAATCTATCAGCTGTAAGCCATTTGTGTCAAATGTGCTTTTTTTCACCAATTCCGTCTCACTATGAAATGCTAATGCATGGCATATTACAAAGCAGCAGCTGTATTTAAGTGTATTTATCTATGTATTATTCATAGTGGCTACAGGAGACCAGGTGTGAGTTACAAAGTAACTAATGATTAGGTTTCCAAAATGATCACCTAGAGGTAGGTGTCGGCAGCAATATAAATTATTCACATTTCAAAATAGCAATGAATAATACATTGAGGTACCAAGCAAACGGACTTAGCTCATAAATCCAACTTCCATCAACACAGAATTCCAACAGAATAGTGAAGTCTATTAAACCCGAGCGCACAAAAGGAATAAATCTCAAAAATATTTAATGACAACATCACATAGTTTGAGAAACTGGTATTTCCCTTTAAAACTGAGGGCTTTCTTCTAATAATTAAATCGCTGCAATTTTCTTCTGTAGTGCAGTACCATGTTTTCAGCTATATCTCACCACAATGCAGCTGTGAAGGTATTAGAATTATACAGCAGATCTATAAGCATGTAAAAAGTAACGATATTAATACCATGGGTGAAAGTACCCAGGAGACTCGTGTGTAGGAAGTCACTGCAGATGCTGGGTATTATCTACCCAGGAGACTGTGTGGAAACTCCCATGGAAATCCATTGCCACCGGTCAGAAGAAGAAGAGAAAAACTAGGAAGAAAAGCAGAGAACTAAATATAGATCAAATGAAGGTTGAGGGATGGGAAATGTTGAAATAAGGTCAACGTGAACTGTCAAAGGAATTCAAGAATTAGGATGGCCTGCAGCCAAATTGTTCTCTCTTATTTGTTTTACATGAGTTTAATGCCAAGTTCTAATGTGTTATGACTTTATTAATAATCTACTCAGTGTTTGAAATTTCTATGTATTGTGTACATTTTCTGCCATTCCTTTATTTTGGTTATGGTTTGAGGATTGGCTGCAAAATTAGGATATCTGTTCCATTTTTGATAGTCAAGTGAAATAGGAAATATAACATAGATCTTTATATTCTTAATGTGAATATTTCATAATACTATCCCGGATACACAGAGCCGAGTTGGAAAACAGATTTCTGCAACAAATCAGGGCTTGTTTTAAGAAGGAACTGCAGATGCTGGAAAATTGAAGGTACACAAAAATGCTGGAGAAACTCAGCGGGTGCAGTAGCATCTATGGAGCGAAGGAAATAGGCAACGTTTTGGGATGAAACCCAAAGGAAATAGGTAACGTTTCGGGATGAAACCCAAAGGAAATAGGTAACGTTTCGGGATGAAACCCAAAGGAAATAGGTAACGTTTCGGTCCGAAACCCAAAGGGTTTCGGCCCGAAACGTTGCCTATTTCCTTCGCTCCATGGATGCTGCTGCACCCGCTGAGTTTCTCCAGCTTTTTTGTGTACCAGGGGTTGTTTTAAGTTGGTTCCTTTGCGTTTTCCATTTTAATCAATTGTTTGCTTATGTTACAACCCTGGGATAATTTACATTGTTTCACAAATAGATACTGTCAGGTATATCGAACAAAAATCCTGTTTGTTAGTATTTTCTATTTGATGAACTAATTATATTCTAATTTTAAAATGAACTAGAAACACCAATTTAGTTTTGTGTAGGAAGGAACTGCCGGCAGTTATACCGAAGACAGACACAAAATGCTGGGGTAACTCAGCGGGTCAGGCAGCATCTCTGGACAGAAGGGATAGGTGACATTTTGGGTCAGAACATTTCTTCAGACTTGGGTTCCAACCCGAAACGTCAGCTATTCCTTTTCTCCAGAGATGCTGCCTGACCCGCTGAGTTACTCCAACATTTTGTGCCGATTTAGTTTTGGTTGCGGAGTTTGATTGTATCTCTTCTGAAATAAATATGCTCCGAGCACCAATCTTCCAAGTGCATTTGTGTGTGAACCTCTTCATATCACCTGACCGGGTCTAATTAAGAAACAAAAAGGACACCATCACAAGTTGAGTATAAACTCTTGACGAGCAGAGATCCTCGGAGATTTTCCTCCCACACTCCATAGACAAATCTGTAAGTAAAATGATCAGGAACTGCAGAGGCTGGTTTAAACAGTAGACACAAAGAAGGGTCTCAACCCGAGACATCACCTATTCCTTTTTTCCAAAGATGCTGTCTGATCCACTGAGTTACTCCAACTCAAATTGGGTCGAAGGGCTTGTTACCACGCTGTAAAACTCAGTGACTCTATGAGAATGGGGTCCTACAGATTGTATGAAGATAATTTGTGAAATGTAATTGCTTCATCAAGTAATGTTAATTGATGTAGTCGTATCTCCTGTGTTTCAGATAAAAAGGCTGAATATTTATTGGTTGAACTTAATGGAAATAATTGATATCCTTGTGATGGAGTTATTCACCGTCCTGAACAAAATGGCTATATCTTAAAATATCTGATTAGTTATAAGTTCCAATGCAATTGCAAAGTAGATATTAGCACAAATTAAATAGAAGTTAACACAGTGAAACAAATAAACACGTCCAAAATACTGGAATAGAAGAAAAGTCCAGGGGGTTATGGTGGCGCAGCGGGAAAGCTACTGCCTTACAGCGCCAGAGACCCGGGTTCGATCCTGCCTATGGGTGCTGTCTGTACGGAGTTTGCACGTTCTCCCCGTGACCCGTGTGGGTTTTCTCAGATATGTTCGGTTTCCTCCCACACTCCATAGACGTACAGGTTTGTAGGTTAATTAGCTTGGTGTGAATGTAAAATTGTCCCGAGTGTGTGTGTGGGGTTAGTGTTAATGTGCGGGGATCGCTGGTTGGTGCCGACTCGGTGGACCCGAAGGGCCTGTTTCCGCAATGGGCTAAGTGTTCGGCTGGCGACCGGAAGGTAGCCGGTTCGAATCCCGCTTGGAGTGCATACTGTCGTTGTGTCCTTGGGCAAGACACTTCACCCACCTTTGCCTGTGTGTGAATGTGTGTGAATGTGTGTGAGTGATTGGTGGTGGTCGGAGGGGCCGTAGGCGCAGATTGGCAGCCACGCCTCCGTCAGTCTGCCCCAGGGCAGCTGTGGCTACAGAAGTAGCTTACCACCACCGAGTGTGACTGAGGAGTGAATGAATAATGCGATGTAAAGCGCCTTGAGTATTAGAAAGGCGCTATATAAATCCCATCCATTATTATTATTATTATTATTATTAAATAAAAGGCAGAACGCTGTTCCTTACTGAAGAGTCACCTCAAGTTCGGCTTTCTGATGTTGATACAGTGTATTATCATGTAGCTTTTGTTTTGACGTTAATGGAATGTACTGACAATTTTGTGAGGCAGCTGATCACCATAATTAGGAGTCCAGGTGCAGATTTACATAAGTTCAAGGAGAATATTGGCGGAAGGAGGAGAAAATCGCAAACAACTGAGTTTTTTAAGGATATGGATAATTGCGGCAGTACGGAGAAATTTTGAAATTCTTTAGAAAGTCTGTATCGGTATTTCAACCCTTTGGTAGTCTTGATCAATGAACCATTCTATAGGAACGAATTTTGACGAGGGATGGGCTTGAGAATTGGCTGACAAAATGAGGGGAAAGCCACACGAAGGTGGAAGGTGGAAGGTGGATTGACTCCCGCATTTGAAGTCTGCAGCAGAATTCAGTAAACCCTGGCGATGACATACCATATATATAGCGGAGATGGACATGAAACGCTGGAGTAACTCAGCGGGACAGGCAGCATCTCTGGAGAGAAGGAATGGGTGACATTTAGGGTCGAGACCCTTCTTCAGACTGAGAGTCAGGGGAGAGGGAGATTAGAGATATGGAAGGGTAAAGTGTGAAAACGGCAGATCAAAGCAGACGATGATCAAGAAGGTAGACAAAAATGCTGGAGAGACTCAGCGGGTGCAGCAGCATCTATGGAGCGAAGGAAATAGGCAACGTTTCGGGCCGAAACCCTTTGGGTTTCGACCCGAAACTTTGCCTATTTCCTTTGGGTTTCGTCCCGAAACGTTGCCTATTTCCTTTGGGTTTCGTCCCGAAACGTTGCCTATTTCCTTTGGGTTTCGTCCCGAAATGTTGCCTATTTCCTTCGCTCCATAGATGCTGCTGCACCCGCTGAGTTTCTCCAGCATTTTTGTGTACCTTCGATTTTCCAGCATCTGCAGTTCCTTCTTGCACACGGGTGATCAAGGAAGTATAGACTGGTTTCACTTGTTGGCGGAGGGGGAGGTGATAACGTGGCCTACAAACAGCTAAATTAATCAGGAGCGGTTTTCGGTTGTAGTGGACCTAGGGTCCTGTTGAGGCGCCCTTCACCCCCGCTTCCACCAGTTACCCAACGAGCTGACGTCATGTGGCGGGAACGGAGAGAGCGAGCAGCATGAAGGGGGTGTGAGTACCAGGCCCATCTCTGGCGCACTGTGTGTGGGGCCTGGGATTCTGCGGATTCCAAGCCTGTGAATACCCTTATTTTTACCCCTTGCCCCCCCCCCAACATCGCGTTTCTTCACCCTTGAGATAAACTTTGCGCCTCTCACTCAGTTATAGCGGTCAATCAGCACCAATGGGCACCATTCCCCCCCTCCCTTGCGAGGGTTTACTGTATAACGCTGCATACGGGTGACTATAAAGTGGGCGGACTCTTGTCCTCTACAGTGGGCCCTTCTCTTTAATGTTACCACAAACTTGCAAAGAAAAGGAGGAAAGTTTCAAGCCACAACAGAACTTTCCAATCACCAGGTGAATGGTTTATTTGTTCTTCTACCTCAAATACTCTGTGACAATCAATAAGATGAGCATGTGGACCGGCTAAATGCAGTTCTGCATCGCTAAATCACAACCAACTGTTCCAGAAATTACAGTTATGCTTGGGATACATCGTCAACTAACTAGTCGATGACGCTGGAAATCAGATGTTTCACATAAACCCCCCCACATCATATCTATTAGTGTAGGAAGGAACTGCAGATGCTGGTTTAAACTGAAGATAGACACAAAAAGCTAGAGTAACTCAGCGGGACAAGCAGCATCTCTGGAGAGAAGCATTGGGTGACATATTGGGTCAAGACCGTACAGAAATGTCTCGACCTGAAAGCATGTAGAGAGCAAAAGAGAGAGCATGTTTTTCATTTGATTATTTCATTTTGTTGGTTAGCAGGCCCACAGTCATCAGTAGATGTCAACTATAAATATAAAAAGCACCTGAGCATTGGTAGTGGTCAATTGCTGTAACAGCTGTAAACATTTAAATGTACAATACTGTACCTGAAAACCTTTGGACTTTTGCTAAACTCTAAGAACATAGGAGAAGCCATCAAGCAGCAAGTTTTCTTGCAGAAATAGACTTTGTTGGCTGTTTGAATTCAGTGGATTAAGACCTTTAATAAACCATTTTCTAACTGGCCAAATACAACTTCCAGCTCAGTTTAGATCCCAGCTGCAGCTCTAAATTCAAGGTCCATTTCCAATTTGTCGGATTTCCCCTTCCTTAGCACATAGACTTTCCTCTGTTTAAGTATATTCAATAGGAAGTGAATCTAGATTTTTGGAATCTAATCATTCAACACTGTTTATACACAGTGCAGTTAAAACCCTACTTACCCCCAGCCTTGGTAAACCATGTCCTTGTTTCTGATCAGCACGTGTTTTGCTTTTGATAGCTGAGTGGTTTTCCCAAATATTATGCTTCCCTGGTTCTTACCTGAATATTTGAACCAACACATCCACACATTTTTAAGACACCAATTCATAGCTGCATGCAATTAAAATAACAGTGCAGTCTCACCAATTACCGGCCCAAATCCATCCACTGCTATATTAAATGAACCTTTCTTTATTGCTGTCAGGTCAGGGGGAGTTCCCTCTGCCACGGGTACCATGTAATCCCGTGCTACCTGCTCCATGGTCGGATAGTCGGCGACTAAACCATCTCCCCCACCTGGTTTGCCAGGTGAGGTGGGGGCTGTGGACCCCCAGCAGGACCAAAAACAAGACCTGTCAAAGGCGGATGAGCTCCTAGTGAGCCAACGGCCATACACACTTCAATAGAAGTTGCGATCACTGTCGTACATAGCATTGTAAGGAATGCCCATCGGAAACCAGCAACACTCCGTCGCTAATGTTTTCAACAATTTAATAATAAAAAATAATAATTCTTTATAGTAAGTGGAGCAGCCTCGGTGAAGACCATCTTTAAGTTGCACAGTGGTGCAACTGTTGGAGCTGCTGCCTCACAGTGCCAGAAACACAGTTTTGATATTGACCTTGGGTGTTGTCTGTGTGGAGTTTGCACGTTCTCCCTGTGACCACTGGGTTTCCTTTGGGTGCTCCAGTTTACCTCCCGCATCGCAAAGACGGCAGATTTTTCAACATAGCTTGTGTAGTTGAATGTTTGGACAAACTCAGCGAAGATATCATATGAAGTAGCTTAGCTGTTTGACAAATGAACATCAGAGCAGGAACAGTGTCCCTGTTTTACCATTCAACTGGATCACAGCATGTAGCGCAAGATAATGGTTTCAAACCACGGCCAGCACTAACCTGAACTAGCAAGCTAATAAAGTACTGAAGAAATGTTAGCCTTTCAAACTTGCCTTTTAATGAAACCCAGCTGTGGGTTAAACTAGTTCACATTGAGTTGAGTTTAGTTCAGTTTACCAAGGGACAGTGAGAAGGTTTTGTTGCGTGCTAAGCAGTCAGCGGGAAGACAACACATGATTACAATCGAAGCATCCACCATGTGTAGATACATGATAAAGGGAATAACGTGAATAGTGCAAGAAAATGTCAAATAAAATCCGATCAAAGATAGTCTGAGGGTCTGAAATGAGGTGGATAGTAATTCAGGACAGCTCTCTAGTTGTTGGTAGGATGATTCAGTTGTCTAATAACAGCTGGGATGAAACTGTCCCTGAATCTGAAAGTGTCCGTTTTCACACTTCTGTGCCTCTTGTCATTTGGGAGAGGGGAGTAGAGGGCGTGGCCGGGATGTGTCTCATCCTTGATTATGCTGCTGGCCTTGCCGAGGCAGAGTGAGGTATAAATGGAGTCAACGGAACATAAGGCTGGCTTGTGTGATAGTCTGGGCCGCGCCCACAATCCTCTGCAACCTCTTGTGGTCTTGGATCGAGGTGTTCCCAAAATTAAAGATTCCATGGCTGGAAAAACAAAGAATAAATAGAGAACTCTTTGAGTAACTGGACCAATATTCTCTTCCCAACCAGCAAAAGCAGGAAGAAACAGATATAACGGATCATTTCTCACCTTCCTGTTGGTGGGTTGTACAGTGTTGAGGATAGTTGCTGGGTACACTTACAACACAACAGCAAGTTCAGTTCAAAGTAGCTCAGCGCATGTGAATCACTTTGAAGTGTCCCTGTGAGACAGAACAGACTATATAAGTGTAGTTCGTTTTTTCTTTTAATCATCGCTAGTTGACCATTGTTTTAACTTTTCTCATTAATAGCACCTTCTCTCTTGTCAAAACTGATCAAACAAATATCAGGATCCCAGCAAGACGAGAGGAGGATGAAAAGGTGATCTAAGGGAATAAATCATCTCGCAAGGTCCCCAGCCTATTTTACAAAGGTGGGTGGTCATGAAATGAGACTGTAGTTAAAAATTGGCATGAAAAACAATAAACAATGAAGTGCAATGTACAATCTGTTGTAATATAAGACCTTTGCAGACAAAGGCTATGTTCATATTATCCAAAATGAAAAGTTTTATATTCCTTTCTGTTTAATGTAAGGGAACTTTATCTTTCTTTATCCATAATATATTTCTTCAGTTGGGGAGCAGTAGCATAAAGGATCAGTGTGTGTCTTTGATCTAACCCCTTGTGAATCAGTAATGATGGGAAATGTATCTTGTACAGTACCCTAGCCTTCACCACTCATTAGTTCAATTGTATTTGTTTTCCAGAAGCAACTATGAAGAATTAAGTCTCACATCAAAAAGATGGTTCAAGGTTAGAACACAAAATCTAAAAAAAAGATGCATGGCCTTGTATTACATGCAACCATTTAAGTTGCCATTAAACCATTACATGCAACCGTGAAGTGTTAGATTACAATTACGAAACACAATTCATCAGCGTTTATTCATAGTCCATCGCCTAGCATTCCACTTGCCTTAACCATAGAAAAAGATTTTCAAGATATACTTATCCAACTTCATCTCCTATATTTTTATTACTTTGTCTAACTTGATTACTTCATTAAGGTTCAACGTGTGTCCCAGATATTGCTTATGCCTGCGCATAATTGGACTTCCAGTGATGTAGGCATCACATTCCACATCAAGGTGACACGTTATTTTCTATACATGGCACCCTTCATTATTTTTATACGAGTTCCTCTTTCCATTTAGATTTCAATCTTTCTCCTTTAGGAACTCCTGTACACTATATTATTGCATGCAATAGTGGAGAGAGTTTCTTCTGCGTGGATATCCTGCTGAACAACAAACTCAATGTAGGTCATGTGAGGGTTACTTTTACATGTGTTTATCTTAGGACTTAGTCCTTTTACCTTAAGATGAATGTGATTCTTCATTGAAAGCCATGGCTTCAATGAAAGCATGTCATTTTCCAGCTCTTACTGTTTGTTTCAATGTGTCATCATAATGTCGACAGGTGAATTTCTGATGACAATTCTCAGCTGTTGTTGAAACTCAGCAAACCTAAAAACATAATATCACGTTAAATGTCAGATTAAGTATTATGAAGTAATTGTATACACTGGTGAGCTATGGTGAATGCCGTCTTTGTTCAAATACTACTCGACTAATTTTAAAAAAACATCAGTGTCATGACCATGGAGGTCAAATGTTCATCTCTGCACAAAGTCAGTGCACTGGTACAATGCAAACCCATTCATTACCAATTACTTAATTTGAGCAGCTTTGGGTTTTATAAATATACTAGACCAAGTGCAGACCCGTTGGGTCTGTTTCCCCAACGGCGTTTGCGGGGGGGGGGGGGGGGGGGGGTGGAGAGGAGGGAAGGGAGGGGAGAGGAGGAGGAGGAAACGGGATAGATTTGGGAGGGAAAGGAGAGCGAGGTAGGGGTTGAGAGATGGGAAGAGAGATGTCGGGGAGGGGGGATGGGGAAGATGGGGAGGAGGGAGAGGGGTGGGGAGAGAGGGGAAAGAGTGGGGAGGGAGAGTGGAGGGGAAGGGGGAGAGAAATGGAAGAGTGAGGAGGGAGGGAGAGTGATGTACCTGCCTTCTCTCCATACCCCTTGATCCCTTTAGCCAACGCTGCCGTACCCTACCCGTAGCCCCCCTTGGGGGGGGGGGCGGCATCACCCCCACTAACCACCCCCACACACAGAGTTGGAAAAGTGTATAAACACCGTTCCCTACCTGTAGCCCCCAGCGGAGACGTGGTCGTCGAAGTCGGGTCCCGGCCGTCTTAAAATAGCGTATCTTGAAGTCGTCAAAGTCGGGTCCGTCTCGGCAACGGGGGGGGGGGGGGGGGGGGGGGGGGTGGCGGGGCGGCATCACACACACGAAGCATCCCCACACACAGAGCCTTAAAAGTGTAATGCCCCAACGCAGCGGTTGCCTACCCGCAGCCCCCACGGGAGACGTGGTCCTCGAAGTAGAGCCGTTCCCGAAAGGCCGTTTTTAAATGGCGTCGCTTGAGGTTGTGCTGCGGGCGCCAGCAGCCGTTATGGTCGCTGGCCAGCAGGATGCGACAAAATGAGTGAGTGGGGCGGGGGGGGGGTGAAGGTTTTAATGAAAAAAATGGACATAAACATAACGAAATGTAATGAGGAGTGGATAGCTGGAAGGGAAAGTGAAATGTCTACCGAAATGGCTGCTTGTATGGGTGAGAAGCCAGTTTTTATTTGAAAAACTGGGGGGGGGGGAGGAGGCATTACACTTTTGCGTTGGGGTGCAGGCTTGAAGGGCCGAATGGCCTACTCCTGCACCTATTTTTCTATGTTTCTATGTTTCAAACCACGAGCAACCAAGTCCATCAGGCATTGAAAAGCATGAGCGGTGTTTTTAAGTCCAAAAGGCATCTGCAGCCACTCAAACAGGCCAAACGGAGTAATGATTGCAGTCTTGGGCACATCATCGGGGTGGATGGGTATCTGATGGTAGCCACGCACCAGATCGACCTTTGAAAATATGGTAGCGCCATCCAAATGAGCCGTGAAATCCTGGATATGCTGGACCGGGTAGTGATCAGCGGTTGTGACGGTATTCAGGTGGCGATAATCCCCACATGGCCGCCATCCCCCAGATGACTTAGGAACCGTATGAAGTGGGGAAGCCCAAGGGCTGTCGGAACATCGCACAATCCCCATGTCCTCCATCTGTTGGAACTCCTCTTGCGCTAACTTGTCGGGCGGGAGGCGGCATGCCCTAGCATGCAGTGGAGGGCCAGTGGTGAGGCTGTGATGCACCACCCCATGCTTAGGAGCAGCCGAATGGAATCGCGGGATCAGGATCTCCGGGAACTCCGCCAGGATCGGGGCATAGGCTCGAGCCGCGCTATCATGGTGGCTGAGCCCGAAAGTGTGCAGCAGCAACGCCTTCAGGGCTTCGTACTTGCCAACGGCAGGCGGATTCTGCAGGAACTGCAGCAACTGTGATGCCGTCTCCTGGGTGAGAGCGCCCAACACTTTTAAGTGGTGAAAGTTCTGACATCCCAGGAATCAGCCTGGTGAACCTTCTCTGTACTCCCTCTCTATGGCAACGATGTCTTTGAACATTGGGCATTGTGACATCACACGATGGAACGTTCACCATTGGCTGGGGCTCCTGCATAGGCATATGTAAATGAATCCATTCCGATTGGACATATGTGAAGATTGGGCATTGTGACATCACACGATGGAACGCTCAGCAGGGGCTGGGGCTGGTGAAGGTTCTGTGGGTGTGAAGCCAGTTTAGTTTTGAAATATTGGGGGGGGGAGGGGGGGTTAGGATTTGATTAAAAACGTACACTTAAACACGTCGAAATGTAATGAGGAGCGGATACTTAGAAAGAAAAGTGAAATCTCTATCAAAATGGAAAAGATGTCGGCGATTCAGCGTTCCCCCTTATCCTTAAACTTTGACCCCTTGTTCTGGTCTTCCCCAACATGGGGAACAATCTTCCTGCATCTAGCCTGTCCAACTCCTTAAGAATTTTAAACGTTTCTATAAGATACCCCCTTAATCTTCTAAAATCTAGTGAGTACAAGGCGAGTCTATCCAGTCTTTCTTCATATGAAAGTTCTGACATTCCAGGAATCAGTCTGGTGAACCTTCTCTGTACTCCCTCTCTATGGCAACGATGTCTTTGAGCATTGGGCATTGTGACATCACACGATGGAACGTTCACCATGGGCTTGGGCTCCTGCATAGGCATATGTAAATGAATCCATTCCGATTGGACATCTGTGAGCATTGGGCATTGTGACATCACACGATGGAACGTTCAGCAGGGGCTGGTGCTGAAGCTGAATCTATGAGTGAGAAGCCAGTTTAGTTTTGAAATATTTGGGGGGGGGGGGGGAAGGATTTGATTAAAAACGTGTACTTAAACACGACGGAATGTAATGAGGAGCAGATACTTAGAAAGAAAAGTGAAATCTCTACCGAAATGGAAAAGACGTCGGCGATTCTGTGTTAGGTTTCGGAGTTGCAGGGAATCAATGGAAGAAATGTGGCCGGAAGCCAGGCCGGAAGCCGCACATGTAAATGGATCCGTTCCGATTGGACGTCTGCGAGCCTCGGGCATCGCGATTGGACGTCTGCGAGCATCGGGCATTGTGACATCGCACGGCGGGAACGAATCGAAAGGCAGGCAGGCAGCCGGACGGAGTTCCGTTTCGGAATCTGGGGCGAGAGTTTTATATAATATAGATATTTTTTAAATTCATGTCAACACCGTTGCCAGAGTGGATGATTTCACATTTCTTCATGCCGTTATCTCCCTGTCACCTTTTTACAACTTGCTTTCTCATCTGACTTTACCTTATCGGCTAACTGGATATATCGCTCTCTGTGTCCTCAGCTACAGATATTGCTACAGATATACAGCTTGAGAACGAGAGCAGCACGGCGGTGCAGCGGTAGAGTTGCTGCCTTATAGCACTTGCTGCGCTAGAGACCCGAGTTCGATCCTGACTAACGTTGCTGTCTGTGCGGAGTTTGTTCGTTCTCCCTGTGATCGCCACGGGGTTTATCAGAGAACTTTGGTTTCCCCTCGTACTCCAAAGACGTACCAGTTTATCGGTTAATTAGCTTGGGTTTGTAAACTTGGTATAAGTGTAAATTGTACCTAGGGTGTGCAGGCTTGTGTTAATGTGCAGAGACTGCTGGTCAGTACAGACTCGGTGGGCTGAAGGGCCTGTTTCCGTGATGTATCTCTGAACTAAAACTAAACTAAACTAGATGGAGGAAAGAGTTCCTTCGGATTTCTTTCGGGATGGCATGGTGGCGCAGCGGTAGAATTGCTGCCTTACAGCGCCAGATCCTGACCACGTGTACTTTCTGCGCAGAATTTGTATGTTCTCCTTGTGACCACGTGAGTTTTCTCCAGTTATTCCGGTTTCCTCCCACACTCAAAATACATGAAAGACAATACATGACTACAATAGAGCCATTTACCATCAAGGGATATGTTCTTCCCTTATCATGTATCCGTACAATGTATATGGCTAGATAGTAATCATGTATTGTCTTTCTGCTGACTGGATAGCACGCAACAAAAGCTTTTCACTGTACCTCATGGCTATTCTTTGCAGATTTTTTTAATTCACACAACCCTGGGATGGTTTAGCTGCTTTTACACTATCACCATCCCTGGCCTCTCCAATGTGCATAGAAATAGCATTGTTTCCCTGGAGTTTTCATTTCTCAAGTATAATAAATAATTTTCCCCATTGCTTCCCTGTCATATTGCCATTAAATTCAATTTTTCAATATGCCTCATGAACTTTCTCTTTAAATTTTAATGCCTGTCATTGTTTAAATTTAAGGCCTAATTTTTGGACTCAGTGACTGAATTCCCAAATACAATTTGAAAAAGTATTGCATTATGATAATTTACTGTAATGTTACTAATTAACCCTGATCTTATTAGATGATGTGAAATAATTAGTATCCATATGGGTCTCCATATATTGCTGTACAAAATGATCTTGTGTACATTCCATGGACCCACCCTCCAAGTTGTCTGTATAATAATTTCAATCTCACGCCATGGAGATTGGAATAAAGGAGTAGATTGGGTAGATGCACAGAGCCTCTTGCCCAGAGTAGATGAATCGAGGACCAGAGGACATAGGTTTATGTTGAAGGGGAAAAGATTTAATAGGAATCTGAGGGGCACCTTTTTCACACAAAAGGTGGTGGGCGTATGGAACAAGCTGACAGAGGAGATAGATAGACACAAAATGCTGGAGTAACTCAGCATGACAGGCAGCATCTCTGGAGAGAAGGAATGGGTGAGGTTTTGGGACGAGACCCTTCTTCAGAGGACATAGTTGAGGCAGGGACTATCCCAACATTTAAGAAACAGTTAGACAGGTACATGGATAGGATAGATTTGGTGGGATATGGACCAAATGCAGGCAGGTGGGACTACTGTAGCTGGGACATGTTGGCCGGTGTGGGCAAGTTGGGCTGTAGGGCCTGTTTTCACACTGCATCACTCTATGAGTCTATGACTATAATTAGGGGGACTAAGTTATTTTCAACAGTGTTTTGTTCTCTGTGTGTCACCAATGCATAGCCTGCATCTTTTATTTGAGTTACCTGTATCCTTTCCTATTTTGTGTATTCCTTCTGAAAAATAATATTCTGGACTATTAGATTCTATATTCAATTACCCTGAAAATATACTGGGTAAATAAACAGTTTTGGCATCAAATACATTCACCTTTATATGTACCATTTAAGATCCTGCATAAGAAGAGTTGTTTTTCTCTCTCTCTCTTTCTGTCCATGAAACTTCTTTTCCCCAACTCTGTCTTTTGATCCTAACTTCCGAGGTAAAAAAGATGAAAACACTGCCTTTATATACTGAATTTAAGATTCTGTATCCCAAAATGCAATGCTGATGTATTGCGAAGGACCTTAGAACAAAGCATGCCCCGAAAATAATATTCTGCACATTTTTGAAGTTCGTCATGTGACATCATTCCATCCACATGCTACATAACTTCTTCCTGAGTCGAATTGTGGATTTATTTTTGTCTAATTTTAGTTTAGTGTAGAGGTACAGTGCAGAAATTGGCCCCCTCAGCCCACCGAGTTCGCATCAACCAGCGATCACCACACACTAACACTATCCTACACACACGAGGGATCATTTGCATTTATACCAAGCCAATTAACTTACAGACCTGTACGTCTTTGGAGTGTGGAGATCTCGGAGAAAACCCACGCAGGTCACGGGGAGAAGGTACAAACTGTGTACAGACAGCACCCGGAGTCAGGATCGAACCTGGGTCTCTTGTGCTGCAAGACGGTAGCTCTACCGCATCTTTACAGGTCTCAATAAAAAATCAATTAAACAACTGCAGCTTATCCAAAATGCCACTGCCAGAGTCTTGACCAACACCAAGAAAATGGACCACATTACACCTGTCCTTAAATCTTTGCACTGGCTCCCTGTGTGTAAGAGGATAGATTTTAAAATTCTGTTACTGACCTACAAGGCACTGAATGGTCCAAAATACATCTCTGACCTACTTGTTGTATATGAGGCACCTAGACTCCTCAGGTCTTCAGGGACAGGTTTACTCTGTGTTCCCAGGGTCAGAACTAAAAAGGCTGAAGCAGCATTGGGTTTTTATGCTCCACACCTGTGGAACAAGCTCCCTGAACACCTGAGGTGTGCACAGATTGCAAGCACATTTAAATCAGGCCTAAAAACACTGTTGTTTACTATAGCTTGTCCATAACCCGACATGCAGGTAATCTTAACCGTCTAATTTTAACCCTTTTATGTGCTTTTTAAAATCGTTTTATTGTTTCATTGACATTGTTTTATTATTCATACATTTGTCGCATTGCTTGTTTTGCAATTTTTAATTATTGACTATTTTATTTTTTCTTTCCTGTAAAGCACCTTGAATTGCTGTTTGCACGAATGTTGCTATACAAATACATTTGCCTTGCCTTGCCTTGCCTTGCCTTGCACTACCGTTACGCCCAATTTAAAATAATATGGATTAAAAACCCATCTAGAGATGTGAACCCAATCACTAAAAGAATAATTCCCTGCAGATCAGATGGAGTGCCACTTTGTCAAAAGAACAGGTTTGGGTGATGGACACAAATTGTTGGAGTAACTCAACGGGTCAGGCAACATCTCTGGAGAAAACATTTGGGTGAGATAGGAGCATGTCAAAATTGCACACTTTATACAACGCAGGCAAATTATTAGTTCTGTCGAGGTCAATATGTTATCCTTTGGCTAATGGTGCTGAGAACATTAGTTGGCCATTATGACAAGCCCCTTTGATGGACCCAGCTGTATACAGGCCGTTTGTGGAACTTCCTACATTCCAACAATAATTACATTTTTTAAATCTAGCACTGGATTTAAAGTGCTTCCCGGTGCCTTGAAGCCATGAAAGGATATATTCAAGTTTTATCCACTCTGCTTGTTGTTTTATTTGGGATGGTAAACTCAACTTAGATCTGCATGCAGCATAGTGGAAAATATTAATATTCAATAATATTTCTGCAAGATGGAAATGATAGGCAAATATTAAAGTGTAATTTATTACCCACTGGTTGCTGTAAAATAATGTAATTGTCAAACTGAATTCAGATGAAGTAAGGAGCAATGAGCAGGCATATCAGATTATACTCTGCTATAGTCCATAAGTTTATGTATTTCCTTTTTATTTTCCCCAGTTCAAGAAACATAACATACCTAAGAAAATGTATAATGATTCATGTATGGTTTTTAACTACAGATATATATTTTATGTATAAGTTCCATATGATGTAGAATCGATCAGTAGCAGCAACGTCAAAAGTGAATGTGGAAAGTCACTTAAGCTAAATGTATAATAGAATCATTTCCAGCACAGGCCTCTTGTGGTTTCAGCTAAAGTATTAGCGCAGGCTACAAAGATTCCCATTAAAGATGCCTTCTCGGCCTTTGTAGTCAAATTAGTGCACTTTGAAGATCAGAGGATGATAAAGTGGAATACAGAACAAATGAGAATTCTTTCTCCTTGCCGTGGTGAGATGCAAAGATCTCCGAAATCATTTACATGCCCGCAGGAAATCGATAAAATGTTTAAACTGTTTGTTGTATCAGGTTTGTAATGTTATTGAGCTCCAGCTGCCCCAAGCATTGAGATTACGTACAGATCTAACATTAAGTATTATAGCTCATTGGTGGCAAATTAAGAATAACATTCAGATGTTAAGTAACAACTCATAAACACATACATGGACAAAGACCATTTTCTCTTAAATAATCCAGATGGCATTCCCAGGGAAGCAGGCAATCTGCCTCTGTAGATTTTATTCATTGTAGTTACTTAAATTCAGCCAAAAATGTCAACAACAAAAAAATCACATTTAGTTCATGCTCTTCTTTTTCAACAGGAAATGAAAACAATGAAGCAAATCTTTCTCCTTTCATGCTTTTTGTCTGTTTGCCCTCCTATTATCAGAAACCCAAATCACTAATGGATGGCAAAGCTGCAGAAAACCAAAGCAGAACTGAAAGGAAAGCTTCCAGTTGAACAGCAGAACTTACAGCGCTGGAGACCTTGGTTTGACCCCGAATACGGGTGCTGTCTGTACGGAGTTTGTACGTTCTCCCCGTGACCGCATGGGTTTTCTCCGAGATCTTTGGTTTCCTCCCACACTCCAAAGAGGTTTGTTGGTTAATTGGCTTGGTATAAGTTTACGTCGAACAATCCTTGTTCGAGGCGTACCGTGGCCCTATCCCTCGAACTCTACCTCTGCTACATCGACGACTGCATTGGTGCTACCTCCTGCACCCACACACAACTCACTGACTTCATCCATTTCACCACTAACTTCCATTTTCCAATTTCTCCGTCTTCGCCGCATCTGCACCCGGGATGATGTGTTCCACACCAGGGCATCGAAGATGTCCTCATTCTTTAGGGAATGGGGGTTCCCCTCTTCTTCTATAGATGAGGCTCTCACCAGGGTCTCTTCTATACCTCGTGACTCTGCTCTCTCTCCCCATCCCCCTTTTCCCCCTTGTCCTCACCTTCCACCCTATCAGCCGTCACATACAACAAATAATCCTCTGACATTTTCGCCACCTGCAACGTGATCCCACCACTTGCCACATCTTCCCATCCCCCCCGTCTCCCTCCGTAACTCCCTGGTCAATTCATCCCTTCCCACCCGCACCAACCCCTCTCCGGGCACTTTCCCTTGCAACCGCAGGAAATGCTACACTTGTTGCTTTACCTCCCCCCTTGACTCCATTCAAGGACCCAAGCAGTCTTTCCAGGTGCAGAAGAGGTTCACCCACACATCCTCCAACCTCATCTATTGCATCCGCTGCTCTAGATGTCAGCTGATCTACATCGGTGAGACCAGGCTCAGGCTTGGCGATCGCTTCGCCCAACACCTCCGCTCAGTTCGCATTAACCTACCTGATCTCCCGGTGGTTCAGCACTTCAACTCCCCCTCCCGTTCCAAATCAGTCCTTTCTGTCCTGGGCCACCTCCATGGCCAGAGTGAGGACCACTGGAAATTGGAGGAGCAGCACCTCATATTTCGCTTGGGCAGTCTGCACCCCAGCGGTATGAACATTCACTTCTCTAATTTCAGGTAGTCCGTACTTTCTCCTCCCCTTCTCAGCTCTCCCTCAGCCCACTGGCTCCACCTCTTCCTTTCTTCTTCCTACCCACCCCCCCCCCCCCCACCCTCACATCAGCCTGAAGAAGGGTCTCAACCCGAAACGTTGCCTATTTCCTTCACTCCATAGATGCTGCCTCACCTGCTGAGTTTCTCCAGCATTTTTGTCTACCTTCTGGTGTCCCTAGTGTGTGTAGGGTAGTGTTAATGTGCGGGGATCGTTGGTCGGGGCAGACTCGGTGGGCCGAAGGGCCTGTGTCTCTAAACATAAAAGTAAACAAGAGCAAAAGACTGCTCAGATATAAACCTGGATTGATGGACATGTTATGGACATATAACTTTGACATATATTAACTGTCTTTCCAAGCACAGCCTGAAGAAGGGTCTCGACCCGAAACGTCACCCAGTCCTTCTCTCCAGAGATGCTGCCTGTCCCGCTGAGTTACTCCAGCTTTTGTGTCTATCTTCAGCATCTGCAGTTCCTTCCTACAACGTTTTTAATTTATCTGGCTCGGGAAGTTATTCATTTGACCTTGAAAGTCTACTACTACTGCAGGGTGTGATGTCTATTTTTGATCCCAGTTCTGGACAATTCTTGATGTGAAATTAAATTTGTTTTAAGCATGTCACTGTATAATATTTTCATTATTTGGTCAATTTGATTTGAGGAAGCACACTGTAGGAGTTGTGTCTGGTGGAATGTTGCTAGCTGAATCCTAACAGTACATTCATTATTTTTTTGGAGGTTCAGTCTACATATTGAATCAATATTTGTCGATATTCCAGACACAGGAGGTTCACAGCATGAGATTTCGGAAGATTTGCACCTTCACTAGAACACTAAGAATGCAGTCCTGTGCCAGCCTGCTAAAGGATCCAAATGCTCTTCCTTTCACAGCAGCGTTAACTGCTATACAGACAGGTTTCTGGTCCAAAATAAATAGACATTAATGGCACAAGGCACCTAAGTCTCAGTGAGTGAAAATTTAAATAGGTTGATGCCCTTCCTTACCTGTCAAAAAGGTACCTCTCCTAGTCTTGAAAATGGAGTGACTGACTTTGGGAGATTTTGAACATGTCAATTGCCCTTTGCACAAAATGTACTTTTTGAATCATTCCTGAATGCACCCTGCTCCCCTGCTCCCCCACTGTGGTCCATGGCTGATTCGCTCACCAGAAAATAAAATAATGAAGCATAAATGACACTGTTCTAAACTAAGGCCAGATGGCTCCAGTCTTGGATCTAACTAAGTACGAAACAAGTGAACAAACAAAGTTGCAGCCGACTTTTTCTTGAATCTGACACCACTAACAAAATTAAGTGGGAAAGACACCAGCTTCGCCACTTGTTATCTTTATTTGGAGAACTTGTTAACAAGGCTTTCCAAGTTTTTTTAAAGGGTGGCACAGTGGCGCACAGGTAGAGTTGCTGCCCTACAGCGCCAGAGACCCAGGTTCCAACCTGTCTATCGGAGCTGTTTGTATGGAGTTTGTGATCACTCATTGTGACCACGGGTGCTCCGGTTACTTCCCACACTTCAATGACGTACATGTTTTAGGGCTAATTGGCTTCGGTAAAAATTGTTAATTGTCCCTGGTGTGTAGGATCATGTTAGTGTACGGGGCAATCGCTGGTCGGTGCGGACTCGGTGGGCCGAAGGGCCTGTTGCCACGCTCTCACACTAAAGTCTAAAGTTCTTCCCATGAAGACGCAAACGCAAGCTGGGCAATTATTCGCTTCATTGCACCTTCTTTGACAGACTTCTGGAGAGAAACATTCATTCTCTCTCATCTTTACCATTGACTTAATGAAAGGGATGTCATCAAGTTGAAATCATGCCGACCTGGGTAGTTGGCTTATTATTGTCGACTGATGAATGATAGATTGGGCAATTCATTCCTGCGTTTGAATTCCTGCAGAGCAAGGATACGTTGGACAATCCTTTAGAGTCAAGGATGATTTGCTTCCATTCCAACACTTTTAGAACCAACATGTGCTCTGTGGGATGTGCAGACTAGGATACAGGTGGGGTAAATCTTTGCGATGTTGGGCACCCCCTTTCATTCTTACTGCTTGTCCTCCATGTGTTCACAACAGGGACACACAGATAACGGGTAAATGGTGATTCTCGGCACTTTGAGTGGTTCCGGGCGAGGGATTCACTGAACCTTATGAGGATATTATAATTGTTCAACAAGATTTGAAGGATAATAATTAGGGCTTTATTCCTTGGAGGGCAAGAGATGAGGGGTGATCTTATAGATGTTTGAAAGATCATGAGAGGAATAGATAGAGTAAATGCACAGAGTCTTTTACCCAGAGCAGGGGAATCAAGAACCAGAGGACATAGGTTTAAGGCGAGGGGGGAATGATTTAATAGGAACCTGAATGGCAACATTTTTGCAGGTATATGGAACGAATGGAAACATTTGGACAGGTACCTGGATAGGACAGGGTTAGAGGGATATGGGCTAAACACAGGCAGGTGGGACTAGTGTAGATGAATCATGTTAGTATGCATGGGTAAGATAGGTCGAAGGGCCTGTGTCCATGCTGTATGACTCTATGAATCTATGATATCCTTGAATCATATTCTCCCTTTTCCTGGAGTCTGTGCTCAGCTTGAGTTGAGAGCAGAGTCAGGAGCTCTACAGGCAACTCCCTCAGTGCAGAGAGGTAGCAAAGGTTGAGCAGCATTCAGGGAATTAATAACTCAGATGAATTTTGTCAAAATGAGCTTTCCAGATTCTGTAATTCCAAATGGAGTTGAAATTTCAATTGCCTTTAGGGTTTTTTTAAATGTTAACACATTCAATATGGTATTGCTCATAGATAGCCTTGACTCGAGAGCCTGTTTGTAATTAGCTGCCAACAAGACCTGAACCTTTAAGGTCACCCTCAAAGCAGGAAAATCCATTGTAATGGCAGCTTCTGTTCAATTTCTGAAGTCAATCAATTCTTTGAATTTCAGGCAGAGCAGTAATATTTCCATGCTTTTTGTAATGGAAATAGGATGTAGTGGATCTAGATTGTAAGCAAAACATTTTGAATCCCCCTTATATCCCCCCCCACCCCCCCCCCCCCCCTTCCCACAGTCCCCTTTCATATCCTTCCCTCCAGTTTTGCATTTCACTCCTCCTCTTTAGCCTTTAGACTTTAGAGATACAGTGCCCTTCGGCCCACCGAGCCCACACCAACCAGCAATCACCCCGCTCACTAGCACTATCCTACACACTAGGGACAATTTACAATTTTTACCAAAGCCAATTAACCTACAAACCTGTAAATGTGGAAGGAAACTGGAGCACTTGGAGAAAACCCACGTGGTCACAGGGAGAATGTACAAACTCCACAGAGATAGCACCCATCGTCAGGATCGAACCATATCAAACCGGGTGCAAGGCCACCAAATTCAAGTGCAGTTTCCTACCATTTCAAGCAGGGAGCAAGGCCACCAAACTTGCGTAGGCGGCATTTTTGAATTTTTTGAGGGATACGGGTGGAACTTAGGTAAATGAGACAAATGTAGACGGGCATCTTGATTGGCATGGAGAAGTTGAGCAGACGGGCATCTTGATTGGCATGGAGAAGTTGAGCACTCTATGACATTTTTGGTTCTCTGGTCAACACATTTTCCAATTAGATACATACTTCATAAATAAATTAATTTTTAATCAATTTCTTGGTTTTCCCTAAGCACAATAGAAAGACTACAGAACAATGCAGCTTGGGGAAGAGTATAAACCATCATTGGCAAGTACTTGGGGGCTTCCAATCTTACCGTTCATGTGTGGAAATTACAAACAAGCTACAGGTTCCAGATGTAACAATGGCAAACACTCATATTTTAATTGTAGTTAAAACAGGAAAATCCAGGCCAATTATAATTATAAACTGGATTTTTGAAAATGTATCTTGGTCTTAATCAAAATTTAATTTTCTGTAAATTAATCGTACCCACATGTTCAAACAGGCAGATAACCTTCGTGATAACGGGCCATAGGGGGGGATGAATGGTGTCCATTATTGCCGATTGTCCGGTATAACTGAGTAAGGGTGGGGGGGGTGGAAGAATTTGTACAGTGTTGGTGAAATAGCCATTAAACCCTTCCTTCCCAGCCTCTTCCTAAATGGTTTTACTACTTCTGTTGATGTACTGGAAGCATCACCATGTGACCATACTACCTATGCCATGGTGATTTCTGCATCATAGCCACCCATCACTAGCTGTAAACTTCTCCAGTCCCACATGCCTGGATAATTTGCCTGCTGCATTTTTGACTTCCACACCACGGATGTCTACACCACGGGAACGTTCTTGCTTGTACCATTTGTAGATGGCTTCCTCAAGATTTTTATCTCGCCCAGCTCTCATATGCTTCCGTCCACCAACAGAATCTACACCGAACCTTAATGAAAATGCAGTAAGTCTGTCATTCGCTTTTCGTATGTCTGACACTGTTTGTTTTTTTCACACCATATTCTTCACATACATAAGGTCATAGGGTCATAAGGTCATAAGTGATAGGAGTAGAATTAGGCCATTTGGCCCATCTAGCCTCCTCCGCCATTCAATCATGGCTGATCTATCTCTCCCTCCGAACCCTATTCTCCTGCCTTCGTCCCATAACCCCTGACATCCGTACTTATCAAGAATCTATCTATTTCTAATGGATTAAAAATATCAATTGACTGGTCGAGTGATCCCATACGAGTTGATGTGAGGTCCGAGCGAAGTCCGTCGGAGGTTCGCGCTAGGCGTACGCCATCAAGACGCTGTGTACGGCGTCAAGACACTGCGTACGGCGTTGAGTCGCTGCGTACGGCCTCAATTGTGGCTGCGGGCCGGCAGGCCGTTGCCGCGCGGAATTTTTGGACAGTGTCAGTTTTTCGGAGCCCCGCGCGATGTCGGGACCAGCTCCGCACAACTCCATACGGCTCCGGCGATCGAAATGGGATCGGCCCCGTGAGGCCGTACGGCTCAAGCGACCACGTTAGGCCGCACTTGCCGCATGCAGTCGCATGCTCGTGGGACAGGCCCTGTAGTCGACCACTGCACTGATAAATTAAAGCAAGCGGAGTGAACACTGTAGTCAGAGTGAGCACACAACAATGCTTTGGCACTGAGCTGAGGTAAACACAGACTGAGACAGAATTTGCTCCAACCGCTGCCCGCACGATCCACACAGCAACAAACTCAGTCCTTTAGCCCTGATACAAATGGATGACTCGGTTACATCAGATTTTGTCCGCTATAGCTGAAATCCGTTATAAAGAGGTCTGTGGGAACAAGGGTAGACCATATTGATTATATTGATTATATTGATTCTATTGATTAGTGCTTCCATTGATATACAGAGCGGTTTATCTAGCACGTGATGATATAAAACAACGTTTGATCATCGTTTCCTACTTCATCATACATCCAACCACCCACAATGAATAGTTAATATTTCTCTAAAAATGTTCTGTTAACAGCAAACCCCTTCAGAGGGGGAACAGCTAGCACTGGACTATTTCATCACAACAATAATAAACATATCTGTATTGTCACTTAACTGATGACAGCTCCACATACCAATGGAGAATTAATTTAAGGTCATTGAAGGTTTTTAAAAAACCATTTACTCCAGCAGAATAAACAGAGTATTCTGTTGGAGACTGATCTCCGTTCTATCTTTCACTGCCTATGGCCTTTGAGTTATGGGTCTTTCAAATATGTCATGTACGTATCCTGCATGCAATCATCTCAGCTATGAACCACAATAGGGTTATTTGTGTGCCAGCTCTCATAGCAACATTATGCATTATAAACGGAGAGAGAGGAGAGGAAAGACCCATTAACGTATCAAACCGCAACTGAGAATATTAACTTTAAAACAAGTTTATTTCAAACTAATTCATTTACAGGTGCATCCCAAATGCACATGGTCAATGTGACCCACAACTGCTTGCTGAGATGCAAATCACTCTGGAAATATGAAGCGCATGGAAGGCAGACACAAGGAACTGCCGATGCTGAGCACAAAACACGAGCGCCGGAGTAACGCAGCGGGCCAGGCAGCATCTCTGGAGGACGTGGAAAGGCGTGGAAGGGTCTCTCCCTCTTCTTTTCCCTCTCCTCCTCCCCTCCCCCACTCCTTCCTACACATCTCCCTCCCTCTCCTTTCCCCTACCCTCAGTCACTCCCTCCCTTAGTCACTCCCTCCCTCCTGCATCCCACTCCCCCACTCTCCCTCCTCACCTCCCCCAATTTCCCCTTCCTCTCCCCTCCATACCCACCTCCACTCTATCCCCCTGCTCCCCCACTCCCTACCTCCCCCCTATCCCACCCCTCTACAATGAAACACATATGCACATACACACATATGTCATATATGTACAATTAGTATGTAGAAAAATTATTCTCTGATTCTTCTATTGCAAAAATATTGTTTTCCTACAAATCCATTAAAACCCACCAGGAACAAACATTAACATTAAATATATTTGCATGGAATAATCAAGCTGCTTTACCCATCAGCATGTATAAGATGAAAAAGGAAGTGGATCAAATGTGCAAATTAAAACTGCACACAGTGAAATGTATTCAGATATATTCTATCAAGCTCATCACCACCAAGCGCGTTGCTTTATGATCATAGACTTAAGGCTTCATGTTGGGCGAAACAGTAATTAAACATTCTCCAATCCTGGCTCCGCATCAAAAACATCAACAATTATTCCTAATAACCAAGTCTCTAACATTCATTTTCTATCTTATGTTGCAATTGTAAGTAACTCATTATCACCCATTGCTGGACTATAATCTGCTTATAATAGAGAGAATTCTCAGCAGATCAAGGTCGTGTATATGAAATGCCATTCATGTACAAAGTTTTAATTACAGGGGTCATTTTGTGGCAAGGCCAATATTTGAAATTACTACCATTATTCAATACCCTGCAGCTCCGCTCTTGCTCCCCCTCCCCCCAGTTGTAACAGGGACAGAGCTCCTCTAGTGCTCACCTTTCACCCCATCAACCGTCACATAATGCACATAATCCTCTGATATTTTTGCCACCACGAACGGGATCCCACCCCTAGTCACATCTTCCCATCTCCACCCCTTTCCACCTTCCGAGGAGACCATTCCCTCTGCGGTTCCCTGGTTAACTAATCCCTTCCCACCCAAACCACCCCCTCCTCAGGTACTTACCTAGAAGGAGATGAGGAGAAATTTATTTAGTCAGAGGGTGGTGAATCTGTGGAAACTAGGGGCTTCCCTGGATCGGGAGCCGATCCGGTCGACAGAGCAGACGACTTTAGACTTTGGAATTGATGTCAAAATATGGCAATGCCCGCATGTGTAACTATGAAAAATAATCTCACTGTGCAGTTGCACATGTGACAAAGAAAACACTATTGAACCATTGATATTTGGGACTTGCAAATATGTCAAATCGCAAATTCACAAGTCACAAAGCACATTTAACGCACCAGGATAGACAAACATGCTGGAGAAACTCAGCGGGTGCGGCTGCATCTATGGAGCGAAGGAAATAGGCGACATATGTATTGTAGGCTTTCATCCCATATATCTTTCGAAATGGGCTGACCCAGATCGTCCTCCCATGCTCGCCTATAGATCTCAGAAGGTGGAGTGTCAATATTTAGAAGGGTATTATAAATGTAAGATATCAACTTGCTTGTATCGGCATGTATATTCAAACAGTCATCTAATATATCAGGGCCCATAAGAGAACAATCTTGTGTATATGTTTTCACGTAATCTCGAAGTTGGAGATATCTAAAAAAACTATTGGCATTCAAATCATTGGCATTCTCCTGCAGTTCTTGAAAAGAGGAGAGAGTCCTCTTCTGATAGAGGTCTCCAACAGTATTGAATCTCTGATTCTTCCATTGAGCAAACACCACATCTAAAGTAGACGGTTTAAAAGAGGGATTATTTGCAATGGGAAGAAGGAGAGACATGTTTCTCAATTTAAGACTGAGTTTCAGCTGTTTCCAGATACGAATAACACTATGTATAATCGGGTTTTGCTCATACGTTGACTTATTCAGATGTATTGGAGATAGGAGAATCGAGCCTATACATTCATTTGTTTTCTTTCAACTTAACATGCATGCTCAAGGATGTAACCAATGCCAACACCTAATAATTATTCTGCAGTTGTGGCTTGGTGGTCACTGAGGAATCTGATGTTGCTTGTCATAGTTTCGCTTTTCTTGTCTTGAGAAGAAAAATAACGATCAATTGAGATCAGTATATTGAGGATAAACTGAGAAATTTATTTACGGAGAGAAGGCAGGAAAATGGGGTTGAGAGGGAAAAATAGATCAGTGATGATCAAATGGTGGAGCAGACTCAATGGGACGAATTTCCTAATTCTGCTCCTACATCTTGTGGTCTTATGGTTCTATTTATAGATTTGAATGTGTAGTAGTTAGATAGCTAATTACAGCATTTATAAAAAATTATTGTCTAGGAATAATATAGAATTGTGGATATAAATTAATGTGGGGGAAGGAACTGCAGGTGCTGGTTTAAACCGAAGATAAGCACAAAATGCTGGAGTAACTCAGAGGGACATGCAGCATTTCTGGAGAGAAGGAATGGGTGACGTTTTGGGTCGAGATCCTTCTTCAAATTATTGTGGGTTTTATTTAGAAGACCCTACTAGCGATGTCAGGAGACTTTGGTTCATTGACCTCTGAAATCAACCATGATCTGCGGGTGAAGTATACTCATGTAGGACCAATGTACTACACAATACCTAAATTTGAAAGGATGGATGTAAGAGTATTTTACATAATAGTTATTATTTTAAATGACCAATGTGACTCCTGTATTTCTCAGAATGTTTGCTGCTAACGTCTATTAAGTCCAATGCAATATTGATGTGTAATACACTTTTAAAAGCTGTAATACGTTATAACTTTGAAACTATTCGGAAGCATAACCATCCGCAAAATTGCAGCAGATATATTCCCATCTGGCATGTTGGATGGCCTTCATCTGACCTTGTGTAGTTGCCGTCTTGTGTCTCAAACATCTACGATGAAATGAACTGATTATAGACAAAACTCACCTCACTCTCATCATTCGTGTCACATGAAATGTGTATGCAACTTTGAAGCAATTTAATAAACAAGCAATCATGCTCATATTAATCAAACTAATATTTACAAATGTGAAGTCAAGGATTATGTCCATGGGGAGGGTTTCAATGTCTCAGTGACATTCAGTTACAGAGCATTGAAACGTCAGGGATGAACAATGGAACACCATCAATCATTTTCTTAAATAAGAATGCAGCTTAAAGCTATCAATTGGATAAGGCATGTTGAACATCTGAAGGTGGGTGAGAAAAGGGAGACATCTTTGGAAAGCACATATAATTTTATACATGACGTTGATTTTGAAGCATACAAAGTTGAATTTTGGACAGTTAAATAGATTAATGAAGGCAGTCGAGAAGTTAGACTTCAGAGATACAGCATGTAAACGGGCCCTTCAGCCCATCAAGTCCGTGCCGACCAACAATCACTCCATGCACAAACACTGTCCTGCATACTAGCGACAATATACAATTTCCAAAAGCCAATTAACCTACGAACCTGCAGGTCTTTGGAGTGGAGGAGAAAACCGGAGCATCCAAAGTAACCCACGTGGTCACAGATAGAACGTACAAACTCCGTACACATACACACATGCGCGCACATACACACACAGACACACACATACACACACACACACACACACACACACACACACAGACACACACACACACACACACACACACACACACACACACACACACACACACACACACACACACACACACACACACAAACACAAACACACACGAGCGTGGACACACACACTCATTTTTTAAACCCTGTAAAATGACTTCAAGAGGCAATGAGTCTCCTCACCACCCCACCCCACGCCAACCCTACATTATGCTCAGAGGGGTCAAAGTTATCTGTCGGATCAGGGCATTAGAATGTCGATGAATGTGTTTGTCATTATACATCACTTATACAAGAACAGTAACTCATTCCTGGTGAGTAAATTACAAGACTCACGAGGTTCTGCGATGTACCTTCACCACTATGAATTGAACAACCCTCCATGGGGCAGAGAGTGCCCAATGCAATGTGGCAGGGTTTGGATAAGTGCTCTTAAGTAAAAAGAGGGAAAGATTTTTTTTTAAATTCTAATTATGCTTTCAGGAACCTGGCAAGGATGAACCCATTCTAACAAAAGATTACTGAATTGAAAAATATACCCTCTTTCCATTTCCGCATGTACTGGGTACTTCCAGCATTTATTCTATTTCCAGAACCTATTTTAAAGCATAGAACATGGGAAAGCCCAGTGCAGGACCAGGCCCTTCGGCCCACAATGTCTGGGCCAAACGCGAGCCAAACTAAAATAATCTCACCTGCCTGCATATGATCCATATCCCTCCATTCCCTGCATGTCCATGTGTCTTTCTAAAAGCCTCTTAAATGCCACAATAGTATCTACCTCCACCACCATCCCTGGCAATGCGTTCCAAGCCCCCCCCCCCCCCCCCCCCCCCACACACTATGTGTAAAAAACCTGCCCGCACATCTTGTTTGAATTTTGCTTCATTCACATTAAAGCGATCCCCTCTAGAATTTGACATTTCTACCCTGGGAATTAAAAAAAGATTCTGTTTACCCCATCTATGCCTCTCATAATCTCATAGACTTCTTCCATCAGGTCTCTCCTCAGTCTCTGACAGCTTCAGCTCCAGAGAAAACAATCCATGTTTGCCCAACCAAAAATATTTGTTTTCCATGCAGCATTGTGATAATATTATTCACACAAATCTGATTAATAATCAATCAACCATTACCCCAGCCATTCATTTCCTCTTCGGCTGTTTGAAATAAACACACACTCTGCAAGTAAAGAGGCAATATTTAAGAGAAAGATTGAGTGGAGGGGTGAAGGCTTTTAATAAATGGTTGGGTTGGAAAACTATCATTATACAATGGAGAATATTTCTGACTGACTGAACGTTGACTAAATAAGCACAGGACTAATCATCATTATATCTCGTCAATAATGCCTGTATGTATATGGAAAAATTACCATTGGCCTGAAGTGTATCAAACATTGTCCTTTATGTAATTGGGGTAATGTTTTTTTTCCCCCATACATTTTAACTAAGTTCTATTTATTTACCATAATTTCTATCTTCAACTGGAAATGGCATCATTATCATTTAACCATCGAGCAACTGTAATTCAGTCTTAGTAACATTATCATCGCAAATGCTTTCTCTATAAATAGACTTGAGAAAATGCCTTTTCTACTCATCAATATGTTTTGCATATATTAAGTTTGCTGTGTGTTGCTGCATTTTATATTTTTCTCCCTGTATTTTCCATTAATAGATAACCAAGTTACATGGTTTTACATCTCATAGAATGCACTCTGAAGATGATCAGTTTAATTTATTCCACCTGACAAACACGAGTTGTTACACAAAGGTTAGTGCTTTGCATGTCAGACTCTGTCTAACTGGGTGCTTGATAGTCCTTGAAGTGTCCTCTGGCATTCTTTAAATGAAGCAATAAGGCATGCCATTAAAAAGTAATGTTCTTCCCTTTCTGTAGACAAATTGGCAGTAACCCCCGTCTCCATTGGTAAAATGTCACGCATGCCACTGCTTTGCTATCTTGATGTACAGAAATGTAATTCCATGTTCTCAGATGGGCACTGTCCAATTTAGTTTTTTTAATTCAGTCCTTTTGATACTTTTCATCCATTATACTGAAGAGCTGATTCTATAAAGTGCCTTCTGATGAGGTTAAAGATGGAATCTTGGCCTTTGATCATCTTTTAGAAGTTAATTAGTTCCTATTTAAGTTAGATTTGTAATATTTACTTTCATTTTTCAGTTTGAAAAATGGTGCTTTGGGGAGTTGCTGAACACTATTCACGTCGATGATTTGAAGCAATAGGCCAAGTTTGCTCTAAGACCACCAGCGTTCACTGTTACAATGGGAGAAATCAGATTGCAATTCCTAGCGTTTACAAATGCACAGTTAATGACATTGCAGTCACTGATTCTTGCTACTCTAAGAAGCAGAGTTGCAGTGGGCTTGAAGGGAACTCATGGTAAATCTGTAAACTCTCAGAATCTTCAACTATTTATCCTCTACCTTAACTGAAAATAAGAATTTTACTTCGGAGTCACGTGAGTGACTACGTGAAGAACCCGCTCAGCGTGCATGCGCGGCATTACGCCAGCAGTGCAACAAGCGGCGGCAGCTGGAGTCAGGCTCTCCAGCTGCAGGTTTAAAAAACGGACCGTTAGGTAAGTACACTGAAGGTGGAAACTAACGGAGAGGAGAGTTGTGTGCGTTCTTTCTATTTTACAGAGATGAGTACACTGAGGAAAAAACTCTCAAAGAGAACTGCCCCCCGCGAAACTCCACCAGAGGAGCGTTCAATCTCAGGGGGACAGCGTAGAGCGGTTCACCATCCCTGACACCGTGCCAAGCCCAGTCCCGCTAATGCCTGAACAGCGGACTGGGAAAAAATCCGCCAGTAAAACCAACCGGCCGGTGGTTTCCGACTCGTCGGACGGGGACACGTCTCCACCTAAACGGAGGAGACACAGTCGCTTGAGCCGCATGGAACGGCTCTTGGAGCAAGTACTCCAGCGAGTGCAGGAAAAGCGCTCTCGCGGAGGGAGGTCAGGCACCCCCTCCACAGTGTTCTGTACACTGCCCTCTGCTCCCTCATTACTGGAGGCTAGCATTGGTGACCAGGACTGGGCTGGTCTGCAACAGGGGTTGGCGGACAAGATCGGGAGTATGCAGGAGGTGCAGGAGCAGGAAGAGCTGCTGGGTGTGGTGGACCGCTATGTAGCAACCCCACATGCTGGAAGACCGCTGGAACCGAAATTAGCGGCCAGCGTTAATCAGCTTTCAAATAAGCCCTTGCAGGACAAGGTGCTCTCTGAGGCAATGGATCTCTACAAAACACCAGAGAACTGTGAGGCCCTCAGAGTGCTGACTGTAAACAGCCAAATCTGGGGGTACGTGGGGGCACACATGCGCAACTATGAAGTTAAGCTACAGCGGATCCTAAGGCTCCTGACGTCGGCCATCACAGCCTTTGCTCGTTCTGTGGAAGACACGGAGATGGATACCTGCCAGCAGGATGTACTGGCATTAATGTGCAACACGCAGTACGAAATTAACAACTTCCAGCGGGAAATCATAAGACCTGCCCTCAATCCCAAGTTTGCTGGCTTGTGTAAAACCTCAGCCGCAGAGACGGACGCTCTGTTATTCGGGACGGACCTCAACAAAAAGTTGAAGGACATGGAAGAGACATCAAAAACTTTCAACCTCATGAGGGCAGGCCCCGGGACGAGCAAACCAAGACTTACAATACCCAAGCAGCAGCACCCCACGGCATCCACCAATCGACGTCCTCAATATGGGACTGGTGAAAGCTCAAGGACCGCATTTTATCCCCAAAGATCTTTTTTAGATCAGGGCCCAGAGCGGACCCCATGGAAAATGCGCCAACCCCCAACATCGCCAACACGTCAGACAAGAAAAATCTTCACGAACACAAGGAAACAGAACAAATGACAATAACCCTGGAGGTAGGTGGGTCTGGTTCCTGCCAGCATATAGAGAGTAAGGGTGCTTTACTAACAGGAGGGAGATTACACTTGTTCAAAACAGCATGGGATAATGTCACGAGTGACAAGTTTATACTCAACAGCATTAGTGGATATAAAACACAATTCATGTCAGAAAAATCGCGGCCAGTTCAACATTTGCCCCAAAGGGTATTTTCTCCCTCCGTCAAAGAGAAATGTGAGGGACAAGCTGAACTGGTGAGACTTATCACAAAGGGGGTAATCGAAAAGACCAAACATGAACCTTTGGAATTTGTATCAAATATATTCACTAAAACTAAAAAAGATGGTGGTTGTCGCATCATCATTGACTTAACATCACTAAACAAATTTGTTAAGCATATACATTTCAAAATAGAGACATTTGTTACTGCCAAACAACTGATTTCCAAAGGATACTTCATGGCAAGCATTGATCTTAAAGATGCTTACTATCTAGTACCCATATACAAGGATCATCGCAGATACCTAAAATTTATCTGGATGGGGCAGCAATGGCAATATAAAGCATTGCCTGATGGCCTAACTTCAGCCCCAAGATTATTTACCAAAATATTGAAACCAGCCATGGCAATACTAAGAACACAAAAACATATTGTCATGGCATATCTGGATGATATTCTGATAGTAGGGAAAATTATGGAATTGGCTGTGGCAGCAGTATCAGCCACAAAACAGCTCCTGGAAACTCTGGGGTTTGTCCTACATCCAGATAAATCTAAATTGAAGCCATCCACTATCATGGACTACCTGGGCTTCACAATTAACTCAGTCCATATGACTGTTACCTTGCCAAAGGCAAAAATGGTTGAATTAGCACAGTCATGCAACAATCTAATGGTCAACGAGCGACCAACTATCCGACAAGTAGCAAGAATAATTGGGAAAATGGTAGCAGCATTTCCGGCTACACAATTCGGACCTTTGCACTATCAAAATTTACAAAGAGCAAAGGTACAGGCACTAAAACGACATAAAGGTCACGATGATCGTATCATGAAATTACCCACTGCAGCAATATCAGAGCTACAGTGGTGGGCAGAAAACGTTTGGCATAGTTTCAGCCCTATCATTATCACTAACCCTACTCTAGTTATTCAAACGGATGCCAGTGCTCAAGGCTGGGGAGCGACTAACTCCATATCTAGCACAGGTGGGAGATGGACTAACATAGAGTCATCATTACTACTCACACTGGGCATTAACTATTTAGAGATGTTGGGCGCCTTTTATGGTTTAAAAGCATATGTATCTAATATGCGGCACTTGCATGTTCGGTTACAAATTGATAATACTACGGTGGTGGCTTACATTAACCATATGGGCGGCATAAAATCATTATCATGCGACAAATTGGTCAATATAATTTGGCATTGGTGTGTCGAAAGACATATTTGGCTATCAGCTACTTACCTACCAGGTAAGCTATACACGGTGGCCGACACCAGGTCACGCAAATTCAATGATAACATCGAATGGATGTTAAACCCTAAAGTATTTGCGAAAGTTGCATGACATGGTGGTTGAATCACCAATGGTTTTTCCCAGTGATCCAGGATTATTAACTCAACCAGTATCAGGCATAAGCCACCCATGCCATGAGAAAATCAATCTCCTGGGTTGCAGGTTTTGAACAGACCTTACCTAGAACTGGGACTGTCCGAACAAACCATCACCACCATGTCAGCATCCCTTCGAACATCCACCAAGAGGCAGTACCTAACCAGCATCAAAAAATGGGAGAAGTACTGCCAGGAAACAGGAACAACGTATGCAACAGCCACAGCCACCAATGTACTGGAGTTCCTGGCCCATCTACACCATGATGAAGGGATCAGCTACAGTGCCATCAACACAGCGCGGAGTGCGCTTTCTGCTTATCTCAAGCCACCGCCAGGACAACAGGCGATGGGATCCTATCCACTGGTGGTAAAGCTGATGAGGGGCATTTACAATATCAAGCCCCCTAAGCCCAGGTATACCCACATCTGAGACATCAGTGTGGTCCTGACATACCTCAGGGAATGGCCACCAGCCAGATTCCTCGGCCTCGAGCAAGCTACACTAAAGACACTCATGTTGATGGCACTGGTATCCGCTCAGAGGGTCCAGTCTCTACACATGCTGAGGCTGGACAACATGGTGACCACCCCAGATCAGATTGCATTCAGCATACACGGTCTGGTGAAACAAAGCAGGCCAGGAACAGCCAATCCAGTAGTGGTATTCCGGGCCTACCCACCAGAGCCACAGTTGTGTGTGGTGACCCATCTACAACATTACATCGACACAACCTATAATATGAGAGGGAGTGAAAAAGCCTTATGGGTCAGCCACAAGAAACCTCATGGCCGGGTAACGAGCCAAACCATTTCAAGATGGCTCAAACAGGTGCTGAAGGCTGCCGGAATAGATACTAATACATTTAAATCTCATTCCACTAGGGCAGCATCTACATCAACGGCAGAGAGAATGGACGTACCGGTTGACCATATTCTGAATAGAGCAGGATGGTCGAGGGAAACGACATTCAGAACTTTTTATAATAAGCCGTTGACGAAACCTGATTTATTTGCAGCCAGAATATTACAAGCTGCAAATATTTAATTTAAGCCCGGGGGAGCAATTATTTTTTGTTATTGTTAATAAATACCTTTTGTTTCTCGAAAAACAGATTCATTGGTTGGTTACGATAACACTTCCTCCCTCAGGAACTTCGGCAGTGAGTGAAATAAAACTGTTACACGGTTTGAAATCACAGAGCTTTGAAGTCTTCACGTAGTCACTCACGTGACTCCGAAGTAAAATAGTAAGATTAAACGACAACTTACCAGTTTGAAGTTTGATCTGTATTTTATGAGGAGTTACGATGAGGGATTACGTGCCCTCCGCTCCCACCCTCATTATATGGATCAATCTAAATAACTGATGTCTCCTTTTCTTTACTATGTTTACTTCAAATAACTGTGTCTATCTGTGATTCCACACCGCTGCTTGGAAGTATGCCGCGCATGCGCGCTGAGCGGGTTCTTCACGTAATCCCTCATCGTAACTCCTCATAAAATACAGATCAAACTTCAAACTGGTAAGTTCTCGTTTAATCTTACTATTAAAATATTGCATGTGCTGAATCTCATGCCATAATTCATGTTGAACATTTATTCTGGTCCTGAAAAACTCCATTTAGAGTCATAGTGTCATACAGCATGGAAACAGGCCCTTCAGCCAGCTTGCCCACAACGACCAACATGCCCCATCTACACTAGTCCCACCTGTCTGCATTTGGCCCACATCCCTCTAAACATGCCCTATACATGTGCATGTCCAAATATTTTTCAACACGTGGACATTGATTTCCAAAGAATAATTATTTTTAAATCCCATAGATTCCATGGATTTTAAAATACAATTTTGGTTCAAGTTTTTTTTAATTGGCTTTTCCGTTTCTACTTTAATCAAAGTACTTCTTCCAATCTTTAGTTTGGCCTCTCTATCATCAATTAAAAGTGTATTAATAATGTGTACGATCTTCTCCCATTCCTTCTCTTCAGGGATGTTGCCTGGCCCACTGAGTCACTCCAGCTTTTTGTGTCGATTCAGAATCTCTAATCTGACTGCTTGCATTGTTATAGAACAGTGGGATTCTGATACCTTGAGCTAAATGAAATGCCGGAAGAACTCGATGGGTCTGCCGGTATTTGTGGTGGGAAATGGACAGACAACATTTTGAATTAGGATCTTTCTTCAGACCAAAAGCTTTCTGCAGACTGATACTCTGACAATGGTTTAGCTCCAGTGACCAGGGACAGAATGCTTCCACGCCCGTGAACAATCCGTTCAATGTCGTGGCACAATGTCGGGCAGCAATAATGCACTAACAATCTTCAGACCACAGAGAGAACTGGAGAGAGAAAAATATAAGAATCACTGCCTTACAGCACCAGAGACCCGGGTTCGATCCTGACTACGGATGCTGTCTATACGGAGATTGTACGGTCTCCCTGTGACTGCGTGGGTTTTCTCCGGGTGCGCACACTCCCACACTCTAAAGATGTACAGATTTGTAGGTTAATTGCCCTTAGTAAGTTGTAGGGTCCCACATAGCAGAAGTGTCCACGTCATGGGGATGGAAACTGGAAGTATCCTGAGCTAATTCTGCTACCACCATCATCTATCGCGACCATTGATGGCTCCCACTGATTATCGCCGGCAGCTTGCGTCCTTTTCAGGACGGACGATGACAGCGAGGTCAACATTTGTAACAAGATGGACATGAAAAGAAGAAGAATTTAGTTGTAAAATTGTCCCTCATATGTAGGATAGTGTTAGTGTTCAGTTTTTGTTGGTTTAATTTAGAGATACATTGTGCAAACAGGCCCTTCAGCCGACCAAGTCTGGACCAACCAGCGATCCCTGTACACCTGCACTATCCTACACACGGGGGGCCAATTTACAATTTTTTTACAAAGCCAATTAACCTACAAACCTGTATGTCTTTGTAGTGAGGGAGGAAACTGCCTCCCACACCCTGAGAAAAGCCACGCGGGTCACGAGGAGAACGTGCAAACTCCGTACAGACAGGGTCAAACCTGTGCTTCCGGCGCTGTAAGACAGCAACTCTACCACTGCTCCACCCTGCCACATGCCCGTATACGACATGATCGCTGGTCAGTGCAGACTCGATGGCCGAAGGGCCTGTCACCGCGTTGTTCCTCCGAAGTCTAAAGAAATTTAATACATGATGCATTTTCTGAAATATTAGCCTAGAAATACATCAGCCTAGAAAGTCCGCAGCGCAAACACATCTTATTGTAATGGCCTCACGTACTACTCTGCTTCCAATATTAAGTTTCATTAACATCAATGAATAAAACAGTGTGGAACAGAAAGTACATCCAGTACAATAAACACGGTTACTGCTACCGACCAGGGAACAATCATTTGCTCCTTTAATTAAATTATTTCTCCTGTACGAGAGGGAATAAATATTTGACAGGCAATTTTCCAGCAACATTGTGCAATCTTGAGTCTCCATCTTAGTTATCTCTTCAAATTTGTTTTAAATTTCTGTATTTTTCACACATTCAGCTCAACAAATCCAAAGCATTGTTTGATGATCATTTTAACCTGGCAAGAAAATCACTTCTTTTTTTAAATGGTATTGGCACCTGTTGGGAAGCTATTTGATATTATAATCAATTGTTAAACTATTTATAAGGATTTGACATGAGTAAATATACAGTGATTACAGTCATTTGTTATTGAGTCATTATATTTGTTTATGCTGCGTTTCAATGAAGTATTAATTCCTGCTTTGAAAGTCACGACTTTAAATGTTACCATTCTTTGACACGTTATAAATGGAATGTTGGTTCGTAGGGCGCTTATCACTGTTAATCCGAATTTTAGTTTAGTTTAGATACAGCACGGAAACAGGCCCTTCGGCCCACCGGGTCCGCGCCAACCAGCGATCCCCGCACACGAACACTATTCTACACCCACTAGGGTCAATTTTTACATTTACCAAGCCAATTAACCTACAAACCTGTACGTCTTTGGAATGTGGGAGGAAACCGAAGATCTCGGAGTAAACCCTTACGCAGGTCACGGGGAGAACGTACAAATTCTGTACAGACAGCGCCCGTAATCGGGATCGAACCCGGGTCTCCGGCGCTGCATTTGCTGTAAGGCAGCAACTCTGCCGCTGGGCCACCGTGACTGCCTTCATTAATTATTCAAGGATAACATTGTAAAAGCAATGGTTAGTGCTGATATTCACAGAGTTGCAATCCTGGACTAAATAATTTTTTTAGAGATACGGCATGGAAACAGGACCATTTGGCCCACCGAGTCCACATCGGCCAATGACCACCCCGTACACTAACACTATCCTACACACTAGGGTCAATTTACAATTTTACTGGAGCCAATTAACCTACAAACCTAATAATAATAATAATAATGGATGGGATTTATATAGCGCCTTTCTAATACTCAATGCGCTTTACATCGCATTATTCATTCATTCAGTCACACTCGGTGGTGGTAAGCTACTTCTGTAGCCACAGCTGCCCTGGGGCAGACTGACGGAAGCGTGGCTGCCAATCTGCGCCTACGGCCCCTCCGACCACAACCAATCACTCACACACATTCACACACAGGCAAAGGTGGGTGAAGTGTCTTGCCCAAGGACACAACGACAGTATGCACTCCAAGCGGGATTCGAACCGGCTACCTTCCGGTTGCCAGCCGAACACTTAGCCCATTGTGCCATCTGTCATCCCGAACCTGTACATCTTTGGAGTGTGGGAGGAAACCTGAGCACCCTCGATGCTGCCGCTCAGTATTCTCAGTGCACTGTGGGACCAGGAGACTTTATGATACAATTTCTGACCTTCATGTAGGAGGAGACTCCAATTCAACTCGACAGGCCAAATCATTGTGAATATGTCCCATGATTCCAAAGGGAATTTTCAGGCAAGTCTAGATTGATTGAAATTGGGGACTTGGGATGATGAGTTGGTACTTCAGACCTCATCCAATGTCACTTACCCCAATGTGACTGAATTCCAGATTCCAGAAGTCATCTCGTGAGAGGCCATTCTTCATGAGTGACCACTGAAGGTGAGTTTGGCTGTTTATTGGATCTTGGAGCAAATACCACACCTAACACAGTAACCACTTCCATCATTGACACACAGTCCAAATCAGGAGTGGCAATTATGTTTTCCTTTTGTCTTATTCCATTTCCCAGACTGGAGCATCGAAGGCCAGCGGTAATGCTCCATATTTGACCATCCTGACTGAAATCAGCTACCTGAGTTCAAACTAGAGATTGAATCTGGGACCATCTTGTCTGTCAGGATCAACACCTTATTAATAGGTTCCTTTAACTGGAGAGCCAATAAAACACAAATTAGCCACATTCTGATTGATATCCTTGTTCATTCCAGTAAAAATTCCCATTGTTTAGTTTAGTTTAGATTAGAGATGCAGCGTGGAAACAGGCCCTTCGGCCCATCGAGTCTACGCTGACCAGCGAACACCCTGTACACTAACACTATCTTGCACACGAGGGACAATTTACACTTTTTACCAAAGCCAATAACCTACAAACCTGTATGACATTGGAATGCAGGAGGAAACCGAATCATCCAGAGATAACCCACGCGGTCACAGGGAGAACGTACAAACTCTGTACAGTCAGCGCCCGTAATCAGGACCAGGATTGAACCCAGGTCTAAGGCGCTGTAAGGCAGTAATTTACCCTCTGCGCCACCGTGCCGCCCATTGTACTTTGACTCCAGGATGTTTTTGCTCTGGCAGCATGATTTTACACTAAAAATATCTGCAGTTGAAGATCCCAGATCCAGTTAAAATCTATGGGCAAAAAATTTAAACCATCTCTTTGTCACTTCATTAGGGATGATAATCCCTTTCCAGTTTAGAAAATTAAACAAATGAAAGGATGGCTTGAAATCCCAGCTCCCCTCAGAAGAGAACGTCGAAATGGGCTTTCATCTGAGCCTTTTAAAATAAACGTCATTATAGACAGTGTAAATAACATTTCCTGTGGTATGAAGCAGCCATTAACACCAGTTACCATTACTGGAGATGGCTATTCTAAACAATTTATACAGCCATATAAATGTTCATGATGAACACATGACTATTAATCTGTTAAATGACTTTGGATTTTGGAACTAAAACATAATTTTCTGTAATATTTACATGATTACATTAGGGAAAGCCATTGAAGTGAAAGGATATCACTTATGTATTATGATGACATTTCCAGCTGTCATTCTTTAGTTACCGAGTTATTATGACTGCTTGTAGCCAATGAAGTAATAATGAACTTGGAAGCATCATTAAAAACAGGTATAACATTAATGCACCAGATTTTTAAACATCAGGTTGAGAAATGTTATGAAGCTTGAATAGAAATGTCTGCTGTGAAATGTCCCACATTATATGTCAAGTTAGGTCAAGTTTATTGCTATATAGTACGGAGAGGCACAGATGCACAGACTCCGACAACACACAAGGACATAAATCATACATATATTACCACAGATTCTGCATCACAGGAAAAATAAAAAATAAATTACATTTGTGCAAAACACAATTAGGTTTCATATAACAAATTCCAAGGATTCATCACCCTACTGCTGGTGTCTGGGTTTTCCTGTTGTCCAGTCCTGCATTCCTGTGCAAGGCTCACCCTGTTTCTCAAGTGTGTAATTTATATGTGACATGACCGACATCAATCAACATTAACGAGAACTGGCATTTCCAATGTATGTCCTGAGGTCAGAGGGCGTATAATTTAATTTTGCATTGAGGAGCGATATAGTGTTCCCATCCTGAATCATGATCAAAGCGTGCCAGGAACAAGCAGAAACAACCACAATTCTAACAATGCCTTCAGAATTGTTAAGAATATCACCAAATTAAACCATTCTGATTATGTAAAAGGTAGACAAAAGTGCTGGAGAAACTCAGCGGGTGCAGCAGCATCTATGGAGCGAAGGAAATAGGCAACGTTTCAGGCCGAAACCATGAAGGAAATAGGTAACGTTTTGGGCCGAAACCCGGAAGGGTTTCGGGCCGAAACGTTGCCTATTTCCTTCGCTCCATAGATGCTGCTGCACCCGCTGAGTTTCTCCAGCACTTTTGTCTACCTTCGATTTCCAGCATCTGCAGTACCTTCTTAAACAACTGATTATGTAAAACCTCGCTTACATTCAGTGAAGGCCATATACATCTGTGTATCGTTGTGCTTATGGGCCTGTTCATCAGCAAGTAAGAATGTCATTGTTCTGCACTCTGTATCTTTGCTTTTGTTCTATCTATTGTACTTGATTTTAACTTGATTATATTTATGTAAGGTATATCTGATCCATATGGATAGTATACCAAACAAAGTTTTTCACTGTACCTCGATACATGTGACAATAAACCTAAACCTAACACTCCAAATAGTGAAAGGCCTGGATAGAGTGGATGTGGAGCGGATGTTTCCACTAGTGGGAGAGTCTAGGACCAGAGGCCGTGCCCTCAGCATAAAAAGGATATTCCTTAGAAATGAGATGAGGAGGAATTTCTTTAGTCAGAGGGTGGTGAATCTGTGGAACTCATTGTTACAGAAGTCTGTGGATGCCAAGTCAATGGATATTTTTAAGGCAGGGATAGATAGATTCTTGATTAGTACGGGCGTCAGTGGATATGGGGTGAAGGCAGGAGAATGGGGTTCAGAGAAAAAGATAGAACAGACATGATTGAATGACAGTGTAGACTTGATGGGCTGAATTGCCTAATTCTGCTCCTATCTCTTATGAACATGAATTTATGAGAATGTAAATGGCTTCTACCCTACCTGCGGGTTTGGTGGGAATTTAGTGGGAGTGTTCTGTGGGTCAAAGTTAAACTTCAAGGACCGCTGATATTTACAGTGTTGTCGGGGGGTGGAGGGGTATTGTCATGGGAGGGGTATCATTTGAGTGATTTAATAGTGACTACATTGGTTTCCAGCAGGACCAGTAACATGAGGCAAAGGGAGAGGAGAAGCTGCCTTGCCAGAGGTGTCTGAAAGAGGGGGAGGGAAAGTGGGGGGGAAGTAATCTGGGCAGATAGACCAAACCAAGAGCCTAATGTAGGCAAATCCCTGATCATACATCGGATCGGTTTTGTGTCTGGAGATCAAATTCTTCAACATAGAATATAGAACATGAAACGGTACAGTGCTGGAACAGACTCTTCAGCCCACATTGGCCATGCTGTACATCAGAGTGGAAGTAGAGGGTGATGATGTTGCCACTTGACTCATGGTCTCATGGGTGATAGCGGTCACATTTCTAGGAGCTACTGTCAAGAAGGCCGCAACTAATTGCCAAGGTGCAGCTCGTAGATGATTAAGGGCAGCAGAGTGGCTCAGCTGGTAGAGCTGCTGCCTCACAGCCAGAGCCTGACCTTGGGCGCTGTCCGTGTGGAGTTTGCACGTTCTCCCTGTGACCGCGTGTGTTTCCTCCGGGTGCTCCGGCTTCCTCCCGCATCCCAAAGAAGCGTGGGTTTGTAGGTGTCTTGGCGTCAGTAAACTGCACCTAGTGTGTGCGGAGCGGATAAGAAAGTGGAATCACTTAGAACCATTGCAAAAGGGTGATCTATTGTCAGCATGGACTCAGTGGGCTGAAGAGCCTGTTTCCTTGCTGTATCCCTAAACTAAACTAAACTATATGTACTGCAGCCACAGTATGATAATGGCAGACCAATTGCTTTGAAATTGCACAGTGAAATTATTTTGCACAACCCACAAACGCACAGCCGCCATATTTTGGTGCCATTAACAAAGAAAAAATAAAAAGTGCAAAGTCCGCAGTCCGCATGCTGGAAGTACTGGAACGCACCTGATCCAGGTAAGGCCCAGGCTGCTGTAGGCTCACGTTCTGATGCCCCTCTCCTCGCCCGACTGGCTCTGTGTCCTGGGGGTCACCTCCTACTGCTGATCTTGAAGGCGCTGGAGGTGATACCCTGGTCCCTCTCCCAGCGAGCCACTCCTCGGATCCATCGTCTCCCTCTCCCACTAGCAGCTCCCTCCTCGAAGCACCAGTCTTTGGGGCTTCCGAGCTTCCGCCTGTAGGCAGCGGCCCACTGGGTCCATCTTCGCAGCGGTGAATCAGGCCTGTGGTCACAAGGGGCTATGTTCTCAGTGGCCACTGGACCCATCCTTGTTCTCATTTAACCATACTTCTCATTCTGGTTTAACCATTTAATCCAATGGAACTACACGCTCCAACTCCTGTTGATAAAATTAAACATGAACTATTAGCGTATGGGAGGCTGACTGGATACATTTTACATTGCCCTTCAGTCATAGGTGGACCTAGGTATTAGTGACATACAGTGCAAACAATAATACTTTACCTGTTCAGAAGAATTCTGAAAAATCTTATATTTCAGAACATATTGTCGCCTTTGCCAGTAAAATTATTACAGCAATGGTTTTGTGATTATCTTAGGCTTTTAAACCAATTACCCAAAGACTGCACAAAGTTCTAAATAAATCATGACTTTTAAAAATATAGATGTTTCCACCGGATATATTTTATATATATATTCAATATTTTTCATTTTTATCAACTTACTTCCAGTGACTTTTTAAAAAAAAGTTTGGCATTGCAGCTGGAATGTGTATATATATATATATATATATATACAATACAATACAATACTACAATACAATATTTATTGTCATATTGTCGCCTACATATATATAGGTAGTTGGATGATTTACATTACATTAATCTTCTGCTGTGCAAAAGCATGTTTTGTGAGTAAATGAGTAGGATCAACTTAAAATAATTGTTTCAATTCTGTGGAGGAGTATACAGCAACAAAGAACTCTCACACTAATTACCTACCAAATCAATGAGTCAAAGAGCTGAAACCATTTACAATGCAATACATTTCTGAGACAAACTAAGTGTTTGTCACTATGCTGTGCACTGAATAAAGTGAAGGCTGAAAATTGTGCTTAATGTGTTGATCTGCCATGAAGAATATTCTTTGTATTCTTCAAGAATAATCCTGTATGTTAGCTTACTGCCAAGGATTCTCGATTGGGGGTTTGCCTAACTCAGCGGGTCAGACAGCATCTCTGGAGAACACGGATAGGCGACGTTTTGGGTCGGTACTCTTCTTCAGTCCAAAAGCTGTGGAAGTAATTTTTCTGAAGTGTCAATCAGACATGGCAGGTTGTATGGAATAATTCTGTAGCCAAATTAATGAAATATATTTAAAACACAACAAAAACTGAGGAGGCAAATATAAGTTTTTGTAAGTATTGCTATGAATATGGAGGTATAAGGTTTAATGATCATCATCAATTTGAAAAGGAATTAACAAGGAATCAGAAAATGGTTGCAATATGTCAGCAATTTCTTGCAAAGCTTATGCCCGCCTTGTTCTTTCTTGTATTCTTGTTAGGTAACAAAGCATTATCAGCAGTGCCAATATTGATTGTGCAATCCTAACAGAAGCAATCTGTTGGTGGAATACAATGGGTCAAGCCAGGGCCGGCCTTAGGAGGTACGGGGCCCAATTGGGAACAATTTTGGTGAGCTCCAGGTTCCCAGGTCTGTAGAATCATAGAAATATAAATAAAGTCTATTATAGATATTATATCTAAGCTACATTTTAATATATAATTGCATACATGTAAGCCTACAAGTAACAAACAAAATGTGTAGATCGCCTCTGAAAAGTACATAGAGAGTAGATGACTCTAGCGCGGGGCCCACTTAGGCACGGGGCCCAATTGGGAGCAATTGGTCCAATTGGCTTAAGGCCGACCCTGAGTTAAGTAGCATCTGTGGAGAGAAAGGAATTGTCGACATTTCGGGTTGAGCCCTTGCATGCGAACAACCCCAATTGCCCTTCAGATGATGGTGGTGGGCTTCCTTCTCGAATCGCTGCAATCTTTCTGGTGAAGGCCCTCGCACTGCGCCATTGGTCAAGGAGTTCCAGGGTCTGACCCAGCAACAATGAAGAGATAACGATATAGGCCCAAGTCAGGATGACGTGTGGTTTGGAAGGGAAACTTGCAGGAGATTCTCATGTTCTATCTGGCCTATACCACCTCCCCCCCTCCCTTGGTGATGGAGGATGTATTTGGCAGGTCCTGTCGGAGTAATCTAGATGAATTATTACAGTACACATTGTTGATGGATTTCACTGGAACCATTGTGCGCTTGTAGATTTATTAAATATAAGTACTTTGTATCTTTCTTCTTCCCTGTGGCTATCAAACCGTACAACTCCTCCCCTTTCTGTCGTGGGACATTATGGACTTCCAGCGCCTTGTTATCAGTACAGCACGCTGAGGACAGTTTTGAGCTGAAAGCCAATTCCTATGGAGTTTCTGACAACTCTTTATTGAGAACTGTGTGCATTCAATTCAACACAGACACTACTCTTTGACTGCATAACCAAATGAACACACGAAGGCCACATTTACCATTCTTAAGTTCTCATTCTCAAGTTTTCAGGAGCCCAACACAGGCAAGAAATGATACCACCTGCCTCAATGACCACCTCCAGCTGCTCGTTCCATACACCCACCTGTGTGAAAAAGTGACCCCTCAAATTCCCATTAAATTCTTCCACCTCGCCTTAAATCCGTCTTTAATCATTGAGGAGTTTAGGAACTGAGCCGTTCTTGTCATTCGAAAATGTAAACAATCTAATGAGAGGTCTGGAAGGATTTGCTACAGTTAACTTGACTTTAACAATGATGTGCCAACAAAGTGCATCTATTGTCCTTTTTACCATCTATTTCATCATTTGATGCTTAAAAATAACTCTGCAGCAGGAAGTCAGTAAAGGAGTAAATCGACATCTGGCCTGACTTCAGTTAGACTGCCGTTGTACAGATGATCGGACAAATCTTTATATCTTTGGCTTCCCGAGACTTGAATGAAAATTTTATTCCATTAAATCAACTCTCAGAGACATTTTAGTCAACCAAACAATGCAATAATTAACTACTTTAAGAGCAGTTAATGGTCATGAAAGTGCATTGTTTGTGTGGTGACTAACTCTGGTTTGGAGTCAGCACTTTCACCTAATACTAAATATATTGCTGCTGTTATGTATTATACCACAGAGGGGCGATGCACTGAATCATGTCCAGCACTTTGCCCCAGGTAACGTTCCCGTCCTGGGCAGTGCCATGAGAAGGAACTAACTCATGACTAAAAATTAATGAGAAGAATAAAAAGTATTCTGTGACATGCTCCTTCTAGTTGTATGAGGGAGAGCATGAGATTACATTTTCCAACAGTTTAACTGATGAATCCGCAAAACACGAAAATGTCTCAGTGAAGGGGAGTCAAGAGGAGAGAGCACTGAGGAGAGAGAAATAGACTGAAGAAGGATTTCGGCCCGAAACATTGCCTATTTCCTTCGCTCCATAGATGCTGCTGCACCCGCTGAGTTTCTCCAGCACTTTTGTCTACCTTGGAGTTTATACATTCTCCCTGTGGCCATGTGGATTTTCCCTGGGTGCTCCGGTTTCCTTCCACACTCCAAAGATGTACAGGTTTGTAGGTTAATTGGCTTTGATAAAATTGCAAATTATGCCTAGATTATGCCTAATGTTAGTGTATGGGGTGATTGTTGGCCAGCGCAGACTCGGTGGGCTGAAGGGTCTGTTTCTGCACTGTATCTCTAAAGTAAAGTCTAAAGGAAATCTCCCTCGCAAACACTTAGGGCATAGTTGGGACGATGGCCACACAGGAGCCGGAACAGTGGGTGTACGACTGGATCTGTTAAAGAGCAGGAGTAAGTCGCGGTGAGCAATAGAGATGGGAGTCTCCACTGAGACTCCAGGATGGTGCATTTCCTCCCTTGTGCCAGGGTCAGCGATGTCTCTGAGCAGGCACAGGGCAGTCTGAGAGAGAAGGGTGAACAACTATTGATCGTGGTCTATATTGACACCCAATGACATAGATCGGAAGGGAGAAAAGGTCCTGTAATGAGAATTTAGAGAGTGAGGAGGCAAGTTAAAAAACAGGACCTCAGGTGTTGTAACCCCAGAAATACTATCTATGCCATGAGACAATGAGGCAAGAAACAAAAAGATAGTGCAGTCCACCACATTGGTGCAGAAGGGAGGATGTTAAATAAATGTCCTTAAGTTTTAACACAGTGGGTCAGAGAGCATCTGCTGAAATGGAATAGGTGACATTTTCTGAACAAGGGTCTTGACCCGAAACGTCACCAGTTCCTTCTCTCCAGAGATGCTGTCTGACCCATTGAGTCACTCCAGCTTTTAGTGTCTATCTTCAGTTCAAACCAGCATCTGCGGTTCTTTCTTACACATACTCCTTCAGTTTCTAGATAGTTAATGTGGGCCTTGGGGGAAAGTATTAAATTGGGGAGAGAAAATTACAGCGTTATTAATAAGGAGCTCGGCAGAGAAAATTGGGAGCAGCTGTTATCGGGTACGTCCGCATCTGACACGTGGGAGTAATTTATAAACCAGCTGCTCAGGCTTCAGGAACAGCATGTTCCCATTGGGGGAAGGGACTAGTGTGGCAAGGCAAGGGAGGCGGCGATGATGGGTGAGGTGGGAGATTGGGTCAAAATGGAAAAGGTTTCCATATGTAAAGTTTAGGAAGATGGAATCAGACAGGGCCTTTGAGGCATACAGAGAAGGCAGGAAAGTACACAAGCAGGGAAGTAGGAAGCCCTAAACAGGGCCATAAGATGTCCTCGGCAGATAGGATTAAAGAGAATCTTTATACAAGCATTAAAACATACGGGTAACGAAAGAGAGGGGAGGGTCAATAATAAGTGGGGAAATGTATCTTGGAATCAGATCATGTAGATGAGGTATTAAATGAGTATTGTATATCGGAATTCACCAAGGAGAATGAATGAATATTTTATTGACACGTGTGACAGGTCACAGTGAAATTCTTTGCTTGCATGCCCAACGTATGCAAATAGTCGCCCATAAAGGGCGTTTACAAAGTTACAAAGTACCTCTGCGCCCGATCCCACTTTGTTCTCCCCCCCCTACCCCTCCTCACGGCGGTACCCCCGAACCGGGTCCCCATTGTCCATTGTTCTTCCCCCGCCTCACGGAGACCCCCCCCCCCCCCCCACACCGGGCCCCCTTCGTTTTCTTTCCCCCTCCCTCATGACGGTCCCCCCCCACGCGCATCCTCCTTTGTTCCTTCTGCAGCGGCATCCTCACCTCCACGTTGTCCATCCTCACCTCCACGTTGTCCATCCTCACCTCCACGTTGTCCATCCTCACCTCCACGTTGTCCATCCTCATCTGTCCGTTGCTGCCATCATCGACCGCCGTACCGGCCTCTCCACTTCCACTGCCGGGTCCTCTCCAGACATCTCCACGCACACTTGTGCAGAGTAGGTCATGTTTAGAAACTTGATTGAGTTTTTGGAGTAGGTGATGAAGATGATTGAGAAGTTAGAGTCGTGGATATGGTCTGCTTGGGGTTTACTAAGAGATTTGACAAAGTCCCTCATGGTAGACTGAACCAGAAGCGTGGAATCTTGTTTGGATTCTGGTCTACCCATAGAAGGCAGAGGTTAGTGGTGTAATTCTAGCTGGAGGCCTGCGACCAGTGGTGTTCTGCAGGGATCAGTGTTGGGACCTCTGTTGTTTGTGATAAATATATGCATGATGTGGATGAAAATTAGATGGATTGATTCATAGGTTTGTGCACTAACAACAATTGGTGGAGTTACAAACAATAAAGAAGGCTGTCAACGAATACAGCAGTATACGAATCAGTTGAAGAAATGAGTGAGAAACCTTGTATCCTCCCTAGTCACAACAGAGGTCCCAGAATGTACAAACTCTGTACAAACAAGCATCCGTGGTTAGAATCGAACCCAGGTCTCCGGTGCTACTCTACCGCTGGGCCACCATGTCACCATTATGGAGTTTGTGAGCTGCAATGCCCAACAGTTGGCCAAGAGTAGTGAGTTATAGACTGTTGTGATAGAATGGGCTGTTTAGGTTGGGTAGAGGCTGTGACTATAGACTTGGGCAGCAATTGGTATCAAAAGCTCTTGAATTTAATACCAGGTGATTCATGGAGATTGTTCCCCAATCATCTTCACATGGGCAACTGTGGATGGATGGTAAATGTCCATCTCACTGACTACACTCTCATCCTGAAAAATGAATTAAAAAAAGATTGCAGAAAGGGTCCTGCCAATTTATACGTGCACATTTTAAAATGTAAGCATGTGATGTGCAGTTTAATGACTGCCGATGTAGAGTTTAGTTTAGTTTAATTCAGAGATACAGCGCAGAAACAGGCCCTTCGGACCACCGAGTCCACACTGACCAGCAATCACCCGCACACTAAAGCCCCTGTCCCACTTAGGAGACCTAAACAGCAACCTCTGGTGACCTTGCCCGCCACCCAAAAAAAAAAAAAAAAATCAAGGTCGAGGTGACCTGCAACCTCCTACCACCTCCCACGCATATGTTGAAAACCTTCCTCGACGATGAAGAAAACCGGCTTCGACTAGACCTGCGACTAAAAAATAATCGATTTTTAAAGCGGCAACCTATTTTTAGTCGAGGCCGGTTTTAAACATGATGGAAAAAATAGCAGCGACCTAGATGAAGCCTCGACCACGCGGAAACCACTTTCGACCATTAGGGAGAGTGGTCAAAACCTCCGTTGACCTCATGGAAACCTTGGGTGGTGGGCAAGGTCACCAGAGGTTGCTGTTTAGGTCTCCTAAGTGGGACAGGGGCTTAACACTACCCTGCACACACTAGGGGCCATTTACAATTTTTATTGAAGCCAATTAATGTCCAGCTACCGTTTCAGTCCAAGGTGTCGATTGTTCTGGCCTTTAGCACTGTGGGAGGTGATACACATCCAGACAGTGCTGTACACCACATTCCCACCATGTCAGAGGCTCGATGGCCATTTCATACCTGAAAGACTGGTGGTGGCTCGGAGTGCAATATCACAAGCCCGAAATACAAAATGTGACTTAATTTTCCAAGAGCTTTCTCCATTCATTCAGAATTGAATGAGATGTAATGGAGGAATCTCAACATTAAGTGCATCAAATGTTTGCATATATTTTCTTAAAAGCATATTTATTTGCCCATTTCAATAGGTGTCTGGTTATGTGAAGTGTGTGAAGTGCGTGACACTGATATTCAAACATGTGGTCTTTTGATATAATGCCTTGAGCTAACATTTGAAAGTTTTGATGTATTGGCTTTAATCTTTAATCTGGCCTCCATGAACAGTTGCTTTAAGTCTGGAAACTTTCCCTTTGTAAATACAAGGTAACATTTGTCTGAGTACATTTTCTGTTGTACATATTTCTTCGTGTTCAATGAACATTCAATGACGTACGAGTTAAGGAGCACAGTTAGCAGCAGAAATTATCACGTTAGATTCACTTCATTAATCAGCTAAACTTAGAGCAGACAAAATGTGCAGGAAAGAACTGCAGATGCTGTTTTTTGCCAAAGATAGACACCAAAAGCTGGAGTAACTCAGCGGGTCTGGCAGTATCTCTGGAGAAAAGGAATAGGTGACTTTACGGATCGGAACTCTTCTTCAGATAGAGAAGGCCAGAACAAATCATTGCTGGCAACAGATGACCTCAGAAAGGGTGGAGTCCATAATGGCCCATTCTTGCTGGGGAAGATGTGCTTACAATGGGGATAAAAGGATGCAAATATTGGAACTAGTAGGAAGACTAGGATCGGGGATGGTGGGACGCGGGGGGAGGAGAAGGGGGGAAGGAATGTCGGACTTACTTGAAATTAGAGAAATCAATATTCATTCTGCTGGGTTGTAAGCTGCCCGTGAAATATGGGGTGGTGTTCCTCCAATTTGCATGTGGCCTCACTCTGACAGTGGAGGAGGCCCAAGACAAAAAGATCAGTATGGGAATGGGAAGATGAATTAACAACCAGAAGATAGCGTAGGCCAAGGTGGAATGAGTCTAATGCCCCTGTCCCACTTAGGAATCCTGAACGATGTGTGTGTGTGTGTGTGTGTGTGTGTGTGTGTGTGTGTGTGTGTGTGTGTGTGTGTGTGTGTGTGTGTGTGTGTGTGTGTGTGTGTGTGTGTGTGTGTGTGTGTGTGTGTGTGTGGATCAGTGGGTCGAAGGGCCTGTTTCCGCGCTGTATCTCTAAACTAAACTAAACTAAACTGATGTGGCTAAAATACAGGGAGAAAGAGAAAGATGAGACACCTGAAGGTTATTCCTTCCAATGTAATTGTTCATATCTACTCTAAAAACCTGTAAGTCAGCAAAAGTAAATATCGCGCTCCAGCCCGCTCGCATAAAAACTGAGAGAGGAGAAAGCATTCGCCAGATTCTGCTTTCAGCGTAACAGTGAGACGAACGGTGTTCTCCATTATTTATGTGTTAATGGGAGAGTGACTTCAGGCAAGGGACAGATGTGCAGTCAAACTCAAATATCTAAACATTTGCCTTGCTGCAGCACCACTATCAGCTTGCATGTTCAGCAATTCACTACCCCATTTTAAATCCCAAGGACATGTCCCACGAAAGGCGAGGTTTTTGTGTTCAACTCTCAGGAGAGGTACTTCAGCCAAAACTTTCTACTTTAGAGGTAAAAGCATTCTCATCTGATCCAGAACCAGCCATTCGCCTCTCTCTACATTTATCTATCACTATCTATATTATTTGAAGGATATCACACAGTTTCATACTTCAAATTAAGTTATTTTGGAATATAATCACTGTTTGCATTTGATAAAAAACAGTAGAGCAAGTTCTCACACATACCTTAGCGATCATTATTACTATATCAGCCATGAATGAACGGCGGAGTAGACTTGAAGGGCCGAATGGCCGAATTCTACTCCGAGAACTTATGAACATATTCTAAACCTTATGTGGTTTCACTAATAAAGAATGATCCTTTCAACAATACAGCAAAAGTAAATATTGCAGCTCAAAAAGACTTGAAAGAGAAGTTACAAGAGGACACTGGACTAAACCTGTCCAAGGGGACTGTACAGCAGAGTGCAGAAGCTTGCATCCACCTGATAAGATTTCAATGAGAAGCAAGTGTCAAGAGTGATGAGTGTTGAACTGTTATATCTATCGGCAACAGAGCAGTGACATTCTAACTTGCTGCAGCTTAATAGGCCCATTGAGGCAATACATGTCTAGATAAATATAAATAATCAAGAGTACAATAAATGAATAATGCAAGAAACAGAGTCTGTAGTGCAACCAAAGACACAGTCCATGGAAGATCATATTTGTTAAGGTTAGTGTTGTGTCGTGTTCATGACGCTGATGGTTGTCGGGGTGAAGCTGTTCATGAACTTGGTGGTCAAGGTTTCGAGGTTCCTTAATGCCCCTGTCCCACTTAGGAAACCTGAACGGAAATCTCTGGAGACTTTGCGCCCCACCCAAGGTTTCCGTGCGGTTCCCGGAGGTTTTTGTCAGTCTCCCTACCTGCTTCCACTACCTGCAACCTCTGGCAACCACCTGCAACCTCCGGGAACCGCACGGAAACCTTGGGTGGGGCGCAAAGTCTCCAGAGGTTTCCGTTCAGGTTTCCTAAGTGGGACAGGGGCATTAGCTTCTTCCTGATGGTAGAGTAAAATGAGAGTGTGGCCAGGTTGGTGCAAGATTTCAATGTTACTTTTTGAGGCAGCTATTCCACTAAACCCCTTTGATGGTGGGAGGTGAGTACCTGTGATGCACTAGGCAGTGTCTATCACTCTCCATGGTCAAGAAGGAGAGCAGGACCAAGGATGCCAGTCAATAACCACACATCGAGCCACTCGTGTGGCCACATCAGTGATAATGAAGATCGTCTGGGAGCTACAAATAAAGGAACTGGTGCAGTTGGCTGGGGCCAGTGGTGGGTAACTTGTAGTTGGTAGAGTAGTCAGCCAAGTCAGTTGAAACTGAGAACATACACACAGACTTGCTATCTTAGGAACACTTATACACAGCAACTAAAAACTAAAGTTAGGATCTGAAAGTAAGGGACAGAAGTTTAGGGGTAACCTGAGGGGGAACTTCTTTACTCAGAGAGTGGTAGCTGTGTAGAATGAGCTTCCAGTGGAAGTGGTGGAGGCAAGTTCGATTTTATCATTTAAAAATAAATTGGATAGGGATATGGACGGGAAAGGAATGGAAGGTTATGGTCTGAGTGCAGGTAGATGGGACTAGGGGAAAATAAGTGTTCGGCACGGACTTGAAGGGCCGAGATGGCCTGTTTCCGTGATGTAATTGTTATATGGTTATATGGTTATATGGTTATATGGAAAGTAGAGTACTTTAAGAGATTTGTATTAATAGTAAAAGTGATACTATTTTTAGCAGATGTAACACATGATGGGGGTGACACAGTTACCATTAGCTGGGGTCCCAAGTTCAATCGTGACCTTGGATGTTACCTGTGTGGAATTTACATCCTCTCCTAGTGACCATGTAGGCTGCCCCAGGGTGCTTTGATTTTGAGCGCAAACCAAGGAAGGACAGGCTGACAGCTGCATTAGACACTGCAAATGGTTGCTTCAGCTGGGGGGGGAGAATCAGCGGGATATGGCAGACATGTATAGGGAAGGAAATTAGGCTGCTGTAGGTCAGTACATGATGGTCAGCGTGAACTTGTGGGGGGAAGGGTTGTTGCCATGGTGATTAGAATAAATTTACTTGGTTATGGTTTTCCTAGCCATCTGCCTCAATATATAGTACAAAATCAAACTATTTAAGATGGGCGTAATTGTTGGAAATGTTGAGGAGTAAGTACTGGTCATGGAATCGTAGAGTCGTATAGCATGGAAACAGACCCTTTGACCCAACTTGCCCATGACCACCAAGGTGCCCCATCTACACTAGTCCCACCCGCCCACATTTGGCCCATATCCCTCCACACCTTCCCTATCCATGTACCTGTCCACATGTCTTTTGTCTGAGGGGCAGCACAGTGGCGCAGCGGTAGAGTTGCTGCCTTGCATCGCCAGGGACCCAGGTTCAATCCTGTTTGTTCTAAACGTTCTAAAATAGTTGGCAGGAGAGATAGTGGTTGCATTGGCTGTGATCTTTGAATTTTCACTAAATTCACCACAATTGCTGGAAGGAGAATAAACAGGAAGAAATGGCCTAACATTAGTTGCGTGATAAATGCTGCAATATACTCTAAAATAACTTATGACGAAGAATGCTTTGAAGAGTAAAACGATTATAAAGAGCCCTCACGCTTTTATAGATTGAGTACCATATATATAATCAGCATTCGAGACTTCTTTGAATATGTAATCAGTAAAAGGGAAACCAATAGATGCAGTGATTTTAATTTTTACAGTATCGTAAATATGTACAAGCATCCTTCAACATTGAGTGTGTTATGTGGTGAGATAGTTGATTGTTTGATCAGGTATTTCTATTCATTTGAGAGATACTGCCTTCAAGAAAGGAAGTTCATTATGTAGATCTTTCTTTGCTTATTTGCTTGTGCAAAATAATAACACAAAGGAGATCACAGACTGCGTTGGTACTGAGGGCGGTATGTTACTGTTTGAAATAACTAGACTGCGAGACACTTTGATGAAGATAGAGAACAGGGTTCTTTAAATAGAGAAATGACTGGTTGCATCTGCAACTCAAACGCCCAGGAATGAAGGAGATAACAAACAGTAGTGAACACTGCCCAGTCCATCACGGGTACTGACTTCCTCACCATCCATGCCTGACCCATTGAGTTACACCAGCACTTTTTGTTTTCCCTTTAAAAAGTGTTCAGTTTGTTTCTGAACTATTCCTCATGCCAACATCTGAGTAAATGTCTCCTCAAATTGCTTGGCTTAAATTTCTGTTTGATAATGCTTGTGCTAGGCAGTCCCATCTGTCTTGGGACTGTTTTGTGTGTTAATTGTGCTGAATTAAAGTAGAAAATCATGGTTTTATTTGTCCAACTCAATCATGGTAGAGTTGATGGCAAATCAGAAAAGCCAAAGGATATCAAATTATTAACGAAAGCACATTCTCCCTGTGACCCTGTGGGTTTCTCCGGATGTATCAGTTTCCTACCACATTCCAAAGACGGCAGGTTTGTAGGTTAATTGGCACCAGTAAAATTGTCCCTAAGGTGTGGGATAGAACTAGTATATGGGTGATCATTTGATCGGCACGGGCTCAGTGGGTCAAAGGGCCTGTTTCCACACAGCATGTCTAAACTTAACTAAACTAAAGTCTTTGAATTCAAACTTGATTTGGCAAAAGGTATAGTTCAGAGGCAAATTGGTGAGACCACGGATGGCAGAGCTGGCATTTTAGCAGTGTCTGTGTCATGGGATATCTTGGTGCTGCTGGGAAGACATTTGCTGCAGGAGGCAGTGTTCAGGCATTGTTCAGTCTTGCCTTAGTCAGAGGAAGGTGAATCTGTGGAATTCATTGCTACAGATTTTTAAGACGGAGATTGACAAATCCTTGATTAGAAAGGGGGTTATGGGGAGAAGGCATGAGAATGGGGATGAGAGGGAAAGATAGATCAGTCATGATTGAATGGCGGGGTAGACTGGATGGGTCAAATGGCCTAATTCTGCTGCTAGAAATTATAAACATGAACATATAGTGTTATCTACCCATAGGAAAATACATGGTTGCAACCCTAGATGTTTGCAGAATGCTTAGGTCAGCAGGTAACTCCTTCCTGAATATGACGGAATTACCTCCTTTCCGTTATTGTACTCCGACCCCATGTTTTGTGGCTTAACCTTCGCAGTAAAAAGAGCAGCCTCTTATGCTTTCTGTGTTCTCCCATTCACTTATTGGTACCAAGGCTTGGTGCCCCCCCCCCCCCCCCCCACCCATTTACAGCACCCCCCTCCAAGGCAAACTCATGGGGATCCCAGCCAGATGCCCTTTGGCTCCATAGCCAACCCAGACGTGGCACAGGGGAGAGTATCATTTCACATGGAAGCTTTAAATATACACAGAAACCCACTTACACAAAATTCATGGCATCTGGCAGACACACAGCAGCACTTTAAGAACATAATGTTTTTCATTGGAAATATACAAAATAAAAAATACTATCCCAAACTAACTCATGCACAGATTTTAACAGACTGCCTCTTTAATGGTTTACCCTTGAGACCGAAGAACGGCCAGACTTCCTTCAAGATCCCCCATCTGTGGCCAGTAATGTCCCCACATTCACCTCGTATTTTTGGTTGGGTCTGAGAGCATATTTCTTTGCTGAGTCACAGAGCATAGAGAGCACCTTTGGTGCACTCCAGGATAATTGTTCCCAGATACTGTTGGGAGAACAGTCGACATAATTCTCAAGAATGGTGCCAATAGACATCTTAAATTCATACTTGCCTTTGGAATAAGGCCTTTAGAGAATGCAGTTAACTGACCATAACATATATAGTTAGAAGCCATAATTACGCAGGATAAATTCCCTGACATTTATATTTGCTCATGCAAGCCATTTCCAGCTAACCTAACATTGCACAAACTAAAATTAGAAATGGGTTCAATCAATTATTTCAAAGCAACATATCTCCAATGTTGGTCCCATTCCTTTCCAGTGTACAATAACATTTCAGAGATTTAGATTCAGTCACCACTGTTTTCAACTAAGGTCAATCTCTGATCATTCCCTCTTCCGAACCCTCCCAGTGAGGGAATGTGGAATTGACCGATCTCACGTTACTCCGAGTTATCAAGGCACCATATTTCCATAATGATTTTGTCCTGTTTTGCAAATATTTGACCTCCCATTAGAAAACATTATACTCTCTCAATTAAATTATTCATAATCTCAACGGTACAGCCCAGACTTTCAAGATTTCACATAATTGACAATGCTATGGAGAAATGATCAGGTTACATTTACTATCAAATTATTAGACTCATAGAGTCATAGAGTGATACAGCGTGGAAAAGGGCCATGCGGCCCAACTTGTCCAAGCCGACCAACATGCCACCTGCCCCGCATTCAGCCCATTTCCCTCTAAACCTGTTCTATCCATGTACCTGTCCTATCCATGTACCTGTCCTATCCATGTACCTGTCCTATCCATGTACCTGTCCTATCCATGTACCTGTCCTATCCATGTACCTGTCATATCCATGTACCTGTCCTATCCATGTACCTGGCCTATCCATGTACCTGGCCTATCCATGTACCTGTCCTATCCATGTACCTGTCCTATCCATGTACCTGTCCTATCCATGTACCTAGCCTATCCATGTACCTGTCCTATCCATGTACCTGGCCTATCCATGTACCTGTCCTATCCATGTACCTGTCCTATCCATGTACCTGGCCTATCCATGTACCTGTCCTATCCATGTACCTGTCCTATCCATGTACCTGTCGAAATGCTTCTTAAACATTCCAAGAGTACCTGACCCAACTGCCTCCTCCAGTAGCTCGTTCCATACATAAAACACCCTTTGTATGAAAAAGTTCCCATTAAATCTTTCCCCCCTCACCTTAAACCTATCTCCACTGGTTCTCGATTCCCCTGGGAAAAACACTCTGTGCATTTACCCAATCTATTCCTCTCATGATGTTGTCCACTTCTGTCTGTCGACCAAAGGCAAGCAACACAGCTGGTAGAGCTGATGCCACACAATATCAGATACTTGAGTTATATCCTGATCACAGGTGCTGTCTGCACCTAGAACTAGTGTGAATGGGTGATCAATGGTTGGAGTGGACTCGGTGGGCTGAGGGGCCTGTTACCATGCAGTATCTCTAAACTATAAACAATGATTAACACGTAAGCTTTCACGTAAACTTGGAGTGGCCCAGTGGCGCCAGGAATAGAGTTACTGCCTTACTGCGCCAGGGACCCAGGTTTGATCCCGACAATGGGTACTGTCTTTCCGGAGTTTGTACATTTTTCAAGTGACCATGTGGGGATTCTCCAGGTGCTCCGGTCTCCTCCTACACTCCAAATACATACAGGTTTGTAGGTTAATTGGCTTCTGTAAGAATGTAAATTGTCCCTAGTGTGTAGGACAGTGTCAGCATGCGGGGATCGCTGGTTGGCGCGGATTTCCTGGGCCTAAGGGCCCGTTTCCACACTGTATCTCCATAATGTGAAGTCTAAATTAAGCATCACAATTACCTGATGGGCAGAAAGTGCCCTGAGATCTCGTCTGGTCGTGGTGGCTCTTTCAGGAGCTGCAAGGGCCGAGGGGAAACCTTCAACTTATTAAATCATTTTTCATTCATACCCAATAACTTTCGAGGAAGTTACCTCAGTGATTGGACAAATTACCGCGAAAGAATAAATCTTTCATAACATTACCTACGGAAAGAAAGTTCTGACTTCAGCATCATGTTTTCATTTGCCGTTTGTCAGGACGACAAATCAGAGCTTAGTCAGTGATCCTCTGTAAACGTTCCACAGCAAGGGTGCCCAAATATATCTGCATACCTCCTTTGAAAGGTGTGCGCTCTGACATTGCCAAAATATACTTATGGATCAAGTGTGAGGTCTAATACATGAAATATGACTTGCATTAATGCCACATGCTGGTCCACACAATGGAGTGGGTTGAAAGCTGTGGTAACAACAGCAGCTTGTAGTTGAAAACCAAATGTGCAGTTTTCTTTATTTGACTTTTCCAAACCCCTTTCAGTCAGTTCAAATCCATGTCCCACTCAGAAGAACTTAGACCAAAACATGCAGATGTTGCACAGACTTTATTGTCATCAGATACAATCCCTTTTCTATTAAAATGATTGCGGACTTGCGAAATAAATATTTTGTGATTTTACTCTCCCAGGGGCGATACTGATAGTTATGGGGCCTGTCCCACTTACGCAACTTTTTCAGCGGCTGCCGGCACCCGTCATAGGTCGTTGCCGGTCGCCGAAAATATCAACATGTTGGAAATCCAGCGGCGATCAGAACGACGCTACGACTCTTTGGGCGACTGAGGAGACTAGTCATGACCATACAGGTGACACCCTGGCGATATTTCACGGGGTGAAGCCTGTGTGGTCGTGAGTAGTCGCCCAAAGAGTTGTACCTTGTTCTAGTCACCGCTGGATTTTCAACATGTTGAAAAAGTTGCGTAAGTGGGACGGGCCCATTAATTTTAGTTCATGTTTAGTTTAGTTTAGTTTAGAGATACAGTACAGAAACAGGCCCTTCGGCCCACCGAGTCTGCACTGCCCAGCGATCACCCCATACACTAGTACTATACCACACACTCGTTACAATTTACAATGTACTGTCGGGTATCATCTTACCAGGATCCTCCGTCCGCACCATCAGTAAAGTGATTATAAGAATATATTATAAAATATCTCATCATCAGTAATCTGCCCGGCAACTCACGGTTTAGTACAGGTGAGTCTTCTAGATCACTTTCCCATTGTGAACCAAACATAGATGCAGCAGAGGAATGCAAGTGTGCATGGCTGCGTTTGGCATTTAGATGTATCGGCCACAAATACATTTCAAAGGTTATTTTCGTATGAACTTTCCACTGTAAAGGAAGGTGTCCATGGTCTACCTGAGCCCTACAGTCGTACCTGGCCAGTCCACAGGTGAGACTGTACCAGATTTCTGCTTGCCTTTCCTCCTGTTCTGTGCCAATTCACTTGTCGTGGTCAGTGCCGGCTGCAGGGGTGGGGCTGAAACCCATACATTGGGAATGTCACAGCAGAAGACTAGCACCAGAGGGAAGTGTTTAAGAAAGAACTGCAGATGCTGGAAAATCGAAGGTACACAAAAATGCTGGAGAAACTCAGCGGGTCATCATAGATGCTGCTGCACCCGCTGAGTTTCTCCAGCATTTTTGTGTACCACCAGAGGAAAGTAGCAGCATTAAGAAGGCAATACAAATATCCTCTTATACTCCAGATCCAAGAGCCATGAGTCGAGTCAAGAGTGTTTTATTGTCACATATCTCAAAACGGAACAATGAAATTCTTACGTGCAGTAGCACAGCAAATATATAAACATAATGTAATAATAATAATAATGGATGGGATTTATATAGCGCCTTTCTAATACTCAAGGCGCTTTATATCGCATTATTCATTCACTCCTCAGTCACACTCGGTAGTGGTAAGCTACTTCTGTAGCCACAGCTGCCCTGGGGCAGACTGACGGAAGCGTGGCTGCCAATCTGCGCCTACGGCCCCTCCGACCACCACCAATCACTCACACACATTCACACACAGGCAAAGGTGGGTGAAGTGTCTTGCCCAAGGACACAACGACATAATAGAAAGGAACTGCAGTACTGGTTTATAGTAAAGATAGACGCAAAATGCTGGAGTAACTCAGTGGGTCAGGCAGCATCTTTAGAAAGCTGATCACTTTCTATCTTGAAAGTAAAATTTAAAAAAATGTTCAACCTTAGATTTCAGAACAAGTCACAGAGGTATCAGAGACTCAACATGATGCAGCATTCTCTTTACTAATGAAACCAAGATGTTTCAATAGCTGCAGTTTCTCTTCTCTGTAAAGTTGTAACTAGGGTTGTTGCAAGAATTTATGGGGAATAGTTTTAGAAACTCTGCTATTTTTTTAACATGCCATTCAACCTGCTTTTCGTAAGGTCTTAATGACAAATAAAGGATCTAATTTATGGAAAAGCAAATGCTCTAGACATTTGTATTCAGTAGCTTGCTTGCTTTTCATATGCTTTGTGCCCTTCTTCAGTTTTTTGTATAATTCATCTCATCAAGCATCAAAGCAAATATTCTTGATAATGAATCTCAAGGAGGTGTTCTTATTTCCGGCTGAATCTGTCTGCATAATTATATTGGTGAAGGCATGCGGAAATCGTTCCACAAGCCGAGTTGCCACAATAGTGTCTATAATGGTCAACGCACTCAGGCAGCGTTTGACTACAAAGTGCCCGCCGAGTCCACACCGACCAGTGATGCTTGCTCATTACTCACATCGCAGCGGCCTCTGCAGTCCGTTTGTCTTTTTGTTATTTTTTGTCCCGTTTTAATGTAGTTTTTATTTATATTTTGATGAGGTATGTGTGTGTGTGTGTGTGGGGGGGGGGGGGGGGGGGGGGGTGGGGGGGGAAACTTTTAAAATCTTTCCCCTGCACGGAGAACTCGACCTTTTCCCTGTCGGGTCTCCATTGTCGTTGGGGCTGCAACGTGGAGCGGCCTCCAGCAGGAACGTCCTGGGGCTCCAGTCACGGAGCTGCGGAGCTACTCACCATCATGGAGCTGGCCGAGTCCGGAGCGGGTGGAGCGGTGGTGGCGCACTGCTGTGATTCGGAGATTCGGAGGCTCCAACCGCAGGTCTGGCAGACAGTAATATCGGGAGCCCGCGGGTCCCTGGTGGGAGACCACTTTTCGAGGCTTCTGCAACGGCGACTTCTCCCGCCCGAGTAGCGGGGTCGAGGATGACCTGGAGCGGGGCCTTACATCACCGCCCGGTGTGGCTTCAACGGATGCGGGACTTTGCTAGTGCTCGCTGGGGGCTCCAACAACAAGACCCGGAGCGTGGCCTTGCATCACCCGGCGCGGCATTAATGGCCGCGGGACAATTGCCATCGCCCGCCGGGGGCTTTGACTCTGACATCGGGAGGGGAATGGGGAGTGCAGGGGAGAGATAAGTTTTTTTGCCTTCCATCACAGCGAGGAGGAGATGCGCTGTGATGGATGTCTGTGTAAATTGTGTTGTGTCTTGGGTCTTTTCTTCATGTGTGTATGACTGCAGAAACAACATTTCATTTGAGCCTCTATGAGGTTCAAGTGACAAATACATTGTATTGTGTATTGTGTATTGTGTCATTAACACTATCCTACACACACTAGGGACAATTTACACTTATACCAAGCCAATTAACCTACAAACCTGTAAGCCTTTGGAGTGTGGGAGTAAACCGAAGCTTTTGGAGGTGAACCACGTGGGGGACGGGAAGAACGTGCAAACTCCGTACAGACAGCACCCGGGGTCAGGTTCGAACCTGGGTCTCTGACGCTGCAAGCACTGCAAGGCAGCAACTCTACCGCTGTGCCGCCGTGCCAACGTGCTGGTGACAATGCGAGTTTCTCAGAACCTTCCTGGAAAGTGAAAACAGGCATTTCCCATTTTATTTAACTGGAGCCAAGCTTTTTAACAGCTGATCAAAGGATGGTTTAATAGGAACTATGTGAAAAGACAGATATCGCTAACAAACAACGCCATGTTCCATTTGGTTTTAACGATTGCTCGGTTCCCTCTTATATTTATAGATTATACCGGCAGACATATATCCACATTTGTCATTAACAATGAGAACACATGAAGAAAAAGCATGATGTATATTAGTACTGGCTCCGTCCTCATGTGGTTTTCATTTCAATGTAGGTGGAATATTGACTGATTCGAGCCATATCTATTTAGTAATCCAAAGGCACAAACTGGAACAATGTTTTATTGTCCAGCTGGGATACTGACTGCAACAAGATAAAAGCCTGAAACTGCATTAGCCCTTCTCCAGATTATAGGCAGACTCACTGGCCCACTAACACCCAAGTCACAAAAGCTCCTTTCTGAAATCCACTTTGCTATTTCATCTGTGTTGCAGGAAATGAATGAATGACTCAGACAGAATTTTATAGTTAGATTTATCTACAATTCAAACCTGGATTTTTGTTAGTTCGTTAAATCACTGAACCATATCTGTACCTTAAGCCAAATATAACAATCCTGAAAAAAAATAATTTATAAAGACAGCTATTATTGTTTTCAAGAAACATCTTGAAGCTTGGCTGAAAGGATTAGATCTGTTCATCAAATTCTTCAAATTAATGTCATTTCAGATTCCATTAATGATAGTAAACTTGCTATGGAGTTTTCATTTCAACACAATTGGTGATCAGGATTACAATATTCAAAGCCATGTTGATTTTAATAAGTATTTTTCTTTTAGAAAGTTTTAGTTCAAATTTATTTGCATATAAAAAGAAACTCTGCAATGAAATAACACAATTGAACAATGTCATAGAGCATTTATTTTAAATGTATATATATGTGTGTGTGTGTGTGTGTGTGTGTGCGTGCGTGTGTGCGTGCGTGCGTGTGTGTGTGTATATGTATTATGCGTGTATGTATATATGTATATATATATACACTGTGTACACACACACACACACACACACACACACACACACACACACACACACACACACACACACACACACACACACACACACACACACACACACACACATATGTGAAGTAAATGTTACCCAGCCATACTGCTGGAGTGTGTGCAGAAAGGATTCACAATGACATTGACAGGACTTGGACTCCGTTACAGAGAGAAGTTGGGCAGGCTAGGGCTTCATTCCTTGGAGTGTAGGAGACCGAGGAATGATTTTATAGAAAGAAGTGTATAAAATCATGAGGGCCATTGATAGGGTGAGTGTACAGAGTCTTTTCAACAAGGTAGGGGAATCAAGAACTGAGGGCATAAATTGTGAAGGGAACTATTTAATAGGATCCTGACTGGCAACTTTTTTCACACAGATGGTGATACAGATATGGAATGAGCAGCCAGGTGAAGTGGTTGAGGCAGCGAGTGTAACAACTTTTAAAAGTAACTTGGACAGGTAGATGATGAGGAAAGGTTAAGAGGGAGATGGATCAATTGCTGCAAATGGGACTTGCGCAGACTGGCAGCTTATGCAACATACTCTTATACTCTTGCTTAAGCAAAGCAAGAATTTCATTGTCCTATACAGGGACACATGACAATAAACTCACTTGAACTTGAACTTGAACTTGAACTTGAACTTGGACAAATTGGGCTGAAGGATCTGTTTCTGTCCTATATGATTCTTTTTGAGAAAGGTAACTTGATGCAGTTTGATTTCTACAGATGTAAATTGATCAATCACAAACAATAAACACTTTTGAATGACCAATTTTAATAAAAATCGGGAATTTTTTTTTAAAACTTGTACAGAACCACTTGCTAGTTATGTAATTGTGCAACTCTTCTTCGGATGTAGAGTCAGACTCTCAGTCTGAAGATGGATTTCAACGAGAGATGTCATTTTTTTTCTTTTCTCCAGAGATGCTGCCTGACCCTGTTCAGTTACTGCTTTTGTGTCTATCTTCAGTGTAAGCCACCATCTGCAGTCCCTTCCTACACATTTTGTCTGTTTCTCTCTCCAAGTGCCTGACTACTGATTGCCTGCACCGAGCCGTCACTGCCGCTCAGTTGGCCCTCGCTCTGAGCCCCATTTTAGATCCAAGATCATCTCCGCAAACGCTGATCTCTCCCCCTCATGACTTTGAATGAACGGACAAGTTCTTTGACACAAACCACATCCTGAAGATTTAACAACAGTTTCAAGATCTAAAAAGATGTATTGGGTGGGTGTAAATTACCAATGCTCTTGTCGGAGATCGGGTTAGCAGCACGAAGCATTCTGCGAAATTTCAATGTACTTTTCAATGGCACTTTATTTGTCATATGTACTGAGGTTCAGTGAAATTAATTTTGCATAAAGTTCATTACAGTACATAAGCACTTAGATGCATCTTGGATAAGCATCTCAGATACAGTACAAGTAGTACACTAATGCCCCTGTCCCACTTAGGAAACCTGAACAGAAACCTCTGGAGACTTTGCGCCCCACCCAAGGTTTCCGCGCAGTTCCAGGAGGTTCCCAGAGGTTTTTGTCAGTCTCCCTACCTGCTTCCACTACCTGCAACCTCTGGCAACCACCTGCAACCTCCGGGAACCGCACGGAAACCTTGGGTGGGGCGCAAAGTCTCCAGAGGTTTCCGTTCAGGTTTCCTAATTGGGACAGGGGCATAAGATAGTATCCAGAGCCGCCAGTTTTTGGCGCTATTTTTAAGTCTTAGTTTGTAAGTGCAGGGTTCTTGACCTGACCATGATGGCCCGGTGTCCTGGCGGGCATTGTGTGGTCAGCCCGTTCAAGCGTAGCCGTGGTGTCTTCATCTGCTCCTCCACCGCTGCTCCTCCCCCCTATAACCTGGGTCCGGTCCACGAGCTTGGCCACTTGGAGCAGCGCCTGGTCCAACCGAGTCCCAGGCTGCTGAATGGCCTCCAGCGGCCCACTCCACCGTTGATGCAGTGCACTCCCTCCCACCGCCAGTCTGCCTAACAGCCCTCTGTCCGACTTCACCGTGCAAAATGTTAATGCACTGTGCAGAGTAAAAGATGACTTGTTTAACAACTACTTTAGGGAAAGGCTACTTCAATCAAAAAGTTGTTTGGAACAACTGAAAACTGAAAGTTTGCTGCCAAAAACTGGGTGAGACAACTTGTGAGTACAATGATCCATTAAAGGAACTTATCCTTGCATTACAGATTTGGTGCTGCGTTAGAGCATGTTTGATTGGGGACTGTGGATGAATGAATTCACTCAAAGCCCTCTTTTTGGCTCTGGACCTGCATAGCACTTGACTCTGTTGAGCTTTAAGTGCTGTTGATTTGTGTAGTTTGCCCCACACCCAGAACAATCGCAGGCACAGATGAGTTTCCAAGCTACTGTTTGTTTAGCTCTTATCAATCCCCATTGCGCTTGCAATAATACAATAGCTTGACCATAATTCCTCCAAAGGAAATGTCCAATAAATTATCAGGATAATGGACTTAGAAGTGAATACATTGTTCAGGGAGAAAACCCAATTTTGGGATCATTGACTGATATTTGACAATCTGCAGAGAAACTGCAGTTTTAATGCCACAACATAAACTTTCCTCGACGTAATAAATTGTTCAGTGGCACCTTTACACATGGGCACATTGTTCTTTTTTCATTCATTCGTATTGTGATTGTGACTGAGCGGAAGAGTTATGTAGTGCACCAGTTGTGCAGTAAAGTAGCAATGTCACAAACTGGCCAGAACATTCAACCTGCAGCAAGACTCGACTATAAAGAGTGAAAACACCATGTACTGGAGTCACTCAATGGGATGCTGTCTGACCCGCTGAGTTACTCCAGCTTTTTGTGTCTATCCTCTGTTTAAACCAGCATCTGCAGTTTCTTCCTACACATCTGCAGAGGGAATGTCTTACCTCTCAAGCCCAAGGTTTTTTCTGTAACCTTTGACAGCCGTACTAATCAAGAATGTATCAATCTCCACTTGACCTCACAACCTCCATAAATTCACCGTTGTCTAGGTATGTTGACCCAATTATCCCAGGGATCTTTATCTTCTGGACCCTCCCCAATGCCAGCACATCTTTCCTCAGATAATAGATGCAGGTAAAATGTTCCCGATGTTGGGGGAGTCCAGAACCAGGGGGTCACAGTTTAAGAATAAGGGGTAGGCCATTTAGGACGGAGATGAGGAAAAGCTTTTTCACCCAGAGAGTTGTGAATCTGTAATATTCTCTGCCACATACGGCAGTGGAGGCCAATTCACCGATGTTTTTTAGAGGGAGGTAGATGTAGCTCTTAGGGCTAACAGAATCAAGGGATATAGGGAGAAAGCAGGAATGAGGCACAGATTTTGGATAATCGAAGGGCCAAAAGGCCTACTCCTGCACCTGTTTTCTTTGTTTCTATAGTACAATCATGCCAAACTCAGTTCAGGCCGAGCAAAGAGAAAAGTCCCATAGTCCAGAATATAGTTATTCAGTATTGTAGCGTAACAGTTCCAGAGAAAAAGTCCAAGGTCTGCTATAAGGTAGTTTGAAAAATTAGGACTGTACCCTAACTTATGAAAGATTCATTCAGAAGTCTGATAACTGAGGGCAAGAGGGCAAGAGGTTTTTCCGGACATCATGCTTTCAACTTTTTGGTTCTTCTGCCTGACAGGAAAAGGATGAGGATAGCATGACACAGATGGAATTGTCCTTGATAATGTTGGCTGCTTTCATGAGGTGGCATGAAGTGAATATGGGGTTCACAGTGAGGAGTCTGTTGGGCTACATCCACAACTCTCTGCAATTTCCTTAGCAGGAGCTGTTTCCCAACTAAGCTGTGATTTACAGCAGTAATGACCTACTGGCATGTCTTTGGATCTGGAAGGGAACCCAAGCACTTGGAGAGGTGGGGGTGGCAAGGGGGGGGGGGGGACGGGGTTAGTGGGGGGATATCCACACAGTCGCAGAGAGCACATGCAGACTCCACATAGATAGCACTGGAAGTTAACAGTGAGCCCAGGTTGTGGGTGCTGTGTGGTGGCCTCAGCACTTCCCATTTGCACAAAATGACAAAGTGTTGGAGTAACATAGTGGGACAGGCAGCATCACCGGATAGAAGGAATGGGTGACGTTTCGGGTCAAGACCCTTCTTCAAACGTCACCAAGAGATGCTGCCTGTCCCACTAGTTTACTCCAGTATGTCGTGTCGATCTTCGGTGTAAACCAGCATCTGCAGTTCCTTCCTGCACACAATGACAGATGCTCCTTTAGAACAATATCATCTAATGTTACCCACCATAGCTCTGAATAAGCTTTGAATACCAAATGGCATCATTACTGAGCGCCCAACGTACAAAACAACTCATTCACAGAAATACAACTCATGACTGGAAATTCCTGCGTGAATTTCCCGAGTGGTTCAATTCAAACAAGAAATCACATTTCATTCCGGAAAACATCAATTTTCATACATACTTCGAATGTCAAATATATCAAGTATGTCTTTCAATGCCTTTTAACTCTCTGTAAAGTTTCACTTTGAAAATGTAACATATTTGAGATATTGTTAACATATGAGTAAAGGACTGCTCCTGTTACAATGAGATGCTGTTTCTATTCCCTTTGTAGACTCCACGAGCAATAATTCCTGTTCTCGTGAAGATGGTGGTCTATTTCCTAATAACTACTGCTAGGAGGAAGAGTCACCTGGTAGCCACACGTAATGGAATGCAGGTGTGGGGTGCCTGGCTTGCACTAGGCAGTCGGATTAATGAATGGTAAATTGTGGACAACAGTCCCATAATCTCCTGATAGTCTGGGCCATTGCACCTGTCAGCCTGCCCACAGCTCAATTTGCCAAACCCAACGTTACCCGGACGTGGCACAGACATACAAGAAGCCGTAGCAAAGAAGTCGAAGCCAAAGAACGGAATGGAAACGAGGCCGAAACGCCAATAAGCCGAAAGCGTCCGAAGACGAAACGCCTACTAACCGAAAGGATGGGACGCCTAAAAGCCAACGAACCGTAAAGCTGCGTCGCCTAAAAGCAAACTCCCGAATGGCCGCTCTGTCGAAACGCCACCTACCTGAAAGGTGGAGTCGCGCGGTTCGCAGACTCGCCAGCCGCCTGCCACTTTTGCGGGCTGGAAGAGTCTGTGTACCACGTGTACATGGAGTGCGTGAGGCTGCAGCCACTGTTTCAATATCTAAAGGGGCTGCTCCTTGCCTTCTGGCTGCATTTTTCACCCACCATCCTCATCTTTGGACACCCTGTGCATAGGGGAGAGGGTAGGGCTGAAGATGTCCTGGTTGGGTTGCTCCTGGGCCTGGCCAAGCTGGCCATCCGTGAGTCAAGGCACCAGACGTTGGAGGGCTCTACCCGAGCCAGCTGCCTGCCCCTTTTCCGGGGATACGTCCGTGCCCGGGTGCGGATGGAAAGGGAATACGCCCTGTCTACGGGCACCCTGAGGGAGTTCCGGGACTGCTGGGCACCAAGGGGGGTTGAATGTATCCTTGACAAGGATTGCAATATAATTGTTTAGCAGTTGCTTAGCATATTTGTTCGTCTTGTATTATGGTGGTGTTTTGTTTTATTGTAGTGTCAATACTATTTTAATATTTGAATAAATATTTTTGATTAAAAAAAAAAGAAAAAAAAAAAAAAGAAAGGTGGAGTCGCCTACAAGCCAACGGACCGACTGCCGCTCAACAGAAAAGTCTAATAACGGACATGACGTTGCCGGGGGGCGGGACTTGTTAGCGATTGGTCCAGACCCCCGCATCCATCACATCACTGTGAAGGCATGAACATTGTCCCAAACCTCCGCTCCACCCGACCCGCAGCCCGCGGATGGTGGCCATGGGAGAGTGGGGGCTGACCCGATGGATGCACACCATCATTTTCCCACACAAGCCATAGGTTACTGGGCAATCTGAACCCAAGCACCAAGTTGAAAGCGGCCGAAGGTGTGCATTCCTCGGTCTCCAGGGAGGAAGCAGCCGTTCCAGACATCCAAGCCGCTGAAGAGTGTTCTCCCGACGTCGGAGCTTCTTCATCCGGTGAGAGGGCCCAAAACATCGGGCCGCCGTCGCGGCGACTGCGGAGGCCTCAATAGGCCCCGACCACGGGTGAACAAGAGGAAGAGGACTGGACTTTGTTGCCTTCCCTCACAGTGGGAACCATTGTGGGGGGATGTTCTTATGTTTTATGTTAAATTCTTCTTTAATGTGGTGTTTTACTTTTATTGGTGTGCTGCAAATGGCAACTCAAGTTTCACTGTGACAGTAAATGTCCTTTGTCCTTTGGGTAGTTAATGGACGCTATGAACATTGAATTCTCTAAATTTAGGTAACCTCTAAACTCTCCCCCACACGCTCTTTTCTCCCCCCTCCCCCCTCCCCCCTCCCCCCCCCCTCCCCCCACCACCCTCTTCCCACCCCTCCCCACCTGGAATTCCACCTACTTCCCGCGCCTTTGCGGTTGCAGCTCCTAGACTGTGGAACAGCATCCCCCTTCCCATCAGAACTGCTCCCTCCATCGACTCCTTTAAGTCAAGACTAAAATCTTATCTATACTCCCAAGCCTTTCCTGACGTCCACTGAGCGAGGGCTATATGTATATATGTATGTAGTTTGTTTGTTTATACTATTCTTATAACAAATGTAAAGCACTTTGGCCAACGAGAGTTGTTTTTTAAATGTGCTATATAAATAAATGTGACTTGGCTTGACTTGCCCTCTCCCTCCTGTTACATTCCTCCCTCTGGTTTCACAATTCGCAACTCTTCAAATTTCTGCTTTTGTTCCAACCATCCGCCTTGCCTATGCCCACCTATTACCGGCACACTTTGGCCTGCCTCTCCCCTCTTCCAGTTTTCTCTCCCCCCACTCTTCCCCCCCCCCCCCCCACCCCCGCCCACAATCTAAAGAAGGGACTTGAACTGAGACGTGGCCTACCCCTGTTTTCTAAAGAAGCTGCCAGACCTGCTGAGTTACTCCAGTACTTTTTAATTCGTTTTCTACATTGTCTTAACTTGCTATCATGAAGTCCTTTGTGGCCAACAATACAGGAGGCTTTCACGTTCATCTGCATGGATTGGGTTTAAACAGAGGCCTGGAAATAACAATGTGGATGAAGGAACAGCAGGTTTAAGCCGAAGATAGACACAAAACGCTGGAGTAACTCAAGGCGACAGGCAGCATCTCTGGAGGTACACAAAAATGCTGGAGAAACTCAGCGGGTGCAGCAGCATCTATGGAGCAAAGGAGATAGGCAACATTTCGGGCCGAAACCCTTCTTCAGATTCAGAAACACAGCATCTCTGGAGAGAAGGAATGGGTGACATTTCGGGTCGAGACCCTTCTTCAGATTATAGGGGGGGTTAGAAAGCTGGAAGAGGGGAGAGGCAGGACAAAATGTGGCAGGTAATACGCGGACATAGGCAAGGGGGAGGATGTTAGGCAGATGATTGCAACAAAGACCAGAGGTAAAAGCAGAAGGTGTGAGACAGGATTGGAGAGCTGCGAATTGTGGAACCAGAGAAAGGAAATAACAATGAGAGCCTTCGCCTGCTGTGCCAGTCAGTTCCCCCATTGTGGCATTTATATTAAACTTGCTTGATGCCAATGGCTTAGTCATGAACTAGGCCCAAGGGACTTCACTAATGTTCAGGGATACCTTCACATGTTGGACCACTTAGTATTCTGTTTATGTAAAGTGCAAAGCTCTTACTGTGCAATAAGTTTCCAATTATGTTTAAAATCACTAAATATCTTATGGGAATTGAATGAATGTTTTTCCCTGATCCTCGAATCCTCTCATTTTGGTGCTTAAGTTTGAAATTAGTTTGGTTCACACAAGTGTGGAACTGTAATAGGAAATTTAATTAGCCGCTGCCTTCATCCTTCTCTGAAGTATAACGACAATTTCACTCTGTAATTTAAGTGGTGAAAGTCAGCAGGATATCACAACGGAGGAATGTGCGCATAATACCCTCCACTGCCAGACAATGATGCACCACCATCTCATTTACAGCTTATTAAATGGATAATAAGACACACAAGGTAGACAATAATGCTGGAGAAACTCAACAGGTGAGGCAGCATCTATGGAGCGAAGGAGTAGGCGACGTTTCGGGTCAAGACCCTTCTTCAGACTAAAGAAGTCTGAAGAAGGGTCAGTCTGCAGTCGAGTCTCGACCCGAAACATCGCCTATTTCTTCACTCCGTAGATGCTGCCTCACCCGCTGAGTTTCTCCAGCATTTTTGTCTACCTTCGATTTTTTCCAGCATCTGCAGTTCTTTCTTAAACATAAGACACACAAGGATTGTTTAAAGGCACATTACAAGCCATCGTTCAGTAAAATTGCAGTTGATGGAAAATGTTGTACCCTCTTTCACCCTCAAGTTTCCCATCCTTTTCTGAGGGTACTAACTTAGACCAGTGTGAGATTTTGCATGTACACAAAAATGCTGGAGAAACTCAGCGGGTGCAGCAGCATCTATGAAGCGAAGGAAATAGGCAACGTTTCGGGCCGAAACCCTTCTTCAGACATTTTGCATGTTGTTTATACATGTAGAGAGGAACTGCAAAAGCAGGTTTACACCAAAGATGGACACAAAATGCTGGAATAACTCAGCGGAATAACTTGGTCTTGCCAAGATATAGGATATATATATAAAATGAGTTGATATGCCTATTTGTGGCATTCATTCCAATCAAGCTGTCCACATGATGCATGAGAGGAGAAATGCTGCTGTTGCAGTGGAGGTATAAAAGAGTGGAGCGATTGTGATCAATGATTGCAGATCAAGGGTGGCACGGCGGGTAGAACTGCTGCCTCACAGCGCCAGAGACCTGGATTCAATCCTGACTATGGGTGCTGTCTGTACGGAGTTTGCATGTTCTACCTGTGACCTGTGAGGGTTTTCCCCGGGTGCTCTGGTTTCTTCAAAGTATGTAGCATAGTGCTAGTATACGGGGATCGCTGGTCGGCGCGGACATGGTGGGCCGAAGGGCCTGTTTCCATGCTATATCTCTAAACTAAAATAAACTAAAAAAAATCACTTCTGGGACCAGCACTCAGAGCGTCGCCTGGATCAGGTGGCACGTTGGGTTTGAGCAATCTTCTCTAGAGCAAAAAAACAAAGTCCTTGGTGCAACCAAAGACAATTCATAAAAGTTGATAGTTGCTGAGTGTCCCCAGCATTTTCTGCTCATGTTTCAGATTTCCAGTGTCTGCAACCTCTTTTTTGCTTTGGCATTATTTTATGGGTAGAATGGGTTGAACTAAACAAAATCAATCATTTGATTGAAGAGGTGTTTGGACCCAATCTATTCTGCAAAATGCAACTCTTCCAAAACTTCAATGACATAAATTCCAGCTTTGACAAACTCTCCGACAGTTTCAGCAATAGGATTGATTTTCAAAAATGTTGATATACAGACATCAGTTATCATTTTTACCCGTGTTGCCTCTTTTAGTTCGGTCTTGAACATTTAATTTCATCAATTCTTCTACAAGTGTGTCCTGTGACTTGATTGCTTGATACCTCTGTAGTCAGCAGTTTTTCAATGAGGATATATACTCCTGACTTTCCCTCAACATCTTTCATTCTGATCCTGAAGTTGACATTTGCGCTCTGTAAGCTAACTTCAGAATTATATTTCCTACGTTTTTAGTTTAGTTTAAAGATACAACGAGGAAAGCCCTTCGGCCCACTGAGTCCGTGCTATGGTACACTTGCTAGTATACCAGCGATCACCCCATACACTAGCACTATCCTACACACACTAGGGACAATTTACAATTTTACCAAGCCAATTAACTTACAAACATGCATGTCTTTAGAGTGTGGGAGGTGACCGGAACTCCTGGAGAAAACCCACGCTGGTCACGGGGAGAACGTACAAACTCTGTACAGACAGCACCCGTAGTCAGTGAACCCGGGTCTCTGGCGCTGTAAGGCAGCAACTCTACTGCTGCGCCACCGTGCCAACCCTATAAAATCTTATTTTGTTCTATAATTCACCCAAAGGCTTCTTTGTATGGCAACTGTGTAAATAAAAATAAAAATAATTTATTTTCACCGCTGAATCCAAACTTAATAAATTGTATGTTTTGAGCATCAGTAACAACTAATATCCAGTTTAAATGTAATGGCAAAGAAGGTTGCCAGATTATTTCTGTGGCAAACCCACAATCATAATGGGTGGCACAGTGGCACAGCTGGTAGAGCTGCTGCCTTACAGCACCACAGAGCCAAGTTCGATCCTGACCTCAGGTGCTGTCTGTATGGAGTTTGCACGTTTTCCCTGTGATCATGTGAGTTTCCACCAGGCACTCCAGGTCTCTCCCACATCCCAAAGATGTGCGGGTTTGCAGATTAATCGGCCTCTGTAAATGCCCCTTGTGTGCAGGGAGTGGGATAACATAGGACTAGTGAGAATGGGTGATCGATGGTTGGTGTGGACTCAGTCTGTTTACATGCTGTATCTCTAAACTAAATAACTGGCATCTATCGTGAGAAATAAAAATACATCCCCTTTTTCCTAGTTCTTCTAAATTAGAGTCAGAATCATAGTCCTCGAGTCATAGAGCGTGGGACATGACACTTCCGCCCAACTTGCCCACGCCAACCAACGTGTCCCATCGACACTAGTCCCACCTGCCTGCGTTTGGCCCATATCCCTCTAAACCTGTCCTATCCATGTACCTGTCCACTTGTTTCTTAAACATTGCAATAGTCCCTGCCTCAACTATCTCCTCTGACAGCTCATTCCATATTAAATCTTTCCCCCTTCACCTTAAACCGAAATCCTCTGGTTCTCGATTCCCCAACTCTGGGCAAGAGACTCTGTGCGTCTGCCCGATCTATTCCTCTCATGATTTTATACACCTTTAATAGATCACCCAACATCCACCTGCGCTCCAAGGAATAGTGACCAGGCCTGCTGAACCTCTCCCTATAGCTCAGCCCCCCTGAGTCCTGGCAACATCCTTGTAAAGGGGCTGTCCCACTTGGGCGACCTAATCCGCGAGTTAAGAAGCGTGTCTTCGACCTTCAAGCTCGAGGGCACTCGCCTGGAAAGCCTTGACCTGGGTCGACCATCCGCGTTGAAACCGCGAGCTGAATCGACAGACCGCACACAAACACAGCGCTTCTAAACTCGCAGATTAGGTCGCCAAGTGGGACAGCCCCTTTAATCTTCTCTGTATCTCTTCCAAATTGACAACATCTTTCCTGTAACTTGGTGCCCAGAACTCAACACAATACTCTAAATGCAGCCTCACTAGCATCTTATATAACTGCAATATGACCTTCCAACTTCTCTACTCAATACTCTGACCGATGAAGGCCAATGTGCCAAAAGCCTTTTTGACCACCCTATCTACCCATGATGCTACCTTTAAGGAGCTACATATTCTTAATATTCTTAATATTCTACATCTTAAGTTTCTTAATATTCTTAATATTAAGTCAGTCTGTAATTCTTAAGTTAAATACAAAGCTCAAACCAGATGGTGTTTGACACTGTTTGGCACAATGTACTTCCTGACACAATATCCCATTGTTAGTTGGCTATTACAAAGCAGTTGTCCCATCCCCACTTATTGATGCTATTCTTTTGTTATAAATGTAAATTTAAAGTTAGGAGAAAACCCAGGGAACAGCAAAATCTTTCAGATAAGAACGTCATCTGCTAAATGGATAGTTTGTCCAATCAACGTTTCTATGTTAAATTAAGCATGAATTGAATGTTTTGGGAAGAGGCTCACATTGTAACTTGATAATTCATGTTATGTTTCCATCTTCGTAGGCACCTTGGCTGGGGATAATCCATCATTTACAAACTGCATAAGGTGTTCAGGGGAACGAGTCTCTCTCTGTGTTTGAAGATGAATGTATGTGTTAATGGTAATACATCAATTTGGCTGTTACAGGAGACCCCGACTTCATTGTCAAAAAGACAAATATGTAAAAGCTGCAGTCTTTTATTTTTCCTAATTGAGCGATATTACATAATATCCATTTTAATTTTTGCCCATTTACACAGAAAACATCATTAGATTTGTGAAATATGGTTATGTTAAATCATCCATCATGTTTCTAAGAACAAAGATAAATGTTCCCTTTTCACATGAAAATAAGTCTTCAGAATTTTGCCAAGGCAAGATATTTTTGTGTGTGCAATAGTTGCAGCTGTGCAGTGTCATCCAGACAATTATCCTTCCAAGAAGTCAGTTCACCAAACCTTGCTGCGAGCTTGAACAACTGTTTAGTTTATCAGCTGAACAAGCTCTTTGAGATTCAGGTCATGAGGAATACGAGCAAGGGCAGATCATTCAGCCTCTTCAGCTTTCAACAAGAGCATGACTGAGGACAGAACGACTGCAGATGCTGGGAACTTGTATAGAGCACAAGGTGCTGGAATAACTCTGCGGGCCAGGCAGCATCTCTGGAGGAGGGCATGGATGACTCAGGAACAGTCCCAACCCAAAACGTCACCTATCCATGTCCCCCGGAGATGTTGCCTGACCCGCTGAGTTACTCCTGCACTTTATGTTCCATGCAAGAACATGACTGGCATCCACACACCATGTTCTTGATCTTTTCCTTGATTCCACTGTTCTACATAAACCTATGGGTCTGTACATCAAATGTGTCAAATTTTAGTTTAGTTTAGAGGTACACCACGGAAACAAGACGGGTTGCACCCTGGTCACTCTCCCAGCTCCCCACTCCCATCTGGCAAGAGGTACTGAAATGTGAAAACGCACACCTCCAGATGCAGGGACGGTTTCTTCCCAGCTTGTATCAGGCTAATAATAATAATAATAATAATAATAATAATAATAATAATAATAATAAGTACTTTATTGATCCCCCTCAGGGAAATTCAGAGCCATTCTAACTGAACCATTCTACCACCAACTAGAGAGTGGACTTGAGCTACCATCTACCTCATTGGAGATCCTTGGACTATCTTTAATCAGACTTTGCTGGACTATATCTTGCACTAAACGTTATTCCCTTTATCCAGTATCTGTACACTGTGGACTGCTTGATTGTAATCATGTATAATCTACTAATCTGTAATGTCCTCTTCTGGGCTAGCATGTAACTTTCAAGTCTAAAGATCCCAAATCAAGTCTGTTTTTGGCCTAAGGAGATATCTATTTACCTTCTCATCTGCTGTCCTGATAGCACTGGGTTGATTGTGCAGGGGTGGGCTTGGCCAAGCATGATGTTGTTGGTTTCATTTGCAGCTGCTGTCACTTGCCCAGTGCTCACTCACCTGGCAACTAAAGGTGGTCCATCGGCCACTTCATCTTTCCATTCTAAAACAATAACCTGTGGCCACTGCATCTGTACAGCCACACCTCCCAGAGATGTCTCTCTGCTCCAGTACACTGAGGTCACCATGTCATGCTTTCACAAACTGACCACAAAGCCACCATTTTGTTCTGGACTGATCGCAGGAGAATTTGGGGAATTGATGGGCATGTGAGAGAGAATACGTTACTGGGAAATAAGAGGGAAATGTGACTGATGGATTGCTCTGTTGGGACCGAGCGTAGTCAAGAAGGACTATAATCCTTCCTTCTACACTGTAATGCAGTAACTATTCGCTGACTATTCTTAACATCAAGGCAGCCCTGTTAAAACTGCTCAATAGGCATCAAAAGGAAATCACACCAATGATTGTAGACATACCTTGCACAAAGAAATGTGGTTGTGGTTAGGGATGCATCACCCTAGCACCAGGGTTATACTCCCACAGTGCGTTTGGGAGGTGAACTCCAGAATAGGTGGCACGGTGGCGCAGCGGTAGAGTTGCTGCCTTACAGCGCCAGAGACCTGGGTTCGATCCTGACTACGGGTGCTGTCTGCACGGAGTTTGTTCGTTCTCCCCGTGACTGCCTGAGATTTCTCCGGGTGCTCCGGTCTCCTCCCACACTTCAAAGATGTACATGGAAACATAGAAACTAGGTGCAGGAGTAGGCCATTCAGCCCTTTGAGACAGCACCACCATTCAATATGATCATGGCTGATTATCCTTATCATCCTGTATCAGCATCAATGGCTGATACAGGCAAACCTTCAGTAAAGATTGTAAATTGTCCTTAGTGTGTAGTGCCCAGCATACGGGCATCACTGGTCACCACTGATCCAGTGGCCTGCTTCCACGCTAAACTCTAAACTAGACTCAACTAAACTAAACTCCTTCCTCAGATGGAGCCATCCAGTCACTGCACAGACAGTGCCTGAGGCCAGGAGTGTACACCAGTCTCTGGCAATGTGGGGCAGTGGCTCCACTGGTTGGGCTGCTGCCATGCCAGCCTCAGTCTCTGGGATTCTACATCTCGGAGGGTAGTGAGGTAACATCAGTAGAAGTATTGAAAGTGAACATAGATAAAAGGCTGAAAGATCAGCCATGATCATTTGAATGGTGGAGCAGCTTTGAAGGGCTAACTGTTTCTACTTAATTGTGTTTAGTTTTAGTTTTAGAGATGCAGTGTGGAAACAGGCCCTTCGTCCCACTGAGTACGCGCTGATCATCGATACCCTTACATTAGTTATATCCTTCAGACTAGAGACAATTTAGAGAAACCATCAATAGTAACTCATGCGTTCCTTCCCACACCGCCCCTCCACCCCCCCCCCCCCCACACTAGTCATCCTACTGGTTCCACCGTTCACATCCTTGTATCCCTCTTGTTATCACACCGTCCCCAGCCAATAATGGGTAATTATGGGCTCCACCCTTCCTGAGGTCATCTGTTGCCGAACCTTGATCTATTCTGACCTTTTCTCGCCTCCAGTTTATTCCCCCCTCCCCATCACCCACCACCTTTACTCTCAGTCTGAAGAAGGGTTCCAACCCAAAACATCGCCTATTTTTTTAATCCAGAGATGCTGCCTGACTCGCTGAGTAACTCCAGCATTTTGTATCCACCTGCACATCTTCGAAGTGTGGGAGGAAACCAGAGCACCCGGAGTAAACCCACGCGGTCACGAGAAAAACATGCTGCCTCCACGCAGACATGCCCCCGTAGTCAGGGTCAAACCCGGGTCTCTGTTGCTGTAAGGTGGCAACTCTCCTGCTACGCCCCTGTGTTCTTGTTTGTGTTCTAGTTTTACTCGCATCTCCATTGAATTATGTCAAATGTATTTTCCAATTGAAATTCTCCCAATTTTAAAACACATCCCAAAGAGGTTATTTTGAATTAAATGCTGTCTATTCCATTTTATTGGTGATCGTATTAAAATAAATGTGAACAATATTTCTTCCAAGTTTTCCTTGTTGTCGTAATTAATACAGGACAAGCAGGAATGTCAGGCAATCATCCGAATGCTGTTTCATTTGGATACACTGGTACTGCTCAATGTGTCATTCTGTCACTTAACAAGAACTGAGATAATTAAATTAATAACAAAAATGAAAAGGGCTCGGGTGGACACTTTATTTGTGTACTATCTGTGTTTTATTCGGGCACTGTTCAAGACAGAGCTCCCTCGATAAAATATTGCAATAACTGAGTCAAATAAATGGTGTTCTCTTTCTAATGAGAATGCAGGGGAAGTTATATATGCTGTACATTTCACATTCAGTGACTTTAATAAACTGGTAACTGATTGCTATAATGCAGCCATAAAAAGGGTAATGAGATTGCATGAAATAACATCGTGAGGTTAGCTATCAGTTTCCAAAGCAGCTACTGTGAAATGGGTCTGGTTTAAATGACATTTGAGTCAATTGACTTTTCAGTGTAAGGAAGACATTCTACATTCCTCCAGACATTTAATTGCATTCTATTATCTTGAACAGAAGAGGCACTGTAGCCAAACCGTGTCAATTAATGGCTTTGAAATTTAATTTATCTCTTTAGCATGAAAGCCTACATGTCTGAAATCGTATATTCTGTCCATCTCAACTGCAAACAATGGCTGCAGTTCAACGCCTTTGTTGTGAGTTATGAGAATCCAAGGTTTTAGAATGCATTGAAAGTTTGTGCAGTGGCCAAAGTGGCTCAATGGTACTTCAATGTCACATGTACCAAGCAACAGTGAAATTAACTGTTGTAGTATTGCTATACATAGCACATGTTAGATACTGTACAGGGGCCGACTTTGCGGGCAGGTGCCAGGGACCCCTCAGCGGCCTAGGCGGGACGTTCCATTGCCGTTGAACCTCATGGAGGCCGTGGTGGACTTGCCCTACAAACGCAAAAACGCTCGTCATTATGCTTGCATACATAAGCTGAATGTTGGAATAAAACATATAGTTTGGATATAACACGCTTGTTAAGAATTGAGTCTGCCAATTGAGTCTGCCAATTGAGTCTGCCTAAAACAACTGTGGGCTTTATACTTACTTTATCAACAGTTTGTTACAAACCTCCTTGCCAACCAGAAAATAGCAAACAGGATTATTTTTACCATTTTATTATTTCAGTCTTCTTTTAGAGTCATGGCTTTGTTTAAATCAATCCTAATCAGTTACAATCTAACCATCTGGACTCCAGAACCCTGTAGAAATCGGTAAATTTATACTTGCAGTTTGATTGACCTCAAGCACGAAGAACAGCATAGAAGAGTATAGCACAGGAACGGGCCATTCACCCCACAGGTCTGCATGGACCATTATGCCAATCTAACTCATTCCATCCTCCTGGACATGATAGTATCCTTCTACTCACAGCCATTCTATGTCTAAATATCTCTTAAACGTTGCAGATGTATCTCCTTCTATCACTTCTGCTGGCAGCACGTTCCTGACACCAACCATTCTCTATACAAAATGCTTGCCTCACAAATCACCTTTAAACATTCCCCAGCTCGCCTTGAACCTACGACCCCCACTCCTTGTCATTTCCAACCCAGGAAATAAAGATTCTGACTATCTAAGATAGACACAAAATGCTGGAGTAACTCAGAGGGACAGGCAGCATCTCTGGAGAGAAGGAATGGGTGACGTTTCGGGTCGAGACCCTTCTTCAGACCGAGAGCCAGGGGAGAGGGATTCACAGAGGTAAGGAGGGGTAAGGTGCGAAAAAGAGGCATCAAAAGAGATGAAGATCAAAAAATGTAGAATAGATCTTTGTTGGCTATGTAATCAGGGGGACAGTCAGACTGGTCAGAGAACCAGGAAGGGGAGGGATGGGGAGAGAGGGAAGGCAAGAGTTACTTGAATTTAGAGAAGTCAATATTCATACCGCTGGGGTGTAAGTAGCCCATGCAAAATATAAGGTGCTGTTCCTCCAATTTGCGCTGGGCCTCACTGGCGAGAATGGAGGAGGCTCAGGACAGACAGGTCAGTGTGGGAATGAGAGGGGGAGTTAAATTGTTTAGCAACCGGGAGATCAGGTAGGTTTAGGCGGACTGAGCGCAGGTGTTCAGCGAAACGATCGCCGAGCCTGCTTTTGGTCCTTTCCGCTGGCTGATCGCAAATGTTAATACTAAATTAAACACACCTCTCCTCTGGAACCAGTGGTAATACAATTGAAATTGAAAATAATCTTTTATCTGAACTAAAAAAAACGTGGGACTTTTCTGTTTCTTCCTTTAAAAACATTTTCAGGGCAAGTAATCCTTCTAGAACGATGATGCATTGAATGATGTTGAAATCAAATTGGCAGACACATGTTTAGCATCTTACTGTGGTCAAAATAATGACATCAATCTCTCATCGGAGTTACATTAGCCAAAACAGGTGAGGCAATAACAGGAGCCATGGGTGTTAACCAAAATTGATCCAATATGGAAATATTTTAACAACGCTTACATCTTCACTCAGTTTGCATGGATCTATGGCACAAAATATATTCCTGCAAGCCTTAGTAATACAATTGGTAAACACAGGTATACATTTCAAAGTAAAAGATGAAGGGTTTATTTTCCTAACATGACGGAATTCTCATCCTCATTTGCAAAGGGACAATGAGTTCATTTTACTTTTTGTAATTAAACAATTTGTCATTTTTCAATCATTACTCATCTCAGGTTTAAAAGTGCCAGAAATTACTTCAAAGAGGAAAAGATATCCGTGTGACTTGGTTGATAAAAAACAAAGTAATATCCTTGATATCTGGTCCACCAATAAATAATGGAAGCATACCTTCGGGCAATAAGAGCTCCTCGTCACTTCAGCTTGGTGAGGATGTTCGTAGAATTGTAATGTGACTTTGTCAAGTTCTGAGCCAGTGAGAAGTAATTTCAGTTCCTGGAACATGGTCTATTCCAATAAAGCTTTAAGGATTGAAGGTGACTTCGAATGAATAATACAAGACAGATGATAGAGGGCAGGCATGAGATGAATGTCTCACTTGTGACTTTTTTTGTCCAAAGGTAATATTCTGTTTTTTTGTTTTTTTTCTTTCAGAAACGATTGCCCTCTGACTGGAAGAATCCACTTTAGAGTAATAACAACACTTGCTTTTCAATGGTAAACAGAATAACTAGTAAACCAAAGTTTGAAGTACCTTATTTATATAAATATATATTTTTAATCATAATGAACCATCTTTTTAATTGCTTGGGCAGAGAGAGGAATGGGAAATGGAATTACATTATTTTCTCTGTAAATCTTCTATGATATCTTTAATTATTTCATGAAGAAAAATGACTGGCTACAGTGTACTTGGTTTCACTTCATGTTATATAAATAGGTGTTTGTGTTCATTTTAATGTAAATGAAGCCAGTGCAGAGGAATGATTTGTAATCGTTTAGTTTAGTTCAGCATGGAACCAGGCCCTTTGGCGTAATGAGACCACGCCGACTATTGATCACCCATTCACACTAGTTCTATGCTTTCCCACTTGTGCATCTAAACTAGTGGCAATTTACAGAGCCCGATCAACCCACAGTTGCACATGTCTTTGGGATGTGGGAGGAGATGGGAACACCCGGAGGAAACCTACGTGGTCACAGAGAGAACGTGCAAACTCCACGCACACAGCAACCGAGGTCAGGATCGAACCCATGTCTCTGACGCTGCGAGGCAGCAACTCTACCAGCTGCTCCACTGTGCTGCTTTGAGTACAGTACAACACTCTCCTACAGCTGAGCATTAAACACCAACTGCAGAGTATACCTTCCTCTATTCTGGCAGCTAGTTGTTTCAGAGTGATAGTTTTCACTTTAATACCAACTTCTCTGAGTGAAATAATTAAATGGCAGTCAGTATTGGATTTGTACTTTACTCTTATAAATACCTAAGGAGCTGATAAACATAGTTTCATCAGTCCATTTTCTAAACCAATGAGATCTGAGGACATAGAAAGAAATGGAAAAAAAGACTGAATTATATATGGATTGCATGCAGAAAGCAACATAAAGAGAGCTAAAGACTGATTAAAATGAGAGAAAGTGTGCAAGGAGACAAAAAACAGTGAGAAAAGCAGAAGTTATAAACAAAGAAGTGTAGATGCTACTTTATACCAAAGATGGACACAGTGCTGGAGTAACTTTTGAATAATCTTTCAAAGTTTCTACATTTTAAAGGCAGCATCTCTGGGGAAAAAGGATGGATGACACTTCAGGTCGGGACCCTTCTCCAAACTGAAGAAGGGCCCCAACCCGAAACGTCACCCGTACATTTTCTCTAGAGATGCTGCCTGACCCGCTGAGTTACTCCAGCTCTTTGTGTTCATCTTTGTAGTAAAACCGCTTGACTTTAAAATATAGAAACTTTGAAAAATTATTCAATTTGCCGGAATGAGACTCCGTAGTTTCCAAACTTCCTTTCCCAGGAAGGAGTGACTGACTGAGTGACTGACAACGATTGAACATAAATCTCTTTATTAAAAGCCTCCCTGAAAGCCATCCTTTACTCTCTGCGCTGAGTTTAATGGATACTAAATGCACAAACGCAGCAATTACTTGAAATTCATGGGGCTGCTGACAGCAAGCTTTGGTTTTTGTGAGGTTAATGGAAAAGCAATCCAGATTGTGTCACAATTTGTGGCAATTGGCAAGTCGTGGCATAAATCCCCCTCACCACAAATTACCGGACAATTTACACATCGATAAGGACACATTTTTCAAATTTGCCAATTTTTTTTTGAGAGTATTCGTTGCCTTTGTGTGAAATAAATTTGCAGAGATCATGATCCATAATATAGTCTGGTGGTGAGGGAGAGATTTATATACCCACACTGACAACGAAGAGAGGAGAGCATTTTACTTCCACTTAGTTTAATTAATGACATAGTTTAAGGTGAATCACTTTTTCTTCATTCACAATGTAGGTAACACATCTTTACTGTATTGAATGTTCAATAAAATGATACAATAAATTGGCAAAATACTAGAATTAAATAAATACTAGATAATCAAAATCACAGGGAAGTATTTAAGAAGGAACTGCAGATGCTGGAAAATCGAAGGTACACAAAAAAAAGCTGGAGAAACTCAGCAGGTGCAGCAGCATCTATGGAGCGAAGGAAATAGGCAACGTTTCGGTCCAAAACCCGTTGTTTAAACAGGAAGGTTTCAGATGCCCTTTCTGTGTGTTTATTCATCCGTCATCTTCCAAATACCCAGGTAACAGTAACAAATTAATTATTGATTCATCAGCCAAAGACAGCAGTCAAGAGTGGCATTGCATTGATGGTGGCACGGTGGCGCAGCGATAGTGTTGCTGCTTTACAGCGCCAGAGACCCAGGTTCGATCCTGACTACTGGTTCTGTCTGTATGGAGATTGTACATTTTCCTTGTAACCTGCGTGTGTTTTCTCCGGGAGCTCCCGTTTCCTCCCACACTCCAAATACGTCCAGGCTTGTAGGTTACTTGGGTGCGGTAAAATAGTAAATAGTTCCTACTCCTGTGTAGGATAGTGTTGGTTTGCGGGGATCGCTGGTCGGCCCAGACTCAGTGGGCCAAAGGGCCTGTTTCTGCACTGTGTCTCTAAACTCTAAACTAGGAGCATAAAGAATGGCAGATCAGATATTTGAAAGGTCCTTAAAATAGGACACAGATCATTAAGCACGATTTGCCTCTGTGAATAGCAACTGACACAAGCAGCATCTCAACAGCATTCCAACAATATTGTGGGAATACTTTCATGTTTGTGTAAGCTGTGCTGGTTGTGTGTCTTGGTTCTTTTCTTGTTGTATGACTGCAGAAACCAAATTTCGTTTGAACTTCATTTGAGGTTCAAATGGCAATAAACGGTATTGTATTGTATTGTATATTGGATAGGATGGACTGCAGTGGTTGCAGAATGTGGTTCGCCATCACCTTCTCAAAGACAGTTGCCATGGACAATAAATATTGACGTTGCTAGTGATGTTCATTCCAGAACAATTAATTAAATAAAGTTTATATAAATATTGTGTGTGGCAGCAATAAACACGCAGATCAACGCTCAAGGGCATCTGAAGATTAAGACCTCAGACCTTCGACAAAACTTATTGTCTACCGGCTGTGATGCAAGAACGTCAATCATATGATGGGAATGGCCAAGAATGCAGTATCTATCTTTATATTACATATTTGACCAGAAGCTGCATCAGTTAACTACCCTCATCATTCAGCTACCAGCAACCTCCATGGAACTGCCATCACACCAGTCATTTGTACATACTGTACTACCACACCCTCACACACGCAGGTCGTAGGTAGGTCGTAGGTAGGTCGTAGGTAGGTCGTAGGTAGGTCGTGATGCTAGTCGTGGGTTCTCGTGGCATCAAGTAGGTCGGGCCGTTTTTCTAGCCTGACGAAAAATGTCCACGAGTGAATTAGGTCGTGAAAGTGGGACAGGCCCTTAACTATGGCCAGTTCCTGAATGTAATCAAAGTTAAGAACGCTGTTTTTAAAAATTTGTGGGAAATCTACCGAACCAGCATAAATGATCAAGTAATCTCAAATATATTACACTCTGTGCAAAATGTGTTTCAGTGATTCATTGCTTTATTTATTTTAAAGTCCATAAAGGTGCACAGCCCCTGCTTGAATCCATCACCATTGTGAGTCTTCGCTCATTGTGTCCATAGGCCAGAAATGTTAAGTTATATTTTTTGAGCTTTAAGGGCATTAATAAGCATGAATTAAAATCTTGTAGATAGACACAAAAAGCTGGAGTAACACAGCAGGACAGGCAGCATCTCTGGACAAGAGGAATGGGTGACATTTCGGGTCGAGACCCTTCTTCAAACTTGTGTTAACTTTTAATTTATCCATGTTGCAGAGTAATGTAATCAAAGAATGTTTCATTGTAGTTATTTAGAAAATTTGTTTTCACTTATTTATAATCAAGATTACTCTTGGATTGGCCACTCCAATTAAAATGATTATTTCTTATGATAAACCCGTTTCCAAAACACACAACGTTGCCACACTCAAATATATCAAAGGATTATTAAAAGAAAACATACACTTTCAAACACTGCCCAACTGTGCTGGGCCGTGGCAGTGTTTGCATTTGATGATTTGTAAGGAAATTTGAGCTAATCTAGGGGGAAAAAAAGCATTTCCAAAACTGGGCGCTTGGCTACTACATCACTAATTTCACTCAAAGCAGAAATTTTACTCATGGTTGTCGAGGTGTGATCGGTTCCCAAGGTTATCATGTGAGAATGAAAAGAGAAACTGCCCCTTTATGCTTTATGCTATTTCAAATGATGCATCTGACAATCGATATCTTTATATTTCTACAGAAAATGGTGGCATGGCGGCGCAGTGGTAAAGTTGCTGCCTTACAGCGCCAGAGACCCGGGTTTGATCCTGACTATTGGCGCTGTCTGTACGGAGTTTGCACGTTCTCCCTGTGACCTGCGTGGGCTTTCTCCGAGAACCACGGTTTCCTCCCACAATCCAAAGACGTACAGCTTTGTAGGTTAAATGGCTTGGTATAAAAGTAAATTGTCCCTAGTGTGCGTAGGGTGGTATTAATGTGGGGGGATCGCTGGTCAGGGCGGACTCAGTGGGCCAAAGGGCCTGTTTCCGCTGTATATCTCTAAACTAGAACAAAAAAAATTAACATTGAAGGGCAAAGGGAGAAAGTAATATTGTCCAAATAAATAATATTTTGACTGTTCTTTTGCAGAAGCAACTATTTGACTTGATTGCTCTGTGCAGTTGATGTTGTATTGAGTTGGATGTGCAGTGCCTCAGGGTTGCTGAAAGTAACATGTAACATATTAAGTAGAAAATCAGATGCTGTACCTTATGTCAAATATCTCTTTTTCTGGGATCATCAAGCTCGCAGGTCTAATTGCATATAAAATTCCACAGACCTTTAAATCCTGGATATCATTCATGTGACAACTAACGGTGAGTTGAAGTGCTCTATAAATAGAAATCAGCCTTCATCTTCATGACAAATAAATGTCTAGTATCGAGGAAAGGGATGACCAGTGACAGGGCATCTTAGAATACCGCTCACCCCTAAAATCTGCACTTCTTTCTATTGTATCGAACTTTATCTCCATACCCCAGCAATCATAAAGAATTTATGTTCAACCTGTCAGCTATATCAGTGGGGCAACTAGAAATGAGTAAGCAATGTTAGGATGAAAGCAATAACATGCCTAAGGCATTGGTGATTATTCTGGCAACTCTATTAGTTTACATGGGCTGCGAACCTGACACAAAAATGCAGCTTATTTGGGAACAGCAGAAATTCCACAAGGTTAATAGATTCCACTAAAACACTAATCAGTTTTTTATTTATCCCACTAAATAAAATTGTCGTTTAGAAATTAGTTTTCGGGTGTATAGGCCAAATGAGTAATATATTGGTGTCTGTCACTGCAATCCACTTCTGTAATATTGTTCTTCTGGTTACAACAAATTCATCTTTCAGAAATGGACTACAATGCACAGCTAATACCTGTTGTGATTTAGGACATGCAATTGATTATTGTTCGTATTGCTGGTTCTCTGAGTTACAAATACATTGCCCTGTTCGACAAAATTAAAACTGATGTTCTTCATATTCTGACCTCACAATTTGTATAAATATATTAAATTCATTTTACGGAAAGTTAAGCTAAATATATTTGGGGCACATACATACACATGCTGAAAATTGAACAAATATATTTCTTCCGATCAAGAGAGATTAAGTTTGACATGTCATTTCTACTCACTAGATTTTCCTTGAGTTAACTCAAAAAACGCAATAAATACCAGATGCATAATCTTCCACCTCGTCACAGGGAAGTAGAGACTGCTGATTACAAATGATATTTTTATAAATACCCGTAAATTTTATTAAATGTGTGCTTTTTAAAAACTCATAAATGAGGTAAAAGAAATAATCCGGTACAGAAGTAGCACCCTTAGGTAAAGAAATCTGTGAATAAAATATTAAAGTAACACAAAGAATTTGCAATTCTGTAAAAATAACAAGATTTTGGTAGTTTTGAGATAAATGTCTAAACCTCTAAATAATTATGTTAAACTGAACTCTTAATGCAAAGGTCTAAATTGCTCATTCTATATTCTCGTTTAATATGTGACTATTGGTTTAAATAAATAATTCAGGAAAAATCGACCTTTGAACAAAGGGATAAAGCATCCTCGCTTGCAACAGATTTCTGCTTAAATTTATCAGAATATCTCTCATTTTTTTCCAATTATTTTATTATTTATAGTCCTGTGGTGAATATCTTACATTTTTAACATTTCAGTTATCCCAGCCAAAGTTCTGTCCTGTCATTTGGTAAAACTTCATGTTGAAAGGCCTGTAGAAGTCTCTCAGCCTTCGAATGACCTCTGGATCAATGTTGGGATGAGTTCTGCCCTTGGTCTTGCCCAGGCAATGGGGCTTACTGCTCCCCTCAGGCTTCTTCAAGCAGAGGAAGCCCTTTGTCTTGTTGAAGTAAAAATGTTTGTCTGTGATGATCCTCTTCAGACCCAGGAAGTCTTGTACTTTGCCCAGTTCTCTGGCTGGGTCATTGATTAGCCTCTCGCCACTCACAAACAAGATTTGTCCCATTGGGAAATATAGAAGCCAATTCTCCAGGTGCTTGGCATAAATACCAATCTGGATAGCATTCCAGGAGGTATCAATTAACCCCGAAGTCCTGTTTTTGAAGACCAAACTCTCAAAACTGGGTATGTTGGGTTTCTTTGAGAGAGCTTGTGTGTAGTCAGAGATAGCTCGGGTGACAGGATCCCGAACCACCAGTATCAGTTTGGCATCCTTCGACATTGCATAGATTCTGGCAGCTGATTCCTTGGTGACAAAATAACTAGGGGTTTTCTCCATGGTGACTTGCCCATCGAGTGTTTTCGGCATCAGGTTTCTGTGGAAATATAAATTTGCATTTTATAAAATTATTAGAATTTTACTTGTGCTCATTTGTGAAACAACTCACTAAACCCTGTTCTAATATGATCAAAATAAAATTTAGTTTCATAGTTCAATGTAAATGTTATTGTCACATGTACCTAGATGCAATGAAATTCCCTTTTCGCTCACAGTTCATGCGAGGTACTCATCATACCTTGTGTTCAAAAGGGAACTGCAGATGCTGGAATATCGAAGGTACACAAAATTGCTGGGGAAACTCAGCGGGTGCAGCAGCATCTATGGAGCGAAGGAAATAGGCAACGTTTCAGGCCGAAACCCTTCTTCCCATCATACCTTGTTGATTTCCCCTTTGAAATCACGGGCAACACAGTGGTGCAGCAGTAGGGTTGCTGCTGAAGAGTACCAGATCCTGACTACGGGTGCTCCTGTACGGAGTTTGTACATTCTCCCTGTGACCGTGTGGGTTTTCCACGGATGCTCCGGTTTCCTCCCAAATTCCAAAGACGTGGAGTTTTAGAGGGAAATTAATTTCTGTAAATTTTCCCTGGTGTGTTGTATAGAACCAGTTTACAGCAATTGCTGGTGGGCACGGACGCGGTGAGCTGAAGTTTCTGCGTTGTATCTCTAAACTAAACTATTAAGCAATAATATTGGAAAGTCATTACAGTGACATTGACATTCCCAATAATAATTTACCTCAGTTTCTGATTTATGTTTTCATCTCGGTAGTTCCATCCTGCACCCCTTCCCCAGGGCTTGGAACTTTAGTTCCCTGTTTGCACTCTTTTTTCATCCTGCCCCTATTTCCCAAATCATTTACACCCAATATAGATAATGGCAGCCACAAGATTGATCACTCTCTTCCATTCCAAACTAGTTCCATTTGCAATTATCCTTTATTTTCCCAAATTAAATCAATCTTCAATCCTGAGATAAAGACAAATTAAAACGCAAGTCTGTTCGTAAGGGAACCCAATTATTCACACAATGCACTCACTTCAGCTCAATCCTAATTGAGTCTTCATAAATCTGCCAAGGTATTTCGAGACCTGAACAAGACTTCAGAAAAGTCGGAATTAAAATATATCCAATTTGCACGTCTTTGCATCACAACCCTCTAATTTTCACTTGGTAAGTTAAATTCAAACGTAAATAGCTGAATGTTTTCCAAAAAAACACTGATTGTTCACAGTATTGATTTCATGTGGTTGGCTGTGAGACACACTGGCCATTTTCTATTTGCTGTGAGCATTCATAAAAGAAAATAGCTGGACTGTGTCTTATGAATGATACATGTTTTGGCATCATTACATTTTACACTGTAAATTAATGACATGATTTGGTTCAGTGCAACTATGTGTTTCAATCACAAATATACTTGGTTTAAATTTACGTTAGCCAGTAATGAGTACAACAAATGCTAGAATGTACAAACTGCTATTTTATGTTTTAGTTTTAGTGATATAGTAGTGAAAAGTCCATGCTGACCAGTGATCACCCCCGACACTAACACTATCCTACCCACGAGGGACATGTTTTACAATTTAATCAAAGCCAATTAACCTACAAACCTGTACATCTTTGGAGTGTGGGAAGAAACTGGAGCACCTGGAGAAAACCCATGCACCCACGGGGAGAATGTACAGCACCCGTAGTCAGGATTGAACCCGGATCTCTGACACTGTAAGGCAGCAACTCTACCGCTGGTCCACTGTGCCACCCTAATGTATGCCTGTAATCCATGTAAACTGTATTCCTCTCTGCATAGACTTGTAACATCGGCCAGAAGTTAGCCTCAAGGCACTTTACAGTCAACAAGGCACTGGCCATTTGGTGGGCACAATAGCAAGGAGGACTTTGATTGAAGAGAATTGCTTTCAATCCTCAGCACCAGTCAGCTCTCCTAAAATGTGGCTTCAATGTCAGGACTATTGTTCCCCCAGCAAAACCTCCCAAATCACATCTCCGCAGAGGCAATTGGAGTGAATCGGAGAGGCAGAGGGGCGATGTTTACCCCAGTAACAGACTCACTCCTCCCAGATGGAAATGTTGGGTCTTGGAATATTGGGTCTTGGGTCTTGAAACAATACTTCGCCACTCCTGATTTTCATACCAGCAGGGGAAGCAGATCAACACTGAGTTATTGCTGACTGATTTCTAAGAGGAGTCCAATTGCAATGCAGATGGTGTGAAGTTATTACCCCTGTTCAGTCTGAAGAAGGGTCTTCTATGTATCACTTTTACTATAAGAACATTTAAAAGACATTTGGACAAGTATATGGATAGGAAATGTTTAGAGGGATATGGGCCAAGCGGCAGGCAGGTGGAACTAGTATAGATGGGGCATCTTGGTCGGAATGATCAAGTTGGGCTGAAGGGCCTGTTTCCATGCTTTATTACTCGGTAACTTTATTTTCTGTGGCCAAGCCAATTTTGTATCCAATTTACCAATTCACCATGGATCGCATGTGGCTTAATCTTCTGGACTAGTCTATCATGAGATACCTTGTTAAATTCTTTACTAAAATCCATGCCGACAGCATCCACTGTCCGACTATTATCACTCATCTTCATCACTTCCTCAAAAATCTCAATAAAATCCATAAATCTGGACCTTCCCCACACAATGTTGACATTCCCCAAAGGTCCACGTTTTACCTAATGTGAATAAATCCTGTACCTTCTCCGAAACATTTCTTGTTTTCATGTCTACTAACATTTTCCATTCTGCTAATGTAACACTAACCAGCCTCTACTTCTTTGTCTTCTCTCTACTCCTTTCACAAAGTAGTTTGGTTACATTCATCACGCCACAATCTGCAGGAACTGTTCCATAATCTGTAGAGTTTTGCAAGATGACAAACAACGCAACCTCTGTTTCCATGGCTTCCACTATTAATATTTTGGGATACGAATTACCAGAGACTTCCAGTCCATGGATTCCAGTCCCGTTAATTACTCTAGCAATATATTTTCACTAAATCTACTTTCCTTTCATTCCTTTTCGATACTTTCTATCCTGGCATTTCTAGAAGGTTAGTTGTCTTCTTCTTTCATGAAGACAGAATGTATTTGCACCTTTTTCTATGTTTCTAATATAAGTCCTGATATCTCAATTGCCCACTACAAATCAGATGAGCACTCCAGCGAACAACAAACCATTGAAGATCAGTCTGAAGAAGGGTCTCTACCTGAAACGCCACCCATTCCTTCTCTCCAGCGATGCTGCCTGTCTCGCTGAGTTACTCCAACATTTTGTGTCTACCAAAGTATTTGTATAATTGTTGTGTCATTTCTTTGTTCTCCATTCTCCCATTTCCGTAAATCCATTGTTAAATAAGGACACCAAAACATTATCATATTCCAGGTTTAGTCTGTATAACTTTAATTTAGGTTAGTTAGATATAGTAAGGAAACAGGCCCTTCGGCCCATTGAGTCCTTGCTGACCATCCATTACCCCGTTCGTACCAGTTTAATGCCATCCCACTTCCTCATCCACTCCCTATGCACTAGGGGCAATTGACTGAAACAGATTAACCTACAAGCCTGCCCATCTTTGAGATGCGGGAGGAATCCGGAGATCGAGAGAAAACCCACACAGTTACAGGGAGAAGGTGCAAACTCCACACTGACAGCACCCGAGGTCAGTGTCGAACCTAGATCTCTGGGGCTGTGAGGCATCAGCTGCAGTAATGTGTGGCACTAACCAGAGTTATACCGTGTACCCTAACATTGTTTTTTTCTCCATGTCCTCCAATAGATTTGTTTAATGCAAACAAAGTTCTTGTCGGCGTACATGGCGAGTAGAAATCCGAAAAATGTTCGGATCGTCGGGGTCACCAAATATAGCGAGGCTACACAGATCGAGCAAAATGATTTTTATCTTCAATAAAAATGAAACAAAACTCGTGAAGTACACGTGTCTGACTGAACTAACAATAATAGCTCCTGTTGCTGGGAGGAGCGCTGACTAACTGACCCACCCTAAAAGCCCACGAACGAACCCCCGCGGTCATGTGACCGAACCGACCAATGATGAGGGTTCTGACCTCCCCACCCCACCACTAGGTGCCGCTACAATATCTTAACTATGATATATTTAAATTATCATCTTAACATTTAATTGTCACAAGGAAGCGAGTTCCAGATTTTTACAATGCCTCACTACTGTAAGGTTGTGACCATCAAACAGTGAAAACTGTGTATATTGTGTCGGAAGGAACTGCAGATGCCGGTTTAAACCAAAGATAGACACAAAAAGTCACAGGTCAGATAGCATCTCTGGAGAAAAGGAATAGGTGATGTTTTGGGTCGAGTCCCTCCATCAGACTTTCTCTCTATCCACCACATCAGTTCCTGCTAATACCCTAAAAAAAGTTATGATCTAAGCATTAAAAAATAGTTGTCAGGCTTTCTGATATGAGAATGGCTCTCTTTGTGAAAAATATGAAGATGATCATTTATTTGTTCCGTGACAAAGCCTTATTTAGAGCACACTTCTGCTTCAAGGCCGCATTTGTAAATATACTGCACTGCAAATTGGACCAAAAAAAACCCTATCGTACAGCACAGAAAGTGGTCTTTAGGCCAATTGAGCCTGTTCGGGCTGTTTGAAAGAACAGACATAAAAACAGTGTGGCTTATGGCCTGAATTTTACAGCATTGCACTTCTTTTGAGATTGTCACCATACATGCATCTGTTTGTATGTTTGAAATCTATAGCGATGTTGTACTAAAGCTGGCTGCTTTTGGCAAGACACAAAGGTTTCTTTTATTTACAGTTAATGTGCTCATGGTTATAAGATTGTGGGTTGGATCAGGAGTGCAAGAGTAGATTATTAATGATTTACAGCCATTTTCAGCCACTTCAATCTATTCTGAAGTTCAGGGAATTCAAAATCCGAAAGTCAAAAGAACAGTTTAATTATTTATTAAAACCGCTGGCACTGCTTGAAGGAGAGCTTTGTGTACAATAATTCAACCCATAATAGCAGTGCACAGCAAAGCATGTTACATTCTGAAAGCTAAATCTAAAATGAAAGGGACTTGCAGGAACCACTCAGTGCGATGCTTTGCAGAAGACCGACTGTGGATATTCTTATAGATTGACGCTCGCTGGGAATCCGCTCAATGATCCAGACAGTCCCTGGTGGGAGACCGCTTTTCGGAGCTTCCGCAACGGCGACTTCTCCCGCCCGAGTTGCGGGGTTGAGGATGACCCGGAGCGGGGCCTTACATCGCCCGGCGCGACTTCAAATTGCCGCGGGACTTGCTAGCGCCCGCCGGGGGCTCTAACATCAAGACCCGGAGCGCGGCCTTGCATCGCCCGGCGCGGCTTTAATGGCCGCGGGACTTATTTACCATCGTCCGCCGGGGGCTTTGACTTTGACATCGGGAGGAGAATGGGGAGTGCAGGGGAGAGATAAGACTTTGCCTTCCATTAGGACGACAGATGGCACAATGGGCTAAGTGTTCGGCTGGCAACCGGAAGGTAGCCGGTTCGAATCCCGCTTGGAGTGCATACTGTCGTTGTGTCCTTGGGCAAGACACTTCACCCACCTTTGCCTGTGTGTGAATGTGTGTGAGTGATTGGTGGTGGTCGGAGGGGCCGTAGGTGCAGATTGGCAGCAACGCTTCCGTCAGTCTGCCCCAGGGCAGCTGTGGCTACAGAAGTAGCTTACCACCACCGAGTGTGACTGAGGAGTGAATGAATAATGCGATTTAAAGCGCCTTGAGTATTAGAAAGGCGCTATATAAATCCCATCCATCATTATTATTATTATTATCACAGTGAGGAGGAGATTCGCTGTGATGGATGTTTGTGTAAATTGTGTTGTGTCTTGGTTCTTCTTCTTGTTTGTATGACTGCAGAAACCACATTTCTTTTGAACTTCTGGGTTCAAATGACAACAAATAAAATGTAATCTAATCTAATCTATCTAAGGTGAACACTAGTTTCCACTAGTGGAGAGTCTAGGACGAGAGGGCACAACCTCAGAATAAAAGAACGTACCTTTAGAAAGGAGATGAGGAGGAATTTCTTTAGACAGAGGGTGGTGAATCTGTGGAATTCATTGCCACGGACAGCTGTGGAAGCCATTGTGTATTTTTAACGCAGGGACTAACAGATTCTTGATTAATACGGGTGTCGGGTGGAGGCCGTAGAGAGGGAAAGATAGATCAGCCATGATTGAACAGTGGAGTAGACTCGATAGGCCAAATAGTCTAATTCTGCTCCTATTACGATACGATACAATACGATAGAACTTTATTTATCCCAGGAGGGAAATTGATCTGAAAAAAGTCATGAAACACAACATCCATGAAATATGAAATCAAAATAATGATTGCACAGGATTGGGGATGTGCAAAGATTTGGGGAGATGGGGGGGGGGGGGGGGGGGGGAGGGGAGTCAGTCTACCCCATTACAGAAGGGGGAGGAGTTGTAGTTTGATAGCCCCAAGGAAGAAGGATCTCCTGTGGCATTCTGTGCTACATCTTGGTGGAACCAGTCTGTTGCTGAAGGTACTTCTCAGGTTGACCAGTCGGTCATGGGGGGGGGGGGTGAGCTGTATTGTCCAAGATGCTCTGCAGTTTGAGGAATTACGTTTAAGAAGCCAGGCTGTGAAGCTCGGCGGACATTTAACATTACCGGTTGGTTATCCTTGGTTCTGAAAACTACTGCTCATCTTTTTTTCCCCAATGTGCCAAAGAAATTCACCGGTCAGCACCGGCTACAACCTACCAGTACCTCCGAGAACCTTCGACCTCCTGACAACCCACTAGGACCTCCTGGCGACCCACCCACAGCTCGAGAATTCTCGCTACTCTCCATGGCGGCTTCATTCTAGTCACCGCTAATTTTTCATCATGTTAAAAAATTCACGGCAACCATGATGAGGTCGCGACTAGTTCCCAGAAAGCGGGAACTCCTCACGACCATGAAGGTGACTCCCCGGCAACCACCCGCGAACATGTGGCGACTGCATAGTCTCCGGCAGTCACCGAAAAAGTCGCCTAAGTGGGACAGGCCCATAAGTTGCCTAATGTAGAGATGCTGCAATTATTTTCAACGATGACTGTGGACAAATGTGAAGCGTAGGAAAAGTGCTAGCAGATGTTGTAGGCTAAATATTGCTGTTCCTTTACGAGATTTTTAATTCATGCACCTTACTGCAGGGTGAGTTGTTTCATTAGCAAATAGTTTAGTTTATCATCACATGTACCAAGGTACAGTAAAAAGCTTTTGTTGCGTGCTAACCAGTCAGCGGAAAGACTATACATGATTACAATCGAGCCCTCCACAGTGAACAGATACATGATAAAGGAAATAACATGAATAATGTTTAGTGCAAGACAAAGCCCAGTAAAGTCTGATCAAAGATAGTCCGAGGGTCTCCAATAGGGTAGATAGCAGTGCAGGACTGATCGAATGGTTCAATTGCCTGATAACAGCCGGGAGGAAACTGTCCCTGAATCTGGAGGTATGAGCTTTCACACTTCTTTACCTTTTGCCTGATGGGAGAGGGGTGCAGAAGGAGTGGCCTGTGTGAGACTCATCCTCGATTATGCTGGTGGCCTTGCCGAGGCAGTGTGAAGTGTAGATGGAGTCAATGGAAGGGAGGTTGGTTTGTGTGATGGTCTGGGCTGCGTGCACAACTCTCCATAGGTAAAGACAAGAGGAACCACTGTACACCAGATGATGTCAGGCGATGCATGACTGATGTGAGCCAAGGTTGAAGCATTAAGCAGCATCATGCGTAGGCGACCTACCTCCGGATCACTGATACCAGATGTGACTGTTTCCAACATCTGAAGTATGGTTTATATGAGCAAGGTATCTTTCGTCATAAATCAATCCAGCTTGCAGGAATAATCTGTCAGAAATTGAATAAAAACTAGCAGAATCAAATCAGGTTCCGATGGCGTTAAATGCTTGTGGACCAGTACACTGTGATACACAAGGAAACTTGACGCAATCAAGGATACGTATCCCAGAAACTTCAGCATTTTGAGACAGCAGTGGATTAGCTGGACAGCACTGCAAAAGAATATGAACGTTGTCCCATTATGTGTCAACTTTAAATCCAAGGTGTTCATCATCTTTAATAAATTACAAAGTGCTGAAGTAACTCAATGGGTCAGGCAGTATCTGTGGAGGCCATGGATGGGCGACGATTCAAGCCGAGATCCTTCTTCCGGCTGATTGCCTTGACCTCTCCAAGGCTTTATTTTGTCCAATATTCTTTGAGAAGTCACGAAGCTGGCACTCTCACATGGGCCCAGTCTCATTGTGAAATCCTATTTCCTTTGACCCCCATCCTCCTTCACTACCACCAGCACCACCCTCCACCACCTTCTCCCCCCCAACACAACTTTCCAAATGTTGGGGGCACTTTCTCAGTTTACTGCACAAGGCACTGTGGACAATAAACACGGACAACCTTCCTTGGAAATTTACTGGGAAGAACAGCAGGATCAATGTACGGGTTGAAAATATAGTTCCGCCCAAGAAGAGATGTGTTATTTTCCGAGATTTTAGATTGAGATTGACTGATTAGATCTTTATTGGACCAGTCAACTGATAAGATAAACGCTGTGAACAGCTATTACTCCAGCAAACATGAAATAAGTTAAAAAATAAAGATGACCTTTATTATTCATGGCGAGACTGAAACATATTATTTGTGGCTTGAATTTTTCAGTTCAAGGACACAGAAGGGTCTCGACCCAAAACGTCACCTATTCCTTCTCTCCAGAAGATAGACTTTAGGCTGTAGCGACATAGTTCAAAGGGTGTTTTAGTTTAGGGATACAATGTGAAAACAGGTCATTCGGTCCACTAAGTCCACGTCGACCCCGCACACTAGCACGTGGAAACTCTGTATAGACAGCGCCCATAGTCAGGATCAAACCCGGGTCACTGGCGCTGTGAGGCAACAACTTTACCACTGTGCCACCATGCCACCCTTTGAACTACGCCGCTACTGTCTAAAGCCGACAGTAATTCTCCTGGTCTACTTTCAACATTGTTGAATAATTTATTCCCACCCTCCACCCTTCCACATTTGTCCTTTTTCCCCCTTGCTCGTGTCTCCCAAAGGAGATCAGAAATCCCATGGGTAGGTATTAAGGCTGTGAGGAATTTACTGGTAATAATAATAATAATGGATGGGATTTATATAGCGCCTTTCTAATACTCAAGGCGCTTTACATCGCATTATTCATTCACTCCTCAGTCACACTCGGTGGTGGTAAGCTACTTCTGTAGCCACAGCTGCCCTGGGGCAGACTGACGGAAGCGTGGCTGCAAATCTGCGCCTACGGCCCCTCCGACCACCACCAGTGACACAACGACAGTATGCACTCCAAGCGGGATTCGAACCGGCTACCTTCCGGTCGCCACAATGGGCTCACTATGACCATGCATCGTTCTCATTGGTTGACAGTATTAAGATCAATCCTATCATGACTGGAAATATTAATCAACCAATCTGCATTAGGCTTTCTCAGTGATCAATGTTCCCATTTGATCGTTTGCTAATCAAAGAGAAATTATCAATAATGTGTCAATAAGCTGGCTATCAACCAAAACGTTGTGATCGACATCTAAAGGACCTGGTAGAAGCAATAGATTCTATAACCTGACCTTCAAATTTCATATAAGAGCACAGAGCCTAATTCTCTTCGCAAAAATCCAATGGTCTTTATTGCTATCAATGAAAAAGGCCATCTATAGGAACACAGATATTACTGTAGATAAATTGAAACTTTCACTCGCCTTTTGGTGATGAAAATCCTGCAGAGGACTGTGTTAAACAGCAATTGAAAGCAATTGAAGTAAATGAAAATCCCGAGGAGAAACAGTAATCTATTTCTGTTATTGGAAAAGAAGCAGTTGATATGAATTGCATCTGTGAAGAGATGGAATACCTGGTATTGATAGAATAATGAATAGCTCTGACAGTGATAAAGGATATCAGAAACGTGAAAGGCTGAGATTTTTTATGTTCAATAAGCAGGTCAAACCATCAGTTATTTGAAATTAAGTGAAGAATTTGAGGTAAACTTATCTTTTCGGCCAAACGATAGAAATAGCAACAGTGGCTGAGTAATTGCTGAATAATTCTGAATGTTACTCTGTGACTGGGCTGGGAATAAAACCTCTTGTTAGACAATGGAATACATATGTGGAAAAGAGAAAACAGTGAATGAGTAGGATTGGGTTCCTGGAGTGAGGAAAATGGAATTCTGCTGGGATTACTCCAGAGAGATTAATAAACCGTCAAAAGTGAACATTGAAATCCCATCGATCAAATCTGATGAGGAGAGTGGGAAGAAAATATAAAATAAAATGAACACATAATGTCTATTTCACCAGAATGCCATTCTCTGGAAAAGAACAAACATCGAAAATGTAATATTTGCACAATGGAAAAAATGTCAAATATGAGCTTGGAATTAGAAGCAATTTGTCATTTCTGAAAAATTCTGAATTTTACACCGTGAAAGGGATGGCAACAAAATCTCATGTTAGATCAAACTGAAGCATTGCCCAAGAAATATAAAGTGGCTTAAATAACTCCAGTCTTACAGAAGATTGGAAGACTGGTAGATTGGAAGATTCTCTATATCACCAACTATACCTCTCGTTTTCCTTTCCCCTGGCTCTAGTCTGAAGACCGGTTTCAACCTGAAACGTCACACATTCCTTCTCTCCAGAGATGCTGCCTGTCCCGTTGAGTTACTCCGGCATTTTGTGTCTATCTTCGGTTTAAAACAGCATCTTCAGTTCCTTCCTACACATCCAATCTTACAGAGGTGCACCAAGAAATAGATGCAGTAAATTGCTGTTGGGATCATTTTAGAAGACATCTTGAAAGAGGGTATAATGAAAGGCTAGGTTAAGTATAGCGCCATAGGATTAGCACAGATCGATGGGGAACAAATATTCTGTGCTTCTTTGAGAAAGTGATATTGGTAATCGAAGCCCAGACTATGATAGATTCAGATATCACTGAGGCGACAATCTTTGACACGTCTGCAAATGCAACTGTGTTATTAACAAACCCACGGTCACTAGTGGAATGCTGCAGAGATTGTCACAGAACTCATCCATGTCTGCAGTGCTGATAAATGGTTCGAACTGAAGGCAGAAATAAAGCGAAAGAACTTTGCAGATATCGCACTAGAATAATGGACAAAGCTGAGGTAGTGTGTCCAGGGAAGTGAAAAAAAACTGTTGCAATATAAATTTAAGTTGCAAACGATAACAAGCTCACCAAACCCTATAGCATTGTGCAGCAGCAGCAGCAGCAGCAGCAGCAGCAAGGAAAGCTAATTGAATTTTGGGATTTATATCCAGACTGATAGAACATAAATCCCAGGAAGTGATACAGAGTTGGTAGAAGGGATTTGCTATTGCAAATATTTCTCCTCGCTCTCCTACAGAGATGTCATTTAAGAGTTGCGGCTAAAGCAGAAACAAGCAGCTGAACTAAAAAACCAGGATCTAATCTGTGAGCTGAGGTTGGGGTTGGCGTTGCCTTGTTTACTTTGAATGGAAAGTTTAGAGAAATATAATTCAAATATTCAGACTAATATTGAGTCCGCTTCAGTATTCTGCTCTCTCTCTCCCATTCCCCTTGCCCTACTTGTTCTACTTGAGTTAGGCTTGATTGCATTTAGACATTAGGATTTAGAGATATGGTGCAGAATCAGGCCCTTCGGCCCACCAAACCCGTGCTGACCAGCGATTACCGCGTACACTGACACTATCTTACACACTAGGTGTCCTGGCGAATGGGGTTTCTATTTGCATATCAGTTCTCTTTCTTGTTCTCCTTTCTGTTGAGTATGTTACGTATCTATCTGCAGTTATGCCCACGATCCCCTTTTGAATCTTGTACAACATGGCTAGTCTCTTCCTTGCCCTTCTTGTTTCCAGCGTTTCCCGCTGCAGGCCGGACAGCTACCTCTATTGTAGTTCCCGATGCAAAAACGTGCTGCGTTCCTTTGTAGCCCTTCTAGTTTGTTGATATGACCAGTTTTGTATGGGTCCCAGGCGCATGAGGTTCTAACCAATGTTGTATATGCTGTGGTTTTCACTTTCTTTGGGCAGAACCAGAGGTGAAGTATTTGTCCACAGAAGACGTGGTCTCGAGTAGGTGGTTTCTTCTTGTTTGAAATGACCATAATTGACCATTTGGTTGGGTTGAAGCTCATCTTCCATGTGTTTTGCCGTAATTCCAAAGACTTAAGGTCTTCTTGTAAGGAGTTCATATCTTCTACATCAGTGACAGGTGTATATGGATGTAGCAGGTGTATGACTGCTTCAATTTCGTTCAGACTTCGGTCTGAATGACAATAAAGGCTATCTAATCTAATCTAATCTAATATACAAGACAATCATCTGCGAAGAGTCTTGTTTTACAATTGATGCGTTCAGGTAGATCATTAATGTACGTCAGGAACAACAGTGGCCTGAGGACCATACCTTGCCATACACCTGCCAGTATTTGTTCTTCTAAAGAAATGTTTCCTTCACAGGCCACCCGCTGCGTCCGATTTGTGTGAAAGTCCCTAATCCAGTTATGTAGACAATTTCTGATGCCATAGTAATCAACACGTCACAACGTGTAAATTATGTTGTGTAAATGATGCGCAAATGTCGCCCAAGTGAGACAGGCCGTTAGTGAATCAAGCCACATCCTGGAGAATATAGATAGGTGATACTTCAGGTCGGGGGGGGCGGCGGGATGGGGGAGGGGACGGACGGGGGTGAACTGGAAGAGAGGAGGGGCAGAATAAAGCCTGGCAAGTAATAGGTGGATACAGTTGAGATGAGAGGGGTTTTTGATAGGCAGATGATTGGACAAAGACATGAGGTGTGAGACAAAACAATTGAAGAGATGTGAATTGTGAAGCTAGAGGATGGAATGCAGGTGGAAGGGGTGGGGGAGCGGTGAAATAGGTGTGGGCCCAGGTGGAGCAGAAGGGAGGGGGAGGGGTGGAGCAAGAAAGGAGAAGGGGATTAGGGTAGTTACCCGACAAAGACATGTTTTTTTAAACACAGCTTTATCAAGTCTACTCATAGTTAGTTGAGTTCATGAAAATGTCAACTTGTGCTGTATAGAAATTCATGGTAAACTAACATAGGAAAAGATTTGATTCAAGTACAAAATGGGGAGCCAGTGTGTAAAGGGGATAAGTACTGTGCCTCTGGTGATTCGTACTGGCCTCAGGCATCATCTGAATTCTGTATCAAATCTCCCTCCAACAGGAGGTGGTAGCTCCAGGCACCAACTGAGCATCCCAGTACAGTTAGTAATTTGTGAACTGCGGAACCCTGGCTGATTCTGATTAGGTGCAGCCTGCGGCTACTTAACTCTGAGGTGGATTTAAGTTGAGGAGTTAATCCCAAGACAGCAGCAGTTCGTAGAATTCCTGAAGAAATAGGAGGTCTGTTTACAAGTGGTCCACACTGGTTCTTTGCAGGGGCTGTGGAATCACTTCTGTTCTTTTGCAGTCCACAAGTAAATCAAACCTTACCTTGAATTATGTCCCAAGAGACCTACGCCTGACTTTGGAGGTATTAATGCCATTGAGTAACCTGAAAATACCAACCCACCCTCCTTCAAGATAGCTCTCTGAAAGTAAACTCTGCAATGCTCACATAGAAATAATCCCAGGAATGATCGGGTCAACATATGATGAACTCCACTTTAAATTCCATTTGGAATATTTTGGAGGACCAGGAAACCAAGAACTAAGAACTAATGATAATAATGAAAGGCCTGGATAGAGTGAATGTGAAGAGGATGTTACATAGAAAGTAGGTGCGAGAGTAGACCACCAGGTCCGTCGAGCCCGCACCGCCATTCGCTCATGGCTGAACACTAAACAGACACACTTACCCACAAACAGTAGACACAAGACACAGAACACAAGACACTACCCTCCCCTTTATACCGCTATCACCCCTTTCCACCCCAAAAACCTCGTGATCTCCTGGGAGAGGCAAAAAACCGGATAAAAACCCAGGTCCAATTCGGGAAAAAAATCCGGGAAATTCCTCTCCGACCCCAATCCAGGCGATCGACACTTGTCCAGGAGATCACTCAGGTCTTACTATACTAACCATACCTAGGTCCATATCCCTGCCCTCTCCCCGTAGCCCCTTATCCCCTTGGCAGCTAAAAAACCATCTATTTTAGTCTTAAATATATTTAAAGTTTCTGCTTCCACTGCTCCCTGGGGCAGTGAATTCCATAAATTAACCACCCTCTGGGTGAAGAAGTTCTTCCTCATCTCCGTTTTAAAAGAGCCCCCCCTTATTCTGCAACTATGTCCCCTAGTTCTAGTTTCCCCGATCATTGGGAACATCCTCGGTGCATCCACCCGATCAAGGCCCCTCACGATCTTATATGTTTCAATGAGATCGCCTCTCATTCTTCTAAACTCCAAAGAGTAGAGTTCCAGCCTACTTAACCTTTCCTCATATGTCAATCCCCTCATTGCAGGAATTAATCTTGTAAACCTTCGCTGCACTGCCTCCAGGGCTAGTACATCCTTTCTTAAGTATAAGTATGTTTCCACTAGCGGGAGAGTCTAGGACCAGCCATAGCCTCAAAATAAAAGGCATACCTTTCGAAAGGAGATGAGGAGGAATTTCTTTAGTCAGAGGGTGGTGTATCTGTGGAATTTATTGCCACAGACGGCTGTGGAGGCCAAGTCAATGGATATTTTTAAGGCGGAGATTTACAGATTCTTGATTAGTAAGGGTGTCTGGGGTTATGGGGAGAAGGCAGAAGAATGGGGTTGAGAGGGAAAGATAGATCAGACATGATTGAATGGTGGAGTAGACAATGTGCCAAATGGCCTAATTCCACACCTAGAACTTATGAACCGTATTATATTGTTTCCTGAAAAATCTATTATTTTAGTAGGCCTCTTATTTCAAAAGTGACAGGCCTATTTTGAATATTATGAATTTGAAAAATAAAAGCAGCATATCAAAATTCTAATATTGATGTAGAGCCATCAACTGCATGCGAGAAGAGAATTTCACATTCAGAACACAATGACCTTGATGGTAGAGTTCATTAAAGCTAAACCTTTAAATTCATTTTTATTCATTATTTAACTTCTAACATTATTATTTCATTTGATGGTAGCCGTGACTGCAGTGTCCCCTGAATGATTTTCATTTCAAATAAATTGTTGGGACACATACAATATGAATATAATTTCCAAATGAAATTAAATTCCTAGCACCTAATGGGTACTGTAATAGAAATAGTCAACTTATTTCCAGAGACTGCTATTTCACTTAAATAAGTCATTTTTTTTGTCACAATGCTACAGCACATCTCCCAGGCCTCACCTGACAATTGATTGTGGCTGTTGCTTTCGACAGAAGGATAGAAAGCAAAATAGTCCCAGGTTTTTACATAACGTATAATGCAAATTGCATTAAAATTTAGAGAAAATATACAACAGCAACTAACTACGGTCTCATCTTTTTAGGCTGCCATGGAGCATTGTAAATTTGTTTTCTCAACTAATCAATATTTCCATCATCTGGTCATCAATAAAATTTAATCCAAATTTTGTTCGAATAGAAGTTTTATTTTCGTAGTCAGGGAGCTGTACGTAACTTGCCAACATTTTATTACTATTCAAAGATAATTTACCGTACTTTCATCAACATCAATAATATCTGACCTTCAGCTGAATTTATCTCCTCCCTCAGTTGCGTTAATACTATTGGGATTCCATAGAATGAGAAAAATAAACTCTTGCATTTCATGTCTCCTGGGTATCAGAAAAATATTCAAAGCCAATTAAGTATTTTTGAAGGTACACAAAAATGCTGGAGAAACTCAGCGGGTGCAGCAGCATCTATGGAGCGAAGGAAATAGGCAACGTTTTGGGCCGAAGCCCTTCTTCAGACTGATGGGGGGTGGCGGGGAGAAGAAAGAAAAAGGAGAAGGAGCCCGAGGGCTGAGGGGTGGGAGGAGACAGCCCGAGGGCTGAGGAAGGGGAGGAGACAGCAAGGGCTAACAAAATTGGGAGAATTCAATGTTCATGCCCACAGGATGCAGACTCCCCAAGCGGGGGTTTGAAGTTGTTATCAAGGAAAATGTAGTAACTAATTGGACCAGGTTAAGGACAAACAAATAGAAGTTAGATAAATACTTAGGAAATCTGTGAGTCTGCAGAAGGATCCCGATCTGAAATGTCACCTATTCATTCCCTCCACAGATGCTGCCTGACCTGCTGAGTTCCTTTAGCGCTTTGTGTTTTGATCTAGGAAATCTGCTGCTGCTGATGCTGTGTGAGAGATAACTAGTGATCAGGACAGAATGGGTGTCTCACAAACTTATTTGAAAAAGGGGCTGAGCGAACTTTCATTTCACCTGAGATGGATTTAATGTCTTACTGTCAGCATAGATTATCTGTTTAAGTGTTTAGAGTGGTGTTCAGATACCTTATTCAAAGACAACAGTGCAACCACTGAGAAAATAATTCAGAAGAAACGCGCTGAACCATATTTTATGATGTGTTCAATACAGACTTAATATTTGTACCATGCATGTGAATAATGTGAATATTGGTACATACGTCATCTAGCCTTCCTGATTATAGATTATGGGGTTAATGAGGAAAAATCATGATAGTTATGTAATTGATGTGTAAATTAAGAAGGTGAGATGGGTAAAGTTTAAAAGAGATGTGTGGGGCAACTCTTTGTATAAAGAGGGTGGTGAGTGCCTGGAACGTGCTGCCAGGGTTGGTGATCGAAGCAGATACGAGAATGGTATATAAGAGCTTTTGGATAGACACATGGATATACAGGGGATGGAGGGATATGGATGATATGCAGGTAGATAAGGGTTGGTTTTGGCATCATGTTCGGTACAGACATTGTGGACCGAAGGGCCTGTTGTTGTGCTGTTCTGTTCTATGAGTTAACTAATGCACGCACGGAATCAGACTAGGTGGCACACCACAGTTGCTACATTTTATTACAGATAAAGCATTTCTTTTGAGACAATAATTTATCTGGAGCTTGAAACTTACAAAAAATGTGATTGTTCTCACGTGTGTAAATTCTGCACACACCTGATTTGCCCTGGAATAGTGATAGGATTGTCACACTCAAAGCCAAAGTCAACTCGAGCAATACAATGAGAGCTTTACGAATATAATTGAGAGGTTTTGACACTGATCAGCTTAGAGATGGAAATGTATCTCATGTGGAGATGTAGAATGTGTGGGGAGCTAATTCTTCTGAAGTTAAGCCGTTTCCAATTCTGCAATGAAGGATATAATATGAATGCTTAACATTCCAAATTAGCACATACCATTCACACGCAGAAGATTTAGGACATGTGGATATGATAAAACCAATTGGTTTGTCCTATGATCATGATTTTTCACAACATATAATAACATCTATATCTCAATGTGCATTTAACCAATAATCAATAAGCCACCAACAGCCAAGTGCAAATCCGTGCATAAAATATTATTTAATGCACAGGAAACATCTGCTAAAATACATCAGACCTAAAGGGAAATCCTCCAAAGTTTGGTTGATTTCACCACAAAGCTACAAAACAAAAGGACTGGAGTTTACTGCATGAAAAATAGATCACAGGAGTGGCCTTGTCTCTGGAGAAAAACCATTGATACATATGACCTTGGCTCTGTGTGAGACACAGCATGCCACTATCCTACAGCTAACTGTCTTCTGTGCAAGTAAGTAGCCCTTTAAATCCATTCTGCCTTCATTTCTTTAAAGGCTTGAATAACCGTTCCATGATTCAACAAGGCATGGCGTGAATCCTATTCATTGAATAGAACACATTTCAGTGGGGCATGTTAATATTCTGCGCTTGAACAGGTAATAAAATATGAAATCATTCATTCATGAGATACTTTCATATTCTTGTCACGTTCTATATCTTCTGTTTACTTCATTTAACACTGTGCCACAGAACAAATGCAGTTACACAAGCTTGCGTTACGCTCAGCTGCTGCTGGGCAAGAGGGGGTGGGAGAATAATACGTCCAAATAATTAAACATGGCAAAATTCACAAGGTTACGAGATTACCAAAGCACAGATAACCCCGCTGATAACCATAAACTGCTGAACGGTTAGATTTCTTAAACCGCTCATCAGCCTGAATGATATGTGAGTTGCGAATATCCAGTTGAAGCACAAGCAATGGAAATTTGCATTCATCTCAATGGAAGGAGCCACTCAAAATAGATAGCTGCCTGATTAATATAATTAGAATGGAGTCCATGGCCTATTCTGGAACTCATACAATCTTCCTTTGCTCTTCTAAGAAACACAAACTCCCCGCCTGGTGGAATTAAGCATAATTTTGGCCGATTATGAGTAAACTGGACCTCAAATCAAATCAAAACTTGCTCCAGAAATGGGACAATTAGACATCATCACTTCTTATGAAAGTATACAGTCTCATCGCATTTAATGACTATACGGCCACCAGGTAGACTCAGGGAGTCACAGAGTCATCCAGCATGGAAACAGGATTGTCCATGCCGACTAAGATGTCCCATTTACACTAGTCCCACCCGCCCACATTTTCCCCATATCCCTGTAAACCTTTCCTATTCATGAACCTGTACAAATGTCTTTTAACTGTTTGCATAATCCACCATACACATAGATCTTCCAGATATACCCCTTGAGATAAATTATCCACATCTATGTGAGAATAGCAACGGTAAAATCAACAGCAGGCAAATAAAAGCAGAGAATCCCATGAAGTTCAGATCAATACTGTTACAGCCGAGGGATATAGTTTTGGTGAAATATGAAAACCATAGAAACAAGGAAGCATCTCTGTATGACATGCAGCCTTTTTGAAGAGATCACCATGAAAGGATCCACAATCAGAGCATCAAATATTTCACAAAACTCTATTCAATTGTGTAATTCTCTGAAGTATTCGAAAAGCTTCTATTGGTAGGAAAGAATAATAGTAGAAACAGCAAAACCAACGCCTCAGCCTATGCATTATATCCCAAATCATTAAATATTACTTGTGAGCGCAAAATGTTTTTCCCCCTCCACCCCTTGTGTTGATTGATTATGTGAGATACAACAAGGAAACAGGCCCTTCGGCCCACTGAGTCATGCTGTCTATCAATCACCCATTCATTACTTGGTCTATGTTAACCCATTTTCTCACCCACTCACTACACACTACATGTTAGGGGGCTATTTACAGAAGCCAAGTAACCTTCAAATCAGCACGTCTTCGGGATGTGAGAGGCTACTGGAGCATCCAGAGGGTAGGTGGTATATGGAACAAGCTGCTAGAGGAGGTAGTTAAGGCAGGTAAAATACAGTTGGACAGGTACTTGGATAGGGAAACTTTAGAGGGATATGTGTTAAACGCAGGCAAATGGGAGGCTTAGATGAGGCACTGTGATCGGCATGGACAAGTTGGGCCAAAAGGCCAGTTTTCATGCTGTTTGACGATGACACCCTGAGGTGATCCATGGGTTCACAGGGAGAATATGTGAAGGACCAACAAACAAAATGATACAATATCAAAGAATATCAGATTGTTTCTTTGAATTAACACAGGGAGAAGTGTATGCTTGTTATGTAATTAGATTTTGTTAACATTTCCCCTTTTTAAGCATATTCTGTTTCCTCCTTAATGCTGTGTGCATTTCCACCCTCAATATTATAGGTGTGGTTATCAAGAAAGCAACCATTGTTTTACACCCTGCACAGCAGTGAGTCCAAATAATTATTCACAGATACAAGGGCAAGTAAACTTGTAACTTGCACCTTCAGAAATGGTATAAAAAAAACATAATTAAAGTCAAAGTCAAAGTATCCTTTATTGTCATTCAGACCCTTTGGTCTGAACAAACTTTTGTTGCCTTGCAGTCATACATATAATAAAAAATAACAAAAACACACAATAAACACAAATGTAACATCCGCCATGGTGAGTTCACCCGGCACCTCCTCACTGTGATGGAAGGCAAAAGTCTTAAAGTCTTTGTCTCTTCCCTCCTTGTTCTCCCTCTGCGCTGAGGCGATCCAGGCCTCTGATGTTGTGACCCCACCGGGTGATGGTAATTAACATGTACAAACAGGCTGCATTTCATTTGAAGAACCCGAAACGTCACCCATTCCTTCGCTCCATTCACTCCAGCATTTTGTGTCTATCTGGTTTAAACCAGCGCCTGCAGTTCCCGCCTACTGCATTTCATTTTACACATTTATTGGAATTGTGTCAAGATTTTTTTTACAATCAAATGGACACATGCCTACTAGTTGGCAGCACAAACAAAACATTTGCCACTGTTTATGGAACAGATAGAGTGATTGACACAATGGCTGTGAGCAATGAAACACTATTATAGTTTTGACAGCAATGACCAATTGCTTGTGGCTTTGACCTTTCCTTGCTGCCTACACCTGCCCATCCCAGCATGTACTCAATGATTGTTCCTGCAGCTATTTATTGGCCCCCTTTACATGTATATCGTATTGGGTCTCTGTGACCTTCACGTGATCAGACTCGGAGGTCATGTGTCTGCTCTCAGGAAGTGGCTGGGTTTGGCCCACACATGTGAAAGTCATTCATTAGATTGAAACAAAGGTTCTCATGTGACCCATTTACTTTCTCACCTGACTAAACAATTGGGACATTTACACCCCTTGGAGTACTGAGTTTCCTTGCTACCTTGAAAAAAATCTGTGTGTAGTTTTCGTAATAACTTCAACCTACCGAGCTTGTAACTCTAGACCTCTAAGCATTATAATTAAAAGAACAAATGGAACCATTTTCAGTCTAACTGAATCAAAACTCTCAAAAAACCAGTGTGCAGTTTAAATTTGATAGACAAAATCCTGCCTTTGCCCTTAAAGGTGAGTGCAATGTAATACAATTTAAACATTGATGATCATAAGGTAAACAGATTAATACGTTCCAACCAGATCGTAAAGGAGAATTAAGATTTATGCATTTGTCCTCCACCAATAATTTAAAAACATGTCTAGCTTTGTATGTATTGATGCTAATGGAGGCTGTGCACAATTTGGGTTGCCTTATTTCTTACATTATAAAAGTAACCACAAATGATATAACTTTGTTGTAAAACATTTTGAAATATACCTTGATTTGTTCCTTTCATACCTTTCATTCTTTTGTTCTTTGTACCTTTTCCTACCTCCAGTTTCCCTCTCCCCTGACTCAGTCTGAAGAAGGGTTTCGACCTGAAATGTCACCTATTCCTTTTCTCCAGAGATGCTGCCTGACCCGTTGAGTTACTTCAGCATTTCGGGTCTATCTTCAGTGTAAACCAGCATCTGTAGTTCCTTACTACACACTCAGATCGAGATATGTGCTTTATAAATATTTGTCTTTTCAACATATTGCAAGATAGTGCTGAGTAGCAAAAATCATTCCTTGATTTGCTAACTGATTTGATACGTAAAGCTGAAGGTCACCCATGGTTTTCATCCTGAGACAGTTGGTATTGGATTACCCAAACAATGAAAGTTTAGTGATTTTTTTAGGAAAGACCAGTAAACTTTCCCTGCCTTGCATCGAGCATCAAAATAAACTTAGAAAGTCACAGGGTCATACAGCACAGAAAGAGGCCCTTTGGCCCACTGAGTCTGTGCCAAACATCAACTAACTATTTACACTAATCCATCATTAAAGCCTGTACTAATCCTGCATTCATCCTATTTTAAATATCCCCACATTCGTATCAACTCCACCCAGATGTTACCACTCACCTACACACTATAGGTGGTCAATTAGTTTACAGACTCACACATCTAGGGCGTGAGAGGAAACCGGAGCACTTGGGTGAAAATGCAAACTGTGCAGGGAGCACCTGAGGTCCTGGGTCTCTTGCCCTGAGAGACTGTGGTTCTACATTGTGCCTTCCCCCACAGTGGTATCCATTGTGGGGGGATGATTTTTTGTGTGTAATGTGAATGTGTTAGTTTGTGTCCAAGATGGCTGTCGGAAGGGAGAGTGGACGCTGGCGCGCTTTAGCTGCCGCTGCTCTCTCTTCACATTGTGTTTTTGATTTTTTTGTCTTTGGAGCGAATTCCGTCTTTAATGTGTGTATTGGTGATGTCCTTATTATTTATTTTACTCCGATTATATGTTTTATCTCTCTTGTTAATTTTCTGTAAGGTGTCCTTGAGACTTTGAAAAGCGCCCTCAAATAAAATGTATTATTATTATTATTATTACTTTCTGCGTCAGTGTGCGGCTTCAGAAGATGTTTTGGGTGTTAAAGGAAACGTTATCTTTAGTTTCAGTTTTCGAGATACAGCATAGAAGCAGGCCCTTCAGCCCACCAAGTCTGTGCTGACCAGCAATCCTCATACACCAGTTCTATCCTACACACTAGGGACAATTTACAGAAGCGGAATAACCTACAAGCCTGCATGTCTTTGGAGTGTGGGAGGACACCGGAGCACATGCAGAAAACCCACGCAGTCACAGGGACAACGTACAAACTCTGTACAGACAACACCCGTAGTCAGGATCAAACCCAGGTCTCTGCCGATGTAAAGCAGCAACTCCAGCACTGCACCACTGTGTTGCCCCTTTTTCTATTACAAAAGTTGACTACCAGAGTTTAATCATACATTAAATGGACCATTTCCCGGCAAGTAGTAATATAGTTTCCCCCGCTCCTCTTCACTCAGGCTGGTGACTGACTTCACTATAGAGGTATGATTTTCCAGCAACTATAATTGTAGGCTTCTCCAGCTCAGATGAATCTCCCTGAGGTTCTAGTTTTGTGGCTTCTTTTGTATTGAACTCTTCTTCAGATTCATTTGTTTCACTGTCTGATTTTCATTTGAATTGAGGATTGAAGTTAGATTTATTTTCAGTTGACATTTCTTCATGCCTTAGAACTCTGTGTTAAACTGGGCTATTCTTTTTTGGTTGCTACTGACTCAAACCCCTGTTGGGTGTCATTGGAAACATTGGTGTGACCTGTACTCCCCTTTCTCCATCAGTAACATAGAAACATAGAAAATAGGTGCAGGAGAAGGCCATTTGGCCCTTCGAGTCAGCACTGCCATTCAATATGATCATCCAAAAACTATTGGTGAGGAGCTCCTCACAGGTCCATCTATAGCATGCTTCCACACCCGCGCATTGCAGCTCCTCTGATGGGTAGGAAGGAACTGCAGATGCTGGTTTACACCAAAGATAGACACAAAATACTGGAGTAACTCAGCGGGACAGGCAGCATCTCTGGAGAGAAGGAGTGGATGCTGTTTCGGGTAGAGACTCTTCTTCAGACTTGGATTCAGTCAAACATGACCTGCTCATTATGAAAAAATACATATTCAGCAAAAAATGCTAAAAAATGCAAAGTAGTAAAGGCCGTACCTTTAACATTTGCAAACCTGTCGCTGAATGAAACTGAATCTTAGTAGTGCTGTCCTTCCTATACATGGGAGCAATAAACATGTATTTGATGCAAGTGACTAGAATGGAATTTTCTAAAATCCACTTAGGAGTGTGAGTGTGCAAAAACAATCAATAACAAGTGTCTTCTTGTAATTGATTTTATGAGGACCACCATGAAGTGAACATTACTGAAATACTTCGAACATATGCCTTTATGGAAAGATAGCGTGACATTTATATTCTGTGGTTATTTGGGATTATTCCAAGCAACCAAGAATTTAGATTTGCAAGATACAACTACTTGTGGCAGTCCCTGGTTCCGACTGCGAGCCCGTTGAATCAAATTTCAAGTCGAAACTCAGTTGGTAACATCTGTCTGTACAGGACTAATGGTGTAATTGTGAACATTGAAATAATTTATCTGCAGTACATTCAAATAGTTCAACAATCCCAGTAAATTGCAGTTGCAGGGCAAGGCCTAAATTGAAGCCTAATTTACCGTTACTCTGTAGAGGTAGAATTTTTTTGCATTAGTTTGAACAACATTCTTTTTCATGAGGTTTTATATATTGTCTCAGTGATCTTCAGTCACCCTGCAGCAATTAATTGATCTGGGGGAGATGTTGGTTGGTACATTCACATTTTTCCCCCTCTGTTATCAGGTTCCTAAACTGTCCTTCCATAACCTAGGGTACTGTTCGATTCATCTCTACCCCACTATGGACATTGGACTTTGTCTATGGAACTGATGGTACTCCAATGCTCAGAACTATATTCTGTATCTCTGCCACTCCATATCAGTCTGAAGAAGGGTTTCGGCCCGAAACGTTGCCTATCTCCTTCGCTCCATAGTTGCTGCTGCACCTGCTGAGTTTCTCTGGCATTTTTGTGTACCTTTTCATAATGATATTATTTCTTTCGTTAAACAAGAAGACTAGGTCGTACACAATACTCCAGGTGTAGTGTATCCATTGCATGTATGAAGGGATCTGGATCATGTACAGGCAGATGAAATTAGTTTACCTTGTACATCATGTACAGTACAGACATTGTGGGCCGAATGGCCTGTTCCTATGCTGTATTTCTCTATGGTCTATCTACTTTGCTCTCCGTGCTCCTTACTTTAGTGTTCCAGCCCTCTGCAATGAAGGCCAACATTTCACCCACTGTATCTGCATGCCATATATTTCTGAACACCAACATTTAATAATCCTGCACCTCTTAAAGTTCTGCACTGCTGACTAAAGTACATAGTTTTACACTTCGGTTTAGTTTTGAGATACAGCGCGGAAACTGGCCCTTCGGCCCACCAAGTCTGCGTTGACCAACGATCACCCCGTATACTAGCACTATTCTACACACTAGGGCCAATTTACAATTTTTACCCAACTCAATGAACTGACAAACATGTATGTCTTTGGAGTGTGAATGGAAACCAGAGCACCCGGAGAAAACCCGTGTGGTCACGGGGAGAACGTACAAACTCCGTACGGCCGGCACCCGTAGTCAGGACCGAACCTGGGTCTCTGGTGATGTAAGGCAGCCGCTCTACTTGATTGAAGCAGAGTTGTTATTTTAGAGGATTCAGCTTCACCAGTAATTAGTGTCAACAACCCAGGGAAGTCTGTGGAATATTTTGGGAAGTCGAGACAGTTGGGTCAATTGTATTTCTCATTTTTTCCAAAAGAAAGTAAAAATCTTTTGAAGCGTGGATGTTGCTTACATTTTCCAGCCTATTTTAGAGAATGAATTCTAGGCTGCAGACACCTCAGGGAGTGGGGTATTGGTTTACTGCAACCAGGGAAGCATTCATTCGTCATTCCCCACTGCCAGCAGTCAGCTCATTGTTTAAATATTTAAAATCTCACTGCTGGTATTCAGTCATTTAATGGCCAAAAATGAACAATGTCAACAAAACAATGTCAACAATGGCCTCACCATGACATCCGGCTCACCAGGACAGAGAACCACATCTATCCATATTGGGAACAAACAAGTCACAGGCCCCTCCAAATAAACATGGCAAACATGTTCTGTATATAGTGTGACCATTTAGTTTAATGTTCTTTTATAGAATGCAGAGTATAATGTTTTACTTATGAAGGAATGCACATAAAAAACAACAATGATTCCAGGTACTTTAATACCTACGTAATCATATTTCTATAATTTAAAATGATTTCCCATTGAGAAGGTGCTCGTGAACCACTAGAGTGACCCATCTTCCTGTTACCTTGGAAGTCCCGGGATTCTCATCAAATGGAATGAAGCTTTCCTAATATACATCCATGGGGCGATACAGTGGAGCAGCGGTAGAGTTGCTGCCTTACTTGTTGCTACAGGTTCGATCCTGACTACAGGTGCCGCCTGTACAGAGTTTGTATGTTCTCTCTGTGACCAAGTGGGCTTTCTACAAATGCTCTGGTTTTCTCCCACATTCCAAAGGTGCACATATTTGTAGGTTAATTGGCTTTGGAAAAATTGGACATTTTCCTGTGTGTGTAGGGTAGTGCTAGTATACGGGGAGATGGCTGGTTGGCGACGACTCTGTGGGCTGAAGGGCCTGTTTTCCCGCTGAATCTCTAAGGTCTGTCTGCTGTTTGATTTTGAGGCAATGGTTTTGCCACATGGATATTAACCCTGATTCTTCCACATTAGAGCGTCTGGCCTGTGACGAGTGTGCTCTGTAGTGTCACGGTTGGTAACTGGGTGCAAGGCTAAGCTTTGGGAGAATAAATCCAGCTATTATATTGTCATAAATGAGACACTGAAGGTAAACACAAAATGCTGGAGTAACTCAGCGGGACAGGCAGCATCTCTGGAGAGATGGTGACGTTTCGGGTCATGACATAAATGATTCTTAAGTGATCTTGCAGCTTCACCTATCCAGGTAAGCACACTACATTCGATCACACTACCGATTTGAGTATTGCTGGTAACAGAGAGAATTTATTGATTTCAAAAATGAATCTTTGCAGAATAGCCGGCAAAATATTTGACCATGTGATGCAGGCTTAATTTAATTTAGAGATACAGCATGGATACAGGTCCTGTAGCCCATCGAGCCCAGACTAACCATCACCCTTTCACAAAGGTTCTGTGCAATCCCACTTTTTATTTTAGTTTAGAGATATAGCATGGAAACTGGTCTAGCCAATTGAGCCCACGCTGACCATCGATCACCCATTCACATTAGTTCTACATTGTCCCGCTTTCTCATGCATTCTCTACACAATTTACAGAGGCCAATTAACTTACAAACCTGCACATCTTTGGGATGTGGGAGGAAACCGGAGCACCCAGCCAAAACCCACACTGTCACAGGGAGAACGTGAAAAACTTCACACAGGCAGCGCCTGTGGTCAGGATCGAACTTAGATCACTGGCGCTGTGAGGCAGCGACCAGCCGTGCGATGTCCACAAGCAGCTCAGTGCCAACTTGATGGAAAAAAAGTTACCACAATTTACATCTTTCAGGTTAAACCTTAAACTATTCAAACACAAATAAAACAGATTCCCTGGCACCTGTATCCTAGTACGGTTCATTCCTCACCCAGAGAGTTGTGAATTTATGGAATTCCCTGCCACAGAGGGCAGTGGAGGCCAAGTCACTGGATGGATTTAAGAGAGAGTTAGATAGAGCTCTAGGGGCTAGTGGAGTCAAGGGATATGGGGAGAAGGCAGGCACGGGTTATTGATAGGGGACGATCAGCCATGATCACAATGAATGGCGGTGCTGGCTCGAAGGGCCGAATGGCCTCCTCCTGCACCTATTTTCTATGTTTCTAATTGGTTAACAAATTGATCATTCATTTCGCTGCTGTTGGTTGACCACTGCTACAGCAAACAAGCTCCTTTAAAGCTCCTTTGCTTCAAAAAAAATTGCCATGAAGTACTTTGGTGGGCGAACCCACAAGAATGGATAATCCTTGATAGACACAAAATGCTGGAGTAACTCAGCGGGACAGGCAGCATCTCTGCAGAGAAGGAATGGGTGACGTTTCGGGTCGAGACCCTTCTTCAGACTTTCTTCGATCTAAACCAGCATCTGCAGTTCCTTCCCACACAATGGAAAATCCTTGTTCTTCCTTCTGGATGAATAAAAGGGAATATTGCCAACATTCTGCTGGCTCCCCACCACAACCTAAATGAAAACTATTTGATGCCCCAGAGAAATTGTGGAACGAGTTGCCAACCAGAATAAACCTTGTAGAAACTCAACCCTGTCAAACGTCAACACCAAGTATGATAAGATCTATTCTTAGGGCTTTAGGTTGTTGATCTAGAGAAAAACACAATGTTCTAGAGCAACTCCCTCAGAATAAAAGGACGCAACTTTAGAAAGGGGATGAGGAAGAATTTCTTTAGCCAGAGGGTGGTGAATCTGTCGAATTCATCGCCACAGACGGCTGTGGAAGCCAAGTCAATGGGTATTCTTATGGCGGAGGTTGACAGATTCTTGATTAGTAAGGGCGTCGGGAGTTATGGGGACAAGGCAGGAGAATGGGGTTGAGAGGGAACGATAGATCAGCCATGATTGAACAGTGGAGTAGACTCGATGGGCCGAATGGGCCACCTCTGCTCTTATGACTTATGAGTCCGGCAGCATCTACAGATAAGTGACATTTCAGATCAAGAGAAGTATAATTACATTCGCACCCTCCGAGCCAAGTGTAAATCGGTACTGCGTCTTAGACATATGTGTTCCATAGTTAATTTATCAAAACGTACAGGAATATAGACGGGAGGGAAATCACTGTAGTAGTATTGTCAACAGATAAGTATGTACACTATTGAACAATTTAGCAGTCATGGGTTGTCAGATCATGTCAATACTTCAAAATATCTACTGCCACTTATCACAGAATGTTCCATTAAATATATGCACAACATGAAAATATCCTGGCAAACTAATTGCAGTTAATTAGATGCTTAAAAATGTCATGTCATCCTGTAAACAAAAATGAATAGCGTGTTTGTTAACTAGATGTCCATGCTAATTGTTAGTGGTCTGAGTAAGGATTTAATTTTTGCTGATATTGTAGACATAAATAAAGACTTTAGGTAAAACTATGGGGGCAGTTTAATCTGTGTTTGTCTGTTGGAATGCGTAGAATGATAGTGCACAAGTAACTTGCCTGTTTCCCGCACTAGAAAGGTTCACTAGAAGAACTGAACATTTGCAGCAAAACTAACAAGATTGCCCATGTGTCTATATATTTAAAAAAATCACATTCTTGGTGGAATAAATATTTCAAACTCCCTAGTGCATGCACACACACACACATTCATTGCCAAAACTGGGTAAGGGCCAAAGGCACTGTTATGTAAATCACAAACCATATTCAGAGTTCTGACAGTGATTTTGCGGAAAGTTTCAAAGGATGTACAAGTCTCATGGCAAGGCTCGTTCTACTGCAGCTTTCTATTCCAGCTTAGTTTAAGTTCTAGCCCTTGCATTCAAAAGGTTGAACGAGCCTCTGCATGCCATCTATAGTCTGGGTTGATGAAAAATAGCTGATACGTCAATTAGGATTCCAATAACGTCAATGTTATCATGTTATCTCTGGAAATGTAGATACTAGGGTAACATTGGTGTGTCATAGAGTCATACATCATGGAAACAGGACTCAGTGGGTCGAAGGGCCTGTTTCCATGCTCCATCTCTTAGCTAAATGAATAAAGGCAGGCCAATGCATACAGATCATTGTGGTTCTAACGTGCAGCGTGAGAGTAGCGACCTGGTCCAAAGTACAGTGAAGGAATCGCATCAATCTTTATGTGGCTATAAAGATCTCCTAAACTTTAAACTAACACTTGGAGGTCATTAAACATTACCGCCCAACAGAGAATGCATTAAAATGACTGTAGTAAGAGTCTTGCCTATATTAATACCATGTACATTAATCATAAACATTTTAACTTCAGTAGGTTTTTTTATTAATATTTGCTCTAAACCAAACACAGCTGTGTGGATCACCCCATTAATTTCATTTAACATTTCTGCTCTCCATAAACTGTGTTCAATCTTTGACAATTTCGGCCCAATGAAAGCAGTGGAGTCGAGGTTTCCCCAGCTGTTAACAACGACACGCTAAAGTGTTTTCACTTTCTGTCGTTTGCGGTCATTAGAGAAGAGCTACAGATTTCTCCAACCTTCACTTTGTAAAAGTTTCATGGAGCAGCTGGAGAAGTAATTGGTTTATTTAAAAGGAGACCATGTTAATATAAGACAGAGGAATTTAGATGCACGTTAAATGGATGAAGGATGGCTGAGCAGAGTGGATTGCGGGGGTACATCTGTGTTTTGTCCTGGTCCGTCACAAATGCGAGATGACATCCCTTTCCTGTAATGAGCCCGTTTAGTAACTTATGGAATATCAATCTAGCTTTATTTACAAGCCCAATGCACAGAATTAGTGTCTTGCAGCAGAAGATAAGCTTAATGGAATAAAGGAAAAGCTAAATATAATTTCGATCTGCATTCCTTCGCAAAGTTTTATATTAGAATTTCACAGAAGGTCTGTGCTCCTTCAATACAACAATTATCTGCTTTCTATTTAAGAAGGAACTGCAGATGCTGGAAAATCGAAGGTACACAAAAAAGCTGGAGAAACTCAGCGGGTGCAGCAGCATCTATGGAGCGAAGGAAATAGGCAATGTTTCGGCCCGAAACCCTGAAGGAAATAGGCAACGTTTCGGGACGAAACCCGGAAGGGTTTCGTCCCGAAACGTTGCCTATTTCCTTCGCTCCATAGATGCTGCTGCACCCGCTGAGTTTCTCCAGCTTTTTTGTGTACCATCGGCTTTCTATTGTTTGTTTGCTGGATTGCTCATCTGATTTGAATTGAGCCAATTGAGATAAACGGACATATTAGAAACATAGAAAATAGGTACAGGATTAGGCCATTCGGCCCTTCGAGCCAGCACCGCCATTCAATATGATCATGGCTGATCATCCAAAATCAGTACCCCGTTCCTGCTTTTGCACCACATCCCTTGATTCCGTTAGCCCTAAGAGCTATATCTAACTCTCACTTGAAAACATCCAGTGAATTGGCCTCCACTGCCTTCTGTGGCAGAGAATTCCACATTCACAACTCAGTTCACCTGTCCTCAGTGTCATAAACAGCCCACACTTGTACTGGCATGGGCAAATAGTTGGTCAAACAGGTCCATGCCCACATGCCCAACAACTTCACTTTTGATTCTTTTTGCCATAATCCAATACCAAATGGCAATATTCCATCTCTCCACCAATTCCAATATTGGTGGCCAGTGGGGCGGAGGGGGGCTTTCTGGAGCACTAGTATGCGTGTTGTGGGCTGAAGGGACTGGTTTCCAGAGGGCTAGTATGGACATTGTGGCCCCAATGGATTCTTGGGCTAACAGCACAGTCACTCAGGCCTGGCAGGCTGGCAGCTCAGTCACTCAGGCCTGGTGGGCTGGCAGCTCAGAAACTGCCAGAAATTTTGCCCAAAACAGGTGAGAGACTGTGAGAGAGAAGGGGGGAGAGGGTGGAGAATCAATTTTAGACATTTTTCTTCTTTTTCTGCAGATCACAGCAATGAAGGAAGAAAGTCAATCCTGGCCTGGATATCACAGAGAGCCAATGAAGGAAGGGAGAAAAATACTGGGGTGAGGTTTAATACTTGCAGGGGGAATACTTACAGATGGGCCAAAGGGACGACTCCTGGGCTAGTCAGGCCTGATGGGCCGAATGGGCTCTTAAAAAAAAAATCTGCGAAATCTCAGTGAAAGGCACTTTTTCTGGACTTTTCCCGGCCTGGCACGGGCCTCAAATTCTCCTCCTGGGCTAATACGGGAATTTTGGGCAAAAGGGACTGGTTTCTCGGCTAATGTGGGCCTGTGGGCCGAAATTAGTGGTTTTAGGCTGGCCAAATAACTAATTTCATTTCATTTCCATTTCAATTTCAAGCACGGGGCAGGCCAAACTGATCATTGCATTTTCATTTCATTTCCAATTCTATTGCAGTTTCAAGCACAGGGCAAGCCAAACAACTCATTGCATTTTCATTTCATTTCCAGTGGCATTGCAGCTTCAAGCACAGGGCAGGCTCAAACAGCTCATTGCATTTTCATTTCACTTCCATTGGCAATGCAGTCTCAAGCACAGGGCAGGCCGAACAGCTGATTGCATTTTCATTTCACTTCCATTGCCATTGGCACTTATTCTTTTTCCCAGGAGATGCTGCCTGTCCCACTGCGTTACTCCAACATTTTGTGTCTGCAAACTGATCTGTTGCAAACATTTCATATATTTACTTTGTTCCAGTTGTTAATATTTATTATACATTCAGTGTTTTCCATGAACTGAATTGTGTCAAGATAGATCATCTTGTTTAAAACTGTACAATCACAATGCAGGAAATAGTATGGAAACGTTTGCACAAATGACTGATGGGCACGGTCCTATGTAGCGTAAATATTTGAATGAAGAGTATAATTTAGCCAAAAGAGTACAATACTTTTGGATTCAGATTATACTGTATGACCACTGGTGCGTAACTGTCAGATTGTGATATAATGATTTATAATTGCTTACACATGAGCTTCAAGAGTAACAGCAAAACAAGCATCCATGGATTGACATTATCATAACTCCAGTGGACCTTGGATGGAATCTACTTGAATATATTACTTTAAATTAGCTCAAAATCTGCTGTCATCTTAATTTATGTGTGAGTGTTTTCATTAGGATGTCAAAACATCAATTGTACACTCTTTTGAAAAAATTTCCAATCCATCTGCTTTTTCTGGTCATTCCTTGTATCATTATTAGCTGGGTAATGATGGAACAGAGTGGTTGCTGTGCATACAGAACAGACATTACCCATTAATATGAATGTGTGGATTATATTAGGCAAGGATTTCAAAGACTGGAGGCAAAATTATTTTTTTAGCAATCAAATAAAAATGTTGGAAAAAATGTAAGAAGAGAAATTAGTTTTGCTGATATTGACAGGGGAATCCTAAATGCTTTCATGGGACATTTGATCCTAAGTTCATTCATCTATTGGCAGACTGCTGCAATGCTCTCTGTGAAATAAACGTCAAATAGACAGCAAGGAAATGTAGACGCTGGTAAATACTGGGGTAACTCAGCGGATCAGGCAGCATCACTGGAGAATAGGAATTGGTGACGTTTTGTGTTGGAACCTTTCTTCAGACGTTCAAATAGTTTCATCAAATAGATTGACCCATCTTAGAACCCAGTCACACCTTAAAATTGTTGCTAGGAATTCCATGAGCAATCCTGCAAACCGAGGAGTGATTCTATATTCATCAGATGAGAAATAAGTGAAAGCGAGTGAACAAAAGAAGTGGACTCTCCAATCTGTTCACAACATTGGCCTCAGGAAATAGTCCTTTAAGACTCATGCCACACAACACTTGTGTTAATTTGCTGCTTCAGACGATCTGTGATCTCTGAAAACCATCAGAACATCTCACATTGTTCATGCTAACTCTTAGAAACCTTGCTTCAGGCCATCTCCACTAAGCTCTGCCACATTTGACTCTGTCCTGCATCGCACAAACCAAACTGCAATTGAACAGGAAGATGTTTGGTGAATTCACCTCTCTTCCTTTTACCTTAAGTGCTACCGGAAGTGTTTTTAGCGCTAGGAGGATGCCTCCTGCGTGCAATGTTCTTCTGAAGCTTTTGCAGGGTTTTTGACGCCTTGGGAGGATTTTATCCAGGGCAGGGAAATCAACGACCAGCGGACATAGATTTATGGTGATTGGGCAAATATTTAATAGGAACCTGAGGGGCAACGTTTTGGGTCAGAACCCTTCTTCAGATGTATTCCTTTTCTCCAGAGATGCTGCCAGACCCCCAGAGTTACTCCAGCATTTTGTGCCTATCTTCGGTATAAACGAGAATCTGTGGTTCCTTCTTACACATTTGCAACCCCTGGCTTGCTTACAAGGCCAGCAGTAAGGTCATCATAAAACAAGGATTCAAAAAGGAAAGTAAAGACTTAAGCCTTTATCAGTGGAAGAACATAGAACGGAAAACATAGAGTGCAATGCAGGACGGAAAACATAGAGTGCAATGCAGGACAGGCTCATTGGCCACTATGTTCATGCCAACCATTAAAGTAATCCACGTAAACCATCCATATCCATCCATTCCCTGCACATCTATGTCCCTATCTACAAGTCTCTTAAATGTCACTATCGTATTCTTGCACCATCACAGCTGACAATCCATTCCATGCACCCATCACTCTCTGTAATAATCTTACTCCACACATTTCCTTTATTCTTTGTCCCTCTCACCTTAAACTATAAATGTGAAGTATGTTAGTTTAGTTTAGAGACACAACACGGAAACAAGCCTTTGACTTACTGAGCCCATGCTGACTAGCGATCCCAGTATACTAGCACGATCCCACACACTAGGGACAATTTACCATTTTTACCAAAGCCAATCAACCTACAAACCTGCACGTCTGGAGTGTGGGAGGAAATCGGAGCACCCGGAGAAAACCCACATGGTCACAGGGAGCACATATAAACTCCGTATAGACAGAACCCATGGTCAGGATCAAACGTGGGTCTCTGGTGCTGTAAGGCAGCAACTCTAACGCTGAGCCATCGTGCCGTCCCTTTTGACCTAATTCTACCTGTATAAAATGTATTTTGTACTTCCATTTGTATAGTGCCACACACAAATGTAAACGCAGTGCAAAGTTCTTGTGCTATCAGGCAGAACTTGGCATTATGCCAGATATAGATACAAGACTGTTTAATCAAAGAGATAAGTTTCAATGAGTGAGTTAAAGGAGCAAAGAGAACAAGCAACAAGGTATACCCCAAACGTAGTGACCAGCAACAAAAGCAAGGTGAGCAATAGAATGATAGAGAAACAGACTCTTCAGCCCATCACATCTATGTCAATCTTTCAGCACCAATTTACACTATTCCCATTTACCAGCACTTGGCCCATAGCTTGCTTTGTTTCCAATTCACTTCATCAGTGATGGAATAATGAATATCAGTGTTGCAAGTTGTGGAGGAACAGAATACATTGGAGGACTGGAAATGTTATTCTTGAGAATGTGTGGAAAATGTGTTCAAGTGGACAGGTTACAAGGCACAATGGCTACATTTAGCATGGAATGTCTGCTGCTTTACATCTAATCGTTCTATGCCAAAGCTAGAAATATATTCACAGTTTCTCCATTGCCTGTAACAAATATGAGACGATCCCTTCTTCATGACACCTCTGATGCAGTAAACAACAACCTAAAACTTCACCAAATTCTCAAATGGCATCAAATGTCATGATGATTGAAATTGTGCAAACTTTGCATTCAGTGCAATGGAGAAAGTCAAAAAGCATGCACCAGGGATGAATGCAGAATATCACACTGGAAGCTCTGCGATCTGTCACGACAGGATGAACATATCAAATGGACGTAGAAAGCCATTGGGGCTGGAAGCAGCAATGATCTTTGACAAGTGCACAGCACATCAGACAGTTTCAAAACTTACCATCCTTGGGTAATACTTTTGAAGTGTTCCTTAACTTTCCTAGCTCCCATATGAATTTTTAACGAGAAACATAAATTATGCACATGTAGTTTTCTTTTGGCTGGTTAATTTATCCCATTATAAAGCGTGAATATTTGCACATTGTCAGAGAATTACTTCAGAAGCTCCATAACACTGGAATACCTTCCCATGTTTTCCATTAGCCACTTTGAACAAAAATCCAATTACTGGTATGTACACTTTGTGATCCAGTAACATTATCATTTAACGTTGGTGTCAAACAGGATTGATTTTCAAGTGGTGGAAGTCTTTGTGCAAATTGTTTTCTGTTTTCTTAAACAAAATGTAATGGGAGGTAAATGTGATCATCCCTTGTGCCCTAATCTAACAAGCTTTATACGTGCATTAAATTACGTTCCAATTTCCATCCGCACATCGCCTCTTTTTTAGAATATTAAACCACACAAAGATTAAGGGATTCCTGACAGCTTTTTTTTATAAAGGACCCAGGGAAGTCCACAATGTCTCCTGTCCTGCATCCAGAGGCACAATTCTTCACATAAGATTAAAGTATAATTGCTTCATGTTGGCATGGTCTTTCTTTTAGTCATCGAATGACATTGGCACTGGTGCTGCCTCTGGTCAGATCACCAGTATATGTTGACACCAAACTCTTCAACAGGAAGATGCCCAATATATGCTGGTGGGGTGGTGTTGGGTTGTGCGGCAACGGAGTGACTGAGGGATAGCCAATTACATGGGAAAGTAGGAACAAAAACCAGACACCATGCCCTTGACAAAGGAAGACGTGGCCAAGGATAATATTTCTGGTCAGATTCTGTGAGTTCTGCTGGACCCCCTGTCCCACTTAGGAAACCTGAACGGAAACCTCTGGAGACTTTGCGCCCCACCCAAGGTTTCCGTGCGGTTCCCGGAGGTTTTTGTCAGTCTCCCTACCTGCTACCACTACCTGCAACCTCTGGCAACCACCTGCAACCTCTGGGAACCGCACGGAAACCTTGGGTGGGGCACAAAGTCTCCAGAGGTTTCCGTTCAGGTTTCCTAAGTGGGACGGGGGCATTAGTTTAGTTTATTGTCACATGTACCGAGGACAGTGAGAAGCTTTTGTTGCATAGTAACCAGTCAGATGAAAGACAATAGATGATTACAATCGGGCCGTCCACAATGCACGGATACATGATGAAGGAAATAACGTTTAGTACACGACAAAGTCCAGTAAAGTCCGATTAAAGACAGTCCGAATGTCTTCAATGAGATAGATAGTAGCTCAAGACCGTTCTCTAGTTGTTGATAGGATGATAAAGTTGCTTGATAGCAGCTGGAACAAAAGTCCCTGAATCTGGAGGTGTGCGTTTTCACACTTCTGTACCTCTTGCCCGATGGGAGAGGGGAGGAGAGGGAGTGACCTGGGTGAGACACCGTGTGCACATGTGTGAGTGTATGTGCATACATGCATGTTCACAAAACAGTGTACACTCAATTAACTTGTACTGGGTTACATGTTTTTTCAGGCTTCGCATTGTCTCTAAAGAGAGCAAGTGCTGGCCACGGCTGTTGCTCCTGACTAGTCATCAATACTGGTTTGATGTCCAGTGAAATCCAGGGCAGCCTCAGTTGGGTTGCTGTGAAAATGACCTTGTTCCATCCTCTGCACTCTCTTGTTGCCCTTAGTCACTCGAGCTGCACCTTAAGCAACATAACTTAATAGCCAGACTATTTCATAAACTAATTCAGAAGATAGAGGTGCCAAAGGACTTGGGGAGTGCTGGACAGGATTCTCAAAAAGTTGATTTGTAAGTCAAATCGGTATCAAGTAAGGCGAATGCAATGCTAGCATTTATTTCAAGAGGGCGAGAATGCACAAAGAAGAATGTAATGCTGAGGCTTAATAAGGCGCTGGTCAGACCGCATTTGCAGTATTGTGAGCAGTTCTTGCCTCCATTCTAGAATTCTAGAAACATAGAAAATAGGTGCAGGAGGAGGCCATTAGGCCTTTCAAGCCAGCACCGCCATTCATTGTGATCATGGCTGATCATCCCAAATCAATAACCCGTGCCTGCCTTCTCCCCATATACAGTTGCTTGCAAAAGTTTTCATACCCCTTGAACTTTTTCACATTTTGTCACGTTACAACCACAAACGTAAATGTACTTTATTGGGATTTTATGTGATAGACCAACACAAAGTGGTGCATAATTGTGAAGTGGAAGGAAAATGAACATGGTTTTCAAATTTTTTTTACAAATAAAAAACTGAAAAGTGTGGCGTGCAAAAGTATTCAGCCCCCCTGAGTCAATACTTTGTAGAACCACCTTTCGCTGCAATTACAGCTGCAAGTCTTTTGGGGTATGTCTCTACCAGCTTTGCACATTTAGAGACTGAAAATTTTGCCCATTCTTCTTTGCAAAATAGCTCAAGCTCAGTCAGATTGGATGGAGAGCGTCTGTGAACAGCAATTTTCAAGTCTTGCCAGAGATTCTCAATTGGATTTAAGTCTGGACTTTGACTGGGCCATTCTAACACATGAATATGCTTTGATCTAAACCATTCCATTGCAGCTCTGGCTGTATGTTTAGGGTCGTTGTCCTGCTGGAAGGTGAACCTCCGCCCCAGTCTCAAGTCTTTTGCAGACTCTAACAGGTTTTCTTCCAAGATTGCCCTGTATTTGGCTCCATCCATCTTCCCATCAACTCTGACCAGCTTCCCTGTCCCTGCTGAAGAAAAGCATCCCCACAGCATGATGCTGCGGGGATGGTGTGTTCAGGGTGATGTGCAGTGTTAGTTTTCCGCCACACATAGTGTTTTGCATTTAGGCCAAAAACTTCAATTTTGGTCTCATCTGACCAGAGCACCTTCCTCCACATGTTTGCTGTGTCCCCCACATGGCTTGTGGCAAACTGCAAACGGGACTTCTTATGGCTTTTTTTCACCAATGGCTTTCTTCTTGCCACTCTTCCATAAAGGCCCGATTTGTGGAGTGCACGACTATTAGTTGTCCTGTGGACAGATTCTCCCACCTGAGCTGTGGATCTCTGCAGCTCCTCCAGAGTTACCATGGGCCTCTTGGCTGCTTCACTGATCAATGCTCTCCTTGCCCGGCCTGTCAGTTTAGGTGGACGGCCATGTCTTGGTAGGTTTGCAGTTGTGCCATACTCTTTCCATTTTCGGATGATGGATTGAACAGTGCTCCGTGAGATGTTCAAAGCTTGGGATATTTTTTTATAACCTAACCCTGCTTTAAACTTCTCCACAACTTTATCCCTGACCTGTCTGGTGTGTTCCTTGGGCTTCATGATGCTGTTTGTTCACTAATGTTCTCTAACAAACCTCTGAGGCCTTCACAGAACAGCTGCATTTATACTGAGATTAGATTACACACAAGTGGACTCTATTTGCTAATTAGGTGACTTCTGAAGGCAATTGGTTGCACTGGATTTTATTTAGGGGTATCAGAGTAAAGGGGGCTGAATACTTTTGCACGCCACACTTTTCAGTGTTTTATTTGTAAAAAAACTTGAAAACCATGTATCATTTTCCTTCCACTTCACAATTATGCGCCACTTTGTGTTGGTCTATCACATAAAATCCCAATAAAATACATTTACGTTTGAGTTGTAACGTGACAAAATGTGGAAAAGTTCAAGGGGTATGAAAACTTTTGCAAGCCACTGTAATTTGACTCCACTAGCCCCTAGAGCTCTATCTAACTCTCTCTTAAATCCATCCAGTGATTTGGCCTCCACTGCCCTCTGTGGCAGGAAATTCCACAAATTCACAACTCTCTGGGTGAAAAAGTGTTTTCTTGCCTCAGTCTTAAATGGCCTCCCCTTTATTCTAAGACTGTGGCCCCTGGTTCTGGACTCGCCCAACATTGGGAACATTTTTCCTGCATCTACCTTGTCCAGTCCTTTTATAATTTTATATGTCTCTATAAGATAACCCCTCATCCTTCTAAACTCCAGTGAATACAAGCATAGATCTTTGATTCCACCCTCTCCCTTGAGCCTTACATCCGCCATGTCATTAAAACCTCCTTCTTTCACCTCCGCAACATCGCCAAAATCAGACCCTCTCTCACACCTCCCGCTGCTGAAAGACTCATCCATGCCTTCTTCATGTCCTCCCGACTGGACTACTGCAACTCACTTCTCCTTGGCATCAGCTCCACCTACATCAACCGACTCCAGCTGGTCCAGAACGCAGCCGCCCGACTCATCACCCACACCAAATCTTGGCATCACATCACTCCAGTCCTCAAACAACTTCACTGGTTTCCCATCTCCCACCGGATCACCTACAAAATCCTGGTCCTCACCTACAAAGCCCTCCACCATCTGGCCCCCCCATATCTCACTGACCTCCTCTCCCCCTACCAACCCTCACGGTCCCTCAGATCCACATCAGCCGGTCTCCTCTCCATCCACAAATCCAACCTCCGCAGTTTTGGGGACAGAGCCTTCTCCATTGCAGCTCCCAGGCTCTAGAACTCCCTCCCCCAACTGATCCGCAATTCCGTGTCCCTCACCATCTTCCAGTCCCGCCTCAAGACCCATCTCTTCACCTCTGCCTATTCTTAGCCCCATGTCCCCCTCCCTTTTCATCTGTGCATTAATTGCCTCATACTGTGTTTTGAATTGAATTCTGTCTTTAATTTGTGTACTAGTCATGTCTCTACTATTTATTTCATTCCGCTTACATGTTTTTCCTCTACTTGCTAAATTTTTGTAAGGTGTCCTTGAGACTCTTGAAAGGCGCCCATAAATAACATTTATTATTATTATTATTAGTCTTTTCATTCTTTCCTCATATCACAGTCCCGCCATCCCAGGGGTCAATCTCGTGAACCTATGCTGCACTGCCTCAATTACAAGGATGTCCTTCCTCAAATTAGGAGACCAAAACTGTACACAATACTCCAGGTGTGGTCTCACGAGAGCCCTGTTAGCCCGAGAGCCCGATAGGAAAAAAGAGAGAGCATATGATGAACGTTTGACGGCTCTGGGCATGTACTCGCTGGAGTTTAGAAGGATGAGTGGGGACCTCATTGAAACTTACTAAATAGTGAAAGGCTTGAATAGAGTGGATGTGGAGAGGATGTTTCCACTTGTGGGAGAGTCCAGGACCAGAGGTCACAGCCTCAGAACTAAAGGACGTTCCTTTAATGTGGCTAAAGGGATCAGGGGATATGGAGAGAAGACAGGTACAGGATACTGAGTTGGATGATCAGCCATGATCATATTGAATGGCGGTGCAGGCTCGAAGGGCCGAATGGCCTACTCCTGCACCTATTTTCTATGTTTCTATGTATAGGAAGGAAATGAAGAGGAAGAGTTTTTTTGAGTGGTGAATCTGTATTCTTTTCCACAGAAGCTGCGGAGGCCAAGTCAATGGATATTTGTAAGCTGGAGATAGATAGATCCTTGATTAGTATGTTTGTCAGGGGTTATGGGGAGATGGCAGGAGAATGTGGTTAGGAGAAGAGATCGTTCAGTCGTGATTGAATGGCGGAGTAGACCCGATGGGCCGAATGGCCTAATTCTGCTCCTAGCACTTATGATCTTATGACCTTATGAGAATGGAGATTATCGATCTGATGTTTCTGATTTCTGATAAGGATTTGCAGTAAGTTGACCAGATACAGTTAAGTGCCCAAAAAAGATGTCACAGGCTGAAGGTTCCATCAGTTGCTATGTGGTCGTTGGGTGATTATTTGGAAGTGGGAGCCATGTATATCAATGCAGATACCCCTGAATACATTTACTGTACAAAACTGAAAGCTTGATGGATTACTTAACAATACTGAAAATGTGAAGGGGATTGAATAACCTAGAGAATATAGAATGGAGCTGATTAGAATTTACAAGACTGAATCCAATGTAGAATACAACCTATATCGTGTAAGTGACAGTTCAAACAAAAACAGAGCCAGATTTCAAACAGTGAGGGGTTATAATACATACCTAACCTTTTTGTTGGCACACTCACAAATAGTGTTTCAACAAGATGACTTGTGTAGCAGTGAAAATCATTCCTTGTACTGCCTGCCTCTCAGCTTGAGGTTATATTTATGTACCTTTGAATGAAACGGAATGATGTTTGGCCTGCAATTTACACCATGTAATGGGAATTCTTTCAAACTCTGGATAAACTCTCAAGAAACCAAAGGGAGATTTTTGTTTAAAATCCTGCCAAATAATCCACTTGCTCTAAAGATTTTCTCACCAGGAATGAAAGACCCATGGTCAGGTGTTGGGTCCATGCTAACAGATCATTCTGATAACCAAAAATAATTTCCACTGTGACACCTGAGATACTAAAGGAAATGAATGCACAATTCTGTAACAGTAATAGTTAGAGTCGTGTAGCACTGGAGCATAGGAAGAGGTCTCCCGGCTCACTATATCCATGCTGATCACATCCAAGGAAAACGCAAAGAGCTGGAGGAACTTAGCAGGTCAGGCAGTATCTGGGAAGAAATGGATTAGATAATGTTTCGGACACGTCTCCAGTCTCATGGAACAGGAGGGAGAAAGCTGGAAGAAAGAGTTAGGAGTAGGCTGATAGTGATTGGCGGTGTGTAAGAAGCAACTGCACATGCTGGTTTGTGCCGAAGTTAGACACTAAATGCTGGAGTAACTCAGCGGGACAGGCATCAGCTCTGGAGAAAAGGTGACCATTGTGGGCTCCATATATCCTGATATTGTGGGCTCCATATATCCTGATACAAACCAGGCTCTGCTTTGTTCTGGACCTTCCCATACCTCTAGTTGCCCCCTCCCTGACTCTCAGTCTGATGAAGGGTCTCGACCCAAAATGCCACCTGTTCCTGTGCTCCAGAGATGCTGCCTGGCTCACAGTGACCACAGCATCTATTTTAAGTGGTGGGCAAATACAGGTGTCGGGGAAGTTCATAAGACATAGGAGCAGAATTCGGGAACTGCAGATGCTGTTTTGTACCGAAGATAAACACAAAGTGCTGGAGTAACTCAGCGGGTCAGTCAGCATCTCCAGCAGTCTGAAGAAGGGTCCTGACCTGAATTGTCACCCATCCTTTTCCCCCAGAGATGCTGCCTGACCCACTGAGTTACTCCAGCACTTTGTGTCTGTATCCACCTATCACTTGCAAGGCTTTACCTTGCTCCCACCTCTCCTTTCCATCATTCTCCACTCTCACTTCATTCGTCTGAAGAAATGTCGTGATTCAAAAAGTTGTCATTCCATTTCTTCCACAGCCTGGCCTGCTGAATTTCTCCAGCACTTTGTTTTATCTCAAGATTCCAGCATCTGCAGGTTCTTCTTTCTCCATCTGACTGCTTTGAACTAACCTAATTTCATTTAAGTTTATCCTGCCCTTCCTCTCTTGCAGCTTATTGTTCCCTCTCCGACCATCAATCCGAAGAAGGGTCCCTACCCGTAACCATCAACTATCTATACTCTCCAGAGATGCTGCCTGACCCGCTAAATTACTCCAGAGCTTGTGTCTTCTTTGGTAAAGCAGCATTTGCAGTTGCTTGCTTCTTCATTTAAGTCCCTGTTTCTTTGTCAAAGTTCACTCTAAAGATCTGGCATTAGGCAGTCGGGGCAACGGAACTCTTTCCAATTTGTAAAATGCCATGTAATCAATGAAGAATGGAAAATCAGCAGAAATTTATAAAATCAACTGAGCTGCAATTGAGATGCTTGTTCGTTTGTTTTACATAATTGCTCAGAAATGTTTTAGTTTTAGTTTTAGATATACAGTGCGAAAACAGGCCCTCGACCCACCGAGTCAGGCCCCCGAAATAGGCCCTCGACCCACCGAGTCAGGCCCTCGAAATAGGCCCTCGACCCACTGAGTCTGCACTGACCTACGATCCCCGCATATCCACACTATCCTGCACTAGGGACAATTTTTACATTTATTCCAAGCCAATTAACCTAAAATCATGTACATCTTTGGAGTGTGGGAGGAAACCGAAGATCTCGGAGAAAACCCACGCAGGTCACAGGGAGAACGTACAAACTCCGCCCAGACAAGCACCTGTAGTCAGGATCGAACCCGGGTCTCTGGTGCTGTAAGCGCTGTAGGAAGCAACTCTACCGCTGCACCACCGTGTCTCCACATGTCTTGAGTTTGCAACCAAAGGAAGCAGAAAAGAGTGGGTCATGGTATCTACCTCCCTAGTACATTCTAGTGGATAAAACTACATCAGCAGCCGCACAGACAAGAGTCAAATTCAACCATTCACTTCATTGCAAGAACAGAGATTCAAAATAGAAATTGCCAAAATTAAATTAGCCTTTTTCTCCGATTTTTCTGAGTGTTCTCTTGTGTGGAACTTGAAATTCTTGTGTAACTTGATTAACATTTAAACTGTCACTAACTCCAGTAACAATTCAACAGAGACCCAGCAGCGCCGGAGACCCAGTTCGATCCCGACTTTGTGCTGCCCCTCCTCTCTTCTAGTTTTCTTTCTACCCCCCCCCCCCCCCCCCCCTCAACAAGTATGAAGAAGGGTCCTGACCTGAAACAACATGTTCTCTGGGCTGGGAAAATCATTAAGAACCCCTCACACCCCAACCATGGACTATTTGCCCTCCTCCCATCAGGGAGGCGGTACAGGAGCCTCAGGCCTCGCATCAGCAGGCTGAGGAACAGCTTCTTCCAAAATACCATTACCCTGCTGAACTCACAGGCCCGACGCTAGCTATCTTTTATACCCTTTTATCTGTATATATTTATTTGCCTATGTACTAGATTAATTATATCCACATTGTACATATTGTTTTAACCAGTATTTTACTACTTTGCACTCTGATTAGATGCTAAACTACATTTCGTTGTACCTAAGGTACACAAAATTGCTGGGGAAACTCAGCGGGTGCAGCAACATCTATGGAGCGAAGGAAATAGGCGACGTTTCGGGCCGAAATCCTTCTTCGTTGTACCTATACTTGTATTTGTGCAATGACAATAAAGTTGAATCTAATCTAATCTAATCTCTAAAGATGTTGCCTGACCTGCTGGGTTAGTCCAGCGCTTTGTATATTTTTGTTGTAAACCAGCATCTGCAGTTCCTTGTTTCCGCATGATGTATTACACTGTGTCAATTCTCAAATAATAATTTACATGCATCTATATTCCTTTGCTGCAACCCTGAATAGGGACTCATTGCACATTATACATAGAGCTATTTCTTGTGGGGCAGCACAGTGGCATAGCTAGTGGATCTGCTCCCCCACAGCACCAGAGGCCCGGGTTTGATCCTAATCTCGCATGGTGTCTCGCTTGAGTTTGCACATTCACCATGTGATCGTGTGTGTTTCCTCTGGGTGCTCTAGTTTCTTCCCACATCCCAAAAACTGATGAGTTGGTAGGTTAATTGGCCTCTGCAAACTGTGTAGGTAAGTGGTAGAATTTGGGGGGGGGGGAGGGGGGGGGGGGGGGGGGGGGAGGGGGGGGGGGGGGGGGGGGGGGGGAGGGGGGGGGGGTGGGTGTTGAAGTTGTGTGGGTTTTCTCCAGGATCTCCAGTTTCCACCCATACTCCAAAGACATACAGGTTTGTAAGTTAATTGGCTTGGTATAATTGTAAATTGCAGAAGAACGAATTTTAGTGTGGGGATCGCTGGTCGGCGCAGACCCGATGGGCCGAAGAGTCTGTCTCCGCTAACTATCTCTAAACTGAACTATCCCACTCTCTTGCAACATGCAGCGGTGAAACCAATTGCCGCAGGGATTTAAAAAAAGGGGTAGATGATCCACACGCACCTTCTGACAGCACGGGAATAATCATATCCCTGGTATCCTGCAGCAAAGTGTTTCGACGCTATTACAGAAAAAAAGGAATCAGATTGTGCCCTGAAGATTTACTGTAGGTAAGTGCAGACTGTCGCAGGAGCAGCCTGGTCATGTCTGCACTAAAAGCCGAGTGATGCTGAAGGCTTAGATCAGAAATTGCTCCATGTCTAAGGTAATACCAGCGGTCGACATCCAATTTGTCTGGGCAGGTTTTTTTTTCCTCCGAGCTGCTTTAGTTTCAGTGTAACCATCGAGCCTGCAGATGAATTGGCTGGACAGGGAGAGGCAGTGGGGTCATATAACTCCTTGGAAGAAAGACTTTAAATCATTCTGCAATCAAATTCTTGCCCTTGAAGTAGACAGTTTCTCACCAGCCACCTGATTAATCTGTTTATTTTGGTAATACATTGAGAATGACAATTGGCTGAGATTGAACCGTCTTGTCCAAGCAGGGACAGACATAATGATATATATAAAAAAACAGAAATATAATATATTTTCCACTAGCACAGTGTCTCCGGCCGATGTAGGAAATGTGGGCCCACTCCCATTACACAGCCCATTTACACCTTGCACCAACAATGAAGAAAATATTCCAATAAATCTTGCTAAACCATTTTTAAATGCCTAGTTTTGTTTTTTTAAACACTCCATTGATACCAAGCTGTCAAAGACAATACTGCCGGTAACCTTTGATTTAAAACAAATAATAAACTTAAATGACTGATCCTGTCAAATCCATGGTTGATAGTCGATCCATTTTGCAGCATCACTACATTATGATTAATGGGGTAAGGTTGTTGGCTTTGGACATGAGATATTCCTGAGTTAGATACAGCATAAATCAGTTACAGGCTAATGGTTCTCACTCTATCCAAGTCTCACCAAGCTGAGAGTCTAACATTTTTTTAATGTAGACTTTGAGAGTACAGAATGGTGCCTAAAACATGGTGACTCTTGTGTATTGTGTATACCCTTGGGCTATCCTTGATCGGAATTTGCTGGATTTACCTTGCACTAAACATCCGATTCACCTCTATCCCATTGAGGACATTGGAACCGATACGCTACAATGTTGAGGACTATATTCTGCACTCTGTATCCGCCCCTTTGCTCTACCTATGGTACTTGACTTTGACTTGATTGTATTTATGTGCTGGAGTAACTTTTCACTATTAATAAACAGAAACCTAAACCAAAATTCTTTGTGTTCAAGAAGGAACTGCAGATGCTGTAAAATCGAAGGTAGACAAAAATGCTGGAGAAACTCAGCGGGTGCAGCAGCATCTATGGAGCGAAGGAAATAGGCAACGTTTCGGGCCGAAACCCTTCTTCAGACAAAATTCTTTGTTATGATTCCAGAATTATTCCACTACTGAGTTGTGAGCTCAGACAGTGCAATTCCACTTGGTATTGAACCTCGAGAGATCCCTGCAGAACCTGATTATATTCTCCCCTGCTGTCCACACACAGACATTTTACAACAAGAAAGACTCTCCACAAAGGTTCCACTTAGTGTCCACACAGAATCCAGTACAGCAGTGTTCACATCATCCCTTATAGTTGTCTAATCATCTTAAAATTGAAACTTCATTACACTATGCTTTATGACTATGCTCAGTGGCTTCAGTGTTCACCCTTGGAGGTACCAACCAAACAATGCATATACATTATCATTAGTAGAGCACTGACTCTGATATCCTTTAATGTTGACTTTGTCTAAGCAGTGGCAAGTCTATGAAATTTGCAATGAGTAGCATTATGGAACACGCTGTGTTTGATATGTCCTCTGTTTGATAAAAAGAATAAAAAGGCAATTTACAGTCATTCTTGGATAGGAAAGAAGAAACATCAGATTGGTTCACTTTCCTGATGTGCAGAAGATTCCCCCTTGAACCAGGGGCCACAGTTTAAGAATAAGGAGTAAGCCATTTAGAACGGAGACAAGGAAACACTTTTTCTCACAGAGAGTGGTGAGTCTGTGGAATTCTCTGCCTCAGAGGGCGGTGGAGGCAGGTTCTCTGGATGCTTTCAAGAGAGAGCTGGATAGGGCTCTTAAAGAGCGGAGTCAGGGGATATGGGGAGAAGGCAGGAACGGGGTACTGATTGGGGATGATCAGCCATGATCACATTGAATGACGGTGCTGGCTCGAAGGGCCGAATGACCTACTCCTGCACCTATTGTCTATTGTCTATTGAAATTTAAATAAATGCAATTTCCCAACGAAAACATTTATTTTAACAAAAACTACTGAGGCAAAGTTTGCACCTGTTAAAAAGCACAAAGTGATCTGACATTCTCAATATCTCATCTCTTGTCATGCAGAATCAGAAATCTTGGGACATTTAAGTGAACTGCGGGTGCAGCAGCATCTATGGAGCGAAGGAAATGGGTGACTTTTCGGGCCGAAAACCTTCTTCAGACAGTTCATTTATCTATTAAAAAGCATTCCAAGGAAGTTGGCCTGAAAATACACGCTGCCTTTCCTGCCCACAGGTAGAGGATATCAATCACAGCCCAATGCACTTAATAAAGTTCCGCCTGCATGTTCTCACATATGGGTTTGGAACTTGGGGGGTGTCAGGAGAAATTAAACAGATCCACTATGAGCAATAGGAAAAGGGTAAAAAAAAATTACAGCAGAAACGAACAAATCAAACATTCAAAGCAATTTACCTTCTAGTGCATTGTGAAACAAGGTCACCTTCCATTAACTGCCTGAGAATTGCAGGTATAAGTCACAAAAACAATTATCGCAAGGTTAACTTTGTTGATCAGATTATAGCTATGGTAAAGGGGGGTGATTTAGACCGAAGGGACAATGGTTGCCTTATCATTAATGTGCATTTTTTTAAATCTTACTCCAGCATTTACTAAACAATTACATTAGTCATGTCAGGAACTATACTTTTAAGTTCCTGATAAAAAGCCAAGTTGAGGTTTATTTTCAAACTTTACACTTCATGGGCGGCAGAGTGGCACAACGGTAGAGTAGCTCCAGAGACCCAGGTTCGATCCTGACTACAGGTGCTGCCTGTACGGATTTTCTCCCTGTGGGTTTTCTCCAGGTGCTCCGGTTTCCTCCCACACTCCAAAGGCGTGCAGGTTTGTAGGTTAATTGACTTTGGTAAAATTGTAAATTGTCCCCAGTGTGTGTAGGTTAGTGTACGGGGTAATCGCTGGTCGGCGCGGACTTGATGGGCCGAAAGGCCTGTTTCCGCTCTGTATTTCTAAAGTCTAAAGTCTTATACCTTTAAAATGCATCATTTAAAATACTGTTTGCAACATCGATGTGAATTAGGTGTTGTTAGAACAAATCAAATCAAATCAAGTCAAGTTTTTTGTCATATAGACAAAGTATAATTATTATGCTGTTTTTATGCTAGGAATATTCAATTGTCCCGCTGAGTTACTCCAGCTATTTATGTCTATCTTCATTTTGAGCAGGATGTTCACATTCTTGTGGTATTTCAAACCACCTTGACATAATCCACCGGGGGCGCCGAACGATTGGCAGCCCCGCCAACAGTCTGTCTGTTTTTTCGTCTTTTTAAAATTTTTTAGTGTGTGTTAAAAGTCTGTGTAAATGTTCTCTGGTTTATTTTATGTGGGCGGGAGGGGGAGGGGGTCAGGGGAAACTTGTTTTCAATTTCTTACCTTGCCAGAGATGCGATTATTTTCCGGATCGCATCTCCGGTCACTGTGCGGCCTACCATCGATGGAGTTGGAGGCCTCCTCGGACTGATTTGAGCCCGACCGTGGAGCGTGGACTTAACATCGGAGTCAGTCTCCTACCTGGGATCGCTCTAACTGCGGCCTGCGGACTTTCCATCGGGAGCTCGCAGACTCGGGAGAGGCTAGTCTGGAGCTCCAACGATGCAGAGGTTCGATTGCCCAGCGCGGGGGAGCTGACATCCCCCCGATGCAGAAGCTGATCGCCCCGATGCGGAGGGCCAAACGCCGCCGGCTATGGGAGTCAAGATCGTCCCGTCAACGGAGGGCTCGTGGCCCCCGACCACGGGAGAGCAAAGAAGGGAAGAGATGTTAACTTTTTCACCTTCCATCACAGTGAGGAATGTGGAGGAGTCACTGTGGTGGATGTTTATGTTAAAATGTACTTTGTGTGTTCCATTGCTATTTATTTGTATGACTGACTTGGCAAATGAAATTCCTCGTATGTTGCAAAACATACTTGACTAATAAAGTATTATTGTGATTCGGATTGATTGTGATTAAAAGTTGCCCCTGTTACTGTTGTGACGTGGCAAATGCACATATGCTCTAAATAATGGTAAATATTCAAACTCCAGTTGCATTATTGATTTCCTTGTACATCTAATTAACACCAACAATAGGTTGCCCATCTTAATATGTTGCCCATCTCACTGCTGCCGTGAACTTTGTGAAATGCTATGTTCTGCACTGTGTAACTACTATCTCCCCACCTCCAAGAAACTTATTGATTGTGAAGGAATTAGTCTCCGAGATAGATTTAATAACATTGACGTGCTTCTTTTTCCATTTATTTATTCATGGGATGTGGACATCGCTAGCATTGGTGACACTTATGGTCCGTCACTAATTGCCCCAGAGCTGTGGAGGCAGTTAAGCCAATCTCATTGTAATAATGATTCACAAATATACCTTCCTCATCTTCTGCTGCTCATGAAGCAGAAAAATATATCATTGTTTTTCAAGTATTTCACATCCACTGAATTACAGAACATCTAGTATGGGGACAAACACCTCCTAAACACCTCCCTTGCCTCACAGTGCTAGAGACTTGGGTTTGATCCTGACCTTGTGTGGGGTTTGCACGCTATCCCTGTGTGTTTCCTCCAGGTGTTCTAGTTTTCACACCCTTTGTGCACACAAAGGGTGGTGGGTGTATGGAACAAGCTGCCGGGGGAGACAATTGAGGCAGGGACTATCGCAACGTATTAGAAACCAGATACATGGATAGGATAGGTTTAGAGGGACATGGGCCAAACGCAGGCAGGAGGAACGAGTGTAGATGAGACATGTTGGTCGATGTTGACAAGTTGGATCAAAAACCTGGTTCCACGCTGTATGACTCGATGTTCAAAGACGAACAGGTTTATAGATTAAGTGGCCTAGTGTGTAGGGAGGGGAACACCAAAGTGGGATAGCACAGAACTAGTGTGAGAGGGTGATCAGTGGTCAGCGCAGACTCGGTGAGCGGAAGGGCTTGTTTCCATGCTGTATCTTTCAATGTCGATCAATTCAGCCCTGTATTTTGAATGTACCGTATTTTTAACCCGTCTGAAGAAGGGTTTCAGCCCGAAACGTTGCCTATTTCCTTCGCTCCATAGATGCTGCTGCACCCGCTGAGTTTCTCCAGCTTTTCTGTGTACCATTTGAATGTAGTACTCTGAGGTTTTCACCGTAGCCAATGGGCGTGTTGTGGACGTCATCATATAGAAACATAGAAACATAGAAATTAGGTGCAGGAGTAGGCCATTCGGCCCTTCGAGCCTGCACCGCCATTCAATATGATCATGGCTGATCATCCAACTCAGTATCCCGTACCTGCCTTCTCTCCATACCCTCTGATCCCCTTAGCCACAAGGGCCACATCTAACTCCCTCTTAAATATAGCCAATGAACTGGCCTCGACTACCCTCTGTGGCAGGGAGTTCCAGAGATTCACCACTCTCTGTGTGAAAAAAGTTCTTCTCATCTCGGTTTTAAAGGATTTCCCCCTTATCCTTAAGCTGTGACCCCTTGTCCTGGACTTCCCCAACATCGGGAGCAATCTTCCTGCATCTAGCCTGTCCAACCCCTTAAGAATTTTGTAAGTTTCTATAAGATCCCCTCTCAATCTCCTAAATTCTAGAGAGTATAAACCAAGTCTATCCAGTCTTTCTTCATAAGACAGTCCTGACATCCCAGGAATCAGTCTGGTGAACCTTCTCTGCACTCCCTCTATGGCAATAATGTCCTTCCTCAGATTTGGAGACCAAAACTGTACGCAATACTCCAGGTGTGGTCTCACCAAGACCCTGTACAACTGCAGTAGAACCTCCCTGCTCCTATACTCAAATCCTTTTGCTATGAAAGCTAACATACCATTCGCTTTCTTCACTGCCTGCTGCACCTGCATGCCCACTTTCAATGACTGGTGTACCATGACACCCAGGTCTCGCTGCATCTCCCCTTTTCCTAGTCGGCCACCATTTAGATAATAGTCAGCTTTCCTGTTTTTGCCACAAAAATTCAATTCAATTCAATTCAATTCAATTTATTGTCATTTGGACCCCTTGAGGTCCAAACGAAATGCCGTTTCTGCAGCCATACATTACAAACAAATAGACCGAAGACACAACATAATTTACATAAACATCCATCACATTGCTGTGATGGAAGGCCAAAAAAACATCTCTCTCCACTGCACTCTCCCCCCCCGATGTCAGAGTCAAAGTCAAAGCCCCCGGTGGGCGATGGCAATTGTCCCGCAGCCATTAAAGCCACGCCGGGTGATGCAAGGTCGCGCACCGGGTCTTGGTGTTAGAGCCCCCGGCGTGCGCTCGCAGAGACCCGCCGCCATTCCAAGCCGCGCGGGGCGGTGATGTAAGGCCCCGCTCCAGGAGCTCTTCAACCCCGCAACTCGGGCGGGAGAAGTCGCCGCTGCAGAAGCCCCGAAAAGCGGTCTCCCTGCAGGGACCCGCGGGCTCCCGGTGTCACTGTCCGCCAGACCCGCAGTTGCAGCCACCGAATCTCCGGGGGTCGGGTCGCAGCAGCGTCCACCACAGCTCCACCCGCTCTGGACTCAGCCAGCTCCGCGACGGTGAGGTGAGTAGTCGGCACCAGAGCCCCCGGTCTTCCTGTTGGAGGCCGCTCCTCATTGCAGCCCCAACGACAACGGAGACCCGACAAAGAAAAGGTCGGGTCTCCCGTGAAGGGAGAGATTTAAAAGTTACCCCCTCCCCCCCACACCACCCCCACCCCCCCACAAACATACCCCAACAAAAATAACAAAAACTACATAAAAACATAGACATAAAATAATAAAAACGCAGACGGACTGCAGAGGCCGCTGCAGACGAGAGTCGCGCCGCCTACCGGTTGTATGGATAACCTCACATTTACACATATGGGTAACAAGTCCACACATGGAGCTTGAATACTGCTTGTTCTTACATTATTAATTCACACTTCATTCTTCTATTAAAACTACAACTTGTACATCCCAACCTGGGATAGTTAACTTGGCTTCTTCCCCACTTTTCTCCCCCTTATTTAGAAATGCTTAGAAACGCTGGAGTAGCCCAGTAACCGAAACAACAACTACAAGAGGGAGAAGCAGAGTTAATGTTTCAGGTCAATAAGTACATGTCCCCCATCCGTTGCATTTTGTTTCAGCTGGCCAAGGGACAAAATACACCCAATTTAAACAATGTCATTGTCAACAGGTTACCATAAGCTTTGGTACACAAAAAAGCTGGAGAAACTCAGCGGGTGCAGCAGCATCTATGGAGCGAAGGAAATAGGCAACGTTTCGGGTCGAAACCCAAAGGGTTTCGGCCCGAAACGTTGCCTATTTCCTTCGCTCCATAGAACAAATAAAACCCTTTGGGTTTCGGCCCGAAACGTTGCCTATTTCCTTCGCTCCATAGATGCTGCTGCACCCGCTGAGTTTCTCCAGCTTTTTTGTGTACCTTCCATTATCCAGCATCTGCAGTTCCTTCTTAAATACCATAAGCTTTGATTAGTTTGGCATTTGCTTATATTACATTAACCTAACTTATGCATCGTGGACCATTTCCACTGGCTAATCACTAACAGTCTTTCCACATCATTGACTCTCTTCAAAATTGTTGCAGAATTGTTCTGATTTAGCCCTCTTCATCTTTCCTCACAGCCGATTCAGTTAAGAGCTAGGAGCATGCATGCTCTCCGTTTGTGAACTCTCTGAATTAACTCGATTAAAAATACTGGCACGATTCTACTCCTTGCTTTTCTGTTTCGGCAACATGAAAAAGCCATTTGGCTTCAAAGGTCTCGGTGCTTCAATTCCTGACCTTTACATTCATTATATTCAGTCATTTACCAGTGCCATTGGTTCAGTCTCCTTAATTTATTGCACTTTTAAGGAGAAATAATTTGTGGTAATTCCTAGCCCTGACAGGCCATCAAAGAGCATATTTACTATGATACGGACAGGCTGCGAGCTATCGCAAATCTAACCTTTACCCAGTTCTCCAGAAGGTGAAAGATACCACGTGGCCAATCGCAGGCACAAGCTCAGCAACTTAGTTGATATATCTTACTGCAGCTAATGGTCTTTGATGTGGTTTATGTATATCTGACAATCACCACCAAAAAAAAAAAATACTACCGCATTTTAAAATGGAGATGTTATGCTCTAATGTTGGTGTTGTTTCACACTGCTACAGTGTTTCAGAGAAAGTGGTTCACTATATGTATTCGATCCCATGCATTGGTAAGAGAGTATATCTTTCCAATGACTGGTTAGCATGCAACAACAGCTTTTCACTGTACCTCGGTACACGTGACAATAAACTAAACTAAACTAAATTATCATTGCTTGTGATGGACCAGTAAACCTGTTGAGGTAAGCCTCTACCACATGGCTAGCCTTTGGATGAACTGATCAATATGTACTGTTTAAGAAGGAACTGCAGATGCTGGAAAATCGAAGGTAGACAAAAGTGCTGGAGAAACTCAGCGGGTGCAGCAGCATCTATGGAGCGAAGGAAATAGGCAACGTTTCGGGCCAAAACCCTTCTTCAGACTGATCAATATGTACTGTTGAAGATAGACACAAATTGCTGAAGAAACTCAGAGGGACAGACAGCATCTCTGGATAGAAGGAATGGGTGGCGTTTCAGGTCGAGACCCTTCTTCAGGTATCTCGACCCGAAACATCACCCATTCCTTCTACCTGCTGCCTGTCCCACTGAGATTCTCCAGCATTTTGTGTCTATTCTTGGTGTAAGTTCCCTCCTGTGTAATATTTACTGCCACCTGTCTTCTAGACCCCCATGCTAATTCACTTGAAATTCACAGCAACTCTAATTTGATGTAAAAATGCTATTGCAGTTAATGCAGAGAACCATCAATAACGAGACCCAGTTTTTAAAGTAGTTGTGTATTTCAAAAATTGGCGCTGTGAATCTATCACTTGTGCAATGCATGTGCTCAAACGTTGACCATCAGTAACACTAACCTCCCGCACAATATTTTCCATTAACTGGGAGGTGGTTTAAAAGGCCACCTTGAAAGCATGTTTAGTGTAGTTTAGTTTAGTTTCGAGATACAGCACGGAAACAGGCCCTTCGGCCCACCAAGTCCGCACCAACCAGTGATCTCGCACATTAACACTAGCCTATACACACTAGGGACAATTTACAATTATACCATGCCAATTAACCTACAAACCTGTAACGTCTTTGGAGAGTGGGAGGAAACTGAAGATCTTGGGGGAAACCCACACGTCTACGGGGAGAACGTACAAACTCCATACAGACAGCACCCTTAGTCAGGATTGAACCCGGGTCTCTAGCGCTGTAAGGCAGCAAATCTACCGCTGCGCCACCGTGCCGGCCTATAAACGAGAATGTTAAAGGAGACTCTGGCAATGTTCGTGTAATTGTGAACGTATTTTGATATAACAAAGTGGCAGGAATTCAGCCACTGTTTTATAAATAGTAACTTCTTCCTTCTGCTCAATAAAGCCACTGCCACTGTATTTCTTGAAACTGGTGTTCACAAGAACCTTGAATGATTTCCAAAGAATGTTAATCCCTGGACTCTTTTGTTCAGATGGCGTGTTAGTAATTTCTTCATTTCACTCTCCTGACCACTGATGATCATTCAGTTATTTTTATTAGCCTTTGAGACATAAAGGATAAAGCATTATAAAGTCAACAGTAGCTTCAAAATTCTATTGTGATGCCATGTTACGTTTAAAGTACAAATTTGTTTGATTTGACTATTTCCTTAAATCATTTCGGAAAAATGCGAGGTATCTGTTTAATCTTCACTTCATTTCTATACTGCCACACACATGCAACATGCCTTTGATCACTCAGCACTGGTTAACTTGTAAATTGGACACTGGACCTGTCTATTTAGGAAGACTAAATCTGGGCATAAACTTGGCTTTCCATCAAAGGGAATGTTAATTGGCCAACTCTGAGACATAGTTTATCATTCGCAGGGAATCTGATTTAGGACCAGGTTGACTCAAGTGGAAATTGGACACTCCATTCTGGAGAGATTGCAGTTAAGTCCCTGGCCTATGACAGGGAAAAGGGGTGTAAGTAATCTTGTTAACTGAAAGAAAACCCTTGAGGGTATTTGATCTGTTTGGAGTGCAGAAGATGGAGTGGCAATGTAACTCATTGTAAATCAGTCCATGTGCTTCACCATTGAATGAAACATGAACTGGTCAAAAATAGAGCACATCAAGGCGTTATTTGTTCATACGATTTAGCTCCAGTAGAAAAATACTTGGCAGTCTTGATCACCATCAGTTGCTAAATTCCCATTAGAATAAAGAAACACGTCACATTCATAGTGAGATGCTCTGGATAACAGCAAGAGTTCCTGATTTTGAAGCAATAGTTCTTCATATTCCATCCAGCTCTTTTGTTAGTCAAGAGCATTAACCAACGCCCAAAGGGGGTGTCACGGTGGTGCAACGGTAGAGCAACTCCCTCACAGCGCCAGAGATCCAGGTTCGATCCCGACTACGGAGTTTGCACCTTCTCCCCATGACCTCCCCATGGGTTTCTCCGGGTGCTCCGGTTTCCTCCCACATTCCAAAGATGTACAGGTTTGTAGGTTAATAAGCTTTGGATGTAAATTGGCTCTAGTGTTTAGGATAGTGCTTGTGTATGGGGGTCGATAGTGCGGACTCGATGGGCCGAAGGGCCTGTTTCTGCACTGAATCTCTAAACTAAACTCACGTCGAACTTAGGATGATGATTGCATGCACACTTGTTCACCCGCAGCATTAAGGGCCTGTCCCACTTAGGCAGTTTTTTCAGCGACTGTCACAGTCGTAGCAGGTCGCCGGAGAAGCAGCAACTGGAACACACCCTACGACAATGTCTATGACAAGGTACGACAACCTACCACCTAGTCGACGTCAAGCTACCAACAACTTGTGACCCATTAGGGCGTCCACCAAAAACCACACCTACGACAACCTACGACCACACAGGTGACAACCAAAGTCAACCTATGTCCACCCGCGGCAAGTTACGACAAGCAACGGCTCTGTTGGCGACAACTGAAGACAACTGAAGACTATTCAGTCGCCGGTACCTGTCGCCGGTTGACGTAGGTAGTCACCAATGGAATTCACCAAAGTCAGCACCGGCGACAACCTACAACATCCTGGTGACTTGAGGAGACTACTCACGACCACACAGGCGTCACCTTGAGGTGATTTCACAGCAGAATGGAGATTCAAGGAACTGCAGATGAACTGCAAAAAAGACACCTATCCATGTCCTCCAGAGATGCTGCCTGACCTGCTGAGTTACTCCAGCACTTTGTATTCTATCCATCTGCAGTTCATAGTATCTCCATGATCAGGTCCAGGGAATGCATCTAACTTTACACCCTTTGAGACCTCCAGCACCAACTCTTCAATGCAGACCCTCCTCAAGTATCACTATTAACTTGCCCATTCCCTGGCATCATAGCATCATAAATACAAATATCAAATATTAATTTAACATTTCGCCCACCAGATGTGGCTCCAGACATTAATGACTTTGTTGATTTCGAAAGGGCCCTCTTCTCTCCCTCTGTTATGGAACAATGTTCAATGGATATCTGGCCCTTGGGAGGAGGAGACAATTGAAAAGAATAGAAGACATAGGTTTAAAGTGAAGGGGAAAAGATTTAATAGGAATCAGAGGGGTAACTTTTTCACAGGAAGGGTGGTGGGTGTATGGAACGAGATGCCAGAGAAGGTAGTTGAGGCAGGTACTATCGCAACATTTAAGAAACAATAGACAAGTATGAGAGGGATTAGGACAGGATTAGAGGGATATGGGCCAAATGCAGGCAAGTGGTTCGAGGGTAGATGGGACATGTTAGACATGTTGGGACGACAGATGGCACAATGGGCTAAGTGTTCGGCTGGCAACCGGAAGGTAGCCGGTTCGAATCCCACTTGGAGTGCATACTGTCGTTGTGTCCTTGGGCAAGACACTTCACCCACCTTTGCCTGTGTGTGAATGTGTGTGAATGTGTGTGAGTGATTGGTGGTGGTCGGAGGGGCCGTAGGCGCAGAATGGCAGCCACGCTTCCGTCAGTCTGCCCCAGGGCAGCTGTGGCTACAGATGTAGCTTACCACCACCGAGTGTGACTGAGGAGTGAATGAATAATGCGATGTAAAGCGCCTTGAGTATTAGAAAGGCGCTATATAAATCCCATCCATCATTATTATTATTACATGTTAGTCAGTGTGGACAAGTTGGGCCGAAAGACCTGTTTCCACGCTGTATGACTCTATGAGTAACATATAAACTCGAAAGCAAAAGGAATAACATTTAAACTCAATCTGCTCCATTTCTAAGCGGTTTCAAACCCCCTGGTCCAATTTATAATTCAGCAAATGTTTCCTTCCTAAAGTCTATTTACAAGGGAAATCCACTCTAATTTGAATCAATTTAATCCATATCGACAATCTCCTTTGCTTATTTCCTTCTTCATTTGCAAGAAAATGAGAACTGTTTATCTCAAGAGTAAATCAATACAGATTAAATAGCTCTATTTGTGTCCCATAATGTTAGTGAGTCGTGTGAGGACTGGAACACTTTGATCATTTTGTGTCGAGTGTGTTTAGCTTACACTTGTTGGGCTAGCGTTTCCTTTGAGCTTGTTTGATGAAACATAAACAATAAACAAGAACACATCAAGTTCCTGGAACAAACAGGAACACGAGAAGAAGTGATCGGGAAGACAATTGGGTTGGAACACTGGGATTCATGCCCAGAGTAAGGGAATCGAGAACCAGAGGACATAGGCTTAAGGTGAGGCGGGGGGAAGGGCCGAATGGCCTACTCCTGCACCTATTTTCTATGTTTCTATGAAGAAGGGCCCTGTCTCTGAAACATCACTCATCCATATTCTCCAGGGATGCTGCCTGACCCGCTGAGTTACTCCATCACTTTGTGTCTTTTTTGGTAAATTGGCAACTGCAGTTCCCTGTGTCTCCATCACATGGCCCTGTCATCATGCCCCTTCAACTCATTAAACATCATGCTTCTCGTTTCTTGATAGCGAGGTCACTTGGGAGCAGGCGGGGTTGTCCCCACAGCAATGATTAAAGTGGCCAGTACAGGAGGCTGTGCCTCTAATGAAGCTAATTAATTATTGAGGAAGAAGTGATTTGTTTTTAGGAACTTAGCATGTTCCAATTACCCCCATCTCCACCACCCCTCCCCAACACACACATTATCTACAACCCCACAAGGGACAAGGGATCCTGATGCTGGAGCTGATGATTAAGAAGTTAGCATTTGTTGCCGAGGTTCCAGGCAGGCTACTGTTATTCTTTTCAGAATAAGCTTCTGAAAGAAGGGAATTAAAGGATTTTATGGAGAGCTTAGAAACAGGCAGCAGATGTCGATCGCAAACCAACACTGATATAATGAGCTCCTCCTGTACCTTTGCATTGACTCTCAAACTGTACGCAGTCCCTACATTATGTAACCGCTAACTAAACAACCCTCCTATGTTAAAGAATCAGGCAGCACAGTGGCTCAGCAGTAGAGCTGTTGCCTTACAGCGCCTGAGACCCAGGTTCAATCCTGACCACGGGTGCTGTCTGGATGGAGTTTGAACCGTTCTCCCCGTGACCTGCGTAGGTTTTCTCCAGGGTGCTCTGATCCCTTATCCCAATGACGTACAGGTTTGTAGGTGAATTGGCCTCTGCAAATTGTCCCTTGTGTCTGGTCAACGTGAAATTGGTGACCTGATGGGGAAGGGCCTGTTTCCACACTGTAGCTGAACTAAAAATAGGAGCAGCACACTGGCCCAGCGGTGGATCTGCTGCCTCACAGCACCAGAGATCGGGGTTTGTTTTCCCTGTGACCGTGTGTGTTTTCTCCGGGTGCTCCGGTTTCCTCCCACATCCCAAAGACACGCAGGTTTGCAGGTTAATTGGCCTCTGAAAATTCTCCCTGGTGTATGAGTGGATGAGATAGTGGGATGACGTAGAACTAGTGTGTGTGGGTTATAGGTGATCTGTGGGGGTCGAAGGGCTTGTTTCCCTGCTGTAAGAAGGAACTGCAGATGCTGGTTTAAACCGAAGATAGACACAAAAAGCTGGAGAAACTCAGCGGGACAGGCAGCATCTGAAGAAGGGTCTCGAGCCGAAACGCCACCCATTCCTTCTCTCCAGAGATGCTGCCTGTTCCGCTGAGTTACTCCAGCTTTTTGTGTCTATGCTGCATCTCTAAACTAAACGGAACTAACTAATACTTGTATATTTAAAGAGCCAATCGTAAAGGCCCTATCGGCCAATCCTTTACCCATTGCACTTAAAATTGTTTTAATAATTATACCACTCATGCTTGGAATTACAAATACTTCAAAAGCTGTACTGACAATGGATAGGCTCCGAAAGAACCAGATTCCATCTCCCTTTCACTGCGGCCGGCCCCAGTCACTAACTCTTTTAACTCCAGTCACATCTGGGTCACATTCATCTTTGACTCACTTGGGTGATACTTGCCAGACCAGGATTCGAGCACATTTTCTTCCCAAAGAATTTAAAAGACATAGCAAATAAGTGGGGGCTAACCTTCCCTTCAGATATTGAAGATCTCATTAAAAAGAAAAGTATGGACTGACGACTTGCATTCTTTGTGAGGAAAATTGAGCCTGCACCTCATACGGTAACCCAGCTAAAGCATGCAGGTACGGATATCTGGTGCGTTACTTGGTGCTTTCCTGAAACTGGCCCTTATTTTTTGAGACGGTACAGAGGAAAGACTGATTCAGATGTTATACATTAACACTGACATCTGAAAACCTTTATAAACCGTTTCCCCTCTGATGAGAAACCACGAACATGAAATTGCTTCAGTACAAGAATCCGACTGCACAATTGTCACTGTCAAATAATCGGTGTGGAGCCCAGCAGTTTGGGCCAGCCCAAATGTGGGCACACAGGTCCCCTTGGTCAATGCTTGACCAACAGACAGATTTACTAAGTGGGAGTTAACAGGAACAATGTATGAAATTTAGTGTTCTTCATCAAGAAAGTAACTATGAAGATAACATTAATATTATGCGTACATTCCACAAGAGCCTCTCTGTTAATCCTACAGTCGCCTAACACCTTCAGAACAGTGTGCAAGCCAGATATGCGTAAGCCAAGTGCACATCTGTATTTTGACATTTAAGCAGTTTGATTGTTGTTTAGTTATTGAATGTTCACACCTCCTTTCCATAGTTTTAATTTCCTGCTTACACACACACCTTTATTCCTGCTTTTGTTGGATGTTTTAATGGGCTTTAACCTCCTAAGACCCCTCGGCTGCTTTTGGGGAGACAGATTCAGCAATAATTCAACATCAAAAAGTTCTCTCTCTTGCCATATTTTTGATATATTAGTTTTAGTTTCATTATTTCCTGATAAGGCTCCCTTGATAACTAATTATCGTTTCATTAAACCCAATCAGTTTGAAATGCACCTTATTAATATGCTAATATGTCTTTTGAAAATCATGAATCTATCTTAATAAAACTTGGAATTTATACCTCATAGCAGTTGCCGAAGGCAGTCAGCTTATCTTTAATCGCGGAGAGTCAAAGTGCTGAGATTTAACTCAATATTTGGGCAATCAGTACCTCTATGCTATTTTGCTGTTCAACCTCTACCTTATTAGTCTTTATTCATATGATGCAATAATTGGGCGGCATGGTGGCTCAACAGTAGAGTTGCTGCTTTACAGCGACAGAGACCCAGGTTCGATCCTGGCTACGGGTGCTGTCTGGACAGAGTTTGTACCTTCTCCCCGAGATCTGCGTGGGTTTTCTTCAGGAACTTCGGTTTCCTCCCACACTCCAAAGACGTGCAGGTTTGTAGGATAATTGGCTTTGGTATAATGTAAAAAATGCCCCTAGTGTAGGATAGTGTTAGACTGTGGAGATCACTGGTCGGTGTGGACTCAGTGGGCCGAAGGGCCTGTTTCTGCACTGTATCTCTAAACTAAACTAAACTTCAGTTTATATTAGGAGAAGCCAGATTATATTATCAATGACCAGACATGAAGACGTAGACTATTGATTTAAATGTTTCTGTTTATGTTAATAAGACATTCCTGTAATGCTAAGTCAAAGCAGAAGAAGCTTATTGCAAACTCTGTTGACCATTTAACTGTTCGGCAACTCTGGGAATCAAAGCTGTGTCCAACTGTTGAGGAAATAGTGTCATAGACAATGGAATCCCATAAAGCCCCTTCCTAAGACAGCCTCATAAAATGGTTTATAGTTTTCCAAAAGCACCCGTTATTCATGTTTAGTTAAGTACTGCCTCTTTAGAAGCAAACTATGAACTGAACTAAGGAGATTCACCACCTTCTGACTAAAGAAATTCCTCTTCATCTCCTTTCTAAAGCTACGTCCTATTATCCTGACCTTTTATGGCCTCTGGTCCCAGACTCTCCCACTAGTGGAAACATCCTCTCCACATCCACTTTCATAGTCATAGAGTCATACAGCATGGATACAGGCCCATCGGCCCAGTTCCGCCTGGCTGCCTTTGCACCATATCCCTCTAAACCTGTCCTATCCATGTACCTGTCTAATTGCTTCCTAGACATTGCGAAAGTACAACTACCTCCTCTGGCAGCTCGTTCTATATACCATCACCCTTTTGTGTAAAAATTATAGCCTTCAGGTTCCAATCAAATCGTTCCCCCTTCACCTTAAACCTATGTCCTCTGGTTCTCTATTCCCCTACTCTGGGCAAGAGACTCTGTGCATTTATCCGATCTATTTGGCTCACGATTTTGTACATTTCTATAAGATCACCCCTCATCCACTTGTACACCAAGGAACAGAGTCCTGGCCTGTTCAACCGCTCCCTATAGCGCAGGCTCTTAAGTCATGGCAACATCCTCGTACATCTTCTATGCATGTTCTATTCTTGAGTTAGATGTATGATTAGAATTAAGTAGTGATGAAATTTCCCAGTTCCTCGCTTCATATTGGGACTACGCTAGAATATAGTGGGCCAACAAAGTGAAGAATATGAAAAAATATCCAACTTTTCTGTAAAACGCATCTCGTGTTGTTTTCTACTTGTGAAATTTTCTACTGAGAGAAACAAAATAGGATCCCTTGTCCCGCTGTAAAAAGAATCATTTCAGATCAGACACAAAATGCTGCAATAACTCAGCGGGCCAGGCAGCATCTCTGGAGAACATGGATCGGCAATGTTTCTGGGTGGCTTTCTTCTTCAGACTCAAAAGATCACCTATCCATGTCCTCCAGAGATGCTGCCTGGCCCGCTGAGTTACTCCAACACTTTGTACCTTTTTTTTTGATAATCCAGCACCTGCAGCTGCTTGCATTTGCCTCAACTCAGATCCACAGCATTCCCCTCGGTCTCAGATATTGCACATTATAATATTTATAAAGAAAGTGGTGGGCAACGTTTATTTTTGAATGTGAATGTTTTGCGCATATTGGTGACTTCTTAATGTGACTCTGGGAATCGTTTGTTCGTTCATGAAACATAGCTTCCTTTCATATCTCATTTTAAAACTCATGTTTATTTTCTTTGGAGTTCTTAGCACTTGGGGGCTGAAATGGCTTGAGTCTTTTGGTCAGTTGAATTGTGAAATTGGGAAACTCTGATATTATGTTTGCAAAGCAACATTATCTCATTTTTCTGCAAATTGGCAATGGGTCATATTGAAAAGCAGGCACTTGCGATGCAATTTTCATATTTTCAACAGTAAGAAGTCATTTGTTACATCAAACACTATTGGCAAATTGATGTTATTATATCACCATGCAATGTTATTATATCCTCCAGTGTCTACAGGCATGCTAAGGTATTGCTGTCTTCTGAAGCTAATCTAAATTCTGTGCTGGGAGCGAGGGGAAGTGATTTTTTTTTCTTTCTCCAAGGCTTTTGTCAACACTGTTCTTGAGTTATGTATTGCAAAAATATTAATAATAAGGAAAGTGCTTCCTTTCATTTGTAAACTGCCACCTGCTTCACAACGTTTGAAGCCGCTGCTTGAAGGGATGGGTTTGTAGCTTTTGGGGTGAGGGGAGGTGAAAGGTTCCTTGAGGTGAAATCCCTTCGTCCAAGCTCATCACTGGAAGAGAAACTGCATCCGTTCTCCATCCCCGCACCTCTCTCCTGTTCGTTCCAGCTTCTCCGGTCTTAGTTTCAAACCCATTTCTTTCCTCGTGCCATTTGCTCCCTCAGTTTTGAGTTGAGTTTAATTTAGAGATACAGCATGGTATCAGGCCCTTCGGCCCACCGGGTCCACACCGACCATCTATGTTATCCCACTTCACCATTCACTCCCTACACACAAGGAGGCCAATTAATTTGCGCATCTTTGGGATACGGGAGGAAAACGAGGTCAAGGTTTCAAGGTCCCAGAGGAAACCCACGCAGTCACAGGGAGAACATGCAAACTCCACACAGACAGCATCCAAGATCAGGATTGAACCCGGGTCTCTGGTGCTGTCAGGCATCAGCTCTACCAGCTGCACCACTGTGTCACAACCTTAAGGCGACACTTAAGTTTTCTCCCCTTCCTTTAACCTCTTTGGTGTTTCATCCTGTTATTCTGCTGCCGGATGTAGCAGTCATCTCAGTCTCCTAACAAACTAGTGTCTGATCCAGAAACATTTTCTTCTCATTTTCTTTTTAACGATCTTTCCTGTTGTGTGGATTCCAGTTAACTGTATAACTAATTTTTGCTTCTGAAGTGGAGCTGCTGTTTCCAAAATGCCAATTTATTTTTTAATATCTGATTTCTAGCATTTAGAATAGTTATCATTTGAAACCATTGGCTGCTTGTGTTGTGTTTGGACAGTTTTAGCTGTATGCTTAACCCATAATCTCTCCAATGCTTGCTACTGAATCTGACTCAACACTAATGTTTGCAACAATGAACTGTGTACCCTTCCTATCACAATCTGACATCAGTCCGTGTGAAAGTATAATGGACTTCTTTATGCTGCTTTTCAGTCAACAAAAAGATCACTTTGAAAAAACAGAGTCTGTTAGCATAAAAATTAATATAAACCCATCACCTTCATTCAGTTTGCAATAACCAGCCTGATCTCCCAGTGGCTCAGCACTTCAAGATTCAAGAGAGTTTATTGTCATGTGTCCCAGATAGGACAATGAAATTCTTGCTTTGCTTCAGCACAACAGAATATAGTAGGCATGAATAATTAGAGAACAGTTCAACTCCCCCTACCATTCCGAATCCGACCTTTCTGTCCTGGGCCTCCTCCATGGCCAGAGTGAGGCCCACCGTAAATTGGAGGAGCAACACCTCATATTTCGCTTGGGCAGTTTACACCCCAGCGGTATGAACATTGACTTCTCCAATTTCAGGTCGTTCTTGCTTTCTCCCTCTTTCCCCCTCCCCTTCCCAGCTCTCCCACAGCCCACTGTCTCCGCCTCTTCCTTTCTTCTTCCCGCCCCCACCACCCCCACATCAGTCTGAAGAAGGGTCTCGATCCGAAATGTCACCTTTTCCTTCACTCCATAAATGCTGCCTCACTCGCTGAGTTTCTCCAGCATTTTTATCTACCTTTGATTTTTCCAGCATCTGCAGTTCCTTCTTAAACATTATAATTTGCTATTAGTGCAAAATGTTTAAGAACAAAAATAATGGCTAGAGAAAATACAGTCATTAATGGTTACAGTATAGCCTCTGAACGTACAAAACCTAAATATCACCCAACCAAATAAAAAGAGTTAATGGGTAAGCAGTTCAGGAAGACAACTCACCATCATCTGAAAGGTTGTAAGCGGCAGGCAATATAATACTTGTCTTGCCCGAAAAGGTCACATCCAGAAAAAAAAGTTACAAATAATAATACAGGTTGTTAAAGTCTTAGAATTGATCCAGATTGAAAAGGGGAGGTGGTGAACGACAATGCTTAGAGTCATAGAGTCATAGAGCGATACAGTGTGGAAACAGGCCCTTCGGTCCAACTCGCCCACACCGGCCAACAATGTCCTAGCTGCACTAGTCCAACTTGCCTGCGCTTGGTCCAAGCCTGCGCTACACCTGGTTTAAGGAGGAGAAATCTGATGGAATTCCTAAATGGAGTAAACTCATCGCCATCGAGGGGGTCACAGTGGCACTGCAGTAGAGTTGCTGCCTTCCTGCGCCAGAGGCCGTGATTCGATCCTGAACACGGGTGCTGCCTGTATGGAGTTTAGTCGTTCTTCCTGTGACTGACAATAGACAATAGACAATAGGTGCAGGAGTAGGCCATTCGGCCCTTCGAGCCAGCACCGCCATTCAATGTGATCATGGCTGATCATCCCCAATCAGTACCCCGTTCCTGCCTTCTCCCCATATCCCCTGACTCCGCTATTTTTAAGAGCCCTATCTAGCTCTCTCTTGAAAGCATCCAGAGAACCCGCCTCCACCATCTTCTGAGGCAGAGAATTCCACAGACTCACCACTCTCTGTGAGAAAAACTGTTTCCTCATCTCCGTTCTGAATGGCTTACCCCTTATTCTTAAACTGTGGCCCCTGGTTCTGGACTGCGTGGGTTATTCATGGGTGCTCCAGTTTCCTCCCACATGCCAACGACTTGCAGGTTTGTAGGTTGAATGGCTTTGGTAAAATTGTTATTTGTCCCTGGTATGTGTAGCGTGGTGCCGGTGCACAGTATTATCGCTGGACGGTATGGACTCGATGGGCCGAAGTGCCTATTTCCCCACTGTAGTCATATACCCCCAAAAGTCCATCTCTACGCCAATGCCCTTCCCTCTTCCAAATGTGTATCCAAGGTAAGGTCAGGGTCAGGATTGAAGTATGAAGATCTTTCCCGATGTTCCCGATGTTGGGGAAGTCCAGGACAAGGGGTCACAGTTTAAGGATAAAGGGGAAATCCTTTAGGACCGAGATGAGAAAAACATTTTTCACACAGAGAGTGGTGAATCTGTGGAATTCTCTGCCACAGAAGGTAGTTGAGGCCAGTTCATTGGCTGTATTTAAGAGGGAGTTAGATATGGCCCTTGTGGCTAAAGGGATCAGGGGGAATGGAGAGAGGGCAGGTACAGGATACTGAGTTGGATGATCAGCCATGATCATATTGAATGGCGGTGCAGGCTCGAAGGGCCGAATGGCCTACTCCTGCACCTATTTTCTATGTTTCTATGTCTCTGTAGACAGAGGGCCTGCATTCACTCTCATGAACAGGCACGATTTCGAGGAGCTTCTGGAGGGACTGACGAGAGAGGGGAGTGAATGTCTCTGGAGTCAAGATTCAGCAAGGTGTGAAATTCAGAAGGGGAGAAATTGTTCTTAAAAATAGTTCATCTTAAGTCTTCAAATCATTTAAAATGGGTTCAGGGGAACATTTCTTTGATTTACAGCAGAACTGTAAACTATTCACTTCTGTTGATCATCTATATTTGTGGGTTATATCGGTGACGTAACAAAACTGGGCAGGGGGATCAAATAATAAAAAGTAATCATTTTGGGAGATTGGTTTATTTTCATCCGTCACCATGAGAACACACAATTTGCATTAGCCATCAATTCACATCCAATAGATTAGATTTGAAAACTGATACCCAGAAAATGGGAAGAATAAAAGCTGGATCAACTTTCAGTTTTCAATTGATCTCATTATAATTGCATGAGGTTTGGTTGAGTTCCAGTCTGCACCTGAAATGACCAGCACAAACAATGTAGGATCAAAGCATTGCCGTCAATGGGATGTTTAGAGATAAAGCATGGAAACAGGCCCTTCGGCCCACTGTCCCATTCACACTACCTTTATGCTATCCCACTTTTCCATCCACTCCTTCCACGTTAAGGGCAATTTACAGAGGAGGCCAATTAACCTACAAACGCACGTGTCTTTGGGATGTGGGAGGAAACCGGATCACCCAGAGAAAACCCACACGGTCACAGGGAGATCGTGCAAACTTCACGTGGGCAGTCCCCGAGGCCAGGATCGTGCTCTGGTCTCATGTGCTGTCAGGCAGCAGTTCTACCTGCTGCGCCATTGTGCCGATCATCATCAACGTGCCAATGTCCACAATGGAGAAAAAAAGAGGAGAAACTCTACTGAGCTGAGGGTGACAACCTATGACAACCTTCAACAGCAAAATTGTCGCCACTGTCGCCAAAAATGTTTCAACTTGCGGAAAATTTTGCAGCAGTCGCCTGCCGTCGCCCAAAAAATCACCTAAGTGGGACAGGCCCCTAAAGATAACAATACATTGTCACTGTGTTGTGGTAGTCTAATCTGATGGGCCCCACGTCTTAAAGTGTCCCAAGCCACTTGACAATACAGACTTGCAAGGAGCTGGGTATTGCAGTATCTTACGCCAGGATCCATAATACAGAGATGTTGTGATCATTGTCAGTGATGGCTCTCAACTACAGCGCAGCACTTAAGACAATGGTGGATTTTTGGTTCCAAAACTACAGTGTCTCAGTGAGGACTCATTACTTCACTTGGAAGGTGCAAGATAGAACATGGCAAATCTCTGTGTGTTGTTCTCTGTATTGAAGAGGGTCTTTTGTACTCGGCACTAGTATGTTCTCACTGGATAGCATGCAGAACAAGCATTTAGCTGTATCTCTGTACACATGACAATAAATAAATTCCACTGACTAAATTAGATATTGTCGGTTGTACAATAGTTGCTCCAGTTTCCATCAATAAGGTAGAAATGATCTTTGTGTGTGTTCTTGACATAATTACATGTGAGAATAAAGATAGAAAAACAACAGCTGAATGAAGGTGATGCAGAAAAGATGGCAGCCAGTCCAATTTCCTAATGGCAACAGCTTCACTGGACATAAGCACTACCAGGGGCGGTAGACTTGCTGTCTTACAGCGCTGGAGACCCGGGTTCGATCCTGACTAAGGGTGCTTGTCTGTACGGAGTTTGTATGTTCTCCCCGTAACCTGCGTGGGTTTTCTCCAGGATTTTGGGTTTCATCCCACACTATGAATACGTACGGGTTTGTAGGTTAATTGTTTGGTATAATTGTAAATTGTTCCTAGTGCGTGTAGGATAGTGTTAGTGTGCAGGGATCGCTGGTCGGCACGGGCTCGATGGGCCGAAGGACCTGTTTCCATGCTGTATCTCTAAACTAAACTAAAAATAAGCACTAATGTATTAAAACCTGCACGGACTGTTTTTTGCTCATTCTTTACACATAAGAAAAGGGGTACAAATGCTGCAATAGACAATAGACAATAGACAATAGGTGTAGGAGTAGGCCATTCGGCCCTTCAAGCCAGCACCGCCATTCAATGTGATCATCCCCAATCAGTACCCCGTTCCTGCTTTCTCCCCATATCCGCTATTTTAAGAGCCCTATCCAGCTCTCTCTTGAAAGCAACCAGACATGTTATTCACTTGCTGCTTTTGATTCCTCACTTAATCTTGGGTAGTCTCATCCTTCATTGCTTCAATTATCTGAGCATCTGGAACTGACCTGAATCTTTCTGAAGGAAATCAAGTAAAGAGGAAGAAGCGGCTGACCCCAACCCCACTGAGGCTCAAGAGCTTAGGATTCTGCCTCCATTTTTCGACAGAGCTGATAAAATATTAAAGCTGTAAATAGAATTAAAAAAAGGTTTTTGAGCCTCGGGCAATTCCAGGATTAGATCTGACGATGCTCTGGAATTCTACTCTTAAAATAAGTTAACGCTTTCATCTCCACTACGAGGTACGCTGTTACCTAGGTGACAAGTACTTTCCAAGAGGATTGCCTTTTGTTATTTGATAGTGCAGCTTCAGAATGGGGTATGGTTCAGGTTTTAGTCTTTGTTGTAATGTATATCTATCACTCCTGCAAAGAGGAAGGGAGCAACGACAAGGGCTAGGGTTGGCTAGCATGGTTCATTTTTCACCGGCAAGGTAGAATTTAACATGAGCCACCACCACTACTTCAAATGGAAATAGTTGAATTTAGAGAGGAATTGTTGCTTTAAATGAGCAACAAGAAGAGAGCAGGCAGGAACTGCTCATTTTTGAACAATAGATGACGGTCACAGAAGAGAAAATAGATTTGCAGCCAGCATAACCAAGTAGTGGAAGATAGACACAAAATACTGGAGTAACTCAATGGGAGAGGCAGCATCTCTGGAGAAGGGTCTCGACCCGAAACGTCACCCATTCCGTCTCCCCAGAGATGCTGCCTGTTCCGCTGAGTTACTCCAGCATTTAACAAGATACAAGATCCATTTATTTGTCACATGAACCAATTGGTACAGTGAAAATTTGTGTCTATCTTCTGGGTAAACTAGCGTCTGCAGTCCCTTCCTATACAAGTCGTGGAAGATTTCATTTCAATTGGTATAATTTGAAAGGTGTGCATTTCCCTCAATTTTTCTTGCTACTTCCCAAGTAATAAACTGGAGATCTTCCCAAAACATCTCATCCCATCCTAAAGGACGAGCTGTAAATTGCAGAACTCAAAGTGATGTTGGTCCATTCCCTTTGTTGTCACTGGTCACAGCAAACTTGATGTGAAGCATAAGCTCAAAACTAATTGGCCAAGTGGGAGAATTAGCTCGATCAGGAAGAACATCCGTTTCTTGATTGTGATCTGAGGAATGTCCATTCAAAATTCAAACAAATCCATTTAGAAACAAAACGAGAAAATAACCAACAACATGCTCTCCACACACATCTGTCAATTCATGCCAGGGGGCCAAATGCTCCATCGGCCATTATAAGAAGCATCAAACAGACCAACATTGTGAGTAGGGAGAAACTGCAGATGCTGGTTTAACCCGAAGATAGATACAAAAAGCTGGGGTAACTCAGCAGGTCAGGTAGCATCTATGGAGAAAAGGTGGCCCATTGTGGGCTCCACCTTTCTTCAGTCTGAACCCCGAAAAGTCACCTATTCCTTTTCTCGAGAGATCCTGTCAGACCCTCTGAGTTACTCCAACGTTGTAAATTGTTTCTGATAATTCAGGCGCAAGGAACTGCAAATGTTGGAATTTTCAGCAAAACTGGTGCTAAAGAGGAACTCAGCTGGTCACATTACAATCAATCTGGAGATGGGTCCCTTCCGAACGACTGCCGACAATGGTACAGCGGTAGAGTTGCTGCCTTACAGCACCAGAGACAAGGGTTCGATCCTGACTACGGGTGCTGTCTGTACAGTTTGTACATTCACCCTGTGACCAAGTGGGTTTTCTCCAGATGCTCTGGTTACCTCCCACATTCCAAAGACGTGCAGGTGTGTAGGTTAATTGGCTTCTGTAACTTGCAACTAGTCTGTAGGAAGTGAACGTAGAACGACATAGAACTAGTATACGGAGTGATGGTTGGTGGCCGTGGGCTCGGTGTTGAAAGGCCTGTTTGTATCTCGAAACTAAACATCCTCCCCACAGATGATGCCTGACCCTCCAGTTCTGTTTTTAAACTGATAATTAATGTGCCCGAGTAATTGTTCCTACATTGCTTGCTGAGACCTGTCCCATGGCACCCTTAATTACTATTCACCTTATCACAACAACAACCGCCATTTCTGAAGAACATGCCTGGCTTTGTCTTTTCTACTCAATGGGAAGATGATACCAACTGCTGAGATGTGGTTATATGTTGTCTGATTCTAGCCACATCATGTTAAATGGAAGGTCTATTCAGAATGCAAACCTTTGTCAGTTATTCACACCATCAACATATCCTCTACAGAAGGAACTTAATAGAAATGCAAAACTTAAAACCATGACTCAAACTAACACCACAGCTTTAGCAGATCACAGCTTTAGATCACAGCCCAACAAATATCAAGTAAGTGATTTTGGAAGCTTCATTCTGTCTGATTGTCAGGACAGAAGAGCATAGAAGACGGTACATAAAAATGCTGGAGAAACTCAGCGGGTGCAGCAGCGTCTATGGAGCGAAGGAAATAGGCAACGTTTCGGGCCGAGACCCTTCTTCAGACTGGAAGACAGTGTGTTCATGAGCTTTGGCTGAATGCCTCGACATGATTCAGAGTGAACCATTGACCTGCCAGGTTCTGACTGGAGAGCTACATCGTGGAAACAGGCCCTTCAGCCCACCGAGTCCACATTGACCATCGATATCCCCATGCACTCATGCTATCCCACACACTAGTGACAATTTACTGGTCTCTCCCAACCGGGACATTTTTTCCTGCATCTAGCCTGTCCAATCCCTTAAGAATTGTATGTGTTTCTATAAGAATCCCTCTCATCCTTCTAAATTCCAGTAAATATAAGCTCAGTTGATCCATTCTTGTCCATGCCACCAAAATGGATAACCTCACATTTATCCACATTATACTGCATTAGCCGTGCATCTGCTCACTCACCTAACCTATCCAAGTCACCCAGCAGCCTCATAGCATCCTCCTCGCAGCTCACACTACCACCCAGCTTTGTGACATCCACAAACTTGGAGCTGTTGCATTTAATTCCTTCGTCTAAATCGTTAATATATATATATTTTAAATAACAATAGCAATAACAATTGTCCCAGCAATGAGGAGTCACTGCCTGCCATTCTGAAAAGGACAGATTAATTCCTACTCTTCGCTTCCTGTCTGCCATAAAGTTCCCTATCCGTCAATACCCTAGCCCAATACCATGTGCTCTAATTTTGCACACTAATCTCTTGTGTGGGATCTTGTCAAAGGCTTTTTGACAGTCCAGATACAACACATCCACTGGCTCTCCCTTATCCATTCTACTTGTTACATCCTCAAAGAATTCCAGATTAGTCTTTCCCCTTCATAAATCCATGCTGACTTTTGTGGTCGAAATAGACTTTATAAAATAACCCCAAGAGCTGCTCTTTGCTGAGCTCTGCATCCTCAGTAAAACTCAGGATGCCAATATTTGGGAAATCCTTTCTGGAGAACAAAACTAAACCTTCCAACCATCATCGAAGTTAATACAGACAGGATTGTTAGCCACATTGTTATTGCATTTACCATGAATGGTCTCAGCCAAGAATAGAGTAATGTAGGAAGATGAACAGAGGGAAGATGTACTCGTATTGACTTCCTGCAATATTTCTATTGTGCAGCTCGCCATCTTGACTGGAACATTGAGTCTTTTTGAGATTTTGGAAAATGGTGAGTGATTCAATACAGAATGGAACATAAGATGCTTGAAAGTAATCTTCTTTATTCACACGTTCATCAGCTCTAGGAACAGAATTTGGCCACTCAGCCCATTGTCTATGCCACCATTCAATCATGGCTGATCGATCTTTCCTTTTCAACACCATTCTCCTGCCTTCACCCCATAACCTTTGACAACCGTACTAATCAGGAATCTGCCTTAAAAATATTTTGTGGTCATTTCAATGAACATACTGCACTCTCAAAACAAACTTTGCACATTTTTGCATATTCTCGTCACCTTAGCACAGAGAGACATGACCAGTATCAACTCTGAAGCTTAGGACCATTTAACATAACTAGTCTGAAGAGGTAGACACAAGGAACTGCAGGTGCTGGTTAATACACAAAATGACACAAAGGGCTGGAATAAAGTTAGCAGGTCAGGCAGCAAATCTGGAGAATATGGATAGGTGACGTTTTGGGTCAAGACCCTTCTTCGGATTGATTGTAAGGGGGGGAGAGGATAGCTGGAAAAGGGGAGAGGAAGGACAAAACGTGGCAGGTCACAGGTGTGAGACATGATTGAAGAGGTGTGAAGCCAGAGGGAGGAAGGTAGTGGGGGGGGGGGGGGGGAGAGGGGTAGAGAAGAAATAGGTGGTGGTCCAAGTGAGGCACAGGGGAGGGGAGAGGGAGAAAAGTGGGAATGTGGGAGAAAGGGGCATGGGGAAGATGAGGGGGTTAGTTGGAGATTGGGGGATTCAGATCCCAATCCAAAAAACTCACCTCTCCATGTTCTTCAAAAATGCTGGCTGACCCATTGCAATTCCACATATCTGTGGAATTCTCTGCCACAGAAGGTAGTTGAGGCCAGTTCATTGGCTATATTTAAGAGGGAGTTAGATGTGGCCCTTGTGGCTAAAGGGATCAGGGGGTATGGAGAGAAGTCAGGTATGGGATACTGAGATGGATGATCAGCCATGATCATATTGAATGGCGGTGCAGGCTCGAAGGGCCGAATGGCCTACTCCTGCACCTATTCTCTATGTTTCTATTACTGCAGCACTTTGTGTCTTTTATTTTGAAAGCCAGCATCGGCAGTTCCTTGTGTGTTGATAACTAGCTAAATGCTGTTTATGACAGAAGGGGAATTACTACTGTATGCGCTGACTTACAAGAACAGAGCCGATTCCAAAAAGTGCAGAAAAAACGTACACAGGCAATTTGTGGTGGAGTAATTATGGCGTATCTTTTGTCAGCAAAAAATTCCAAGTTTCTGACAGTTATAAATGCCAACAACTAAACTTCTTTCAATATGTCACATTAATCACGCAAGCAGCCAAATAAAACACTTGGCTCCAATAAGCATTATTCTTAAATATACTGGCGGCAACCTTGTTGTCATCAGTCTTGCCTGATATTGTGCTGCTGTCTTTGTTATGCAGCTTATTTTAGGTTATTCATGTTTGCTCAGCGCAATTAATTGATCCATGCCCAATTTCTCTTCTTTCCTGCACCCAAGATATTTTGCAGGATGATAAATTAACAGCCACTAAAAGAGGAAAAAAAAAAAATGCAAGGTACCAATAATTCTTTTTACCGAGTTGTTGTAATGTTCTTAACACATTAAATGATTCCAAAGTTGTTGCTGGATCATTTTGATGATTTATTTTGCTCATTTCCTGACTCATTTGGAGGTTTATTTTTCATGTGCATCACTTGGAATTGATTAAAATCTAAGCAAATTGATTTTGATCCAAGCTCCAACTGCACCTTGGGGCGTGGAGGATGAGAACGGAATATAGAGGGCAATTTCAGTCACCACATCGTAAAGTGGAGGCAAAAAAAGTCACAAGGACAGCACTTGAAATAAAATTCTCAGCAGTAAAGGACAAATAGTCTAGGCATAGGAAGGAAATGCAGATGCTGATTTAGACAGACACAAAAAGCTGGAGTAACTCAGTGGGTCAGACAGCATCTCTGGAGTTACACAAAAATGCTGGAGAAACTCAGCGGGTGCAGCAGCATCTATGGAGGGAAGGGGATATCCCTTCGCTCCATAGATGCTGCTGCACCCGCTGAGTTTCTCCAGCTTTTTTGTGTTGTCCTGAGACATGTTGAGTTCCTCCAGCACTTTGGGTCTATTTTTGTAAACCAACATCTGCTGTTCCGTGTATCTATAAATGTACTGGACAATTGTAACCATATTCGTTTATTACAATTTTATTGAACTCTTATAAAATGGTAAAATGCGAAGGCTGAAACAGTCTGTTACATTTAAGGTAGACAAAAATGCTGGAGAAACTCAGTGAAGGAAATAGGCAACGTTTCGGGCCGAAACCCTTGGGTTTCGGCCCGAAACGTTGCCTATTTCCTTCGCTCCATAGATGCTGCCGCTCCCGCTGAGTTTCTCCAGCATTTTTGTGTACCTTCGATGTTCCAGCATCTGCAGTTCCTTCTTAAGCATCTCTGGAGTGATGTTTCGGGTCGAGACCCTTCTTCAGACTGAGAGTCAGGGGAAAGGAAACCAAGAGATATAGACGGTGATGTGGAGAAATATAGAACAAATGAATGAAAGATATGCAAAATAATACGTATGATAAAGGAAACAGGCCATTGTTAGCTGTGTGCTAGGTGAGAATGAATACAGATAATGAGACTCACTAAGATGGCTTTGAAGCTTTGAAGCTGGTACGACGGGTGGGGGAGGATGGAGAGAGAGGGAATGAAGGGGTTACTTGAAGTTAGAGAAATCAATAATTCGTACCACTGGGTTGGTGTGCCTCCTGATGGGGTCATAGAACCATACAGCACGGAAACAGGCCCTTCAGCCCAACTCGCCCATGCTGACCAAAATGGATTGTTAGTTGAACTCCAGCCTCTGATGGGATTAAATCCATTATAACAACTGCAGTGCAAGGACTTCCTTGCCAAGTTTCATTGAGAAAACATCAGGGGATCAGAAAGTACAGGGAGATAGCTTTTGCTACATCAGCTTGATTGGTTATGAAAAGCCAAGTTCCAATTCGAAGCAATATTAAACCAAGAAGGCTGAAATAATCTAGCACGGAATGAATCTGAAACCTAATTTGAAATCTACCTCTTCAATAATTTGGCTACAGTCTGTCCTACCATTGAATAAAACCTAATTCTGTTCTTTTGCCAGTTCTCCCCATTGTATGCGATTGGTTATTTAATATCCAATTAAAAAATGAACAATTTCCAACCAAACAATTTGTAAATGAATCACTATATATATCACATGAAAAATTGTTCGCTGACATATATATAATAAACCAATTGAAATTATTAACATACTTTGAAGTGTGAATTGATTGCTTTTTGACAGCTGTTTTTATTTCTATTTTGTAAATATGCCAAGATTATTACATGGTGTAACTGTGACCAATAAAACCCAATGCGATTCCTTTCAAAAAGTACATTTTTTGAAAGGGTAAATTGGTCCGGTGCGGAATTCTGACTGAAGCTTGAACCCAGGATTAGATAAATAGTTATGTTCTATAATCTACAGACCTATCTCCACAGTTGTATTATTGGTAAATGATTCTATTCTTTTTTTTCATGTTTTTTTCCTTCTCTCTCCCTATCTATAAAAAACATAACAATAAATAAATAAATAAATTAAAAACTCATGCGATTCCAAGTTGTTTGATAAAACGTGAATCATGTGCAAATAAAATTCAATGGAAATTAAATTTAACACATTTATCATCTATAGATGGTTTGATCCATTATTATTGACAATATATTGACCACCCAATGACCCTCCTGTGCTGCCGTGTTTTCTTTGAGATTCAATATCCTTCAATCAATACGCCTTCTGGAGGTGCCACCGCGGCAGACGCCTTCCGGAGGTGCCGCTGAGAAGCCGAGGCTGGAACCTCGTAGCCCGGAGCCTCGCGGACTGCAGCCTCGCTGGTCAGAGGTGGAGCATCGCGGGTCGACGAAGCCCGTGTCCAGCGGTGCCTGGATCTGCAGAGCCCACGGCTGGGGCCTGGGTCGGCGCCACGGAGGTGTCCAGAGATGACCCGGCAGCGTTAATGGAGAGGTCGGTGCGGCGGTCGATGATGGCGCCAACTGATGGGCAAGGGCGGCCACGTGGCATTGAGGGCGCCACTGCCGGGGAAAGGAACAATGGAGGACCCGATGTGGGTGGACCGCCATGTGGGAAGGGGACGAGCAAAGGGGAAACTGGTGTGGGTAGGGATTTGTAAATTTGTTAGCGCCCTTTATTTGCAAGCTAAGAATTTCACTGTGACTTGTCACATGTAACAATAAAGTATTCAAGTCAATTCAATTCTTCCTTGTGGAGTATGGAGGAGGTTTGTAAATCATTTAGGAAACTTGCTTATCATTCCCAGTCCCATCGGGAAGCTTTCAGCGGGTCAGGCCGCATCTCTAGAGAGAAGGAATGGGTGACGTTTCGGGTCGAGACCCTTCTTCAGACTGCCTCCACTGTTGCACCATGGTGCCGCCCAAATAGGAAGTATACAGTATGAATAAGTGGGGTACACACAGTTTGCTGGTGATTATAATGTCCATCCACGACCACTGTTACTGCAGCCACTGCCACTAGTCCCCCATCCCTTGCCATTCTTTGCCAGCATCACATTCAATTGCTGCTTCAAGTCATGTCAAATTGCATGGTTAATCCCCTGTGATTTTGAAGGATGTCTCAACAATAGGATTGATATCACTATGGCTGAGCTTTCCCTCTTTAAGTTGTTTAGTTGACTTTGTTCCAGAAATTTATTTTTTTTAATAAACCATAGTAGCGATTTTCGCACCGATCAATGAATTAGCCAACCTCACTAATGCAAAACAAATGTGATTTGCTTTCCCTAATGCACAGCTCTCAAGAAACTACATCTGCTGCTGCTGCATTTGGAAGCTTTTGTGCTCATCAACTTCAGCTGGAATTGAAATCTTTTCCAAATTCCCTTTGCTCCAGTGTCAGCAATACATTTATATGGATCAATATTACATCATTTAAACTTTCCCGAAGGTTTTCATGACTTCAAAATAAATCTCCTTTCTCCCATTATCAATAGAAAAGAAATCTTGGAATTCACTGCTTAATTTCAGTGTGTGATTACACTGACCACAGAACTGTCAAATTCAAGAAGGCAACCCCCTCCCCCCCCCCCCCCCCCCCCCCCCTCCCCCCCCCCCTCCCTCCCCCTGAAGGGCATTAAGTGGTGGGCATCGCAAGCCTGGCTTGCTGGAAATCTGAAAAAAACTCAGCGAATGCTGGATTTATCAAGCTTATGAGATACAAAAGCAGAAGTGGGTCCTACAGCTCCATGTAGACACAAGAGGCTGCAGACACTGGATTTTGTTTTAAACAGCATGGAAACACGCACTTTGGGCCACCGAGCCCAAGCCGACCATCGATCACCCCAGCCTACACTAGTTCTGTGTTCTTCCACTTTCTCAACATTAGGGACAATTTTACAGAGGCTAATTAAACTACAAACCCGCACGTCTTTGGGACATGGGAGGAAACCGGAGCACAGGGAGGAAACCAGAGGAATTCCACCCAGTCACGGGGAGAACGTGCAAACTCCACACACACAGCACCCAAAGTCAGGATCGAACTCGGGTGCCTGCGGTGAGAGGCAGCAGTTGAGTACCAACTGAGTAAAAAGTAAATTCCTGGAGGAACTCAACAGGTCCGGCAGCATCTGTGGAGGGGAATGGGCAGACGATACCTAGTGTCGGGGCCCTACATCAGTTTCTCTCTAATCGGGACCGGTTCCAACCTGAAACATCGTCTGTCCATTTCCCTATTTCCCTAGAATACTAAGCTGGAACACTAACTGCAGTTATTGTCTCCAGGGAGGCTGCCTGACCCACTGAGTTACTCCGGCACTTTGTGTCCATCTTACACTAACTATTTATTTCCCCTGTACTGCAGAGTGTTTCCAGCGTTTATCGGCTTTATTTCAGATGTCCAGGACTGACTATATTTTTGCATTTATTAATTTGTTGTCCTTCATGCTTGTAAGGCAGAATCTATATTTTGGAACGGGTTCAAGAAGGTGGCTCACCACATTTTTTTCAAAGACAGTAATGAATGAGCAATAAATGCTGCTCAGGCCAGGAATGCCCAGGTCCCTGATAAATGAATAAATAGCAGACCCAGACCACTGTGACTTCTTCCCCAGCCTCTTGAAAAGCCTTTCACAATTCACATTTTGTGCTGCATTCAGCAAAGTTAGAACAAACTATGTTCATCAATCTAACGATACTCCTCAATCAGCTCATTAATGGGAATTTCTCCTCTGCGGCCACCAATTTTCCCATCAACGCTGGGACTCTGGGACTTAATTTGATTTTCAAGCAATCTCAGCGTACAGGATACAAATAAGCACTTCACAAGCTAATAAGCTGGACGATTGCCCATCCATAATGAAGAGCCTCTTGGGATTATTGGGAGAGGGAGTGGGGGCAGTGTAGGCTGGTGGGTAGCGCTCGGATGGTGGGGACGGGTTGGTGGTTTCTGAAGAATACAGTGTGCCAATTCAGTTTCTCACGGATTTTCTGGAATCCCATATTGCTGAATGCATTAGGGCTAAGAGTTATTTTTCAGTTCAGTTCAGTTTTTTGCTTAAAAGGTAAAGATTGATTGGTCTGCATGAATTTGTAGCTACACCGTTTTCAGTGAAAATGTACAGCAGGCAGCTCAGATATTGTGTAATCTAACTTGAGTGTAGGTGAGTCTGAAGAAGGGTCCCAACCCAAAACATCACCCATCCTTTTTCTCCAGAGAGGCTGACTAACCTGCTGAGTTACTCCAGCACTTTGTGTCTATCCTGAGTGTAGGTGGCAGATAGTCCCTGGCATGATCTCCACAGAATTCAGACAAGTAAAGTTATAAGTACATCTTACCCCAACCACTCAATGTACCCCTATCAAAGCAACATTTAACTCATCAATGATTGCTGGATTGATAATTATTCTTGCTATAATTGTAGGAAGGAACTGCAGATGCTGGTTTAAACCATAGACAAAAAATCAGCAGTAACTCAGCAGAACAGGCAGCATCCCTGGATAGGAGGAATGGGTAACATTTAGGGTTGAGACCCTACTTCAGATGCTACATTTAAGATGATAAGAGAGAAAGAATACGTATTTATATAGAATTCTTCAATGGAAGAGCTATCTACCCTTCTATATGTTTTCACTGTAAATGATGTTACTGCAAATTCAAACATACCAATCATTTTTAGTTTATAATCAAAAATAAACTTTAGCCCGAATACATACAGCAAAATTAAATTGTCAAGCTGGAAAGAGTGCAGAGATGATTTACGAGGATGTTGCCAGAACTCTAGAACCTGAGATATAAGGAGAGGTTGAGCAAGCTAGGACTATTCCTTGGAGTGCAGGAGAATGAGGGGTGATCTTATAGAGGTGTACAGAATTATGAAATGAATAGATCGGGTAAACACACAGAGTCTCTTGCCCAGAGAACCAGAGGACAAAGATTTAAGATGAGGGGGGAAAGATTTAATAGGAACCTGAGGGAAACGTTTTTACACAAAGGGTGGTTGGTGTATGGAACGAGCTGCCAAAAGAGGTAGTCAAGGCAGGTTGTAACTTTTAAGAAACATTTAGACAGGTTCGTAGGTGGGCTAGGTTTAGAGGGATACGAGCCAAATGAAGGCAGGTGAAATGAGTGTAGATGGGGCATGTTGGTCTGTGTGGACAAGTTGGGCCAAAGGGCCTGTCTCCACTCAGACTATGACTCTGCAGAAAATGAGTAGGAAACTGAATCATGATGACACTGGCTAGAAGGTGATAAATGATCAGGTGGACGGTGTTGGTGGCCTGAGTAGAGGCTTTCATACTGGCCAAGTTGACCAAGGAGTTGATCATATTATTCTTTAAGATTGCTCCATATAATATTTTGCTTTCATCTGAAATGGCTGAAGGAGTCTTGGTTTCACGTCTCACCCAAAAGAATGCATCTGCACACGTACAGGTCTCTCTGAGTACCGCACAGCAGTGAATATTATTTTCTTAAATGACCTCGTTGTACTGTGGAGACTCTTTCAGTTAGAAGCGTCATGCAATGTGCTGGGATACCTGGAACGTTGAATGAGCCCATTTATATTGCAGAAGCAAGTCTGACGGCTGGCAGTGATGGAAAAACAGGCGACTGCACCCAATTTTAACTTTCCCTTTCTGGCTTCCAATTTTCCCTGATGTTGGGAAGAAGGTTGCTGAACCAAAGATTGTAGTAGTCTTTGCACAATGCAAGCAGTGATGTTCACAGTGGCTGCAGTCTCACCAACATTAAATTATTCATTCACATGGATTCTAATTTTAGATTTTCCCATCCACCTGAATGCATACAAAAAGGTTTAGATCCATTATCGAGTGAGAGTTTTTAAGTCATTTCTTCACTTGATACAAATTAATAAGCACTTTAAAGGCAAATTTAGTTGTCGTTTAAAGATAGAGTACAGAAACAGTCCCAAGTCCACGCCAAGCATCGATCACCAGCTCACACTAGTTCTATGTTATCCCGCTTTCCCACTCACTCCCTACACAATAAGGGCAATTTAAAGAGGCCAAGTAACCTACAAACTGGGGTCAAGGAAACAGCGATCACGTCCCGGCCCTGTTTCCACCGATCTCTCCACCATCGCGCACAAGAAGCACAAGACGCAACAAGACGGACGCCATTGTATGCTGATGCCGAGACGTGTGTTCAGCTCTGGCTGAACAACTTCTAATCTTATGTGTAAACTCGATAAGAAAAAGACCTACAAACTCACATGCCTTTGGGATATGGGAGGAAACTGGAGCACCCTAGATGAAACCCAAGCATTCATAGGGAGAACTTGCAAACTCCACACATACGGCACATGAGGTCTGGATCAAACCTGGGTCTCTGGCGTGTGAGGCAGCAGCTCGACCAGCTACACCACGGTGCCCCCCTTTATTCAATACCATTTAGATATAGAGTGCAGGGGGAGGGTATAGTCCTCGTTGGACACACTCTACTGGAAAGAGCAGAAACTGTAGCAGAATGCAATGGCATTCCAGAGAGCATTTGTAAAAGACTAAAAGTCCAAATTAATTTCATTTCTTTCTGAGATTAGCAATAATTTCTGTGGCTATTGTTCAATTGATCTAGGGAAGTAGAGAGGAAAATCCCAGAGCTAATCTGATGAACCTTGAAACATTAACTCTGCTTTTCTCTCCACATATGTTGTTTGACTTATTGCGCTTTAACTGGCAGCAATTGTTTGCTTTTCCACTTGAGTTTAGACCAACAGTGTTGATGAGATTGAGGAATCAGAGAGTAATTGATGAGTAACTCGTTATAATGGAGGACCATTCAAAAAGGAATGTATGTTACACAGAAGTTTTCGTTCCCAATCCCATGCTTTGTCTGACCATTCATTGAATAATGCACTGACCCCCTTCATAGAAACATAGAAACATAGAAAATAGGCGCAGGACGAGGCCATTCGGCCCTTCGAGCCAGCACCGCCATTCATTGTGATCATGGCTGATCAGCCCTAATCAATAACCCATGCCTACCTTCTCCCCATATCCCTTGATTCCACTAGCCCCGAGAGCTCCATCTAACTCTCTCTTAAATCCATCCGGTGATTTGGCCTCCACTGCCCTCTGTGGCAGGGAATTCCACAAATTCACAACTTTCTGGGTGAAAAAGTATTTTCTCACCTCGGTCTTAAATGGCCTCCCCTTTATTTTAAGACTGTGGCCCCTGGTTCTGGACTCGCCCAACATTGGGAACATTTTTCCTGCATCTAGCTTACCCAGTCCTTTTATAATTTTATATGTTTCTATAAGATCTCCCCTCATCCTTCTAAACACCAGTGAATACAAGCCTAGTCTTTTCAATCTTTCCTCATATGACAGTCCCGCCATCCCAGGGATCAATCTCGTAAACCTACGCTGCACTGCCTCAATCACAAGGATGTCCTTCCTCAAATTAGGAGACCAAAACTGTACACAATACTCCGGATGTAGTCTCACCAGAGCCCTACACAACTGCAGAAGAACCAGTTTACTCCTATACTGAAATCCTCTTGTTATGAAGGCCAAAATTCCATTAGCTTTCTTCACTGCCTGCTGTACCTGCACGCCAACTTTCAGTGACTGGTGTACAAGGACACCCAGGTCTCGCTGCACCTCCCCCTTACCTAACCTAACCCCATTGAGATAATAATCTGCCCCCATTGTTTTTGCCACCAAAATGGTTCAAATGGCACTTTCATTTGATGGCACAATAAGGTGAATGTTTGTTCCACAAGTGATGGGCCGAATGGCCTAATTCTGCTCCTAGAACTTACAAACTTTTACGTACTTTTCCAACTTCTCCCCGTGATCCAATCCCACCCAAAAAATCAATAAGTTTTTTTCCTTCGCTGTTAATTATTGAAAGAGAATGAGTACATTAGCTAATGTAGAGAATGAGTTAATTATTGAATGAGATTGAGGACAATCATGGCACACCCGATAAACAGTTCCCCAGGTGAAACACTTGGAAATATTATGGAGAAAAGTACACTTTAAATGCTTTGACAGAGGCATTCACCCCTGCTTAATGAAGGTGGTGACACATTTGGAAGATGTCATGAAATTACCCACAGTTGATGACTGAAAATCTCTGCAGGTTAAATCAAAAGTCTCTCAACACACAATATACCTTTGCTTTGGTCCAGTTTGGTTATTATTGTAAATATTCAAATTAACTCCAGCGCAAATAAAATGCACTATTAACTTTTTGGGATCACTGGATAGGTTAATTCAATAGATTAATATTTATATTAGCTAACACTAAATAATTTTAAATGTGGATATCAATTAATATTTAGAAACCGTGGCAAAGATTACCTTTTTATTTTGCATGCAAACGCCATCTGAAGCTGCCTCAAGATAATGTGGAAATTAAAGAACAGGACTAAACACAAATGGGATAATTAGTTAATCAATATAGATTTCACTAAATGAACAGGATGTCTTAATGACGCTAGAGAATGTAATGGTAATGAAGTCACTATTACATGGGTAAGGCTGATAAGCAACTATCATTGGGGAAAAGAGGCCCATAGGGAAATTAGTTCCATGTTGATTTTCATCAGAAGTGCCTACATTATGTGATTATTTTCTAAACTCCCCAAAACAGAATTAGATGGTGACTTTCTTGAATCATCTGCAGATTTTGTTATTTTACATGGGTTTCTTAGTCATCTCTCTATCTATACAGTATATTACTAAAACTCTCATCTTGTTTGTTTGCATATATGTGTGTGTGTGTGTTCCCGAAACTCCGCTCAAACGGTACACGATAGTACTATAATTGTAGGCCCACCGTACTCACCATTGTCCTGTGATGTGCATAAGCCAAGTTTCATTCAGATTGATGTTATATTTTTAAAGTTATTGACATTTTAAACTTAAATGAACTTAAAACAGCGCCCCCACTTGCCTGGCCGCGCCTGCGCATTTGGTGGAGGCCTGCCAGCCACGTCACAATTGAAAATGATGCCAGTCAATTATGCCGTTTCTCCGCACCTGCGCAGTTGAGGCCTTTGCCTATTTTCAGATCGCGACTCATAACCGGTGTCTGTGCAGCCTGTTCCCAATTTGTCCCAATACATTCTCCCTGTGCTCCCGAGGGATTTTTTCCAGATGGTCCCGCGAAGGCCGCGCGCGACTTCATTCGACCGCACAGCCGTCTGGAGCGCGTGACGTCATTTGAAGATGGACGCAAAATGCTGGAGTAACTCAGCGGGACCGGCAGCATCTCTGGAGAGAAGGAATGGGTGATGTTTCGGGTCGAGACCCTTCTTCAGTCTGAAAAAAGGGTCTTGACCCGATTGGTCACCCATTGCTTCTCTCCAGAGATGCTGCCGGTCCCGCTGAGTTACTCCAGCATTTTGTGTCTATCTTCAATTTTCTTGGCCCCGCTCTGGGAGCAGAAGTGGGGGCGGGTCCAGACCACAACGGCCGTGGACCCCAGGCCGAGCTCGGCGATCGTTTGCCTGCTTCTGCTGCTGTTAGAGGTGAGACGTTGCGTCGCGCCAGGGTCTTGGGCCTGTCCCACTTTGGCCATCAGTTCCGCGACAGGCCGTTGGCGCGCGAAGAGTTCGTTCGCTACAAAAATTTCGGAGCCCCGCACGATGTCGCGCACAACTACATACCCCTCTGGGTTTCTCAGTGGGACTGGCCCTGCGCGGTCATACGATGCCCGTGCGCCTCAGCGCAACCACGAGGTCGCGTAATTTGCGTGCCAAGGACACGTAAGTGGGACAGGCCCTTAAGAGTACATTGCCGAAACCTCCGGATGGGGATGCAGAATAAGTGATTGAATTTGGACTCTGATAACAGTGGGGAAGGTAGGAGCGTGGTTTAGTTCAGTTTAGTTTTGAGTTACAACACGGAAGCCCACTGAGTCCGCATCGACTAGCGATCTCCGCACACTAACTGTCCCACACACACAATAGGGACAATTTACAATTTTACCAAGCCAAGTAGCCTACAAACCTGTACATCGTTAGAGTTTGGGAAGAAACTGGAGCGCCCGGAGAAAATCCATGCAGGTCACAGGGAGAATTCCATACAGACAGCACCCGTAGTCAGGTTTGAACACGTGTCCCTGGCGCTGTAAGGCAGCAATGCAACTGCTGCGCCACTGTGCCGCCCTTAACGGGTTTAAGAGGGAAAGGTAGATCAGCCATGATTGAATGATGGAGTAGGCTCGATGGGTGAATGGCCAAATCCTGATCCTATGACCTGTGAACCTATGAACTACAATCTGATATTTAAAGCTTCTGTAACTTCTCCTAGAAGGTAAAAGAAGAAAATGAATTGCCAGGGTGGGCATATAAATCAAACACATATTGTTTAAATTCCTGCAGCCTTATAATGAGGGTGGCACACAATTGATTGGCCTTTAAATTCATAGTGAGGAAGATAAGTGTACAGAAACATCATCCAGCCATTTCTCCAATAGTTGTCTCCATTTAATAAGATCATGGTCTGCACATTATATTATCTGTCTTGATTCTGTAATCCTAAATCCTCTCAGACAGCAGCCATGTATCAATATCAGGTTTGACATTTTCAATTGACCTGGCCCTGACTAGGTTAAAGGAGAGAATTCCACAGTTCCACGTCCCTTCATATGAAGAAGTGCCTCCTGACAGCATCGTTTAAACAACTTCCCTCTAATCTAAGGTTATGCCTTTTGTTCAGGGCGACCATCCCAGAACAAGTATCTCTCTATTTACCTTTAACTACTTTAATCACTCTAAACATCTCAATTAGACTCCAAAGACCTGCAGAGGCTGGTTTATACTGAAGAAATGTCCCGACCCAAAAACGTCACCCTTCCTTTTTCTCCTGAGGTTACTCCAGTACTTTGAGTCCATCTTCCATTACACTATGCTTCCACTTCCTGCCTAAAGACTGAAATGCATAACACCAGTCAAGAGGACCGTGAAGTGTTGGTCAAAGGAGGCACAGAGTCTTTGGGACTATAGGGCCTGTCCCACCTAGGTGATTTTTTCGGCGACAGTGGTGACTCTCACAGTCGTAGCAGGTCGCTGAAAAAGCGGCAACTAGACCCCCCCCCCACAACAATGTCTACGACAAGCGACGAGAACCTACCACCTAGTCGATGTCAAGCTACGGCAAGCTACCGACAGCCGGCGACCCATTCGGCTACGACCACAGAGGTGACAACCTATGACAACCAAAGCCAACCTACGTCCACCCACGACAAGCTACGACAAGCAACAACCCTGTCCACGACAACTGAAGACAATTCAGTCGCCGGTACCTGTCGCCAGTTGTCGTAGGTTGACGTAGGTTGACGTAGGTAGTCGCCAATGAAATTCACTGAAGTCAGCACCAGGTGACAATCTGCATCATCCTGGCCACAACCTACGACAGCACCTATAGGAGTAGACAAGCTACGTCAAGCCCACAGTCGCCGAAAAGTTTTGAACATTTCAAATTCCAGCGGCGACCAGAAAAACTGTTTGTAGAAGATGCACGGTGACACGGCACGTACTATACTTCCTTCGAAGATTGAGGAGTTTTGGAATGTCAAGGAATACTCTCTTGAACCTCTACAGGTGTACAGTAGAGAGCATGTTGACTGGATGCATCACCGCCTGGCCCGGCAACTCCAATGCCCAGGAGCGAAAAAGACTGCAAGAAGTGCCCAGTCCATCACGGATACTGATCTCCTCAGCATCAAAGGGATCTACAAGAGTCGCTGCCTTAAAAATGCAGCCAGCATCATCAGAGACCCACATCACCCTGGCCATGCTCTAATTTCACTTTAGCTGTTGGGAAGATGGTACAAGGAGCCTGATGAACTGTGAAAACGCACACTACCAGATTCAGGGACAGTTTCTTCCCAGCTGTTATCAAGCAACTGAATCATCCTACCACAACCAGAGAGCAGTCCTGAACTACTATCTACCTCATTGGTGACCCTAGCACTATCCTTGATCAGACTCTACTGGATTTACCTTGAACTAAACGTTATTCCCTTATCATGTAATCATGTATTGTCTTTCTGCTGACTGTTTAACATGCAACAAAAGCTTTTCACAGTACCTCAGTACATGTGACAATAAACTAAACTGAGAACTGTAAGGTCCAGGTTCAGGAGCAGCTTCTTCCCTACAGCCATCAGGCTATTAAACACTGCAATCTACAAATAGACTCCAAACTATATGGATTTGGGGACATTATTCTTGACATTTGCACTATTATTGTTTATTTATATGTTTGTTTGGGAATATAATAAACTTTGGATTATTATGGACTTTACAGAGTACTGTTCATTTAGTACTGCTGCAAGTAAGAATTCCATTGTTCCGTTTTGGGACATATGACAATGAAACACTCTTGACTCTTGAGCTGGTGAATGAATCACGAAGCAGATGCAGTGATCTCTCCTGCCGCAGGGAAGAACTGCAGATGCTGGTTTAAATCGAAGATAGACACAAAATGCTGGAGTAATTCAGCGGGACAGGCAGCATCTCATCAGTGTGAAGAAGGGTCTCGACCCGAAACTTCACCCATACCTTCTCTCCAGAGATGCTGCCTGTCCCGTTTAGTTACTCTAGCATTTTGTGTCGATTTTACCCTAATTGTTCTGGATGAGCTTAATATTGTCCTGGATTGGCACAACACCGTAATAGACGTTGTACCATGTTGGCTGAGGACAACACTGCTACATACATTTGGGAAGGTTTTGATGGAAGACATTCCTAGCAAGTACACAATCGTGTCCGCAGCACCTATGTAGGCTTGGATAATGGTGACTGAAGCGGTGATTTTGTTCAACTCCACTAACTCCTTGTGCTCCCTCCCAGCAGATTGGCTTCAGTGTTCAAAGTGTACGATTCCCTGCCTTTGGCTAAGTGGAGCCAGGCATGGTTTACTGCAAGCTCAAAATTAGCCAAGAGCACAATGAGATAACTGCTCACAATTTCCCAGAAACTCCTGTATTTGCATAATTATTCTAAGTGCCTTTGGCCTTTTGCCTGATTTTGGAACAAGAATGTTGGAGTTGAAATTTAAATGGAAATTCAAAGATAACTGGGCACATAATTACGTTGTTCATTCATCATTGCTGCTGGGCTAAAAGTCACAGTTGTGGTTTTTCCACCACCTGACTGTAGTGGGCAGAGAAGTGGCACATCACTCTGAACTTGCATCATAGCTTCATTTGGGAACAGCTCTGCCCAAGACCGCAAGAAATGACAGAGTTGTAGATGTATCCCAGTCCATCCCACAGGTCAAACCTCTCACCATTGACTCCATCTGCACTTTACGCTGCCTCAGAGAAGCAGCCAACAGAAACTAATACTTCTCCCTCCCTCACTGGTCCTATCCAGCAGAAGATACACAAGGTTAAAAGCACACACCACGAGACTCGGGTACAGCTTCTTCCCCTCTGTTATCAGGCCTCTGAACGGTCCTGCCATAAGTTTAGTTTAGTCTTTAGAGAAACAGCGCGGAAACAGGCCCTTCGGCCCACCGAGCCTGCACCGACCAGCGACCCCCACACATTAACACTATCCTACACACACTAGGGACAATTTACACATACACCAAGCCAATTAACCTACATACCTGTACGTCTTTGGAGTGTAGGAGGAAACCGAAGATGTCAGAGCAAACTCCGTACAGACCGCACCTGTAGTCGGGATCGAACCCGTGTCTCCGGCGCTGCAAGCTCTGTAAAGCAGCAACTCTACGACTGCGTCACCGTGGCCGCCCTTCTCACCATTTCTACCATAAGCTACGGATGGTAATGTTCATTAAAGCTCGACCTCATTGACGACACTGGACTTTATGAATGGAACTGATGTGTTACAATGCTGAGAACTATATCCTGCACTCTGTATCTTCCCCCTTTGCTCTACCAATTGTACTTGAGGCTGGACTGTTGTATCTATGTCTGGTTTATCTGATCTGATTTGTTAGCATGCACGACAATGAGTAAATCATTTCAAAACTCGACCGCAGTACATGTGGCAATAACAAGCTTCAACCTAAACTCAAAGGCAACTAGGCAGGAGCGATGGCTCAGGTCTTGCTGGTAATGCCCTTGACCACTGCTGGACATTGAGGGGTTGTGTCCAGTGGGGTCACCCCCCAAACAAGGGTAACAGTATCACCCCAGGGGCCACACGAATAGCACGGGTATTTAGTGTAAGGGCGGGTGTTAACACTGAGAGTGACACTATTGAATGTATCGACACTACGAAAGCACGAATGGTTTGTGCACGGTTTTTGTTTTGTAGATATTTTGAATTGTGAACAGTCTATTTTTAGAATATATCAACAGAAAAAAGCTTTAATAATGAAGGATTGCTTACCAAAGATAGTCGCTTACATGGAGAGGAGATACAGATCCAAAATGAAGTGGAGTTGCTGTCTTACAGCACTTGCAGTGCCAGAGACACGGGTTCGATCCCAATCACCCCACAGGGTTCTATATCAAAGACTGCCCTGTCCTTCCCAAAGGCACTGACATCCACATTAACTGAAACATGCCATTTTCTTTGTAGATAAGGCTAGAAGTTTCCCCCCCCCCATCAAAATGGCAGGCAGAAATGGGAGACAAAGAGGCAGCATATTTATAGGAGATGACTGTCCATTGGGCTCATAAAGAAGAGTTTCACCGGCTCAGTCTAGAAGGCTGCAGATTGTGTATATGTGCCACAGGGTGTGTGGTGAGCTTCTTAACTTCAATGGTGAGGGCACAGCTGTCTTGTCTTTCCCAAAATCACAGCCCTGCACGGGTATCAGCTGGGTGGGGGTGGCTAAACTGTAACCAAAGGGACAACATCTCCCTGTGTTTTTAATCCTCCTTCCCGAGTCAAGAGCTGAGCAAAGCAGGAATCAGAGTTGGAGACTCCCTTGGTTAAACCCTCGCAGGGTCCATTCACTCACTAACGCCTCCAGGCACTCGATCCACCTTCTCTGAGCAGAAAACTCTCCAAAGGAAATTAATGCAGCTGAGGAATTGGAAAGAAAGCTTTTGTGGATTGCTGCCAGTGTAGATGTAAATATTTAATAGGAACTGCATCTGCTAAAGGCCTTTTTGACTAAACATAGAATACATTTAGTTAAAAATGGCAATGTTAGTTACCAGAATATTCATAGGGTGAGACATATTTTCTATAAAGAAGTCATTATAAGGCATGATTCGGATGGTTTAATTTACAGAGCCCTGTGTCACGTGCAGCCCACTGGTCTATTTAATCACTGCAAGCCCACATTCTGGTGGATCCATTGAGATAAAATAACAGATAAGACTTGTGGAGTTTCCTGAACATTAGTCATCTTTCCTACTAAACATAGGGGACATTTGAAGACCCTTGTGAATCTGGCCATAGCCTGCACCTTGCCTCTCTTCACAATAGGACTGACAATTCTTGTGGTTATGATGGAATTTTATTCCGTTTTATCTATTGTTTACATGAATTTTAACGGCCTTGAATTATCTTGTGGTTATTGTGGAATGAACGATCCTGTAGGTCAGCACCTTTTGTTCATCTGATACCAGTAACAAGGGCTTAACCCTTTCCAAATACTGTCTGAAGAAGGGTCTCAACATGAAACGTCACCTATCCATGTTCTCCAGAGATGCTGTCTGACCTGCTTAGTTACTCCAGCACTTTGTGTCCTTTTGTGTACTAACCGGCATCTGCAGTTCCTTGTTATTACAAGGTAGCGTGCATTTTGTTCAATAATTACACACCTACACTTTATGGACAAGTTGGGCCGAAGGGCTTGTTTCTGTGCTCTATGACTCTACTTGCCATAGAGGACATTATTTCCCTATTTTCCTCTCCTCCATTCTCTCCATCACTATTTAGTTCTCTTGTTCTCACTCTCAGTGTTTGAGGAATGTCCCCATCAGACTCTTGCCCTCAATGTTCAGCAGCGGAAGGACCCTAGACTGTGGTCTTCCCCCACAGAGCCCTGGCGTTGACTACACCAAGCTTCAGTGCGACCCTCAGCACATTCTCAGGTTCAGTTCCTCCCCCATCAGATGCTGAGCTCTCTGGAAACACTAAGTAGAGGTAAGCAGAAAGCAAATCCATGTGGTACCACTCAGCCCAAAATCGTTTCAATAGTTTGCTGGATTTTGCCAACCAATTTAGCAGTTATTTCAGTGTGTCCTGATATTTTGCTCCTATTTCCTTCTCACTAATTTTACTAACAAATTACTCGAATATGATCTACTCCAGAATAATGAGGAGACACAACAGACTGGAGATGCTGCAATCAGGACCAATAAACAAAGTGCTGAGGGAACTCATCTGTGAAGGGAAATGCCCAGACTCACAATGTCATCTACAGATGCTATCTGATTCACTGAGTTCCTCTAGCAGTTCAGTTTTTTTCTCAAAAATAATATTCTTTTAAGGACATGTTCTGGAGATGTCCTTGGTGTGAATCCCATCAAAATTGTTGCTAAAAATATAGGCAGTAGGTACCACTGGCATTTCTTGATTACAATTGAACTGGAAATGTTTATACGGTAGCCCCTTTTATTCATAATCACAGTGGATGGTGGCTGCACAGCCCAAAACTGAAGGAGTCCTGAGTGATGTCTCGGGTCGAGACCCTTCTTCAGATTTCTTCTCTTCGACCTGAAACATCACCCATTCCCTTTCTCCAGAGGTGTTGGCTGACCCGCTGAGTTACTCCAGCATTTTGTGTCTATCTTCAGTTGAAACCAGCATCTGCAGTTCCTTACTACACACAGATACAAGTTGGGCTCAGCTCCGATCAGGTGTGTGCTCTGATGAACTTTGCTACCAGCTGCCAGGTCATGGTGATTTGCTCAATGTTACTGGCGTGAAAGTAATAGGTTTGGGAACGTTATTTATAGTGATGGTTATGTCGGGTTGGGTCGAGTCGGGGGAAGAAATAAGTCCTGGGTTTGTAATGGCCAAAGTCGGATCGGGTTCAAGTGAAGTTTCAATTTTATATTCAAACAGACCTCTAAATCACACTGTGCCTTCAACATATGGTTTTCTTCAATGTTTTACCACAGTAGCAGTCAAAATGACACAGTCCATTTATGTTGAATACTTATGTTTCTTCCTATTTCGTGTTTTCTTACCAATTACTAAGTCTTGTATGTTCATGAACACTCTTTTTTCTAATTTCCTGATTACCAATTGTGCAGTTATTATGTATTGCAAACTATTATCCATGCTTCATCACAGACCATGGAGATCAGAGGAATTAATCCACTGTTGTACAAAAGGGGCCTTGGTGTAATCTGAGTTGTAAACCTATTAACAGGGGAAAGCACCAGGTTAATGGCAATTTCCTGCCAGAGAAAGAATTTATAGAATGATATAAATTGCAAAAGATTTGGGATTTTTTAGCTTCTGTACACAGCTATCGGCAACAAGTGGAAAACCTCACAAAACATTTATCGGTTATCTATTATTTTTCTGTGTAAAGTAACGCTTATCAGGGAACTGTTTAACCCTAAACCTTTTATAACCGTGCTTTAATTAATTAAGTGGGTGCCTTGAATAATCTCCCGAAGAGATGCAAATTTAAGGAAGTGTTTTACAGATAGGCTGCAGTTATGCTAAAGGGTAACTTAGTTTAGTTACTGCTAGGTCAGAATTCAGAAGAACTTTAAATAGCTTAATGCCGTTGGTAATTGAGTTTAGTGCATAAATGCTTACTTTTGTTCATGAATTTTACATTCAACGAGAGTGCTGTTAATAATGTAAAGTGGATCCTGCACCACATTGAAAAGAATCTGTGAAGCTTTCACTTTTAAAAATAGTGGGCAGCGGCAGAGTTAGACTGTACAGAAATGTCAGCAAGGCACAGAGAGAGACAGGGCTGAATACAAATATGTAGAAGCTGCTTTCCAAAATGTGCTGCTCCAGCATTGGAATCATGAAGGCTTAGTTTAGTTTTGTTTTGTTTAGAGACCCAGTGCAGAAACAGGCCCTTTGGCCCACCGAGCCCGCACCGACCAGCGATCCCTGCACATTAACACAATCCTACACACACTAGGGACAATTTGCACTTATACCAAAGCCAATTAACCTACAAACCTGTACGTCTTTGGAGTGTGGGAGGAAGCTGAAGATCTCGGAGAAAACCAACGAGGACACGGGGAGAAGGTGCAAACTCTGTACAGACAGCAGCCGTAGTCGGGATCAAACCCGGGTCTCTTGCGTCATCGTGCCACCCTGCAATGATGAGTAAAGTGCAGTGGGACATCATCACCATCAACTGCCCGAGGGTCACCATTGATCAGAAATTCACCTGGATCAACCACATAATCCCATGTCTTCCAGAGTATAGACAGGTGAGTGGCTCACCTCCCGACACCCCAAAGACTTTAGCTAACTACATGACCCTAGTATGGAATGTGATGGATTATAATATACTTCCCTGGCTGCGTACAGCTCTGCCAATTCTCAACATCATCCAAAACAAAGCATCTGCTAAACAACTTTTCCCCCCCATCATCCACACACAGTGAGTACCAAATGCTCTAACACTTTAGAGTCTGTTTAGTGCTAGCAATCAAAGAAAAATATAACTGCAGTTAAATAGTCGTAGTTATATGATATGGAGATTAATGTTAATCAGAAGATAGACACAAAATGCTGGAGTAATTCAGCGGGACAGGCAGCATCTCTAGAGAGAAGGAATGGGTGATGTTTTGGGTCGAGACCATTCTTCAGTCTGCAGTTCCTCCCTACACTTAATGTTAACTAGTTTTTCTAACACCAGACCAATTCCTTTATATCCATAAAATCCTGGCTCCAAAACCGATAATTATGAACACAAGGAAGTTCTCCGAATACGCGTTGAGCTTACAGTGGGTACTGTATTTAGAAAACAAAGATGAACAATGTGTTCCCCTCTGGGATTAGATAGATGGATATTTCTAAAGTGATCTAATGGTAACTGACGGGCAGTTAAATAATGTTTCATTGATTTGTGAGTGGATGATGTACAATGATATGTTTGTTTCTGTACCACTAAAGATTTAGATTGAACGATACGATGATAACTCTTTATCGTCCGTCATCTTTTACTGTTTTGCTTTCTCTCCTGCACTATCTCTGACCACTGAACCCGTCTCCTCCCTTCGAGTCTGGTCCTGCCCCAGTGTATTCTCCTCCCGGACCCATCGCCTTGTACATTGGTGTCAGCATGAGGATGCACAATTGGCAGGTGGGGAAAGAACAGCTGGTTCAGCAAATCCATCCCACCCAATGATAGCTCAATCATCACAACTAAACATTCTGTGTCCACTCCACCACCCACCGCAATGGCATCCCTTGGGAGAGGCAGACAAAACAGACAGGGTAAGTATGTTTATGCCGTCTTCTCAATACACAACACTCTAAACCTCTGACCTGCTGTCCCCTACATTAAAGGGGCTGTCCCATTATACGAGCTAATTCAAGAGCTCTCCTGAGTTTAAAAACAAATCAAACTCGTGGTAAGCACGTAGAATGTACGTAGCGGTCACGTCGGAGCTCGGGACGTCTCTTAGCGGCTCGTAAGGTACTCGGGAAAAGCGGAAAGCTCGTGAAGATCTGTGAAGATTTTTTCAACATGTTGAAAAATGTCCACGAGAGCCCAGAGTATCTACGAGCGGCTATTACCGTAATTCTCCGAGTTCGAATCAGAGGAAACTCGGGAGAACTCTTGAATTAGCTCGAACAGTGGGACAGGCCCTTTAATGCATCAACACCCAATCCTCTTTTTTTTTCCTCTCTTTGTTTAAATAAATCACAGGAAGTTTTATTTTAATTCATGTAGGAAAGGGCCTGTCCCACTTTCGCGACCTTTACAGGCGACTGCCGGCACCCGTGATAGGTTGCCGAAATTTTTAACATGTTGAAAATTCAGCGGCGACCAGAAAGATGCTACAACTCTTTGGAGACCTCTCAGGATCATAGGAGACCTCTCAAAACCACGGTCGTGAGAGGTCTCCTATGGTCGTGAGTGGTCACCCGCCACATGTCGCCAGGGCTGGAGAAACTCAACGGGTGCAGCAGCATCCATGGAGCGAAGGAAATAGGCAACGTTTCGGGCCAAAACACTTCTTCAGATGCCAGAGGTCGCCAGGGATCGCCTGTATGGTCGTGAGAGGTCTCCTATGGGCGTGAGAGGTCTCCAAAGAATCGTAGCGTCTTTCTGGTCACCGCTGAATTTTCAACATGTTGAAAATTTTTGGCCACCTATGATGGGTGCCGACAGTCGCCTATAAAAGTCGCGTAAGCAGGACAGGCCCTTTAACTTTGCACATTGAATGGTGGTGCAGGAGTAGGCCATTCGGCCCTTCGAGCCTGCACCACCATTCAACATGATCATGGCTGATCATCCAACTCAGTATCCTGTACCTGCCTTCTCTCCATACCCCCTGATACCTTCAGCCACAAGGGCCACATCTAACTCCCTCTTAAATATAGCCAATGAACTGGCCTCAACTACCTTCTGTGGCAGAGAATTCCAGAGATTCACCACTCTCCGTGTGAAAAATGTTTTCCTCATCTCGGTGCTAAAAGATTTCCTCCTTATCCTTAAACTGTGACCCCTTGTTCTGGACTTCCCTCAATCAGAGGTTCACTCAATGTACGGACAGCATAAACAAGATACCGGTCGGCAAAGTTGGCCTCGGAACTTTGCTATGGGAACCGATCTGCCGGCTGCTGCCGGGCTGGTGTTCCAGAGCCCCGGCCCTATGCGGCAAATTCAACCCGCTGATCGTTGCGGAAGCCCCAAAGAGCTTGAGATCAGTCGCCTGCCCGACCTGGACACTTTATAATCGGGGGGGGGGGGGGGACTTCCGGGGGGGATTTCAAGTGAGCTCTCATTATTTTGCCCGGATCAATAGGAGGCACCAGACCATCAGCTGCCAGAAAATTGGTGGTGGCCCTGTCTGCAATATTTAGTTTAGCTCAAGGATACCTAGTTCAAATTAATTGTTCAACCTCTAAATCATGTCAGGCCAAATATGCCACGCCTTGTACCAAATGTAACATCTTTCTGAACAATTAATTAGCCTGGGAGCTTTTTTTGCTTTTCACGGTGGAAGATCACTTAACATCTTTCAGTCGTCTTTTTGATAGCAGGCACGTCCTCAGTGAACTTCTGCAGAAGACAGCTTAATCATAAGCTTTACCTCACACGCCTCAAGGCATTTCAGAACTCTCCCAGATTCGTGCAACCAAAGCTATAAAATAAAACTGAAAACAAGGATGAATTTGTCCAGAAACTTGCTGAAAAATCCTGAGGGGAAACATTACAAAGAGTAACTCAGCGGGTCAGATAGCATCCTCGGAGAGCGTGGATTGGTGACGTTACGGGTTGGGTCCCTTCTTCAGACTCCACATTACAGCCAGCACTGGCCATTCTAGACTCGGAGGCAGAATACAGTCCTGCAGCCACCATATAGAAGACAGCAAAATGCCACCATGTAATGGTACAGACCCTTTGAAACTCATTGCCAACCCCATTGTCCCACTTGCCATTCAACACAGTACCAACATTCTACATGATTTAGACAAGTTCATGAGTAGCATCACCAAACAAATTCGCTAATAATTTTAGTTTTCATTTAACAGATATAGTGTGGAAAAAGGCCCTTCGGCCCACCGAGACTGCACCGATCAATGATTACCCATACACTAGTTCTAAACTCCACACTAGGGAATTAATCGACTAACATGCGCATATTTGGAGTGTGGGCGGAAACCGGAGTACCCAGAGAAAACCCACACGGCCACAGGGAGAACGTACAAACTCTCTACAGGCAGCACCCAGTGGTCTGGATTGAACCTGGGTCTCTGGTAGTGTACGACACCACCTCCGCCGATCCGCCACCGTGCTGTCCATTTTTATATATTTTATTTTAATCTGGAAATGGGGAAAATACAGGCATAACTTCCCTTAGAGCCAGCTCCGCCATTTAATACGATCATGGCTGATCATCATAAATCAGTACCCCATTCCAGCTTTTTCTCCATATCCTTGATTCCGTTAGCCCTAAGAACTATATCTAACCTATAGACCAGAGGCAGTAGATACCTATGACACTCTCAGTGAGAGCAAAGCAGAGGACCATTGTACTCTGAAATAGACACAAGATGCTGGAGTAACTCAGCGTGATAGGCAGCATCTCTGGAGAGAAGGAATAGCCATTGTACTCTGTCTCATTGTACACTTCCATAAGCACCACAATGTAGCTGGTAGAGCTGCTGCCTCAGAGCACCAGGGACCCTATATTGATCCTGACCTCGGGTGGAGTTTGCACGTTCTCCCTGTGACCGCATGGGTTTGCTCCGGGTGCTCCGGTTTCATCCCACATCCCAAAGACGTGCAGGTTTGTAGGTTAATTGCCGTCTGTAAGTTGTCCCTAGTGTGTAAGGGGTGGATGCGAATGTAGAACTAGCGTGAATGGGTGACTGAAGGGCCCGTTTCTGTGGACTGAAGGGCCCGTTTCTGTGGACTGAAGGGCCTGTTTCCATGCTGTATCTTGAAAACTAAACTAAAACATCCCAACGAGGATTTAAAATTGCCTTGTAGATCAATCCAAAACACTCTTGTGGCCCTCACAATGGCTGGCCTAAGAACCATATTTGGCAGAGGCTTACAAATTATCATTTACTGCAGAGTGGCATGGAAGCATAATATATCCATCTTCCTCCAGAAAGAAATATGGAGGAATATGCAAAGACTGAAAAACTAGTGTTGATATAGCACCAGGCATGACACTGGGACATTCACCATGTTCTCCAGTACATGAAGAACTGTTTGTATAGAGACACAAGAATCCTGATGCATGGTCTCCACCTAAAACACTGACCATCCATCTACCTCCGTAGACGCTGCCTGACCTTCTGCGTTTCTTCAACAGATTGTTTTTTGCTTGTTTGGAATGGAGAACGTGTAACAGCTACAGAGAGTTCATAAACATCAATGCAGATCTATTTTTAGTGGTTTAGGATGAGGAATGAAATTGGTGAGAATGTCCCAACTGTAGAATCTACAGTTCAGCTTGATGGATCATAATATCCCCCAATCTCTGAACAATACCAATTTCTAGCTAATGATAATCAATAAATTACTAAATCAAAGCTCGGAATGTGACATGGAAACAGGGAACCAGGAGAAACTGCCATTGGCAAGTTTTGTTTTTTCCCTTTTTATTTCCAGCAAGAAATTTGCTTTTAGTCCAGTAATTCATTTTAGTCCAGTACACAGAAATTGGCTTAAGATAGAAAAGGGCTACAGATTTGGAAATTTCTCCGCAATCAATTAATTTGACTGATTACTCATTCCCGTTTCTGGCAATTACTTTTTCTTTCAAAACTGCCCATTTTTAAAATGTGCAGCATCTCCGTCCAAATATCACACCTATTCCTTTCTACAGTCGTACAGTTTCATCAATATTAATAAACAGTAACCGATCTCTCCAGTTAAAACTCTACTAATGATTCACACAATATTTAACTGCATGGTTAATGGCATTGTGAAAAACAATCTAAACATCATTTACGAGGATGTAGCCAGGACGCGAAGGTCTGAGCTACAAGGAGAGGTTGAGCAGTCTGGGACTCTAGTCCTTGGAGTGCAGGAGGATTGGGAGTAATCTTATAGAGGTGTACTCATGAGAGGAATGGACACACAGAGTCTCTTGCCCAGAGTAGGGGTATCGAGAACCAGAGGACATAGATTTAAGGTGAAGGTGCAAAGATTTAATTAGTATCTTTAATTAGGGGTAATCTTTTAATTAGGGGTAACTTTTTCATACAATGGGTGGTGGAGTATGGAACGAGCTCCTTGCTGCTGGAGGTAGTTGCGGCAGGGAGCATTGCAACGTTAAAGAAACAATTAGACAGGTTCATGGACAGGAAAGGTTTTGCGGGATATGGGCCAAATGCAGGCAGGAGGAACTAGTATTGATGGGATATGTTGGTCGGTGTGGGCAAGCTGGGACGAAGGGCTTGTTTCCACACTGTATGACTCTACGACTACAGCATGGGTCGTTTTTTTAAACTTGGAAGCTCTATCAAAAGAAAAGAGTCTGCAGGAAACATTCACTAAGCAATATTTTTCTGCCAGCCATTAGTGTGTGATTATTTCTCAACCTTGAATTTCTCTGGCTTATTTTTACTGGAGGTTTTTCATAGTTGTGAACAATCAAACCCGGTCGGTTCAAGGGGGAAATTGTCTGATTTGGATCCAAAAGGTTAAACACCATTACAGCGTTCGAATGATGGTTGCAATCAGCCAAAAATAACGATTGTATTGAATTCCCCTTAAGCTATTCTTGATACGGTACGTGCAGAACAGTCACCCAGCAATCAACAACAGATTAGTTCTGTGTAGACTGGCAGCATATGCTCACTGTTTCCATCCGCATCCAGTACCCTGAGCACAACATTAGCAGCAGCAGTCTCTGCCTCTGACAAAACGCTAAGACGTCCCAAAATATTTTACATTAAAGATCACAAAATCATGAACATAACAATGGAGAGAGAGTCAGTGAAAATCAAACGTGATTGAGCAGATGATATAATTTAACGGCCAGATTGTTTTTTAAGAGATATAGCTTGGAAGCTGATCCTTCGGCTCACTGGGTCCGTGCCCAACAGGGATCGCCCGTGCACTAGTTCTATCCTACCCTCTATAGAGATAATTTACAGAAGCCAATGCATGTCTTTGGAATATGGGCGGAAACCTGCGCAGTCACAGAGAGAACGCACAAACTCCATGCAGACAGGACCCGTAGTCAGGATCGAACCAGGGTCTCTGGCGCTGTAAGGCAGCAACTCTACCGCTGCGCCACCGTGCCACACATTTGTTATTGTAGAGTGGAGTACACAATTCTACACAAAGATAAATATAAACTTCCAAATGTATTTCAAGCAGAGACCAAGGGAACAATATCAGGCATTGTGAACATATTTTTTTGGGAAGGAGGATAACACTGGATACAAGGAATTGCAGACGGTGGATAAAATTCTTGAGTAAAATACTAAGTGCTGGAGTAATTCAGCATTAGGTGACATAGACACATAGAAACTAGGTGCAGGAGGAGGCCATTCGGCCCTTCGAGCCAGCACCGCCATCCATTGTGATCATGGCTGATCGTCCCCTATTGACGTTTCAGGTCGGGACCCTTCTTCAGACTGATTGCAGTAGGGAGAGAGGGGGGAATAAACTGGAAGCGAATGACAAAACAGGCCAAATCGGGGCCAACAACAGATGACCTCTGACATGGAGCTTCCCTGATAGGCTGGTTGTCAGGGACAACCCCCCCCCCTCAATCTTTGCACATCCACAATCCTTTCCACCAGTCACTTTAATTTCATGTTTCCTGTATTACTGTTGGCAGATGAATTTTCCCCCTGGGATAAACAAAGTTCTATCGTATCGTAGTGTAGGTGCTGCCACGGACTAACTCTACCAACCTCAGTTCTTGTGTTATTGCACTTTTAGCAGTAAGACTTTTAGATTTATTTTAAACTCGAGCCATAGAGTTATACATCGTGGAAACATGCCCTTCGGCCCAACTTGCCCACCCCTGAACAACATGCCCCAACATGCACAACTTCTGATTGCACTACAATCTTTGCACCATTCTGCTGTTTTGAAATCATCATTGTATTTGTCGTCGTATTAATCATTGCTCTAAGTTTACTGTTAACTTTGTGAGCTTCGTGCCAACAAGGAATTTCATTTCACCCTGACCTATATAACAACAAACTGATCTGTATGTGTCTGTAATATATGACGTTGGAAACCATGTAAAGATTAATGTTATAAACATGGCCGTGGAGCATAAAGGAGAAATAATTATGTTATTAACATCTTTAAATGAGCTTTAAATTCTTTAACTTTTTATTCTTCTTGCATATGGCGGGCACAGCCTAAAGTTGTAGATTAAGGGTGGACATCCAGGCCAGGACAGCATCAGTTACTGGGTGGATGGCTTTGATGCCCCCAGGTAAAGGCCTCAGTGGGCAGTCATTCACCATGTGTGGGATGATCTGGTCTGGATGTCTGCAGTCACAAGCAGGGCTGTCTGTCATTCCCCACTTATGCAGGTGATGGGCTGTTCTTGCATGGAGGGTGCAGATTCTGTTCAGGTTTAGCCATTGCTTGTGTTGGAGGTCAAAACCCGGTGGTTTCATTGTGGGGTCTGTGATGGCATCTCTGTTGTTGGTGTTGGCATCTTTCCAGGCTCTGCGCCACTCATTCTACAACTGAAAATTGGTCATCAAAGAAATGTGTGACACCAGGGAATCACTATTATTTTTAATGCTGAATGGGTAGAACAAAAATATTAAACGTGTAGGAATGAACTGCAGTTGCTGGTTTAAACAGAAGATAAACACAAAAAGCTGGAGTAGCAGCGGAACAGGCAGCATCTTCCATATTATTAAATATTATAAAAATATTAAAAGGCCTGATGAAAACAAAATGTTAAAAGACTTTTTTGCAAAATGAGGGCAACGTTCCAAGGGACAGCTTGTAAACTGCTGCTGCTGCAAGTAATACTTCCATTGTTCTATCTGGACATGACAATAAAACACTCTCGACTCTTGACTCTAAACGGATGTCCCAGGGGAGGGGCAGAAGTGGAGTCCCATGTCAGATGCGCGCGAACACAATTCATGCAGGGAGTTGGGACGGAGATTAGAAAAATAGCCCACACTATCTCCAAACTACTGGAGTAAAGCTTATTGCAGCTATCGGAGGGGAAATGTAACGAAGATGAGATGCAGATCCTCTGGCACTTCGGGAAAAAGAAAATACGAGTTGCAAAGATTTGCATAAATTGAAACTCATGGAAAACCATTGAGAGGGGCGTAGCTGAAAGTTGTGAGCCTTAAGGCAATAAAAACTTGGACTAGGATCCTGGATCCTAGTGGGAGAGAGGTAGAGGCAGATGTAGATATTGTTACTGAGCTGGAGAAAGCTTGTCTTGGTAAAAGAACAGACATGTGAGAATCAGTAGAGGGCCAGGTCAGTGTCCAATGATTCTGCATGCTTTCACCACAAAGAACCACTGGAGGTCTACATTGGCACCGGACAATATCAATATTATGGCCTTAATCCTGAATAAGCAAACAAAAATAATGACTCACTGCCTCAAGAGACAAGAATCAAGAGTGTTTTATTGTCACATATCCCAGATAGAACAATGAGGTTCTTACTTGCAGCAGCACAACAGAATATGTAAACATAGTCAACTGTAAACAATATAATAAATGAGATAAACTGTTTCTCTTCACTTTCCTGAATTAATTCTCAACTTATGAATTGTGCCCAGGCCAAAATATAAAAGGATCTCTCAGCTCTTCTCTATATTCTAACTCAACCTGTAGAAACAAAGAACTGCAGATGCTGGTTTACACCAAAGATACATACAAAGTGCTGGAGTAACTCAGCGGGTCAGGCAGCATCTCTGGAGAAAAAGGATAGGTGGGCAAGTTGGGCAGAAGGGCCTGTTTCCATGCTGTATGACTCTCTGTCTTCCCCATTCCCCCCCTTCCCCTCCAGGGCTTCCCCTGACACTGCTTGGAACAGAGTCTGAAGAAGGGTCTCAACCCGAAACGTCACCCATTCCTTCTCTCCAGAGTAGCTGCCTGCCCCGCTGAGTTACACCAGCTTTTTGCGTCTATCTTAGGAACAGAAAGAACCCTTTATGTGAACTTGGATTTGCTGTGTGACAGGTTTTGAAAGTGGTGTGAAATACTTGCAAACTGCAGGCAAACGTGGAGCGTTACCTCAGCCCTCAGTTATTTTCAATCCTCTCTCATTTTCTGGCAATACTTGCTTCAGCACTGGCTACTGAAAGAATGCATTGTCACTCCTGACTGCTTGATCATTGGGCAATGATCCCTGTTCCAACTCCTCCCTCTCATTATGTCATGACTGAAAACACAGGTTACATGAAGATTAAATGCTACTACCAGGGAGTCAGGTAACCTTTCATTATTTCCCTTTAATCCTGCATAATAACAGTGTCAGAATGCCACTAATGCTCCATTACATACAAAACAACTCGAAAGGAAAGCCTGAATTTCCCTAAGGACATTCAGTACCATATTGACACAGATATTGATTTTACCGAATGTACTAAGAAATGCATTTAGAGAATTTCTACTCAATTTCTTTCTACTAGATTTTTGCTTTCCTTTCCCCCACAAAACAGCGGGCAGACTCATCACAGGAAAAATAGTGCCTAACAATAAGATTAAAATGCATAGTTTATTTTCTAATTATGTTTTAAACAATTGGCCAAAAACAGAAGGAATTATGTTTGGGTGGTGATAGAATGAGATAAGCCTGGTACATTTAGATTGCAATGCTACTAATGTGAGATTCCATGTACATTGCAATGAATTTAATATGCTTAGAACCAAAACTGCTGGAGGAACTCAGAGGATCAGGCAGCCTCTCTGGAGGACATGGAGAGGCGACATTGCTGGTCGGGACCTTTGTTGCTGCCTGACCCACTGAGTTACTCTAGCACTTTGTGTTCTATGCAACTGCAGTTATTTGTGTCCTGAATTTAATGTGTTGTTTGATTTGCTCAAACTGCACACATAGAGGGAGAATGAGTGAAATCAAAATCCAGAGATATGCCACGCATTAATAGTTCAAAATGAACAAATCATTGTCGAAATTAATGGTATCATTGTTGGTGACTTTGATATCTCTGAAAATCAGGATTTTCTTACATATTCCAAATATTGCAATCAAGGATCACAGTAAAATATTGGTGCCTTCACAATATGTTGGTCAAGCTATGGTAGGTATCTATAATCCAGATCATACAACTGATAAAATGAATTTACCTGCAAACAGGAGAGAAATTAGCAGTGTATCAGTGTGGTATCTCAGATTAATATCAGAAGAACCAATATTTTTCACCTTACAGCACGGTGGCGCAGCGGTAGAATTGCTGCCTTACAGCGCCAGAGACCCGGGTTCGATCCTGACCACGGGTGCTGAGAAGGGGAGGAGTAACGGTTCGCAATAACCAACCTGATCTCCTGGTGGCTCAGCACTTCAACTCCCCCTCCCATTCCGAATCCGACCTTTCTGTCCTGGGCCTCCTCCATGGTCAGAGTAAGGACCACCGGAAATTGGAGGAGCAGCACCTCATATTCCGCTTGGGCAGTTTGTACCCCAGCGGTATGAACATTGACTTCTCTAATTTCAGGTAGTCCTTACTGTCTCCTCCCCCTCTCAGCTCTCCCTCTAGCCCTCTGGCTCTACCTCTTCCTTACTTCCTCCCGCTCACACCACCCTCACATCAGTCTGAAGAAGGGTTTTGGCCCGAAACGTTGCCTATTTCCTTCGCTCCAGAGATGCTGCCTCACCCGCTGAGTTTCTCCAGCACTTTGTGCCTACCTCAAGAAAACAAATCTCAATAAGATTTATATTATTTAATGTATTAAATCCTTTAAATCTTTTAATTTTTATGTTAAATAATTAAATATTTAGTCTATTTCTGACTACAACCAATGGCAAGATCAATTCTTTTGGCAGTGAGTTGCATAATTAAATATACATTTTTCTATGTCACATATCACACACCCACAAGAAGAGATCAAAGAGCTGAATGTATTTTTTTAAGTTGGCTGATGTTTACTGTTGTTGCTCAGTTTATTTGCAAAGTCTTGGTTCCTGAAGAATGGTTTATTCCCATAGATATTTTGCTATGAAGAAGGAATGAGAATTTAGTTTAGTTTTGGATATACAGCATAGAAACCGGCCCTTCGGCCCACTGAGTCCATCAAAAACCAATCACCCATTCACACTAGTGCAATGTTATCCCACTTTTGTATCCAATCCCTACACATGAGGGCCAATTATCAATTGACATTGTCAGGCAGCATCAATGTAAACAGAAACTGAGTTAAGCTTTCAGGTTCAAGATTTCATCATAAATGAGTCCTTTTCACAGATGCTGCCTCACAAAGACACATTGGCAGCAAAGCAGGAAGTTAGTTTTCGCTTTGGGCGACATGGTGGTGCAGAGTTGCTGCCTTACAGCGCCAGAGACCCGGGTTCGATCCTGACTACAGGTACTGAATATATGGCGTTTGTACGTTCTTCCTGTGACCTACGTGGGTTTTCTCCGGTTTCCTCCCACACTCCAAAGACGTACAGGTTTGCAGTTTAATCGGCTTGGTATAAATATAAAATTGTTCCTCGTGTGGGTAAGGTAGTATTAATGTGCGTGGATCGCTGGTCAGCATGGACTCGGTGGACTGAAGGGTCCGTTTCTGCGCTGGATCTCTAAACTAATAAACTAAACTAAATAACATTTAAATCATGACAAAGAAAGTAATATAAAGATTGCACTAAAGGAGACATATTTAAATAGAGAATCTGAATAAAATTAACCTGTTTTTAAAAAATTGCAAATTAATTACTGCTGGAGGAACATGTTTGTAAAGTTAAGCATTAATGGTCAGAAGATATTTTTCAGTAATCACTTATTACACTGAAGAAAACGATAGTTACGCCTCGTTGTGCAATCTGAAACTCTTACATAGAGCAAGAGAACGAGGCAATGAGCTCAACGCTACTTAATAAATTGATTTTTGTGCATAGTCCACTGCTGGAAATCGAAACAGTGCACCTTGTGGAGAAATGAAGTATTACTGTTGCTAGTTTTCCAGATTCCCATGTTTCATGCAACTTGTTAAGATGCCAACTAACCATGAGCTGATGACACAAAAGGCCGTCACGTCTAGATGGACAATAAATGCTGGAGTAACTCAGCGGGTCAGACAGCATCTCTGGAGAAAAGGAATAGGTGACAGAACATGACCCTTCTTCAGACTTAAGACTTCAGTCTGAAGAAGGGTTCCAACCCGAAACGTCACCTATTCCTTTTCTCCAGAGATGCTGCCTGACCCGTTGAGCTACCCACATTTTGTGTCTATCTTTGGTATAAACCAGCATCTGCAGTTCCTTCCTAGTGCAGGCTTTCACTTTCATCCCATTAGTTTTGTTAGTTTTAGTTTTAGTTTTAGAGATACAGCACAGAAACAGGTTCTTCGACCCACTAAGTGCACACCGACCATCGATCCCCGCACACTAGCACTGTCTTGCACACCAAGGATGATTTACATTTTTCTTATCGAAGCTAAATTAACCTACAAACTGCACGTCTTTGGAATGTGGGAGGAAACCGGAGCACCCGGAGAAAACCCATGCAGTCACAGGGAGAACGTACAAAGTCCGTACAGACAGCGCCCGTAGTCATGATCAAACTCGTGTTTCTGGCGCTGTAAGGCAGCAACTCTACCACTGCACCACCACACTGCCAATTCTTTTCAATAATGAATGAGTGCTGACAGCTTTGTTGTTATTTGCAAAGCAAAATCCAGTTCAATTAACCTACCACAGGTGCATAGGTAAAATTACCAATGTGTGCATGGCCATTGTTTAGTTACTAAGGAATTTGCATCTGAATTGATGTTTGTTGCTGCACAGACAGATGTTACAAGAATAACACTGGTGAAATGGACAGGGCAGGGCCAAGCTATTTTTCACAGTGTTTAATTCATACTGAATTTAAAGAAGGGCTTGCTCGTGATCTTCAGGGACTGCACAAACAAGCTTGTTTTCTTTATTTGGGATTCAATTTAAATTACAAATAAGCACATCTGGTTTGGCTGAATCAGAACAGGAACTATCTTTCTCCAAAACGTATCATCCAAAATGGGACGGACTAACCACAAACCACAGCGCTCTTAACTTTGCATATGCTTTTCCATCTCCAAGTGTATTTATCCATTCTGCAGCTGGCTGCACTTCCTATTGCTTTCGAGAATACTTGTAAACCACACGCAACTTTGGAACATAACAGAGAGAAGTAATTTACTTGCCACAGCTTTTGCTGTTTGCCATCAATGTGGCAATACTTTTAGCGCTGGAGCGACATCAATCATAGTATAAGAAGGTGTGCCTTGACAACAAAGTTCAGAAGATGAGGCTACCTTAAATATAGAAGATAGACACAAAAAGCTGGAATAACTCAGTGGGTCAGATAGCATCTCTGGGGAAAAGGAAATGGTGACATTTCGGGTCGAGACCCTTCTTCAGATACAGATATGGATACTAGGGAACTGTAATGCTGGTTTACAAAAAAAAACACAAAGTGCTGGAGTAACTCAGCGGGTCAGCCAGCATCTCTGGAGAACATGAATAGTTGACATTTCGGGTCGGGAGTCTGAAGGGTCTATATATGTACATATATGTTTCAAATGCAATATTAACAAATTAGAAATGTTCGAGTGAGATTCGAAGACCAAATTCTTATGATCATTTATTGATCATGTGGCTTTTACCACAATCCATTACAACAGACATAAGTGTAAAATTATACCTTGTTACACTTGTTTTCAAAGTCAGAAATTCCTTTATTTAAAATGATTGACCTGCTTGGTGAGAAAATCCTTTAGACTTTAGTTTAGAGCTACAGCATAGAAACAGGCCCACCGAGTCTGCACCGACCAGCGATCACACAATACGCCAACATTATCCTACACACTAGAGACAATTTCACCATTTTTATATCAAAGACAATTAACATACAAACGCAGGTACATCTTTGGAGCGTGGGAGGAAACCGAAAACCTAGAGAAATCCCAAGTGGTCACAGGGAGAGCATACAAACTCTATACAGACAGCACCGTACAGTGCAGCATCGAACCCGGGTCTGTGGTGCTGGCTCTACCACTGCCTCACCATGCAGACCTTATCCCTGGTTCTTGTGCATATTGCCTACAATGGGCCCAAAACCAATGTTACTGCACAGAATGAAATCAGTTTTAGGCCCCATCACAAAGGGGTGACAGTGGATCAACATCCTTTCCCATTTTCCAGCCCCCAACCCGTACATCTGCACAAGATCACACTATCCCATATATTTGAGGTTCTTAAATGTACCCATCTTAAAAGAAGAATCTTTTCAGAATCTTACACCATGAACATTTTAATGTTTGCTGATAAGGCTTACTCAGTAATGAACCGCGCGTAGCAAGTCCTGAGATATTTGAAGTTTTGTAAATATACAATAGACAATAGACAATAGGTGCAGGAGTAGGTCCAGCTGCAGTCCCAGCACCGAGCCTTGCGGTACCCCACTAGTCCCTGCCTGCCATTCTGAAAGGGACCCGTTAATCCCTACTCTTTGTTTCCTGTCTGCCAACCACTGCTCTATCCATGTCACTCCCAATACCATGTGCCCTAATTGTACCCACTAATCTCCTATGTGGGACCTTATCAAATAACTGTGTAAGGACTAAAAGATAGAATAGTGAATGTATTAACATGTTAAGAATGCAGGCAAATTGATGACAGCACCTTCACTTTTCTGACATGTTATGCAGTGATGTTGTATCCACTGTTTGCTACAATGCAGAAAGTAACTTGAGATACCTTTACTCTTATGCCCAATGTATAAACAAAATCGTGGTTTTACTCCCTCTGATCTAGAACATGTGTTCAAACTCATTCTAGAATTTAAAGGGATCCAGTTGCATGCCACACCTCTGACATATCGAGGGACAGTTTGTGGAAGAAACAAACTGTAAAAACAGATTATTACTCTCTGTAATAGGACAGTATATAAGGAAGAGGATTTATCACATCATATAAGGTTTATGAATTCAGGCTCTCATTGATTATGTAACAAATGTCCAATCTCACAATGAAGATCCACAATGAAGATAAGGTTCTGGGAAGGCGAACCAAGTTGTAACTTCCATCGTTCCAAAATGTTCTTCAACGGCCCCCCAAGCGTTAACTCAAAGAGATGTTTGATAGAGATTAACCGTGTATTCTGACTTAGAGAGAACCAAAGGAGTAGGAGTGAATTATTTGAAAATTTAATTGCATCTAAAAATTGCAGGAAACCTCTTCGACCACGTCATTCGTAGAGAATACTGGAGAGAGAACAGGTCAAAGTTGATTGGGAGTTTTAGAAACAAGATGGAGTGAGTTGGGACAAGTACTGCAGGATCTCCCTTCATGATGCTACCTAGTGCTCCAAGTTGGGAAAAGTTGACACCAAGATTAGAAGCAACAATATTGATGGCCGGTCATATCCAAAATTCTTGAAAAACATGAATTCAGTATATATGGGCGTTTGTGCCCTCAACAACATTTTTAATAGAAATGCCATCATTGGCATATCCTTATTTATAAGACTATCCTCGGTGTTCTTCCTTCATACCTGCAGAAGTATGTAATTCGAAAAAGCACAGGAACTTATCAGCTCCGCTCTGAGGATTTGTTCTTACTAACTGTACCTAAAGCCCGTACTGAACTGGGGAAAAGGGCATTTAGTTATGCTGCTTCCTTCGCATGGAACCAGCTGCAGAATGAACTGAAACTTAAGGAGCTGGTTTCTATAAACAGATTTAAATCCCTTCTTAATGATGTTGAAGCGGGCTCTTCTGTCTGTACATGCTTTGTTTGATGATGTTCTGCCTGTGACTCTATTTATATGTTCTCTGTTGTTTTTAAATTATTGTCTGTAACTGTGGAACTGTGCTGCTGCCTGTCTTGGCCAGGACTCTCTTGTAAAAGAGATTTTTAATCTCAATGAGACTTCTCCTGGTTAAATAAAGGTTAAATAAAAACACCTTTGAATTTCCTAAATTGATGTACATGGGGAGATATAATCAAATATGGTCTTAAGGATAACCAGAATTAGAGACAAATGATGATTGAATTAGAAATGTCCAGATATTATTGTATTCATATATTGTAACGTGAAAATAAATATTTTTATTTAAATGAAATATTTTAATGCTATATTTCGAGGTGACTTATGAAGCCTATTGTAGTAAACAGAGCAGTAAACATAATGTTACTGGGAGTTACAAAGGAACAAAGCAACACAAAATTGACATACTCATTGCCATTGCTGCCCTGAGATGATGCAATTACAATATGACATATTTAAATTATAAATTATCAATTCAAGTAGGATAACAAGAAATATCGGCAATGACAGAAAGCAATTTTTTTAAGATAGAAACATTCTGCAAATATAATAAAGTGACAGATACTAAATCGATGAAAATCAGAAAATATCCTGCAAATCTGTATTTAAAGAATTTCTGCAAATACTAAATTAAATCTGTTTACTGTCTTCATGGAATGATGCATCGCAAAAGGAGATTGTAATTTGCAGTCTTCAAAGATGAGGGTTACTGATGCTAGTGATTATAAAACATGTTACCGACCTGTCCAGAAGGTGACTGTGTTAAAATGATATACAGGTATACCACAGACGCAAAAACACACACACACACAGCTCAAAAATGAACGTGGGTTAGCAGTTTTTTTGCAATTACTTTCTAACAGTAACAAATTAATTTACTTTCAAAAGCTGGGAACTGGTCTGAGAAATATTATTAATTAAAAATTAATAACTTAATTAAACTTGTCAGTTTAAGTATTATAATATCAAAGCTACTTAAAGAATAATGTAGAAAAAAACCATTAATTTCTTACAAGGAAGAATGGTTCTCTGGGCTAATTTCCTGACTCTTCCAGTAACTTTTTACTTCAAAGAAACTTTTGGTTTTGAGTGAAAGCTCCCATATTTTGATCCTGTGGCCTGTTCTTGCAATGTTATTAGCTTCCATTCAGTTGGAGGTGAAGTAAACATAATGCTATTTCTTTCACTCTTTTGACACACAGTTCTTCAATAAAAATTTGTTTCGTAATTGAGGTCAATTGTTTTTCAAGAGTCATATTTAAACTTTCAACATTTAATTGGGTCCAAAAATCAAAAGTTATCAGCAGCATTTGATCCATGTTCAGCTGTGCAAAATTAGGCACTTGTAATTTAGAAAAGTAAATATGAAATAAAATAAAATATTGTTTATGTAATTGCATTTAATCAGTAAATAGAATCGATCACGTCAAAAAGAGTGTGCAAGTAATAATGCATGAAGAAATTTAGCTGTGCATATTTGATCCTACATAGCGCATTATATCCTTGGTGACACTACTACTGTTTGCTAACAAATGTACGCAAATTACTAGTATCTTCAACCTGACTTATTAAAATATTTTTTCAGCAGTTTTTTTCTTAAATTAAGGATATTTACATTTTATTTTAATATGTAAATTCCATGACTTTATGAATTTAAAAATATCAATATTGTGATAAAAATTATCATTATCATTACGTAATTTGACGTTAAAAAGTCCAAATGTAATTGGTAGGACCGAACAGGAACAGGAATCATTGCCTCAAGAACTTCTGACCCCGGAGTGTGAATTCAACTCGTCTCCTGATTAGTAATTCCTTCACGTTCAGAACGTGAACCAAAACATTCCCAGATTTAAGATCTAATCTTAAACCAACATACCTGTTGAATTTATACCAGTGGTACATTTATAATCAACTCAAAAGTCGGCAAAATCGCTGCAGTTCGTTTCTCTGTTTGACTCCTCTAAAACTTATTGGGGTTGCGAATTTCTTTGTTGTTCACACTCTCAAATGAACAGCCTAAGTGAAATTAAATACAGACGGTAGCCCGTTCTAAATCTGTTGTGCGTTAGCTTCGTTTACAGATAGATTTCAGCCAATTGATAATTCATATATACATATTTAAATCATATGAAAGAAAAGGCTGCAGTAACTGTTGGTGGCCTTCTAGAATTGCGATCAGTTGATAATGAAATTTACACTCAAACAACTTTAGCCTTAGTTGTATTATTGTCACGTGTAGCGAGGTACAGCGACATGTTTTACATGCTATTCAATCTGGTCAGATAATACTATGCACAAGTGAAATCGAGTCAACGTCGCGTCGAGCACAATAGGTGGAGCGAAGGGAAAGATACAGAGCGCAGAATATAGTCCTCGACATAGAAAGACACAAAATGATGGAGTAACACAGCGGGTCAGGCAGAATCTATGGGGGGGGGGGGGGGGGGGGGGGGAAATAGGTGACGTTCGGGTCGAGACCCTTCTTCAGACTGAACGTGACTTGCTTCGGTAAACCAGCATCTGCTGTTCCTTGTAACCACATTACAATTCTCAGCACCAGTTCAACAGTTTAGAAAGAGTTTCAGCAGAATACTACATCCCTCTATTAACTATCGGAGTTCTGTGCTTGGTAACCAGCCACTATTTCTTCTCTGTGCCCCAGTGAAAGGGAGCCACTGTTAAAACGCATTTAACAGCTAGTGTTGCCCAGTTTGCAATGGAAAACAGACCGTTCGCGCCAGCCCACTTCACCGTCGCCTCCAACCAATTATTTGGCTTCCCCGCAACAGTGGCAATATTTTTATATTTTCTGCCAAAGAACCAGCCAGCCAGCCACGAGTGGTCCAAGAATCACTGAGCACATCAACTGGATACTTTGTGAAGTTGGCTTACAGTGCGGCACTGACTGATGCAAGAGGAAAGTCGCCTTTTATGTTAACAGAAATTGAAATCTTTTTTATATAAATCTGCAAAACCTTTGTTACAAAAAAAAACCAATTCAATGCTGAAGCAACGATCACGAGAAACGAGTGTTATGCACGGGTTTCATCCAGAAAACAAGCAGTGACATCAAACAGGATTCCGCAGCGCCTGTTCAGCATGTGCACAACAGAAGTGGGTTGTGTTTAGTTTATAAATATACCCTATTCTGGAAGTTAATTACTCCTGAAAGTTTGCTTCTCCTCTCGGGAGATCTAGATCAACAAGTGACTGCTAATGGCTGACTGGCCCGTGTGTACGTGTGTGTGTTGTGTATGTTGTGATCAGTCTTTACCTGTACCAGCGCAGGCCCTTGTCATAGTGTCGGTCGAAGAAGTGCGGCTCTTCGCCCACGGCCCTGATGTCCGGGTGTACCCGGACAAACTCGAGCAGAGCCCGGGTGCCTCCTTTCTTCACCCCGATGATGATGGCCTGCGGGAGCTTCCTCACCCCGTCCTCGCTGAAGCTCAGGGTGCTGGGTGGATTCGCCGCCAGCGACCTGCCGATCCTCTCCTGCTGCTTCACGTTGGCGGGCTGCAACTGCAGCCTCAGTTCCCTGAAGTACTTTTCGGGGAGCTCGCCGTTGAGATAGCCCTGCATCTGCAGTTTCTGCAGCAGCCTCTTCCTGCGGAGCGCCTGCCACTCGCCAAAGTCTCCGGCCAGGTTGCTCTCCTCTTCTGAGCTACGGACGGGGCTGGACATGGTGTGGCAGAGATCCGTTAGATAATACAACAAGTACAAGGACATCATCAGCGAGCAGAGCATTAGCACGATTTTCCGGCAGACAGTCGTGGGAAGAGCATCCAAAAAGATTGAGATAAATGCCATAACGTGTAGCAGTCCCGGGAGTAGAAGACCATGCTAGGCTGACATGCTCCAATCTAGTCATGTATCGGCTTTGAAGAAGTATTTTATTGATGTGTGTGATTGTGACTGTCTGATGCTTTAATGTGTGTGTGTGTGTGTGGTTGTCAAATACATAAACAGCCACTGTGTTGTCCCGGTTCTTGTTCATACGCTGTAGTTTCCAGCCGCTGCCCGCTTGCCTGGTGCATCTTACAGTCAGTGAGTGAGTGAGTGTCGCCTCCACTTTGCTACATGTGTCCGCCCGCCCTCATGTAGCAACTCCCCCAGCTGACAGACAGCCCGGCCCGCCAATCCACGCCGCCCGCCCGCCCTCCCTCAACAAGCCCAGCCAATGGGGGAGCGCGGGGTGGGCGGGACCTCGTCTTGAAATGGCCCTGAGCGGCGCGGAGCTGCTCACAGACGTGGGGGGAGGGAGGGAGAGAGGGAGTGAGAGAGAGAGTGGGGGAGAGAGAGGGGGAGAGAGAGGGGAAAAGAGAGTGGGTGGGGTAGAGAGAGGGAGAGAGCGAGAGAGAGAGAGAGAGAGAGAGGGAGGGAGGGAGGGAGGGAGGGAGGGAGAGAGGGAGGGAGGGAGGGAGGGAGGGAGGGAGGGTGAGGGGGGAGGGGGGAGGGAGGGAGGGAGGGAGGGAGGGTGGGTGAGGGGGGAGGGTGAGGGTGAGAGGGAGGGTGAGAGAGGGAGGAGTGGAGGGTGGGAGAGAGGGAGGGTGGGAGAGAGAGATAGCGAGGGAGTGGGGGGAGGGGGAGAGAGGGAGGGAGAGGGGGAGGGAGAGAGAGGAGGAGGGAGGGAAAGGGGGAGAGAGAGAGGAGGGGGGGAGAGAGAGAGGGGGGGGCAGAGGGAGGGTGGAAGAGGGGAGAGGGAGGGAGATAGAACGAAGGGGAGGGAGGGAGAGAGAGAGAAAGGGTTTGTCTCTCTGTCCAAGACTCATACAGCTTGGGACCAGTCCCACACCAAATATGTCCCACACTGACCAACATCTACACTACTCCCACCTGCCCGCGTTTGGCCCATATCCCTCCAAACCTGTCCTATCCAGCTACCTGTCTAATTGTTTCTTCAATGTCGCGATAATCCCTGCCTCGACCATCTCCCCCGGCAATAGACACAAAATGCTGGAGTAACTCAGCGGGCCAGACAGCTCTCTACAGAGAAGGAATGGGTAACGTTTCGGGTGGTTCCTTCCTACACATACCTCCTCTTGCCATACACTCACCAACCCTTTGTGTGAAAAGTTTACCCCTCAGATTCCCATTAAATCTTTTCCCCTTCACCTTGAACCCTGTGTCCCCTGGTCCTCGGTTCCCCTACTCCGGGCAAGGGACTGTGCGTCTACCCGATCTATTCCTCTCATGATTTTATACACCTCTAAGATCAAGATCTTGTCAAACTGTTTGCCAGCCTTGTGTACAGACTGGGCTTGTCCTAGTACACCCTAAACACAATGTCACTGATTGACTCGCTGAGTTACTCCGCAGGTCAGACAGCATCTGTTAGATATATTAAGAGTGCATGACTTAATATATTGTGCAAGAGTTACTCCAGCACTTTGTGTACCTCTGTGCACCAACCAGCATCTGTAATTCCTTGTTTCCACCGCTGAGTTACTCCAGCATTCTGTATCTATCTTCGATGTAAACCAACATCCGCCTTCAGTGTACACACTACCCCAAGCGCAGGGCTGCCTACCGACTGACCCGATTAGTTACTCCCGCACTCTGTGTCTTATTTTGCAAACCAGCATCTGCACTTCCTTGTGTCCTTGTGTCCACCTGAAGCAGAACCCCCCGTCAGATTTCCTCGTTCGTAAAAAATAGTCTCCGTCTGTAAAATGACGCCAGATAATGAAATAAGTGACGCATATTTAAACGGGAGAAAGGTATCTAGCGAGGAGTTCACCCCCACCCTGGACTAAATGCGAATCCCACTGAAGAAGATTATATAAACATCATGATGTAAGATGGACACAAAATGCTGGAGAAATCCAGCGGGACAGGCAGCATCTCTGGAGTAAAGGAATGGGTGACATTTCGGGGCGAGAAAAGGAGTCTCGATCCGAAACACCACCCACTCCTCTCCAGAGATGCTGCCTGTCCCGCTGAATTACTCCGGTATTGTGTGTCTATCTTCGGTGTAAACCGGCAGATGCAGTTACAAATGTCACCATGTTGAGCCGATTCCCGCTGAAATGTACTAAACTGGGGCGTGTAACACTCAGACACAAGGAACTGCAGATTCGTTTGTAACACGAGTCGGACGGGCCGTGGTTTGGAGACCGGTCTCGCAGTGCGGTGGCGGCGGGGCTCCGGTGTCTCTCTGGCCGCTGGTTCCTGCTCCGGTCACCGAGGTGGCGAAACGCACCGAGCCCGGCCGCTGCAACTGGCAATGGACAGGAGCAAAAACAATCCCGCCGCGAAAAACGAGCTGCTCTTTCCGTCGCAGGAGACTGTAAACAGCGGCCGGAACAAGGCGACGTCTTGTCAGATGGGAAGATAATTGATTTTATTTAAAGCAGCTGCTTTAATGCACTCTTAATATATAGCAAATCGCAGCCGATTGCTCGTCCCCGCGGGCCTGCACCCTTAAACGGTTGGGCAATAGACGCAGCATTGTACAAAATAAAGCGCTTTAGGCGAAGTATACAAGTCAGGGACATTCGAATGACTCTACACGCTTAGATGCAACCCATTTTAATTGACTCCTTCAGAGGTTATACAGATGGCATAGTTCAAAGGGGACTAAAGGGGAGATAAAGATTGAAGGAGATTCATTACTTTAAAAAGAAATATTTTATTAACTTGTAGAACGGATGTTACAAATATAACGTCAATGATGAGATATTCCTTGATGTTGACGTTACATATGTATGCATGTCAAAGAATAACACACACACACGCACACACACATACACACACACACACACACACACACACACACACACACATATAGAGAGTAATACTTCCAGTATATCTAGATCTATCACACACACATATCCTCAAAGAATATACATATTTATAGGAATAACACGTATCTATATATCTATTATACTTATAATATATAACGTCAAGGAATAACACACCCACACAGACATTTATACATATATTTATATTTATATATCAAAGATGGACACAAAATGCTGGATTAATTCAGCGGGACATGCAGTATCTCTGGATATATATCTATACCATACGATAGAACTTTATTTGTTTCACTTTATTATTTGTGTGTGTGTTATTCCTGGACGTTATATATTATAAATATATATATATCGAAAATGGATACAAAATACTGGATTAACTCAGCGCGACAGGCAGCATCTCAGGATATATATACTTGTAGAAGTTTATATATATATATAACTTCTGCAATTATATTCTCCGATTATATATATAATATATCCATAGAACATCCATATATAGTTCCAAATATAACGTAAATGATGTGTTATTCTTTGATGTTGGCGTTATATGTGTGTCTGTCAAAGAGTAACATATCTATACATGTGTGTGTGTGATAGATATATAGATGGGTCTCGATATACGGAGTTTTAGAAGAGGCCACAGTTCTCGACGGACAATAGTTTTTTTCCAACTCGAGAGTTCCAGCATGTTGTGGAGTTTATTATATATATATATATATATATATATATATGAAACTACACACACGATCTGTTGCTTCATAATAAGTTTATGTGGCTGTCACCTGTATTTTACCACCCTAAAGGCCCAAGTCATGTCGCCGACGCTGTGACGATCTCAAGTCGTGTTCCCGGAGAAATCAGAGAAACGGTCCTGACGCTCTGTGAAGTGGGGACATGTCTTGGTCCAATTTGAATTCCGTTTCAACAACAAAAAATGAACTGAAATTATTTTCTCCCATGTATCAAATGGGCTTGATGTCGTTACACAACGCTCCTCCCTTCAAATGAGCATTTAACTATATAAAAATGCAACACTTGATATATCACACCCACCAAAGGCAGCCTATCTTACACTCGCCTGCGCGATTGAAAGCAAAATACTCAAAGTATACTAAAAGTAATATACTCAATGGCATTAGGAACTGCAGATGCTGGGATCTTGAGCATAAAATAAACTGCAGGAGGAACTCAGCGGGCCAGGCTGCATTTGTGGAGGGAAATGGGATTGGTATTGGGTCATTCTTCAAGCCTTCGTCTATCCAATTCCAGAAATAGAGAAACAAGCTCTTCGGCCCATCTCATCCAAGATGCTCCATCTAAGCTTGTCCCATTTGCCCGCGTTTGGCCCGTGTCACCCTCAGCCATTCCCATCCATGTACCCGCCCTAGTGTATTTTGAATGCTGTTACAGTACCTGCCTCAACTACCTCCGCTGGCACAAAATGCTGGAGTAACTTAGCGGGCCAGGCAGCATCTCTGGAGAAAGGAAATAGGTGACGTTTCTGATCGAAACCCTTCTTCAGACTAACACCCTGACTCTCAGTCTGAAGAAGAGTCTCGACCCGAGACGTCACCCATTCCTTCTCTCCAGAGATGCTGCCTGACCCGCTGAGTTACACCAGCTTTTTGTGTCTATCTTCGGATTAAACCAGCATCTGCATTTCCTTCCTACATACCTCCCTTGGCAGCTTGTTCCATACACCCACCAGCCTTTGAATGGACGGTCTGATCCGCTGAACAACTCCAGCAGTTTGATTTTTGCTTATGTTTCTAACATTGCCGTGGCTCGTTGTCCGTTAAATACCGCGTCTACCCCAGTCTAAATTGCAAAACTTCCCTTATCATATTAGTAACACTAGTGGGGAGAACAGAAGTGTCCAAGACAACGTTTGAGGAATAGTGTGTCACCTAAAGATCAATATTAAACAGCTGAGAGCCTACAAAGAGGTTAAACGCTGACCGCTGGAAAAGTCAGCGAGCGACCAGCTTTTAATTCTCAAGTCCATTTGTCCCAACGCGAGCTAAGAAAACGGGGCCAAACTGCTTTCCGCAACCCGATCGTTTCTGGTTCAGTTAGTTTTTGTCCAGTTTTGTTTAAATTCTGTCACTTGTTGTGTGTTAACATCTCGATCCCCCATTTCGTTGCATCGATTTAACCCGGTTTTGCTCCAAACTTCATTACGCAGCCCACCAAAGACGACCACTTTGCTTATCTTTTCTTGCCTTGATGGAGCTCGATTCTTTCTACACAAGCGAAACAAGAACAAGACCAAATGTTTCACATCTGCTGCCTTATTTTGTTTTTTGTTGTTTTCTTCCGCTGCTTTCTGGAGGGCAGGATTTGTATGAAAATAACCAAGAGTGCTTCAATTTATCCACACATCATTGCCCGAGTAAAGGAGAACGACCCAAAAATCAGCGACCCCCGCCCGCTCCACCATATGTTGCTGGCTCCACAATAATAGGGAGAGCCGATAGTTAACTAATCACCTCAGTACGATTTATATTTTAGGACGGGGAAGATGAATTGTGGGAACCGATATCCGCGAGTTGTTTCAAAACAAATAATCCTTATTATAAAGTTATTTAGTAAAACCATACTTAGACTTTCCTTTGTGTCACTTTGTTCAGCATTGGAACTATCCGCCCACAAGTTTTGTCCTCGCATTTACACCAATATTTACAAGTGTGAATTGTTAGTTTACGATTGTGTCCGTGTTTAAATTGCAATGTCAACTTGTTTTATTTCCCCCAAATTATTAGAGAGGCGAATATAATAAAAATACATTGGAAGACCGAACATCATAGTTGTGCTTTCTCGCCAATTTTAAATTTAGTCAACTATAGGGCGACTTCTTTACGACATCGATATTTTAGTTAGAAGTTAAAACTGTTAAGTTTGTGTTTAAAAGATGGTTACATTACAAAAGTTCAAATTGTTAAATCATTGAAAATTTGCCAGGTTGAGTTTCAATTAGTAAATATGATTTCTGTTATTTTTGAGACAAGTTTATCTAATGCACTTAAAACGCCGAAGGGAACTTTGACCCTAAAATGAACATTGGAATGAAGTTTGTTTTCTGCCATTAGCAGTAGAGCCGATGACCCTAGCTTCTCTGTAATGGTAGTAAACTTTTAACAAACTTTCGCAGGGACACTAAAATCGCGAAAAATTCTTAAACTTAGAGACGCCGTGGACTATTTAGATAATGAGATAGTGACTTCAATTATTCAAAAGCAAAGGCATTATCTCTTATTCGATTAGCAATCTAATCACTGATGCGGACGTTCTCTGGTTGAGGATAATTTGTTAAGGAAACGAATATTAGTCTATACCCCGGCCGCACACACACATATCCCAATGTATTACAGGAGCCACCATCTAAAACAAATGTATTTCATTTTTTTCGCTTTCATCTGTAAATTCCCTCTCCACGATGCAATTAGAATGGTTCCAGGATATTTAGATTGCATTTTATTAAGACATCTCAGTCGCTGTTAGAAAACGTTCCTTCCCCGCCCCCCACACGCCCGATCTCTGGAATTTGGAGCTCAGAGTTAACGCATTCTTGCCTCTAAGAGGCAGTAACCACCAATGTAAAACGTCTCTCGCTGACTCCAGAATCGGAAACGTCTACTGCTGCATTGCTGAACGCCCGGGCAAAGCCAATAACACGCTGGGAAATAAATATATATTTTATTTCCGAGAACCATCAATCGGCAGTAAAATTAGCTCAGACTTTTTTCTTTAAACAATCATTCAATGATAAGTAATTGCCACGTGTACCATTTGTATACATTGGGTAAACAAGCAACGGATTTTTCACTGTGCCGGGTCACATGTGGCAATAAGGTATTCCTATTATTACAGTGACATTATTTTATTGTTGCATACAGTTAAGTAAAAATCCTGCTATACATAGGCACAAATATACATACGTAAGTACAAAGAGTGTAAGAATAATAGATTGCAATGAGGCCGTTGCAACTATTAAAACCAGTCCTTGATTCTTCCAAACGACTCTTTTCGTGGAAGTATAAAAGTCACATCCCTCAAATCTAATACATCGACTATTCATTTGGTTAATGCAGTCATTTGGTCATGTCCACACCACCATTCCCAACCAGGCCAACATCTAAATGCACACAATGTATATTACACGCCTTCCCATGGGTTGAGACGTGGGGACATTTTAGTGCTGAATAACTTTTTTGAAATAAATAAAAAATAAAAAACTTCTTAATTTTTAAACTGTAAAGGGTTAATGTCCAGCGACACGCTCCAGTTACTGGGAAGGACGCGCTGCGTACAAGCATCAACCATTTGCTTGCAGGGATATGTCGGACAGAGTGATAAATGAAGGCCCAGCAAACGAGAAATTAACGGAGTGGTTTGTGTTGGAGACCGAAGCGACACAACGTGCGTGAAATGAATACATAATTGAACTTGAATAAACGGCATCAAAAGTTCTCGGGAGATACTAGAATATGACAGATGCTGGAGGCGAAAATCAAATAAAACAGATTAAATAATGCTGACACGAGTTGATGTTGATGTATTTATAAGAGCGCTTTATTAAACGATACTCGAAACAGCCTCGTTAATGTCTGAAAGGCAGATCTACAAAGACATTTGGAATGAACTTGCTCACGTTCAACAGACGCGACGTTAAACGACACGCTGTTTCTTTCCTGTAGGAAGTAGCTGCGAGTTTAAACCCTATTGTGAATCTGTCCAGCAAGAGGAATTCTGAGCAAGATCCAAAGGCCTTCATGACATGTTCGCCGATGTAACTAAGCCAGGCGCTCAGCAACAATATGTAGGAAGGAACTGTAGATGCTGGTTTACATCGGACAGACATAATCTTTAGTTTATATATTTAGGACCAAAAGAAGAATTGAGTTGTCCCTCTCCCCCCCCCCCCCCCCCCCCCCCCCCCCCCCCCCCCCACCCAACATTTTAATTATTTATAAAATGCATTGGAGCTGCGTATGTTTGTGTAACGTGACGAATTGTTGCTGAAATTGCCTGCTTCATAAAACAAAATGTTTCAGGCAAAGCCCATTATAGATCCTCAGTCTGTGCACCTCTGCTTCCCACAACCTTCACCCGGAGCTAAATAATTAAAATAAAATAGCTGGAATTATAAATATCCACTTTACCATTCAAGTCTGGTCACTTGGAAAATAAGTAATGAGGATCATTTGTTAATGTCAGTGATGCGTGTGATACGTAGCTTTTCTGGGTCTGTTGTGTTTTCCCTTCTCTCTCTCTCTTACCCCTCTCCCTCTTCATCCAACAACCTGCCGTTCTAATTCAATCTTCACTGCCTCGGCCACACATTGAACCAGCTACGCCTTCGAGCGGCGCTAAAACTAGTACCCCTCATATGGCTTTGTGTTTGGAAGCAAAATGTAGGAGGCAGGAAAATCTGCAGATGTCGGAATCTTGAGCGAAACACAAGGCGTCTGCGGGAACTCAGCGGGCCAGGCAGCATCTGTGGAAGGACATGGGAGGGTGGGTGTTCCAAGCCGGTTCCCTTCTTCGGAGTGTAGGAAATAGGCAAGTTAACAAAAGCACACGCCGCAAATTGGTCAAACTGTTCTCACATCCTAGGTACACAAAATTGCTGGGGAAACTCAGCGGGTGCAGCAGCATCTATGGAGCGAAGGAAATAGGCGACGTTTCGGGCCGAAACCCTTCTTCAGACTCCTCACATCCTCGTAATAATACTCCACTGTAATAATAGGAATACCTTATTGCCACATCCTTGCTGGACTGTTCCCGCACACCAGCCTTTCTGACAACTCCACAACTTCTTCCAACTAAATCCAGCCACCCAAACATAACTCTGCATATAGTATGTGGGAAATCTGAAATAAAAGTCGAAATTCTAGAAGCAATAAACTAAGTTCATGGCATTCTATTACAAACGGGGGGGGGGGGGCATTGTTTTTAGGAGGCAGGGAACGGGGAAGGTGCTAACAAGAGAGGTGGAGAAGACAGTGGTCTACTGTAGATACTTCTCTACAAAATGCTGGTGTAACTCAGTAGGTCAGGCAGCAACACTGGAAAAAATGGACAGGTGATGTTTCCGGACTAGATTAGTGTAGGTCAGTTTATTACTGAGGTACAGTGAAAAGCTTTTTGTTGCGTGCTATCCAGTCAGCAGAAAGACTATACATGATTACAATCCAGCCACCCACAGTGTACAGATACATGATTAAGGGAACAACACCAAACATTTCCATCTACCATGAGGCACAAGCCAGCACCAAGGTGGATTCTCACCACTTTTCTGATGAGAGCAACTTTCATGCTTAACACAATCCAAGACAAACAAGCCCTAAATATTTTTCCTTGCACCACCAGTACAGTGTGTACCAACTACAAAGTGTACTACAGTTACTCAACCAGTTAAATATGAAGTGCCGAATGTACTGAGTGGGTCAGGATGCATCTGTGGAAGGAAAGGACAGACAACATTTTGAGCTGGGACCCTTCTTCAGATTGTGTCATTCCCTCTACAGATGCTGCCTGACCTGCTGAGTTACTTCAGCACTTTATTTTTTGCTCAGGATTCCAACATCTGTAGCTTCCAGTGTCTTCAGTTGCTCAACCAGACAGCCTTGCCCTTGTGCTGCTCCTTGTCCTTGACAGCTGCAAAAGACAAGGGCATCACTTTCACAAGGTTCATCTCTAAGCCACACACTGACCAACCTTTGAAATTTAATGAAATCTATCACCTGTCTTTCACCGTTGCTGGATCTAAATCCTAGAACTTGCTGCCCAACAGAATTGTGGAAGTACTTTTACAAGGATGCCAGCAGCAGTTCCAGAAGATTGGCGGCAGTGGCACAGCGGAAGAGTTGCTGCCTTAGAGCCCCAGAGACCCAGGTTCGATCCTGACTATGGTTGCTGTCTGTACGGAGTTTGTACGTTCTCCCTGTGACTTGCGTGGATTTTCTCTGGGTGCTCCGGTTTCCTCCCACACTCCAAAGAAGTATAGGTTTGTAGGTTAATTGGCTTTGGTAAAATTGTAAATTGTCCCTAGTGAGTGTAGGATAGTGTTAGTGTGCCGGGATAGCTGGTTGGCGTGAACTCGGTGGGCTGAGGGGCCTGTTTCCGCGCTGTATCTCTAAACTAAACTAAGCTAAACTAAACTAAAGATTGCTCAGTACAGCTTCTCAAGAGCAATTAGGGATGGACAAAAAAAATGCTGGCCGTAATCTCAGAAAAATTCAACAAAGTGTAAGTGACAAAATGACAGTGATAGATGGAAGTAGCTATTAGTGACACAATGAAAGGGAGACACAACCAGATTGGAGGAACCCAAAATGACAGATTGAAGCAGAATCATTAACTTAAAACTATCGGAATAAAATACAAAGGTTGTTTCTACAATTCATGGCACACTGAATGTGTAAATAGTATAGTTCAGGAACTTTTTCACTGAAGCTATGTTGAGAGATGTAACTCTCCTCTCATCCTTCAATGTCCCCGACCACCAATAAGTAGAATTATGGAATGAATCATAGAACACAGAAAGATATCACCTAGTACCAATGCAAATATTGGACATCTTTCTTACTCTGAATCCATCTCTTCTCCATCCCTCTCTTCATATCTTTTTCTGCGATGAATTTATCTTTCATTCCCTGTACATTTCTTAGCCAACTTAATGTTAGTCAACATAATCAAACACTTGTCCCACCCCAGTCATTCCTTTCTTCTCCCTGGTCCTATCGGACAGAAGATCCAGAAGCTTGAAGGGATGCACCAACAGTCTCAACTGTCTGTCCACTTTGAATTAAAAAATCTGCCAATTTTTTTCATCTAACTCCTTTTAAATGGAAAGGTGTGTGGATCAGATTTATGGTGCAATCTGACAATGCCCTTAGTTCCACATATCTTGGCAACATTGGGACCGAGAGCTGGAACAACAAAACAGAATTGCAATGTGTTAAATCTATCTAGATATTAAATGAGCCTCATTTCGCCCCATGGGGATCTCATGGTGAGATGGATGGGCTGTCTCCAGTCAGCCAGAAACCCCCTTCAAATGCATCTATGGGGCCAAACCATTCCCCCATCCAAACCCCACTGGCCCAGTGAATGCTCCATCCCACTCCATCCCACGATGGTGTAATGTGTGCAGACTGCAAAATAATTTGGATAAGTGCAACAACATTCAGTAATGGCTTCCTGGGGTTGAACGTTCAAGTTCAAGTTCAAGTGAGTTTATTGTCATGTGTCCCTGTATAGGACAATGAAATTCTTGCTTTGCTTCAGCACACAGAACATAGTAGGCATTCACTACAAAACAGATAAGTGTGTCCATATACCATGATATAAATATATACACACATGAATAAATAAACTGATGAAGTGCAAATAACAGAAAATGGGTTATTAATAATCAGAGTTTTGTCCGAGCCAGGTTTAATAGCCTGATGGCTGTGGGGAAGTAGCTATTCCTGAACCTGGTTGTTGCAGTCTTCAGGCTCCTGTACCTTCTACCTGAAGGTAGCAGGGAGATGAGTGTGTGGCCAGGGTGGTGTGGGTCTTTGATGATACTGCCAGCCTTTTTGAGGCAGCGACTGCGATAGATCCCCTCGATGGAAGGAAGGTCAGAGCCGATGATGGACTGGGCAGTGTTTACTACTTTTTGTAGTCTTTTCCTCTCCAGGGCGCTCAAATTGCCGAACCAAGCCACGATGCAACCGGTCAGCATGCTCTCGACTGTGCACCTGTAGAAGTTAGAGAGAGTCTTCCTTGACAAACCGACTCTCCGTAATCTTCTCAGGAAGTAGAGGCGCTGATGAGCTTTCTTGATAATTGCATTAGTGTTCTCGGACCAGGAAAGATCTTCAGAGATGTGCACGCCCAGGAATTTGAAGCTCTTGACCCTTTCAACCATCGACCCGTTGATATAAATGGGGCTGTGGGTCCCCATCCTACTCCTTCCAAAGTCCACAATCAGTTCCTTGGTTTTGCTGGTGTTGTGGGCCAGGTTATTGCTCTGCTTCTTCACCTGAATGTGCTTCTTCACTTCTGCCTGGTAGCTGCTTCAGAGAGCTGGTTCACACAGCATTATGGAGCTTGAACATTAAAAGATTAATTTCATTAATGGCCTCGGAATTTTTCAACTAATAATGATCAGCTAAATTTCAGAAATTAGATTACCACTTGCTCTCCAGTATTAGTTTATATAATATATTGTTTCAACTGCCTTTGATATTTTCCATTTTAATTTTGAATGACTGAAGTTCGTCCATGTATCAAATGGTTGATCGATGATGATGTTTTTAAAAGGAATATTTAATTAATTGCAAAATTAATAAGCATTAATTTCCTACTAACTGAGTTCAGCAAGATTGATGGCAGCTGCCGTAAATTATGTTCTTTTGGCAACCTTACACAAGTGGCTTGTAACCGTCTTAAATTAAAATTTTCCAAATTGAACACAAACCCAACAGCCAATACAGTTGTAATCATTTGAATCACCTGGACTTTTTTGGATTGCCAAATACATCTATTATGCAATAAACATTAACAGATGCTATACAGATAGCTGTAACTCAATCCTGGGCCTTGTGTGGATATATGTAAACTGCCCAGGCTACATTCCTATGCTTTGCAAAGTCACCCGGTCCTTTGAATTAGACAACCTTGCAGTTCCTTCTATGGTCAGCCAAATATAAACAAGGAACCTTTATTTCTTTGTACAAATCCAATCTATTTTCAGATACATTGATCTGTTATCTCCCTCCGTTTATGAAGCAAAGAGAATTTTACAAATCAGGAGTGAGCTAATCTTGGTCCATACGATCTTCCAAGAATGTTTTGCATGCCAGTCGTGCTCTACCCATCCACACAGACCCATCACAACATTACTGGGCCAATAAGCTCAAAACTACTTCAGAGAATATGTTATAAGATATTCATGAATTCATAAGACATAGGAGCCTGATAAGGCCATTCGGCCCATTAAGTCTGCTCTGCCATTCAATCATGACTGATCTATCTTTCCCTCTTTCCCCATTCTCCTGCCTTTTCCCTGTATTCTTTGACACCCTTACTAATCAAGAACCTATCCCTCTCCGCTTTAAACTTTCCCAAAGATGGCCTCCACAGCTGTCTGTGGCAATGAATTTCACAGATTCACCACCCTCTGGCTAAATAAATTCCTCCTCATCTCATTTCTAAAGGTACGTCCTTTTATTTTGAGGCTGTACCCGCTGGTCCTAGACTCTCCACTAGTAGAAACATCCTGTCCAAATCCACTCTATCTAGGCCTTTCGTTAATTGGTAAGTTTCAATGAGAACCCCCCTCATCCTTCTAAACTCGTGACTCCAAGCCCAGAGCCATCAAATACTCATCATACATTAACCCAATCATCCCTGGGATTGTTCTCATAAACTTCCTCTAGACCCTCCCCTTCCAATGCCAGTACATCCTTCCACAGATATGACCTTCTGACCTTATGGCCTTATGATATGGGGGCCCAAAACTGTTCACAATACTCAAAATGCAGTCTAGCCAGTGTCCCACAAAAGCCTCAGCATTACATCACTGCTTTTATATTCTAGTCCTTCCAAAATGAATGCTAACATTGCAATTGCCTTCCTTACTACCAATTCAAGCTGCATATTAATGTTTCGGGAATCCTGCATCAGCACTTCCTTGCCCCTTTGCACATCTAATTTCTACATCAATTCCCCATTTTGAAAATGGTCTCTGATTCTCCCCTTCTCCCACCCCTTCTCCCACCCGCTCTACCCCCCATCCTCTTTTAAAGGACTTATCGTACACTGTGGTAGCCATCTTAATTACAGCGCCAACCTTCCTGTTCATCGCGGTGTGTGTCTGTATCACCTTGGCTTTGTACCGTGTGGATTTCAGATAGCGCTCCCCCCGCTAGCCCTGGCACCTTTGTGATGTGTGTGTGTGTGTGTGCGTGTGTTTGTTCCACTCTGACAGTCGCCGTTCCAGTTCCCGGTTTTTCAGGCGACTGCCGGCAACTTGTCAGTCACCGGCAGTCCGCTGAAAAATCACCTAAGTGGGACAGGCCCATTATTCTTTTGACTATTGTGTGCTGAGCTTTTTTTTATAAACTTCCTTTATAAGGCATGTCCACACATTGTTCTAGAAGCTTGGATCTGCTGCAAGTACCATCATCATTTGACCTGATGACCTGAGCTTTGAAACGTATTATTTTATCTCTTGGAGAACATGGTTTGCAATTTAATTGCTGGTCTCAATGGCTTTAGTGGGATTGGTGTTCCCCCTCAGCCTCCCAACATTTACAATGGGCCAGTCATGCCTGGGTCTAACCTAGAGATTTAATAAATGAGAACACATGGGAAGTCCTTACTCTTTGTTGATTTCGCTTCACTGGAGATAATAGAGGCCTTAATGTAAAATCTGATACTATGATAGCCTTTCTCTCTAATCTAGTTTTGCAACACACAGATCCTGCATGTATACAATCACCCCAGGGTCTGCCCATGACATGGTACTCATAGCTTCTGATTGTAGTCATTTCCTGCATTCTAAATAATAGGAACCTAAGGGCCTTCCTATAGACCATACTAAAGATTTAAAGATAGTAACGAGTTTAGTGAAGATCTTTCTGAAGATCTCCTGAGTAAAGAGCATTTGGCAGAGATGTTTATCGTGTGCAGTGAGCCCTGCATGTCCACAACCATCTACAAGGGAATACAATGGTTCTTTGTTGTCACGTATGGACCTCACAGTGAAATTCCTGCACAAGTCACCATATCTTGGCTCCATTTACAAAATAACAATATTCCAATGTCCAAAGTGAGGAAGGTGCTGGAGCACCTCCGATCCAGGTAAGCCCAGGTAAGGCCCAGGCTGCTTCTGGGCCTCCTCTATCACTCTTGGCCCACGAACCGACGTCCCTCTCCTGGCTCGACTGTCTCTGCATCCCGGGGAGGGGGGGGGGGGGGGGGGGGGGGGGGGCTCCTGCAGTCAACCTTGAAGCCATTGGAGGCAATATCTCAGTCCCCCTACCACCGGCCCACTCCTCGTGTTCTCTGTCTTCCCCGACTCTGGTCTTCATGGCTGAGCTCGGCGGCTCCTGAGCTCCTCCTGTAGGCAGCGGCCCGCCAGGTCCTTCTTCGCAGCGAATCAGGCCTGCCGCCAGATCTTCATTCCCCGCGGCCTGCTGAGTCTTCCCTTCGTTCTTGTTCCCCAGGAGCATTCTGCTCAAGGTCAGTCTGTGACAATCCAACAAAGTTAACCTACCAATTGTAGTCATCTCATGGCAGACATCTTAACTTTAAGATTAAATTGTGCCAACTGTAATTGTAGCTTCCCCTTTAACATTACACTAATTTCCTCACTCCACGCCCCGCCCGGACAAACTTAAATTGATCGCAAACTATATCTCCCACCTCTTTCGCATGTACCTGTGTCACCTATTTTCCAGAATTTTAATATGTATCATAATCAATATTTGAAATACATTACAGGTGAGAAAATAAAAAATCTCATTAATTACAACATGATTTTTCGTCATAGGAATAATATTTTAGGTGGGAAAACTAAGTTCCAGTAATCTCTGTTTCTCTGTCCCTTGGCTAGTATCCTGCTACAGGAAAAATGTCATTAAGCTGGGAAGAGTGCAGGGATTTACGAGGATGTTGCCAGGACTTGAGGGCCTGAGGACACAGGCTGAATGTGAGAGGTGTAAGATTGAATTGGAACTTGGGTGGGCAACAGAGGGTGGGGTGTATATGGAATGAGCTGCCAGAGGATGTAGTGAGGCAGGTACAATAGCCACATTTAAACGACATTTGGACAAGTACATGGGTAGGAAAGGTTTAGAGGCATATGGTTCTTGGTTCTTGGGTCCTCCAAAATATTCCAACTGGAATTTAAACTGGAGGTGGTGAAGGGAGGGATTAAGCCAGAAAGGGTATAAAGAACACACACTATAGAATTTAACATAAAACATCCCCACACAGCAGAATCAAAGTTTCCCACTGTGTGGGAAGGCACCAAAGTCAGTCTCTTCCTCCACTGTTCCCCGTGGTCAGGGCCACCCCAAGCCCTCCGCAGTTGCAGCTACGGGCGGCCCGATGTCCAGGACCGCTTGCCGGGGTGTTGTAAGTCCGACGTCGGAGCTGCGGGACGTCCTCAGTGGCGTGGACACCAGAGTCGGCCCCCTCCAACCGGAGTCGGCGGCTTCCAAAGTCCGTAGGCCGCGCCGGGTGGAGACTGCTGCTGGCGGCCCTCTGCAAGGCGCCCCAGGACTCCACGATGTTGTTCAGCGCCGCCCGCGTTGGAAGCTCTCCGCACCAGAGCTCCACGATGTTGGAGCAGCGGCCCAACGCTCCGGAGCTCCAAACGGTGACCCAGGTAGGCATCGCCCGCTCCGCGGTGACTCCAGCGCTGCGCCGCCGCTGTAGCAGCCCTGGTCCGGTTCCCGGTCCCCGGCAGGAAAGGCCGCTCCGATCCAGCTGGTAGGCCGCGAGGTGGGGGTCGAGGGCGCGACTCGTAGAAATAGTCGCGTCCCCGCCAGGAAGAGACTGGGAAACGGTTTCCCCCTTACCCTGCCCCCCTCCCCCACATAGAAAAGTTAAAGTTTCCCCTGGATGAAACACAGGCAGGTGGGACTAGTGTAGATGGGGCATATTGACTATCAGGGGCAAGTTAGAATGATCAATTAACCTACCTACCGACCTGTAGATATTTGGGTGCCTGTGTGGAACCCAAATCAACTAGAGTTCAGGTGGAGCTGGGGGCACCAGCTGTACCGGCTGCCATACTGTCGCAGACTATGTTTGGTTCTTACAAAACAAAACAGCCTCATTGATAGATAAAAAAATAAAGCGTTGGGGTAACTCAACTGGACAGGCAGCATCTGTGGAAGGAAATGTTTCAGTCTTCATTTCCCTTCACCTGATCTGTTGAGTTCCTCCAGCAGATTGTTGTTTACTCAAGATTCCAGCATCTGCAGAGATGCTGCCTGTCCCGCTGAGTTACTCCAGCATGTTGTGTCCAACATCTGCGGTCTCTGATATATCCATCTGATGGATGGGCTAACCACCCAACACGTTAGGCAATCTATCCCTTCACCCCAGGCACACTGTGGTTTCACCCTGGACTATGTGCAACATGCACTACACTGACTTATCAATGCTTTTTCAATGGCACCTCGCAAAGCTACAAACTCTATCACTAGAAGGAGCAAGCCAGCAGGCACACATGATGCTACATTGGGAATATATTGCCACTCCTTCATCGTTCAATGATCATGATCTGGCACACATGAATCGATACTAAAGCCTCGACCTCAAGAACGCAACCAGTTCAGCAACAGGCCTCCACCGCACACACAGGTAATTAGGGGCCGACATTATCATGTACAAAATCATGAGAGGAATAGATCGGGTGGACGCACTGCATCTCGTGCCCAGAGTAGGGGAATTGAGAACCAAACAACATTTATTTTACAGTCACCATAAGTAAATGCTGCTCTGAACCTCTGCGGGCAGCCTGTTCCACTGGGAATTGACTGAACTCAAATTACTGTAATCTTAGATGGATCACTCTTCCATTATCTCCATTTCCCTCTCAGTCGATTCACCTTCCTGGTGCAGAATAAAGCACGTTCCAAACTGAAGCTATTTGGCCATAATTGTCTATCCATATGCACACACTCCACGCTGAATGTTCCCTGCAAGCATTTACTCCACTTGGTTCAGGCAGAGTAAAAATATCGCTGAACAGTCTGTGTTCAGTATGTAAACACCTTTAATATATTGCAGATGCATGGTTTTGTAAGACAGCCTTTAAGTATTCTGCAATGTGGTGAAGTTAACCAACTAATACCTTTGATACACATTGGCCGAGCATCTTAATCCTGGTATCGCACTGTCTCCATAATGTTTAATTAAACTGTGCGTTTCTCTCTATCCTGCATCTCCATAATTGTAATTTATTCGTCAAACTTTTCACTTAAATTACACTCCAACATGCAGATGCCAGTTATTTGATATATGATAGGACATATGTTCAAGAAAATTCTTCAAAGGAAATGTGTTTTTTTTTTAACTGTTTACCAAATGTGTGTAAAAGGGTTATTGTCGAAACCAGTCTACCAAGTGCCAATGTTGATGGGGGTAGAATTCAGAAATGGGAGGTGCAAAGGGGCTTGGGAGTGCTGGTGCAGAATTCCCCAAAAAATAATTTGCAAACCGAATCTGTAATAAGAAAGGCGAATGCAATGCTGGCATTTCTTTTGAGATGGATAGAATACAAAAAAAAGGGATGTAATACTGAGGCTTTATAAGGCAGTGATCAGACCACATTTTGAGTATTTTGAGCAGTTTTGGGCCGCATATCTGAGGAAGGATGTGCTGGTGTTGGGGAGGGTCCAGAGGAAGTGTACATGATTATTACAGGGATGCTTGGGTTAACATATGAGGAGCATTTGACGGCACTGGGCCTGTACCTGCTAGAGTTTAGAAGGATGAGAGGGGTCCTTATTGAAACTTACTGAATAATGATAGGCCTGGATAGAGAGGAGAGGATGTTTCCACTAGTGGGAGAGTCTAGGACCAGAGGCCACAGCCTCAGAATAAAAGGACGTACTTTTAGAAAGGAGATGGGGAGGAATTTCTTCAGTCAGAGGGTGGTGAATCTGTGGAATTCCTCACTACAGAAGGTTGTGGAGGCAATGGATATTTTTAAGGTGGAGACTGATAGATTCTTGATTAGTATGGGTGTCAGGGGTTATGGGGACTAGGCAACTTAAGCAGTTAAGAACTTATGAAATAAGAGCATGCATGGGGGTTATTTGGCTGTTTGAACATGCCCACATATTTGTATACCCCAACAATGTTTCCATACTGTATCTCTAAAGAAAATAGGAGTAGAGCAACCGGCATCTCACACACAAGCCGTGCCCATTCAATATAATCATGGCTCATGTATCCCAACCCTCACCTCCTCTCTGGTACCTTTTCCTCGAAGCCCACAATTCCCCAATCTTTCTGAATAATTTCTACATTGCTCCTTCTTTGACTCCTTTCATTGATCAAGTGTCCACAACTCTCTGTGGACATACCAGAAAACCACCACCCTCTGTGAGAAAATAATCGTACACAGCTCAGTTTTAAATAGTCACCCACTAATGTAAAATGTTTGACACCTCATTCAATATTCTTCCACTCGTGAAAATATCTTGACATCTACCCTGTTATCATCTCACAGAATCTTATATGTTTCAATGAGATCAACCCTCATTCTTCTAATCTCCAAAGAATACAGATCTAATGTCTGTAGCTGCTCCTGAAAGGACAACCCTCTTATCCCGGGGGTTAGCTTGATAAATCCCGTTTGGATTGCCTTCAATGCTAGTAAAACCTTTTCTAAATAAAGAAAACAAACAAACACTCTGCACTGTTGTAACTACTGTGCTCTGATTCTAAACGCTGGTACTTTTGCAATACAGGCCTTACACACAATTGATTTTCCATGTATTGCTGCATCTGCAAGCTAACATTTTGTATTCAATGCTCAAGAAAACTTTAACAATCTCCACACCCCATTCTATTGCAGACTGTCTCCATTTAGATCATTGAAGTGCATGACCTCTTGCTTCCCTACATTAGACTACATTTATCCAGTTTATGCCCACTCATAGGGCGACACGGTGGCAGAGTTGCTTCAGAGACACGGGTTTGATCCTGATTATGAGCGCTTGCCTGTACGGAGTTTGTCCATTCTCCCTGTGACCTGCATGGGTTTTCTCCCACTTTCCTTAGACGTACAGATTTGTAGGTTAACCTTCTTCATTCAGGACCACATGTGGAAGTCCAGCACTTACTGAAATTTTAATGAGAACAATCAACTCCAGCCCAGCAAGATTTGGCACGACTTACCCAAGTTTCATTGGAATATTATCAAACTAAATTTATTACCGGGCATTTAGTTTGTGCAAATGACAAGTGCAATTAGACGGCCATTTCTGTGACTCTTTGCACCTTGGTTTGAACAAGTGCAAACTTTATGAAGAAAGATTATATATTGTTCAATGTGTACTTTGGCATATCTTGCATTCTTCCTCTCCAAAATTGCCATCATACAAAAAAATACTCAAAATGCCTTGAATTCAACGCTTCCAATGTCATGCAGGTGCAGCAGGCAGTGAAGAAAGCGAATGGTATGTTAGCTTTCACAGCAAAAGGATTTGAGTATAGGAGCAGGGAGGTTCTACTGCAGTTGTACAGGGTCTTGGTGAGATCACACCTGGAGTATTGCGTACAGTTTTGGTCTCCAAATCTGAGGAAGGACATTATAGCCATAGAGGGAGTGCAGAGAAGGTTCACCAGACTGATTCCTGGGATGTCAGGTCTTTCATATGAAGACAGATGGATAGACTTGGCTTATACTCGCTAGAGTTTAGGAGATTGAGAGGGGATCTTATAGAAACGTACAAAATTCTTATGGGTTGGACAGGCTAGATGCAGGAAGATTGTTCCCGAGTTGGGGAAGTCCAGGACAAGGGGTCCACGCTTAAGGATAAGGGGGAAATCCTTTAGGACCGAGATGAGAAGAACTTTTTCACACAGACAGTGGTGAATCTCTGGAACTCTCTGCCACAGAGGGTAGTTGAGGCAGTTCATTGGCATATATTTAAGAGGGAGTTAGATGCTGTGCCCTTGTGGCTAAAGGGATCAGGGGGTATGGAGAGAAGGCAGGTACGGGATACTGAGTTGGATGATCCGCCCATGATCATATTGAATGGCGGTGCAGGCTCGAAGGGCCAAATGGCCTACTCTGCACCTAATTTCTATGTATCTATGTATCTATGTAGAACAGGCATGTACTGTACACACTGTAAACTTTGGAGGGAATTCTTGTGCTTGATATATCGATTTATTTTAAATTCAGAAAACTTTTCTGAAATATATGACATTATTTTGAAGATGTACAAGTTGAGAAAGAAATGTTACACACAGGAATAGCAAACTAATGGGGAAATTCAATAGTTAAACAGGCTTCATGCACCTTGAAGGTTGGCTGATGTTGTGCCTTTATTTAGAAAAGGGATTACAAGAAAAAGCCTGGGAATTACAGACCAGTGAGCCAAACATCATTGGTGGGCAAGGTATTGGAGGAAATTCTGAGGGGCACCATCTACATGCACTTGTAAAGGCAAGGAATTAGTAGGTAGGTTCAGTGGTATGTTATCAAGGCCTTTGATTACGTAGCACTTGGTAGGTTGGTCTAGAAGGTTAGATCATATGGGATCCAGGATAAGCTACCCAATTGGATACAAATTGGGTTGAGGCCAGGAGACATGAGGTAATAATGAAGGGTTGTTTATCCTGGAGGCTGCAACATGCCTCATGTGCCACATTAATCGGTCCCTGGTCCACGATTGGTCATTATTTATATTAACAACTTGACTGAAGAAGGGTCTCGACCCGAAACGTCACCCATTCCTTCTCTCCAGAGATACTGCCTGTCCCGCTGAGTTACCCCAGCTTTTTGTGTCTATTAACAATTTGCCGATGCAGGTGATATGGGAGTAAGTTTGCAGAGAACACTAGTGGTACAGTGGACAGCGATGAAGGTTATCGAAGATTATAGTGGGAACTTCATCAATCAGACCAATGGGCCAACAAATGGCATATGGAATTTTAATTAAGATAAAAATGTGGTTAAACAGCAAATATTAGGGCAATAGGTAGTGTTGTAGAACAGAAAGACCCTGATGTATAGGCACATAGTTCTTTGAAAGTGGTGACACAGGTATTTGTCGACATAAATAAAGCAAAAGGAATAACCATTTGTCTTAAAAGTTACTGAATTAACTCACTAATTACCAGTGAGCAGTAAAATGTGGAGGGTTCATGGTTTTACAAGGATTTAATTAACACCAGCTGCTAAAATGTCAAACATAAATGCTTCTTGTACTTTAAGATCAATGTGTAGGTGGTATTTGCATTCAGTAAACCTGGAGTCGGCAATGGGAGAGACCATAATAAATACAATATGTTAGATCTGATCATTATCATAGTGTCAAAGATTTATCCATCACAGAAACAGGCCCTTCAGCCCAACTTGTCCATGCCGACCAAGTTGCCCACCTGAGCTATCGCCCAAGTTGCCCATTTGCTATTAGATCATTTCAATCCATGTAGTAATCTAAATTACTTTTAAACATTATAATTGTTCGAACTTATTTTATGTTAGAGATGTGGGAATCTTTAGGTACATTATCCCAGAGCCCTAAATGAAATTCTCACATTACCCAGCTTTGGAATAAGGATGTTTATGGCTGTTGCTATATCAACTGTTACGGCTGGACAATGTTCCTATAATGTCACTGTCGTCTGATAAAAAGCAAGAAGCAAGTTGTTGTAAACAGCACTAGACTCAGCATGGGTCCAGTGTTTTCAAAGCATTAATGAATTATAGTTTTGAGTGGTGCACTTAAATGAGGCAGACTGAATCTCATTTATTCTTTCAATTAGCCCCTGAAAAAAAGTATAGAAAACAAATTAATTTAAAGTAGAACGCTGTGTCAAATGAAAAGACAAATTGAAACTCAATTTACTGTGATAATTCATCTCCCAGTTTGTATGGGCATTAATTGTGACCCCAGCAGGACATTTTTTAAATATTCATACGAATGAATATCATTGGTCATCATTTGTTGCCCAACATGAATTGCACTTCAGTAGGTGGTGGTAAGCCACTGTACTGAACCTCTGCAGACAGTGTGGTGAAGGTACCCCTACTGTGCAGTTGGGCAAGTGGGGTAAGAGGATCTTAACTCAGTGACAAAGAAACCACAGCGGTCTATTTCCAAGTCAGCATGGTGTGCAACTTCAGGGAGATCCTGTGTAATTGGTTTCCATGTTTCTGCTGCTCTTATCCCAAGCATCAGACCTAAAAACTTTGAAAATAATTCAAAGGAAAATACAAACTCTGGAGATATTCAGAGGGATGCACAGTGGTGCAGCGGTAGAGTTGCTGCCTTGCAGCACCAGAGACCCGGGTTCAACCCTGACCACAGGTGCTGTCTGTACGGAGTTTGTACGCTCTCCCTGTGATTGCGTGGGTTTTTTCCAGGTGCTCCGGTTTCCTCCAACACCCCAAAGATGTACAGGTTTGTAGGTTAATTGGCTTCGATATGTTGTAAAAATTGTCCCCAAAAGCTGAAATGGCCTTGCTACCATGGTTTTGAATTAATGACTTTAATTAAGTTTCTGATTGTGGTGGGGAATCTTGATAGCAACTGAACAACTAAACAACATTTTCTGTAAGCCTTAGTAGCAGATTGAAATTTATTTTGCAAAGGACCATGGCAACAAGGTAAGCAGAGATTCACATGCACTTCCTCTAACCCTGTCCATTGAATTAGATGCTCTCGATGTGGTCTTCTCAAAATTATGTTCAGAATTTATCGGAGCAGAATTAGGCCATGTGGCCCATCAAATGCTGGGAATCAGTCATGGAAAGAACTACACTTGAACCTAATCTTATACTTGGCTGAAAACTGCCAACCATTATGGCTGAAGCTGGAAGTTATTATTGGCTAGAAGCTTTTTTCCCACCCCATCAACTCCCAGCTCGGTAGAAAATGATCTTGTATATATTCCATGAAAACTTGGCAACATTGGAGCCTGGTCATATTTTGTGCCAATACTGGCAGCAGCATTTACTGCTTCCTGACCAGCACTAGACTTAATCCAACAGTTGAATAATTGGAGATTGTCCTCCCCCTAGTATCTCCAGTACTTTCAGGAAGGATTACATAAACCATAAACCCTGGGAACAAAGAACTGCAGATGCTGATTTACAATAACTAGACACCACTAGGTCAGGCAGCATCTCTGGTGAACATGAATAGGTGACCTTTTGGGTCGGGACCATTCCTCCTTCTTACATAAACCTTCATTTGTTCTCTGTTGAATGTTTTGTCTTATTCAACAGTACAAGCGTTTATAAGACTATGGACCTGTACAATCACTAACAATTAAACCTAATTTCAAGAATGATAGTCTGGACTTTTCAATTGGTGTTAATTTATTGTCACTGTTACTATGTTTATTTTACAGTGCGACTTTTAATGCCAATAGTGATCTTACAAGAAATCTAGGTCATTGGTTGTATTGGGGACATTTAGGAATTTGATCTGTTATTGAAGCACAAAGTTACTTACATTTATTTAACAAAACATTAGTGTATGAAGTTGGAAGTGACTGTTTGTGTCCAATAATGAACCATTGTTCCAAGGCAGGTACAGTACTGGCATATTTAGTAGAGGCCGCAAAGAAGAGTAATGAGAGAGAGGCAGTAAGAAGAGCAAAAGGCAAATGATGTAGCAAGTGTTTGTGCCGCCAACAACTGTGAGGGTTCGGTCATAGGGTCATAAGTGATAGGAGCAGCATTAGGCCATTCGGCCCATCAAGTCTACTCTGCATTCAATCATGGCTGATCTATCTTCCCCTCCTAACCTCATTCACCTGCCTTCTCCCCATAACCCCTGACATCCGTACAAATTAATTTGACTTCATTGAAATAGTTTTCAGTGAAGGATTGCGAGTGGCATCAGAATGTGCTGCTATGGAGAAAATTCTGTTTTTTTTAAACATTTAAACAATGGGCAAATCCAATATTTCAAGTTAATTTGTAAAGTTTTAGTCTCCAATGGTCTCCTGAATGGAAACAGATGCATTTCACAATAAACCTGGTGGCTATCATGGATCAGTGGTTCATTACAGCACCAACAGTGAAAGATTAATTTCCGTATTGTATTCGGAGAGATTACAATATTGCTGGTCCTATCACTGGCAATGATGTGGGATTCAAGTAAGGAATAATGTCTGGGCCCTGGAGGGGTAAGACCAGTTGTGCCACAAATACTGACCTCAGTATTTTAACACATAGATTTAGACGTAAATACATTATACAATAAATTAGATTGGAATATACAGGTATCCAGAGGCCTGATTGAGAAATGATTGCGAAACATAGAACATAGAAACATAGAAAATAGGTGCAGGAGTAGGCTATTTGGCCCTTCGAGCCTGCACCGTCATTCAATATGATCATGGCTGATCCAACTCAGTATCCTGTACCTGCCTTCTCTCCATACCCGCTGATCCCTTTAGCCACAAGGGCCACATCTAACTCCCTCTTAAATATAGCCAATTAACTGGCCTCAACTACCTTCTGTGGCAGAGAATTCCACAGATTCACCACTCTCTGTGTAAAAAATGTTTTTCTCATCTCGGTCCTAAAAGACTTCCCCCTTATCCTTAAACTGTGTGACCCCTTGTTCTGGACTTCCCCAACATCGGGAACAATCTTCCTGCATCTAGCCTGTCCAACCCCTTAAGAATGTTGTAAGTTTCTATAAGATCCCCCCTCAATCTTCTAAATTCTAGCGAGTACAAGCTGAGTCTATCCAGTCTTTCATCATATGAAAGTCCTGACATCCCAGGAGAAACCTCACCTTTGAATGCGTGCTGAGTTTTATTTTGAAAGTATGGCAATCATGACTGACCAGAGGAAGAAGGCTCTCTTGTGTTCTTCAATGTCTCCAGAAGCTTTTGCACTGCTTCAACATTTACTTACAGAAGAAGTAACTGAAGCCTCATATGCTGAAATCACAACGGCTTTGTAGCTGCATTTCGCAGAAAGTCGAAATTTCCTCGCCGCTCGCTTTGATTTCTACAGGACGGTGGAACAGGAAGGCAATCGATTACTGAATTTCTTGCCGAACTTCACACCAAGGCAAAAGCATGTGATTTTAAAACTCTTTGCTGCATAAAGTGCCAAGACAATGCGTTGGTGGATAGACTGGTCATGGGCTACAGGCACGGATTCATCCAGCAGGCGATTCTCAACGAATCGGACGCCTCATTGAAGAATGTGCTACAGTGTGTTAAGATGGCTGAGCGACTGAGTAAAGAACTACACAAAATGGCCGGCGAAACAGCGTCGAAGCTCCCTCAGGAGGTGCATACAGTTCGTCAGACTCGTCCGCAACGCCAGAATCCAGTTGATCAACCCAGAGCAAACCCGGAGAAGGTGGGACAGTTTTAGAAGAGCTGTTCCCCTGTGGGGGGAGGATTGAAACCCTGCTACCGGTGCGGCTCGACTGCTCATCATCACCGTGAGTGCCCGTATATCAAGTCCGTTTGTTATGTCTGTTACCGAAAAGGTCATCTCCAGGCAGTGTGTCAATCCGTAGGACAGCGGAGAAAGGGCAAGAAAGCGTAAAACACAGTCGACCAAATCGCGGAGACCATTTCTATTGACGTGCTCGGTGTGGCCACGATCACCGACAAGCCGAGGATTTCGCTGCCGGTCTCGATCGTCGATCTACGGTTCCAGGGGGACACTGGTGCGGCTGTGTCGCTAGTGGGTCAGGACATCTGGGAGAGGATTGGATTGCCGAAACTGAAACCGGCCAACATCCGCCTTTTCGGATACAGACGACAGCCCATTCCCACTGTCACCGTTTCCTGAAATGGTTTGACACAGATGTTGCCGCTGATCGTCGTTGGTAAAGAAGGTACATCCCTGTGCTCCATCGAATGGATCCATGCTTTCAACTTGACATGAGGCAACAGCTCTAGCAGCTGTACAACTGTGCCACCCGATCCACTGAGTATTGAGAGGCCTTTCATTGAGGCTGAGCCTGAAACTATATCTGATCATGTCTTCATCTTTTCACTCCATATAATAATAATAATAATAATAATATAATAATAATAAGCTTTATTTATATAGCGCATTTTAGGACAATTTGCATTGACCCCAAAGCGCTTCACATAATTTAAATAATAATAAGTTCCATAGAAAAAGGTTTTAAAAAAAAAAATGAATAAAAATGGACACAACATATTAAAGAGTTCAACACAAACATCCCCCCACAGCAGAATCAAAACATTTCCACTGCGGGGGAAAGGCACCAGAAAGTCAAGTCCTCTTCCTCTGTGAAACATCCCGAGGTCAGGGCCCATCCGTGGCCGTGCAGCCAGTCCGATGAACTTCAGGGCCCTCTTGCCGTAAAGATGAAACATCGGCGTCGGGTGAAACACTCCTCAGCGGCTTGGAAAAGTCTGGAGCGGCTGTCCCCTCCCCGGAGACCGGAGACCGCGGCACTCGTAGTCCTCCGGCCGCGCCGGCTGGAGCTCCGACCCCGGCGAACTCGAACCCCGGCTCTGCGGCGCTCCAAATCCAAATCCAGCGCCGCCCGCGGCCGAACGCCCGCTGCCACAGCTCCGCGATGTTGGAAGTCGGCGACCAAAGCGCTCCGGAGCTTACCGCACGGCGACCCGGTAGGCATCGCCCGCTCCTTGTTGGTATCCCAGCGCTGCGCCACCGCCGCCGAAGCTGTAGTCCCAGCCGGTCCCGACAGGAAAACGCCGCTCCCCTTTCGGTGGTAGGCCGCGAGGACGGGGCGAAGAAACAGCACGGAGGGATGCTGCCTCTCCGACCAGGTAGGGGACTAAGAATAAAGTTTCCCCCTTCCCCACCCCCACCCCCCACACAGAAGACCTCCACTAACACAAAACAAAATAAAGAAAGGTGTAGAGGCGGACTGCGGGCAGGCTGCCATACACAGACGGCGCCCACTCCCGCACATCCGCCATAATGAATGAATGAATGATACTGTATTATCACATGTGACATGTCACAGTGAAATTCTTTGTTTTGCGTACAAGTATGCAAAGGGCCATGTGAAGGCCGTTGACAACGTTATGAAGTGTTCAATGAAGCTCCAGTGGTTCCTCTTTGTTCTTGGCGGCCCCATCCACGACAGGTCTCCCCTTGTTTTCGGCCCCCCCCCCCCCCCCCCCCATGCCTGGTACCTTGGACAATGATGTAGATAGGTAACGCAGACCCCTTTTCCCCATCCCAAGTGCCAAACAGTAGATCGTATTGTGGCTCAGCTGACAATAAGCTCAAGACTGAATGCAGCATCTTTGGATAGACCTCTAGTAGTCTATCCAGTTCACCTGCACTCCAGTTGCATCACTCCCCAACTGCTTAGTAATATGGGAGCATATATCTAAAAGCCAGGACTGAAGCTGAGGTTGAAGGCAAGTTTCAATGCACTAACATATGCTTTAACAAAGACAGTTCTATCGAATGTAGATGAAGTCAAACCTTTAAAAACATTTCTGAAGCCCAGTTGAACTTACACCAGTTTGTATAAAGTGGTCGGCCTCCTATACAAATAAATTAAGTTTAATATAAGAATGCCACTGTTGAGAATGTGGGTTTCAGCATACACTGACTCCTTCCATCTATGTATTTGTAATTGAAATGGATACCAGCTGTAATATCTCATCAATATACATTGCACGCAGTTCCTGGCTGGTGCAACGGTAAAATGTCAAGTGTAGGTTTCAAAGAAATCCGGATTTATAAAATGGTTTTAACAAAAATATTTATAGACTTTCGGTTAATAATGACATCATCACATGCATCAGACAGGGCAAGGAGGAAACCATTATGACATCATTGATTTAGCAAGAAGGAAAGACCTGCTAAGTGATATAATCTGTTTTAGGAGGCAAACCAGCCATTTAGCAATATTGGTGTTAGAGGAAAGCTCTCCAACACAAGGCGAGCATTGTCAGACTGCTCACTAATAGTTGTAAAACCACCTATGGCTAAACTGCACCAAGATTATCGACCTCTTCGATTCTATGCACTTAAGTCAGGAGCACCAAAAATAAGCAACAACAACGATGTCCGCCCGTAATATAAGTGACCTAAATAATGCCAAAGTTCCAGATTTGGAACTTAATGCTACCCCCACATGTTCTGGTAATTGTTGAAAGCTGCCACTAATAACTGCAGATTAACCATTAATCATTTAAAAAAATGTATTCCTTTTGACAGATTTTTCATGTTTTACAAAATCCCTTTTGTAAAAATATTTTCCTTTCATCAAAGGAAATTATACTTTCTTTCACTTCATGCCTTTTCGCTACCTGTTTCCAGATTTTCATACGGTTAATTTAACTCGACCAACTTCTACGACATTCACAGTACTTGAAAAATGCAGGTTCTTATGTTAGGTAACTTGACCCTTGCATCATCACTGGAGGATGTTTGAATAAATCACAGCTACTTTTTAAAACATTAATTAATTGTAGTTATTAATATAATCAACCTCCAGCTCAATCCTGACAAGTGTAAGTTCCGGGATCCAGCGGTTTCCTACGCTGGCCACATCTTTACTCCTGATGGCCTTAAACCCGATCAGAAGAAAGCTGCTGCCATCACAGAGATGCCTGCCCCCACAGACATGAAAGGCCTGCAACGTTTTCTGGGCATGGTAAACTATCCCGGAAAGTTCATACCAAACCTCAGCGAATGATGCTCCACACTGCGGCAGCTGACCAAAAAGGACACTGCATGGTCATGGTTCCTGCAACATCAGGTTGCCTTTGATGTTTTAAAATCCAAACTGACCAGTGCACCGACCCTGACTTTCTTCGACCTGAAACGTCCGGTGACGATCACCTGCGATGCCTCAAAATTTGGGCTCGGCGCATCCTACTTGCAACCATCTGCTGATGGCACCCTACTACCCGTCGCATATGCCTCCCGCACCATCAATCTACAATTATTATTAGCATTTAATAATTATTTGTATAGGGTTGGGTCATATCTGGTTAAGATCTACATTTTGTGTCAGAATATATCCTTCAAGCCCTTATTCATTCATAGACAAGTTACAAAATGTAGTTAAGTTTATTTCAGAGATACAGCACGGGCTCGGTGGGCCATTTAGCCCACTGAGTCCGCACCAACAAGCGATCTACACACGACAAGCGATCCGCACCGCACACTAGCGCTATCCGACACACACTAGGGACAGTTTACAATGACACCAAGCCAATTAACCCACAAACCTGTACGTCTTTGGAGTGTGGGAGGAAACTGGAGATCCCGGAGGAAACCCACGCAGGTCATGGGGAGAAAGTACAAACTCCGTACAGACAGCGCCCGTAGTCAGGATTGAACCCGGGCATCTGGCGCTGTAAGGCAGCAACTCTACCACGGCGCCACCGTACCGCACGTGGTAAGTAGTAGGTAGAAAAATATTTCCCTGTCAGTGATGAACAAACCGTGGGTTTACTTCTTGATCCAATTCACATTAGAACTGTTTGCTTGTCATTTAAACATAATTCCGAGCCTAACATACCATAACATATCTACCGCAACAAACTACCTCGAGTTTCCCTCAATCTAAAAAATAAAAACTCTCCTATTTTATATTATTTTCATTCCATTGCTTAACACACCTCAAGTGTGGTTCAACACTTTAGCACCCTTTTCAGTTCTCTGACTCGAAAAGGTCGCAGTGAAAACTAAAGGGTTCATAGAGAGAAGGTAGGTACAGGATACTGAGTTGGATGATCAGCCATGATCATATTGAATGGCGGTGCAGGCTCGAAGGGCCGAATGGCCTACTCCTGCACCTATTTTCTATGTTTCTACAGTGTAAGGTGTATTGATACCAACATACCAAAGAATACAACATGATTATCCACTGCCATACCCTGTTGATTATGTTCACAAGACATAGGAGCAGAATTAGGCCATTCGGCCCATCGAGTCTGTTCTGTTGTTCGACCACTGGGGATACATTTTTTCTCTCAACAATATTCTCCTGCCTTCTCCCGATAACCCATACTAATCAAGAGCCTATCAATCTCCAACTTGGCCTCCGCCACCACCTATGGCAATGAAGTCCACAGATTCATTACCTTCTGGCTAAAGAAATTCCTCCTCATCTCCATTCTAAAGGTACACCCTTTTATTTTGAGGTTACACCCTCTGCCCCCTTTCCCAATGACGGACTCAGGAGGTTAGCCACAGATTGTGGTGGGGGAGGGGGTGTTTCTTGGAAGTTGCAGGAAGGCACAGGTAGGAGGTTGAATCTACGGTCTTAAAGACCAGCGTCTCTCAAAGTTTCTCCATAATTTGTAATATTAAATTAGTCTGACACTTGCCACACGCACTGCACGTTAGATAAAAGACAGAACTACTCTCACTGAGAATTTGAGAGTTCAGCTATAGTTGTTATCAAGGGACATAAATACTACACAAATATATAAAACCAAGACATTAACCAAAGAGTAATCAACATTTTGTTGATTTAATCTCAATTGCCATGTAACGGCTCAGATTTTCATTGAATAATCAATGCAGAGAAAACATGTTCCTAATTATACGTCGATGTTTACTTACAGCCAACTTGCCCATTTCTTTTGCCCTCCCCACTTGTTGAAGGTGCAAACCCATGCAAAAGGTAATGTTCTATGGCTAATGGTATCTCAAACATCTGCTCCCACCCCAACCACGGATGCAAGTTGTTCGCCTTTCCTAAAATGTGTTGTACAAAACAATTTTAATCTTTTCTTTATCAGACCCAGAAATAAATTCAAATGAAAAAACGGAGTCTGGAGAAACTCAGAGGGTTTTGCTCCGATCACTTATAACCGTATGACCTGATGACATGTGTAAGCTACTTGGGACATAGTAAACGTGATGCTGTTGGGGCCAGAGGGATGGAGGATGGATCTGAGTGGTGGAGGGGCCTTGGTGAGCTTGCGTTTCCTCATATTCAATGACGTTTTAACTTTCTGTATTAGGAAGGAAGGACTCCATGGCACACCATGGAAACAACTAGGGGGCCACTAATGCATCTCAAGGCACTAAATGACATGCCTGAATGCATCAAAAATGCTGTTACAATACCAAAAACATAATGTCCGAAGGTATCTTAGAAAGTGGAAGATTCTTCCAGCTCTTGAGAAATCAACAATTCTAGAAGCGAATCCCTTTGATCTTACCAAAGGGGCTGACGAAACAGACTACAATTCAATTCCAGTTGAAGCCTTGTGTTGGCAACACTTTAATCGTGCTGCAACAGACGATTCTCTTCAGAAGCAATTGGATTATCTGGGTAAGTCTGGCTGGGTTCAACTCAGGTCTGCCTGAGTGCCTCCATCTTCACTTTGAATTTTGAGACGAACAACAAGGGAGGTTGATGTTCAAAGGATATCAATGTGGTAGCAGCTGCATTGCATTAGGCATTAATGTCAGCAGCTTATTCAGGGAATATTGGCATCGACGCTCGTATCTGGAGAGACTGTGACCGCATTTATTGGTCCAGGATTCCAGAGGAGTTTAAACAAATCATTGCGAAGTGTGATATCTGTCTGGATTATTGCAGCAATCTCGATGAGATTGGAGTCAGGCCTTTTCACAGTTTGGGCTTGGCCTTGTGAGGCAAATAGACATAACCTTCATGTTGCGTGTGACCATTGGAGAAACTTTATCAAAGTTACTGGCCTCACTAAATGCGTAGTGTTACATGGGATTATAGAGATGTTTGTAAGATGTGTGATACCCAGTGAAGGGCAAAGGTCCAGTCTTTGCATTGTCAGGACATGCCATATTGGCCAAGAATTGGGCATTGAGCCAAATGGGGTGATTCCTCACTAACTGCAAAACAAAGAATACCCGCAGAAGGGTTAAATGATGCTTCACAACATCCCAGGAGCTGTAGATTGATGCAGCTCCTCGAGTAATAGCGTAGTTAAAAGTTTTACTCAGCTACATATGTGTCAAAGATGTAAGACTTTACTTTCCAGAGCAGAAGACTATCACATCATTGATAATTGCTTTGGGGACACCCCTTGGTGCTCTTTGGTGCCATCGGTTTTATGGGGCAATGTTAATCAGGAATCACAATGTTCGTTCAATATAATGGGATAAGTTTTAATAATGAAAAGTAGGCTTTTGGAGTAGGTGGATTTTAACGTAGGTGAAATTATCATGGAGGGATTTCCAGTTAAATTTCCTAAGCTGGTGGTATGCAAAGCAGTGTGGGCATACTTTCCCCAACATTTCCTTGGGAATAGTGGGTTGCCACATGGAAATGCCTTGATTAGATTAAGTTGGACACACTGTTTTCACTTTAAAATTATGTCTAAGACCTCCTCAAGCTTGGCTGTACCAAGTCAAGTCAAGTCAAGTTTATTTGCCACCAATTGTATCAGCGAATTGGTTCCTTTCAAAACCTTGATGGCTTGGTCAATGATGCTCCGGTTACTTCCTGATAGACGCCAGTAATTGTGCCCAAAGTAACGGCTGCTATAGAGAAAGAAACAACAGTAGGGACAAATGTTACATTATGCCTTCACCAGGATCTGTTCTATCCTTTAGTAAAATGCTCGTATTCACATTAGGTTCATTGGTACTTTAGTTGTCACATGTACCGAGGTACAGAGTTCAGGGCAAGTATCACTAGGCATATGCATTTAGATATATCTTAGATAAGCATATCAGATACAGTACAAGTGTACAGCAGTAGTACAGAGATACTGTACAGAGTCGCCACAATTTCAAGTCCCAGTTTGAAGAGCAGGGTTCTTGACCTGGCCTTGAAGGCATATTGTCCTTGCAGCGTTGCAGGGTTGGCCTGGCCAAGCGTTACCGTTGGTGTCCTCCACCGCTGTTGGCCGTGTGCGCGTGGCTTCGTTCTGAGTCGTGTTATAACGAGTCATGGAGTGGTACCATTTCTGAGCTAATCCGGAGCATGCACTGTGGCCAGCCTACATCTTGACAACATCCTCAGACCCAGAAATACTTGCTGCTAAAATTGTCGTGTCACCCTAAAGGGGCAAAAAAACACTTGTATTCTTCCTTTTACATTTAGGAAATGTAATTGAATTGAAATTTTACCACCCGGTTTAAGGGGTGATAGCTCCAGCTTTAGTAAGAGGCTTGCAGTTTCTTCTCTCTCCATTTATCCAGTCCATCCAGTTAGAATTTTATCTAAACACCTTGCAGCAATTGTTAGCGGCACAGTTTCTTGGCTCGGCTGGAAATATTCCCAGAAAATGAACAAAATACTGGTTCCATCTGCTTTCATCAGATTATATTTGTATGCATTTATAAGTATATTTGCTAATACAAAAAAAGGACCATGACATCATAAGACAGTAGAAAAAAGCTAAGATGTAACCAGAGTGAAGTGGTCGTGGTCTAGCACGATATCACACGATATAACGGGGTGTAGATAAAGAGTTCCCACGGTACTCAGCATTTCCGTTATTTGTGCGAGTGACTTGTCCGTCTCCCGAGCTTTCCCGTTAAATCTTGAATGAACATTGTGAACTACACGTGGCACAAATGATGTCACTTTTTTTTTCACACACTATAAATATCCTCCCTTGGTTGAATTGGCTCATTTGGAGACATGCCTATACTAAGTAGTTTCGAGTACAGGATGGTGGGTTTTTTCATTGACGCGCTGTATGCAGCAGCCCACTATGTGCATCGAGGACGCTTGCGTGAAGGCAGAAGGGAGAGATTAATTAAAAAGAGAATTAAGAGGAAGTCTCACTGGGTGTGAAAGAGCAAAGAGGCCATCTCTGCGCTTACTACAATTCACAATTGGGGAGTGTGCCGTGGCAGAACAGCTCTATTGATGGGTAGCCGACCACAGGAACACTACTGCATGTTAGCAGAAATGCATAGCAAATAAGCTGACTTTCTAGTGTTGTCCTCTGGAAAGTGCTTCCTATAAGATGTTCGTCCGCAAAACCTGCCATTCAGCACATTGCATTGTCCCTTTTAATGCCTGAGTTTAGGCTTGTTGCGGAGGTTAATGAATATAATGTGTTTAAAATGATCTAGCGTGCCTCATTTGTTGATTTTCGTGTTTGCGAGGCCCTTTTATAGACTAATGTTTGGTGTGATGCACTTTCTCTCAATATGTGCAAGAAGTCGTCTTTTTATATTGTCAAATAGGAATAAAGACTTTGTCTCACATTTACCGTGCTGATTGGCTTATTTTATTTTCTACCGAGAGGTGAAACTTTCAAACGTTTAAATAGCTCAACAATTGATGGACCTGAACACTCAAAAATGAAACTTAATGAAAATGTGATTATATCACCTCCCTTCAACTATTTTGTGTTTCAGCATGAGAGGGATTATAACATTCGAGACATTCATCTTGTAGTGATGTGTTAATGAAGAATTGCAGACATCAAGCTGATAGTAAAAAATATATTTATTAAACAATGAGGTAAACAAGCACTGACAATCAAACTGCTGAGGTAAAAGCTTTATCACACTTCAGGCTATCATAAAATGTGGAGCCACCAACAGAAACAAAGTAATGCCCAAGAGGAAAAGACACACATATTAACATAGACATTTATAAAGGATATTGAGAACACCTTTTTTACTCACCTTCTGTCCCCTCTGTCCAGCTTCCGGGTTTACCGTTCGCAGGAGTTCCCACGGTAACCGCAAGAGTTATTACGGATATCGCACTGGCCACTACGTTCATATAATGTTGCAATGCTCAACCACAAGTGTACAAGTCACTCTTGGAGAAATTCAAACTTGCTTGAATTTTATCCCGAGTCACCAAGTTACACGATTACCTGCCGTTAGCGCCACGGTGGTCCACGGTGGTCCACGAATGCCGTACTGTTATCGCACGAGGTTCCCACGATGTTAAACTCTGGTTAACTCATGCGTCAAGTCGCCCCGTGAAAATGCCCCATAATTCACACAGCAATTAAAATATTCATGCAGTTTAAGATCATTTGAAGCCATTAAAATCTAATGTATTCATCTGTTGTGCAATCTAGCCCAATGGAATAATGACAAGTCACATATGTAATTCTTTGTAGGTAAGTACTGTTTGTTTCCTTTGAGTCAAACATTTATCTGCCTTATTGTCAGGTATTTCTCTGAGAGATCTTTGTTAATCTGGCATTAAATGTAACATAGTGGAAGATTGCTTAATACATAACATTTCAAATTGTTTTTCTTCACGTATTACAAATTATGCAAATGATCTTGAAAGGCACTTGGGGCTTAGCAGAGATTGAATGAAGTTGCTGTGGTCTACTTGTGGTGTTGCAGTATCATATTACAACCTGTTGTTACAAACCTTGCTCTCAAATTACCACTTATTGCGTTCCTGATGGATGACCCATTATAATCAATGGAAACAATCAAATCTTCAAGAGATTGACTCTCAAGACTCAGTTAGTTATAATGAAGCTTCTCTCCTTCAATGCATTAACATTGTGGAAATTTTTCCTCTCCAAGTATCTATATGCAAATGGTGGTACTTGCAATTCATCCTATTTACATTGCATAGATCACAACAACATCAATAAGATTGTCACGTTTATTGCTTCAGTTTAAGCAGAATGGCTCATTCCCATTATACTGCTTTCTGATGCAGGAAAGCAAAACACATTGAAAAGCAAAGAGTATGTTACCTCTTTGTAATTTATACAGCTTTACACAATGTTTCATACAAATTAAAGCACAAACGTTTCCAAACTGGATTTAAGCGACACACAAATCTCTTTGAATGCTGTTTCAACTAATCCCATCAACTAAGCCGTGTGTTTCTTTTAGCTTCACATTTTTACCTATCTTATAAACCCACAGTGGTGCAGCAGTAGAGTTTCTGCCTTACAGCGCCGGAGACCCGGTTCAATCCTGTTCACGGGTGCTGTCTGTGCAGAATGTGTACGTTCTTCCCGTGTGCTGTGTGGGTTTTCAAGAAAGTACATCATGCTTCGGCGTCCGAGAAGATTTGGCACGTCCACAAGTATTCTCTCAAACAACCACAGAAGTGCTGCAGAATGTATTCCGTGGGATGCATCTCAGCCTGGTATGGCAACTGACAGTCTGAACATGCAGAGAGTGGTGAACACAGCCCAGTCCATCACAGGCTCGTCACCTCCTGCCATCCTGTCCATCTTCACAGTAGGCTGCGTCAGGAAGACTGAAAGTATTGTCCCATCCCCCAAAGATGTGCGGGTTTGTCGGCTATTTGCCCTCTGTGAATTGCCTCTAGTGTGTAGATTAGATTAGATTAGACTTTATTAATCCCCTTATTCGGGGGAAATTCAGATATCCTTGGAGCGCACTAATAAAAATACACCATAGCATTCAAGAAGTTCAACACCAAAACACAAAAACATCCCCCCACAGTGGTTCCCACTGTGGGGGAAGGCACAAAGTCCAGTCCCCATCCTCTTGTCCACCCAGAGTCGGGCCTATTGAGGCCTCCACAGTCGCCGCCACGGCGCCCGATGTTCTCCGATGATGATACTCCGGCGTCGGGAGAACCCCCAGCGGCTTGGGGTGCCAGGAACGGCCGCCTTCCCACCGGAGACCGCAGCTTCCAAGCCAACAGACCGCGCCGGACGGAGCTCCGCACACTGGCGATCTCAGCAAGAGATCCCAGGCTCCGGGATGTAACGTTCAGCGTCGCAGCTGGCCGCTCCACAGAACCACGGCTCCACAATGTTCTTATCGGCCGTCCCAGCATACTGGAGTTCCAGCGCGGCGACCCAGGAAAGGCATCGCCCGCTCCGCAATAGCGCTCCAGCGCTGCGCCGCCGCCAAAGCCGATGTTCTGGCCAGGTCCCCTATAATGGTTCATTTACATTTAATACCAGCACCAAGCTCTCGCTGATGTTTCCTTCAAATATCCACGTTAATTTGATGATCATTGGTCATTATAATGCACTGCCAATTTTGTTCATCTCTCTAGTTCAAATTGCGAGTAAATAGAACATAGAACATAGAAAAGCACAGCTCAGGAACAGGTCCTTCTGCTGACAATGTCGAACATGACAAAATAAACTAATCTCATCTGCCTACACATTATCCATAACCCTGTATTTTCTGTATATCCATATGCCTGTCTAAATGCCACTTAAACGGCACGATCATATCTGCCTCCGCCAACACCACTGGCAGTGCGTTCAAGGCACCCACCATCCTCTGTGTAAAAATCTACCCCATACATCTCCTTGAAACTTTGCCCCTCTTACCTTAAAGCTAAACACCTCTAGTCTTTGACATCTCCACCCTCGAATAAAGGTTCCGTCTACTCTATCAATGCTTTTCATAATTTTATATATCTCTGTCAGGTCCCCCCTCCGACACACCTTCTTGATTAGTACAGGTGTCAGGGGTTATGGGGAGAAGACAGGAGAATGGGATTAGGAGGGAGAGATAGATCAGCCATGATTGAATGACAGAGGAGACTTGATGGGGCCGAATGGCCTTAATTCTACTCCTATCACTTATGACCTTATGACCAGGGAAAATAATCCAAGTTTATCCAACCTTTTCTTGTAGCCAAGACTCCCAAATATAGGCAGCATAAAAACAAAAAGTTACTAACTATTTCAAAACTTCTCTGTTCACCTAACAGAGAGATTCATCGGTATTTCTCAGTAAAATTAAATTATCGTTCTAGCGACTATTGCCCCATCAGAAAAAAAGACACAAAGTGCTGGAGTAATTCAACAGATCAGGCACTATCTCTGGAGAACATGGGTAGGTGAAGTTTTGGGTACCTAAAGACTCTTATTTGCCATCAGAGTGTGTTCTTCGGCTGATGTGTACCTCCTTTTTTACCTCTTTACTAAAAAGTATTTGTCAGAAGCAACAAGGATTATTAAGTGTGTCAGTGCTGTAACAATATCATCTGGGTTCAGGTGACGTCCTAAACAGCCAAACTAAAGTTTAAGCAGTTTACAAAGTTATCCGAGCCTCCTGCTTGTGTTTCAGGCTTATGTTATACACTTGACTACCTGCTGTTTGGTGCAAAGTGTACAATGAAAGGTTAATGAGATCATAACCTGCTGATTGTTGCAAGATGTGCAGTGAAAGGTTAAAGAGATCACAGCTTTGAGATAGAACCAGGCTGTTATTAAAGCAAAACAGCATCTTGCCTTTAGTGTTACCCTCATTGTATTAATCGGATAAAAGATTAAAATAAAGACTTGGTAAATTGACCCTGCAATGCAACTTGACATTGAGTTCTGGGTGTCCATTAGTAAATTAATAATACATTATACTAATTATAAACATTGAATAAAAATACGGGATAGAATTTCATTCACAAAACTCCAATAAATAAATTAGTGTGCCATTGAAATCCAGTTTAACCTGGACTAGAAGAAGATTACACACGTAATCAAGACCATTGAAAAGTCTCCTCCGCTTCAGATAGGCTTTAGTTACACTACCACAGGTGAAGTGGCAAACATAGCATTTGCTTGATATTAGATTTCCATTCTCACAAGGAGGAAACATTACATGACTTATTTATTTACCAAGTTCACGTACCTTGCTTTCCTCCAGCCACACTGTTTGAAGTCCAACGCTGAAACTATAGACTGCTGGGTATATGGAACGAGCTGCCACAGGAGGTAGGTAGTTGGGGCAGGTACTATAACAACATTTATCCAAATTATACTGCATCTGCCATGCATCTGCCCACTCACCCAACCTATCCAAGTCACCCTGCATCCTCAATGCATCCTCTTCACACTGTCACCCAGCTTTGTCATCTGCAGATTTGCTAATGTTACTTTTAATTCCTTCATCTAAATCATTAATGTGTAATGTAACTAGCTGTATGTATAATAGTTATATATATATATATATATATATATAACTTCCGCTGCGCCACTGATGGCCCTTTTGAACCATATTAACTTCTCCTTACGTATGGTGTGCACAGCCTAAAGTTGTAGGACAACTTGTTCTATTTGATCTTATTTGATTGTGCACGCCGGGTTGATTGCATTCGTCAAAACAGGGTGGACCACGTGAAGGTTGCAATCTTCCACCTCACCTTATTGACTGAATAACTGCAGGTCTGACTCATTGATTAGGTACATCACTAGTAATTGAAAGTGCAAAATCTGTTCTCTCATGATGATATGGCACCCGGGCTAAAAGTCATTTCAAGTACTGGTCCATAACGACACGCTGTAGTGTTAGAATATTAACTTGGAATAGTAAAAATGGTAATATTTCTTCAAATGTTGCCTACTTCACATGCTCTTTCAAATGACAGTGGTATTTCCACACAATATTCCACAAAGCTGACCCACATCACGGGATGGGGAGAGTTTTCTCTACAGATCATGAAATAATCTGGTAAGCAATAAATCACAATACTTAAAAACACAGCTTGCGGCTGTGGGAAATTAAAATCACCTCCCTTGAGCTGACTAAAATCATACCATTGTCTCAATTTGTAGAAGTCAAACAACTTACACTGACATTATATGTGGTTGATTGGAAAGTAATTTGGGTTCAAATAAGGTACAATGTACCCAGGAGTTAACATGAGTCGCAATGGTTAGCTGCTAAATTGGTTATGAGTAATAAATGAAACAGGTCTATTGCTTGTTTGCAGATAATGACCATACGTTCCAACCAGTTTTGAGAAAAGAACAAAAACATTCTTTTATATGTGCAGTCCCTTCAGGAAATTACAACATAGTGTAAAAGCCCACGTATAATTTAGTCGGTAATTGACCTATTTAGTACAAGGATCATTAATTTTCATTCAGGACAGTAAATGCCTGGTTTGCAGAAACGTTTCAGCTGTCGTAGTATTAAATGTGAGACCCTCAGAAGCAAAGTTATGCCAAGTTATGACTAATCAAGGTGTTTTAGAAAGAACTGCAGATGCTGGAAAAATCGAAGGTAGACAAAATTGCTGGGGAAACTCAGCGGGTGAGGCAGCATCTATGGAGCGAAGGAATAGGTGACGTTTTGGGTTGAGACTGACCTGAAACGTCACCTATTACTTCACTCCATAGATGCTGACTTATCAAGATGATCAACTTTAATAGTGGCTAGCTTTAATTTTGATATTATTTTCAATTGGTTACGTTTTAGTTTTAGTTTGGGAGATACAGCGCGGAAACAGGCCCTTTCGGCCCACCGGGTCCGCGCCGACCAGCGATCTCCGCACATTGACACTATCCAATACCCACTAGGAACAATTTTTTTTTAACATTTAACAAGCCAATCAACCTACTTACATGTCCGTCCTTGGAGTGTGGAAGGAAGGCGAAGATCTCTGAGAAAACCCACAAAGGTCACAGGGAGAACGTACAAACTCTGTACAGTCGGGATCGAACCCTTAAGGCAGCAACTCTACCCCTGGCGCCATCGTGCCGCCCGTGTTTGCAATTTTCATAAGAAATTATGGTAAAACATCTTTGTGGAGAGGTAGAAGCCCCAAAATGCTTAAAAACCATAACTGATACAATCAGTTATAAAATATAAGAGCATCCAGTAACGTCGTTAGTCAAGACATTGTTTTAGAGATATAGCATGAACACAGGGTCTCTTTGGCTCACACAGTCCACTTCGACCAGCACTCAATTATACACAAAACCTACAAATCTGCACATCTTTGGAGTGTGGGAGGAAACGGGAGCACCCGAAGAAAACCCACGTGGTCACGGGGAGAATGTACAAATTCTGTACAGACAGTATCTGTAGTCAGGATCGAACCTGTGTCTCTAGCACTGTAATGCCCCTGTCCCACTTAGGAAACCTGAACGGAAACCTCTGGAGACTTTGCGCCCCACCCAAGGTTTCCGTGCGGTTCCCGGAGGTGTTTGTCAGTCTCCCTACCTGCTTCCACTACCTGCAACCTCCGGAAACCACCTGCAACCTCTGGGAACCGCACGGAAACCTTGGGTGGGGCGCAAAGTCTCCAGAGGTTTCCGTTCAGGTTTCCTAAGTGGGACAGGGGCATAATAAGGCAGCAACTCTACTGTTGCGCTATTTGATATTGAGGTTTATCTTCGAGTGGTAATTTATTTTCCCCTACTGTGACAGTAGGGTGCCGCTCTGATCCCTATCACTGGCTGACAGGCCAGGAGAGGCCAATTGGTAGCAGTTGGGTCCAATTAGCTAACATCAGATTACATTTAACCTCATCAGCCTAGTCCTTACAAGCCTGAGACACCAGTGCCTCTTCCTGCCCACAGGCAATGTGGGATTGTGCCACACACAGAGGCAAAGACAGACTGAGCCGTCAGGACAACGCAGAGACCACCAGCGCCACCACTTCAAGCCCAAAACTGAGCTACCAGGGTAAACCTGAGACCATCAGTGTCCTGTCTCGAGACAAGGGTGAACTGCATGGAGAAGACAGAAATTGCCACGCCTCCTTCATTGAAGACCAGGACTGAGCTACTGGGACAAGCCCAAGATCGCCAGCTCCACAGTACATGCTCCCTGACGCCACTGACAGTGCCCCATGCAGTCTTCGACTTTCTTACCATCGTAAATAATATAATAATATATATCATGCGAGCTCACCCTATTGTGAGTCTCTGGCTCTGTCTACCAGCTGACTGTCTCATTCTCATTTACATTTCGGGGTTACATATCGGGGTTTAGTTTAGAGATACAGAACACAAACAGGCCCTTCAGCTCACCGAGTCTGCACTGACCAGCGATCCCCGCACATTAACACTATCCTACACACACAAGGGACAATTTACAATTAGGAGAAGGCAATTAACCTGCAAAGACCTACAAGGAAAACTGGTGCATCCGGAGAAAACACATACAGGTCACAGGGAGAACGTACAAAATCTGTACAGACAGCACCTGTAGTCAGGATCGAACCCGGGTCTCTGGCGCTGTAAGGCAGCAGCTCTGCTGCTGTGCCATCATGCCTCCCATGATATAACAAATTCTGTAAGTAACATTGGAACTTGTATATAAAATAAATCAATGTTTGTAAATTACTAACATAGGCCTTGTGATAAAAATTGTGAACCATGCCTCGTCTATCTTTGACCACCTTGCTGCAACTCTGGGGTATTGTTTGATAATAATGTTCTGCTAGATTGTCTTTTTGGATATCCTGATAGATTATACATCTGTTGTTTTGCCTTTTCACAATGGACTGTTGGTTTTATTGCAATCAATGAGCTGATGTTAGCAAACTACAAACTAAATGCTCTATGCAGAGACAATTTATGCCCAAGTCTATTTCCTTAACTACTGGAAGAATTCAAACATTACTTCATTATAAAATGTTATTGGTTTAAAATTACTCTTTGGCAATTTAATCTCACATTTGTTTTTCTGCCATCTTCTAACATCAACGATTGAGCAACAAGCGCTTGGGATACTTTAAGAAACAAAGCACAAAATGTGATGGTTCATCATAGTACATGGTACAGCACAGGAACAGTTCATTTAGACCACAATGCCTTTACTGAACATAATGCCATCTCCTGTGCCTGCACCCCCTGTATGTGCCTAACCAGAGGCTTCTCAAATGCCCCTGTTGTATCTGACTCCATCACCATGCCAGGCAGCATGCTCCAGGCACCCACCAATCTCGACCTTAAAAAAAAATCTTACCTGGACATCTCCTTTTGACTTTGCCTCTCATATCTTAAAGCTATCCCCACCAGTCTTTGACATTTCCACCATGAGGAATAATATTCTATCTATGCCTCTCATAGAGTTTACATCTGAGAATCCTGGGAGGATCAACTATAGGAGCTCTGGAATATAATCTTCCAAATTAAATCAAAGAGAAAAATTGCCCGAGACTTTGGCGTGCACGACAACATCCTTCCTCGACCATCAGTATATTTCACGAGTTTTCAGAACCAAGGATAACCGACCGGTGATGTTAAATGCCCGACAAACGTCACAGTTGTGTATCTCTGGCTCATTGAAAGTTGTCTGGCTTCTTAAAAGTGTCTCCACTCCTTCTCCCCCCTTCTACCCCCTCCCCCCTCTTCTCCCCTCCACTCCCCTTTTAAAGGACTTACCGTACACTATGCTAGCTGTCTTAACCTTCCTGTTCATTGCGGTGTGTGTCTGTATCACCTTGGCTTTGCACCGTGTGAATTTCAGACAGCGCTCCCCCGCAATTCCCTGCCCCCCCCCCCCTTGCGGTGTGTGTGCGGTGTGTGTGCATGTGCGTGTGTGTGCGTGTGTGTGTGTGTGCGCGTGTGTTCCACTCTGACAGTCGCAGTTTCAGTTCCCGGTTTTTCAGGCGAGTGCCGCGAACTTGACAGTCGCTGACAGTCTGCTGAAAAATCACCTAAGTGGGACAGGTCCTTCATTGTTCTTTATCCCTCCACATCACCGTCTATAACTCTGGTTTCCCTTATCCGTTACCAGTCTGAACAAGGGTCTCAACCTGAAACGTCACCCATTCCTTCTCTCCAGAGATGACTGCCTGTCCCGCTAAGTTACTCCAGTTTTTTGTTTCTATCTTCAAATTTTATCAATAGGTATATCAACAGTATTTTTTTTTTTACTGCAACAAAACATCTCATCCAGGCAAGTGGAGAATATTCTATCATAATCCTGCCATGCATCTTGTAAATGGTGGAAATGGTAGATTTAATTTGCAAATCTAATTTGCAAATAAGGCTGTATAACTAATTGACATTTAAGAATATCTTGTAACCAAGTGACATGCCACCACAGGGGGATTGTTAGTGTTGAACATCATTAGTGCTAACCCATTAAATAATGTGATGCTATTGGAAAGCAGACAAGGAAGGATAACATGTCAATGTCTTGGCAATGATAAATCTTCACTGATGAATGATTTGGGGCTTGATAATCAGAACAGAACTATTTTTCATGTTATTTACAAATTGCCAAGTTGCAAAAATTCTGGGCAGACTTGTTTGAAAGTAAAATAAATAGACTAAATGAGGCTCCAAAGTTTTTTGCATTCCAAATGTAAATAAAGCCGTTTCAAATAAGATATGGCTGGTATTTGAGCCTCTATGAGGTTCAAGTGACAAATAAATTGTATTGTGTATTGTGTATGTTGTACTCACATACAATGTCACATAGTGGTGAGTTATAGTTTGCAGTTGTAGTTTAGATCAGTTTAGACATACAGCGTGGACAAGGTCCTTCTGCCCACCAAGTCCGCGCCGACCAGCGCTCCCTGTACAAAACGCTATCCTACACATTCGGAACAGTTAACAATTTTTTTTACTGAAGCCAATTAACCAACATACCTGCACGTCTTTGGAAAGTGGGAGGAAACCGGAGCACCCAGAGAAAACCCACGTGGTCACAGGGAGAATGTACAGATTCCATTCAGGCAGCACCAGTTTTCAGATATCCTGCACCTGCAGTTCTTTGCTTGTGGATTCTTGTTTGGTTGAGGAGATCTGCTCTTTCCGATATTGACATCTTCCTGCTAAGAAACAGCAAAATGGAAATACGTATTTTTCTTGGGACTAATTCATTGATAGACATGTCTAATTTAGTTCCTATTTTACTTTTAACTGGATGTTTATAATGAGAAAGATCATTTGTCAAAGACCAGCTAATCTTCCCTGTCACTGGGTATCAAATAATGATTCATATATTTCTTAAAACAGTGCCTCTGCAAGCCTTCCTTGTAACAAAGAAATTCAATCAGAGGAATAAATCTTCAATCCTGCATTCTTAGTGCAGTTTTAAATGAATGACTCCACATCACTGGCTGCCAACCAGAGTAAACCATCACTTCCTCTCATTATATTCATTCAAAATGCTTAATTTAAAAAAACACTTCAATCAAATCTTGTCCCTGGGTGCATCTGGGCATAAGCCCCCAGCTATTTACCAATACCTTCCTGAGAAATTTAAATTCCCGGACTGCATAATATATGTATGTCTATAATATTAAATTATAGAACATTATTGTTTGCTCTTTAATGTAAGAGATCTTTGAGCTCCAATTTTGGGAGCTATCACCCAGATTCATGATGATCAGGGCTCATACGCAAACACAATGTGCGTCGCTGGATGTCTGAAATATATGTAATGTTGCTTTAACAACAGAGATGTCATTTTGGAGTTCAATGTTGTTCCAACTAGAAAAACATCTCTTAATCGTTTGTGCCTTAACATTAATTTACTGACACGATGATATCCATCTCAGCACCATTTAAAGGGATTATTAACGAATTAAAGTTTAGTGAAAGGCAAATAAAATTGTGGATGCTGTAAATGTGAAATAAAAACATAACGTACTTAAGTCTGTCAGCATCTGTGGAGAGACAAACTCAACAAGACTGGCAGCATCTGTGGAGAGACAAACTCAGCAAGACTGGCAGCATCTTTGATGACACAATTTCAACCCTCAGGCGATCTTTAATCGGACTTTACTGGATTTTATCTTGCAATAAATGTCATTCCCTTTATCCTGTATCTGTACACAATGGCTTAATAGTAATCATGTATAGTCTTTCCACTGACTGGTTAGCAGGCAATAAAAGCCTCTGTACCTCGCTACATGTGACAATAAACAAATTACCTAACCTTTGCTATTGTTTTGTTGTTTTCTTCCAATTGCACTGGATTTGCTTATAAGATTATACGAGTGATATTGCCTTTATTTAAGGTAAATCCATTAAATACATGCAGCAAAAAAAACACTTTTCTTACTACACATTTAGATATTAATCTAGGTTTAATAACAAGACCATTTCGACCCATTTACTTATTCAATCTTCCCCCTGAAAACAAAAATGTGTCTAATTCTTGAGCTATTCCACATGGCAGAGTTGCTGGCATTTTATTCAATATATTTGTAATGTTTAGAAGTTAAGCCTTAAGTAACATCCACCATGTGATTTTTCTAATCTTATAATCACGCTCACTGCCTTGTCACTCTCTCTGCTTCTCCGGCTTTGCACAAAGAAGCATCCGGTTTCCACCTTATTAATTCCCTTCATAATTTGAAACTGTTGAATCGAACCCTCACCTCAATCTTCTTTCCTGTAATGAGAACAAGTTTGGATTCTCTGCGCTGTTATTCACAGCTCCCTGATCTAAGCTCTGCGACCCTCAATGTTACCTTTTGTGCCGTTTCCACTGACCCTGGGTATTATCCGCAGTAGCCAAACCTGGATGCAAAACTCTAATTGCAATTTCATTGATTCTGTATGTAGCATCAATATACTTGATGGGGTAGGACTGGTCCATATTATGGAAGTTAGTTATTGCAGGACTGGATAAAGATGTACTGATTATATAAATGAAGGCAGACACCTTCTAGGACTTTGTGGACTATAATCCAATCTGGGAGTTCAGACAGGCTATATAATCCTCTGATCCATGTCTGCTGTGCTGAACAGTATCATTTGAACCTAATAATTGGATTAAGGTTGTGAAACACACTTTCAGGTATCTGTCATTCCATTTAATTTTTTATGGAAGCAAGCTCACGTGTTAAACAATGTCAGAAGATATTAATATTTCAGGGGCGCTGTGGAAATGGTGAACCGTTTGCAAGCTCCCGGTGAGTTTCTTTTCTGTTTCACATGCTTCACTGTTTCACTACCTTATCTAAAGAAGATCTTCTATCCCTGCAAATAAGGAACTTTGACAGGCAATTTTAATTTCAAATGGAAGCCCAAAGCTCCAAGAAAGCCACAAAGATAATCAAATCTGTTTGCTCAGTGGCCAACAGCAGGGAACAATGTATTTGCTATCCACTGTTCTATCAAAGTAACATATTATCAGTGGAATAAATCATTGTCATGCAGCAGTTTTAACTTTGATCACTTATTTAAAGATCACATAGTACGTTGGCAAAATAGTGCTAAATTAACTCAAGGCAGCATGGTACAGTAAAAGTAACCATTTGAGTCAAGCAGTGACATGAAACTTGTGTTTCAGCTTTAGTCATTTATTTAATATCAGCCATCTAACATACTCATCCCAATGCCATGCTTCATCAATCAGTGAATCTTTCTTTTTCCTGATCAGCGCAATTAAAGCCGTTCAAACAGTATATAGTACAAAACCATTGTTAAAAAAAAAAGAAAAATACTGCAGGGAACCAGGCCCTTTGGTCCACCGAGTTCAATGTTATCCCACTCACGCACCCAATCCCTACACATTGGAGGAACATTAAATAGAATGTATAATCTACAAAGATAGACACAAAATGCTGGAGTAACTCAGAGGGACGGGCAGTATCTCTGGATAGAAAGTCCCTGTAATCTCTTCAGAAGGGTCTCAACCCAAAACATCACCCATTCCTTCTCTCTGCCTGTCCTGCAGTTACTCCAGCATTTTATGTTTATCTTTGGTGTAAACCAGCATTTACAGTTCCTTCCTACGTTTAACCTACAAACCCGAACATCTTTAGGATGTGGGAGGAAACCAGGAACCCACAACATCACATGGAGAACGTGCAAACTCCACAAAGGCAGCACTGGAAATTAGGATGGGATCTGGTTCTCTGGCACTGTGGGGGTGTAAATGGACTGGGCATCCATGATAAAGATGAGGCGATGGGGCCCTAGTAATTGAAAGTCCTGACCTGCTGAGTTACTCCGGCACTCTGTGTTCTGTGGTGTAAGTTGGAACAGTTCTCCTTCAGCTCCTTTTCATATGAATCTTTGATGCCTTATGGATTGTTTTCTTTCAATGAAGGCAGGTTGCAACTAAGTTGTATACATCTAAGACATGGAATTAAGAAAAGTTAAGGATTGTCCTGAAATTTCAAGGAAAGTTAAGAGCTCTGTGTCTTAAGAATAGAGCAGCAGCAGTTTAATATTGAAGTTGATTCTCTGCCTTCTGAATTCGTTAGTTCTCCGGTGCTCTGCAAGGATGTGTTCTCAGTCCCCTTCTTTACTCCTTGTACACCACCACTGTGCAGCCATGTGCAAATCTAATTCAATTTTCAAATTTGTACACAACACCACTATTGTGGGCCAGATATCAAACAATGATGGGATGGAGTATAGGAAGGAGTTCGAGAACCTTGTGTCCTGATGTCGCGACAACAACCTTTCTCTCAATGTCAGCAAGATAGGGGAGATAGTGATCGACTTTACATGCCCCAGTTTGCATTGACGGCGCTGAAGTAGAGGTGGTTGAAAGCTTCAAATTCCTAGAAGTCAATATCACCAACAACTTCTCCTGGATTATCCATTTAAAGCAATGGCCAATAAAGCACACCATTCCTTAGAAGGCTTAGGAAGTCTGGCATGTCCCCTACACTGCTCACCAACCTACAGATGCATCATAGAAAGCATTTTATTAGGTTGCATCACGGCTTGGTTTGGGAAAAGCTCCATCCCAAACTGCAAACAATTGCAGTGAATTGTGGATGCAGCCCAGACCATCACACAAACCAGCCTCCCCTCCATTGACTCCATTTATACCTCACGCTGCCTCGGCAAGGCCAGTAGCGTAATCAAGGACGAGTCGCATCCTGGCCACTTCCTCTTATCCCCTCTCCCATCAGGAAAAAGGTATAGAATTGTGAAAACGCACACCTCCAGATTCAGGGACAGTTTCTTCCCAGCTGTTATCTGGCAGCTGAATCATCCTACCACAAACAGAGAGCTGTCCTGAACGACTATCTACCTCTTTGGTGATCCTCAGACTATCCTTGACCGGACTTTACTGGCTTTACCTCGCACTAAACGATATTCTCTTATCATGTATCTATAACCTGTAAATATCTTGATTGTAATCATGTATTGTCTTTCTGCTGACAGGATAGCACCCAACAAAACCTCGGTACACGTGACAATAATAATCTAACCTATCGAAAGGTTAAATTATTTCCTTTGATTTAACAGGCTCACCATTTGCCCAGCATAGATAACATTAAATTCAGTATTTTTATTATAGTATAAAAAGGGAACAAATTCTCACATTCAATTCAAATTAATGGCCAGCCATTTTCCTCAACAAATGGAATGAAACACCATCAACTATGTAACGATATGCATATTGGCCTCTTCAAGAGATTAGAATTAGTACTCTTTGAAGAATGAAAGATAAAACACTTGATTTAATTCCAATGACATATGATGTTCAAAGGAACTGCTAATAATGGCCGCCAGTGAGTTATGAGTGTTTAACAAGGAATACACTGCACTGACAAACTATTAATGGCTCCCATTTATATCCAGGTTCTCATAAGTATGAAATTCAGACAATTTGCTGCTGCTATTTAATTTGAAATTCATTTTGTGATGGTAAGATTTGCAAGGTTAATTGGAGTAATTTTAATTTCCTCTGATTATGCTATTTAGTGCTGTAGGGAATATTCTGTACAATATGTGAATGGTGTTTAACTGCAGCTATTAAATGAGCACATCTTAATGTTACTGATTTTTGTGAAGTTTTATCAGCAATCCTTGTTTCAGCTCCTCATCATAAGTTTGTCTGACTCAGCCAGGGCTTTGAATAACCTACCATTGCCCACCGCTTGCATTTTTAATAATAGAACTGTTTACATTCTTTGGCTTCTTCTGGTTGGAATAGAGACATCAGAGGGTCCTGTGGGATTTCTGCCTATCTTAGCTGCTTACTATTGGGATTTGGAATTATCTGTGGGTTGATTGCCATGGAGAAGCAGCTTGGGTCAGATCTCGCAATGTCACAGCTTTATAAGCTTCGTCCCCACTGTAGACGAGGAAACAGCTGCAACACAAATGAAAAAGAAATAAGTAAAATTAAAGCACTGATTTTCAAGACGGATGACACAATCACAATGATGTCTGTCTGTATTAAGTTGTTGCTTTTTGTTGCATTGCTGTGACAGATTCAGTATTTAGGAATAACCCACATAGTGGTACAGCGGTAGAGTTGCTGCCTCACAGCGCCAGAGACCCGGGTTCGATCCTGACTATGGGTGCTGTCTTTATGGAGTATGCACGTTCTTCCTGTGCCCACGTGGGTTTTCTCCGGGTGCTCCGGATTTCTCTGACATTCTAAAGACGTGTCGGTTTGGAGGTTAATTGGCTTTGGTAAAAATTGTCCCTAGTGTGTGGAATAGAACTGGTGTACGGTTAATTGTTGGTCGGCGTAGATTTGCACCAGTTCCAGAGACAAAGTCTAACGTCTGTAATGAGGTAGAGGTAAATCAGACAGTACCCGAGCTTATTGAACCATTCAGAAGACTGATAATGGAGAAGGAGAATTGTTCCTGAGTCTGGTGTTGCGTGCTTTCAAGCTTCTGCACCTTCTGCTGGACTGGAGCAGGGAGAGGAAGGAATGTTTGATGTTTCCAACATACACATAACAATCATTGTTAGCTGGTTGGTCGACAACTGAATTGTGTAACGCAAGTTATGAACCACATTTGGGGCGCTACATTTGGAGAGATTCACTGTGACACTAAAATATAGAAACCTTGCACTGACGTGATCCTGAATAAAGGAAGTGATTTTATTTCCCTCGTAGCTTTGTGTGACAGCTGTTATACAAATACCTATCAGTTAGTCTCATTTCTGAATTAGAGGAGTTGCTAATTGCCAAGTTAAATGGGAACACAGTTACTCTGACGTAGAGGTCTTACTCCAAATCAAATCCCCACAGAAATACTACAATGCTAGGTGAGAGGGCAACTTTGCATTTCAATAGGTGCTACATCTGTTGCTGAGATTTTTTAATGTCCTTCGCAAATTAAATTGGACCATGCCTGCACAATTTGTAGGTGATGCAACCTTTAAAGAAATATTTCCTTTGACAAAATGTATAAACATTGGGGAAAAAAAATCATACAATTATCCTGACATTTAGGATAAGTTTTGTGAAAATTAATTCAGGACTTTATTAGGATTATTAGTACAAAATGTTGATAATTTGATGAAAGTGTGCCTTCCGTACAAGAATGGAAGCAGATACAATAGACACATAAATTTCATAGCTTTAAATATCCAAACTTTAACATCCAGGTTCAGGAACAGTTTCTTCCTGACAAGCATCAGGCAATTGAACACTACAAACTGCAACTAAACTCCGAACTACAAATACTCTGCCACAGAAGGCAGTGGAGGCCAATTCACTGGATGTTTTCAAGAGATAGTTGGAGCAGGTCCTAGGCTACCTACACTAGGCAACTCAAAACACTGCAGAGGTACCACAGAATCCTCCGATTCACTAGCACAATAGGTGACCAACATCAGCATTCGTGCCCAGTCCAAAAACCCAGGCACTGAAGCCCTAAAGATGACTTCGATTTAGCTGTTAGAGGTAACGGAATCACTGGATATGGGGAATAAGCAGGAACGGGGTACTGATTTTTGATGATCAGCCATCATCATATTGAATGGCGGTGCTGGTTCGGAGGGCAGAATGACCTACTCCTGCACCTGTTTTCTATGTTTTTATGACCTGTCTGGGTTGCACTGGGAACTTCAAGGTTTCAAGGTCAGCTTATTGTCACGTACCAATTAAGCTGGAGTGAAATGGGCTTTGGCTTTGCATTTCATTGTTATTTTTAATTTTGTTTCTTTTCTTTTTGAGTTTTGATCGTGTTATCTATTGAAGTACTGTGTTTACTGTGTTTCGGCACGGACTTGTAGGGCCGAGATGGCCTGTTTCCGTGCTGCAATTGTTATATGGTTGTTATATGGTTTACAACCTGCTGCGCTGCTCCTGCAAGTGAGATTTAATTTGTTCAGTTTTGAGACATTTGGCAATAAAACATTCTTGACACTTGATTCAAAGAGAGTTGGTTCAGATTTAGACTTTAGATTTTACAGATACAGCGTGTAAAGAGGCCCTTCGGCCCACCTAGTCCGGGCTGACCAACGATTATCCCGTACACTAACACTATCCTACACACTAGGGACAATTTACAATTTGCAGCTGCCAATTAACCTACAAACCTGTACGTCTTTGGGGTGTGGGAGTAAACCGGAGCACCCGGAGTAAACCCACGTGGTCACAGGTAGAACATACAAATTCTGTACAGACAGCGCCCGTAGTTAGGATCAAACCCACTTCCCTGGAGATGTAAGGCAACAACTCTAACGTTGCACCACTGTGCTGCCACAGATGGGAACAAAATGGCTTCAGGTCAAAATTATGGCTCATTTTCAAGAACTTGTCCCATGCCATTCTTTGTAGGCACTCCAGTTCACTTGTGAAACTTGAACAAAGTGACGGACCATTAAATGCTTGGTTCATGAACAGCATTGTTGGGCTTCGCTGTGTAACATTGAACTGTGAATGATATGGATGATTTTTCAGTGCTGCATTCCTTAATGACGTGTTGCCAGTTCTCTGAAAAATAGCCTGGCAAATGCGTTCTTTGCTGCCAGAACTTGGAAAGACACTGTGTAATTCAAGTAACATTTTTCCAGCTACTCGATCCTTGGGGGAATGCGGGATTCTCTCAGGCACTCATAAGATAACTTTATAAGCTCATAAGTTATAGGAGCAGAATGAGGCCATTCGGCCCATCAAGGCTACTCTGCCATCTTTCCCTCTCAACCCCATGCTCTTTCTCCCCATAACCCCTGACACCCTTAAGGGGCTGTCCCACTGCGGCGACCTAATCCGCAAGTTCGGAAGAGGGTCTTCGACCTTCAAGCTCAAGGGCACTCGCCTGGAAAACCTCGAGCTGGATCGACCGTCAGCGTTGAAATCGCGAGCTGGATCGACCGACCGCACATACACACACACAAACACATCGCAAAGGCGGGGGCCAGGGAAAGCGGGGGAGCGCTGTCTGAAATTCGCACCCGCGATGAAGAGGGAGGTAAAAGACGGCTGCACAGTGTATGGTAAGTCCTTTAGAGAGTGCGGTGGGGGGGGGGGGGGGGAAGTGAAGGAGAGAGAAGGGGAGAGAAGGTGGGAGAAGGAGTGGAGACACTTTTAAGAAGCCAGACAACTTATAATAAAGTTTAGCGGGCATTTTACCTACCGGTCGGTTTTCCTTGGTCCTGAAAACTCCAATGAGCCAAATAAAATGTCCGGTCAGCGAAGGAGATTGCCTATGGCTGCCCTCGACTGCCTGTAACAAAATAGTGGCCCCACTCCGCTGCATTACGAGTTAAAAAGAACCATGCCGACCAATTTTTATTTGCGGAAAAATGTCCACCATTCTGAAATTTTTTTCGCAACCTAGCTGAGGCCGCGTGTATGCGGGAACTTCCCTCGAGCATGAAGGAGAGTACCAGTGACCTCATAGGACCTCTTAGGACCACGTGTCGACCATGCTGCGAGTTTGAGTCGAGGGCAAACTCTTCTATACAGATTAGGTCGCCGCGGTGGGACAGCCCCTGTACTAATCAAAAATCTATCCATCTCCACTTTAAAGATATCCATTCACTTGGCCTCCACTGCCTTCTGTGGCAATGAATTACACGCTGTAAAAAATTACCGCTGGTCCCACCTACTCTTTGTGTTGCCTTTCTGGTCCTATTCATCCTGTATCCCTAACACTTCTCTGGATTAAATTCCATCTGCCTTTTTTCTGCCCTTAATATTGGACCATTCACGTCCTTCTGATGTAAGATTGATATGGTTTACATGTTTAGTATTTTGTTGCATATCCTTTGCATGCAATGACTGCTTGGTCTGCGATTCATCAACATCACCAGTTGCTGGGTGACTTCTCTGGTGATGCTCTCAGGCCTGTATTGCAGCCATCTTTAGTTTATGCTTGTTTTGGAGGCTAGTCCCCTTCAGTTTTCTCTTCAACATATAAAAGACATGCTCAATTGGGTTCAGATCGGGTGGTTGACTTGGCCACTCAAGAATTGACAATTTTCTAGCTTTGAAAAACTCCTTTGTTGCTTTAGCAGTATGTTTGGGATCATTGTTTGGGATCATTGTCTTGCTGTAGAATGAACCGCCGGCCAATGACTCTAGAGGCGTTTGTTTGGACTTGAGCAGGTAGGATGTGTCTCTACACTTCAGAATTCATTATGCTACCACCATCAGCAGTCGTATCATCAATGACGATAAGTGAGCCAATACCTTCAGCAGCCATAACACCCTCACCGCCGTGTGTCACAGATGAGGTTTGAATCTCCTCCAGACTTTGCTCTTGCCATCACTGACATAAGTTAATCTTCGTCTCATCTGTCCAAAAGATCTTTTTCCAGAACTGTTTTTTTAGTTTTTTAAGTACTTCTTGGCAAACTTTATTATAGAGAGAATTCTTCTGTCATCAGTCCCTTTGCGATTAGTAAGCTCACCAGTGCCCTCTTTCTTCTTAATTATGTTCCAAAGTTGATTTTTGTAAGCCTAAGGTTTGCTTGATGTCTCTTACAGTTCTATTCTTGTTTTTCAGTCTCATAATGGTTTATTTGACTTTCATTGGCACAACATTGGTCCTCATGTTGATAAACAGCAATAAAAGTTTCCAAAGGTGATGGAAAGACTGGAGGAAAGACTAGGTGCTGAGAGCTCTCTTATACCTGCATTAAGGAGGCATTTAAACACACCTGAGCAACCACAAACACCTGTAAAGCCATGTGTCCCAAACATTATGGTGCCTGAAATGGGGGGACTATGTATAAACACAGCTGTAATTTCCACATGGTGAAACCAAAATGTATAAAAATACCTTTTAATAAAATTTGACAATGTGCACTTTAACCACATGTGATGTTTTTCTTTTACAAATCACAAATTGTGGAGTACCGAGGCAAATAAATAAATGATGGGTCTTTGTCCCAAATATGGAGGGCACTGTAGGTTTAGCTCTTCATTTAGCACTTAAAAACACTCCAGCTGAGGAGTATCACTTTTTGAAACAGACTGGTACATCACATAACACATTTTGTGGCATTATTTTCATAGGCATATCATAAAGATGGTAAGTAAGTAAGTAAGTAAGTAAGTTTATTGGCCAAGTATTCACATACAAGGAATTTGCCTTGGTGCTCCGCCCACAAGTAACAACATGACATACAGTGACAATTACGAATGACTCAGAAAACACTAAACATTAATAATAATAAAACAATAATGATAAAACACCATTGATCAAGCATGTGAACCAACAAAATACCAGGAAATCAGGAAGATAGCGGTGTTTAAATGTGAACAATTGCCTTTTAGTTTCTGATTAAACCTTAACTAAATGAACCTTTCAAGCAGGCAGCTGCTGTTAGTTCATGTGTTAACTATTTTGTTGGTAGATTTTAAAAAGAGTAGTAAGTTCAAATGTTCCATTATCTATGCCAAGATAATTAATTATTGCTAAAGTACACACCGACGTCAAATCTAACCTTATCCATCTTCTTGAGTTGTTCCAACTGTGATAAGTTTATGTTATTTAATTCCAAATAGCTGCAAGTCTTTCAACTATGTTCTGCATCTGTGATGAGACCACTGTTATCTATACAAGTTCTTCAAATCTGACAAGGAGACTCAGGAAGAAGTGTGATAATTGAAAGAAAAAAATCATCAACATACAGATACAGGACGCAGGATCAAAATATAGATCGGCAAGGTGAGAAAATAAAATGATTAAAAGAAACGATATTTGGAGCTTCATGTCTATCTACAAGATGAAAACGTGCAACGTATATTGGCTATTTGCAGAGATTGGTGTTAAATCTGGGTTCAGTTTTTTACCAGGATTCTCAGCATGTCATGGATGCCTGGCTGACCCATAGTTTTCTCACTCCTGCCGATGTTAACCGGCCTCTTTCCAGACCCCTTTGTTCCAGCCTGATTAAGCTGCAAATCCACTGGCTTCCCTGTGCCTCCGTCAGCCCGAGTATTATGATCCCTCGGAAGGAACACCTGCCTTAGGACAGACGTGACGGCCCTCTGCCACTTTGCTCTCTCACTCCACGGAGCAGCCCAGCCTAGTAATGAAACTCATCAAAAGTATAACTGCCGCATTTGGGACTCCAGAGCCACAACCCCAGGGCTGTGAAGTGAATATCTTAACCTTTCCCAACGCTGTCATTTTCTGGTGTCATGAACTGGAAAGCCACCACAGGTTTTCTCTGCATTTTATTTTAATCTTGATGTTTCAACCACTGTGCACAAACCCCCCCCATGGTCACCATTCTACTACCCCACATGGTCCTTTCTCCCCCTTCCATTTTATTTTCTTCAAAGCTTTACTCAGTACATGTTTACACATCAGATTTTCAGATGACTCATGCAGTCATTTAGCCCGCATGATCAGCTTGGAAAAATGAGTCGGGTGAGGTTGCATTTTATTAAAATGACATTATTCACCTCGTTTTCTCCTTTCATCACCATGGATGCCCCCAGCGTCTTTAAACAGGGGAGGCAACCCCCCCTGTGGTGAAAGCTGCCACTTTATGCATCCTATGGAGAAGGAATCGCAAGGAGCGCTTATTGAATTTCACGTATGTGCACTTCTCACGCAATACCTCTTAGTGATCAAGAGTAAAAATCTTGGTTTGTTTACACTAATCCTTTTCATCTGGTGACATTGTGGTTCATCATAGAGCTCTGATTCAAACTCTGGCATAGACCCACCGAACATAGAACATAGAACAGTACAGCACAAGAACGATCTTTTCGGCCACAAAACGTGGCTTTGCTTATTGATGGAACTCACATTGGAGCCAATTGCTTTTTAATCATTTAAACATGATTGTGAGCCTAACACACCATAACATATTTACCACAACTAACTATCTCAAAGGGCAGACATTTTTGCACCTCACAATCCACAGCTTCCCTCGATCTAAAAACTCTCCTGTTAGGTAATAAATGTAATTCCATTGCTTAACACACGTCAATTTAAGTACGGTTCAAAACTTTTGCATTCTTTTCTGTTCTCTGACTTGCAAATGTCCTGAAATGGCCCCAGTGAAAACTAGTGGCTTCACAGTGTAGAGTGTATTGATACCAACATACCAAAGAACACAACATGATTGTCCACTACCATACCCTGCTGTTCATGAGTTCATAAGACATAGGAGCAGAATTAGGCCATTCGGCCCATCGGCTTTGCTCCATCATTCAACCAGGGCTGATATATTTTTCCTTCTCCACCCCATTCTCTTGCCTGCTCCCCATAAACTTTGACATCCTTACTAATCAAGAACCTGTCAATTTACGACTTGGGGAGAAAACTCTGAATATCTATCTGTTTTCTGTTTTGCATAATTTGATATGCTTCATTTGATCACTCCTTTGCTTCCAGCAAAACAATCCAAGTTTGTCCAACCTTTCCTTATAGCTTTCCAATACATTCCAATGGAGGAAACAAGGTGGCATACTTCTTCTGCACCCACTCCAAAACTTCCAGATCGTTTTTGTAATGAGAATTGCACACAATACTCTATATACAGTATGACCTAGCTAAAGATTTATTCAACTGCAACATGACTTCACTATTTCAATACTCAAAACCATGACCAATGAAGGCAACCATGTCTTATGCCTTCTTTAACACCCTATCTCCTTGTGTTGCAACTTTCAGGGAATAGGGACTTCAACCCCAAGATCCCTCTGTCCCTCTGGTCCAAAGGGTACTGTAATTTGCAGTATACTTTCCTCTTGCATTTGACTTCCCAATACGGAACACCTCTCACCTATCTGGATTAAACTCCATTTGCCATTTCTCTGCCCAAATTTCCAGCTGGTCTACATCAGCATGTTCATTTGCCAACTTTCCTCACTGCCCATAATTCCATCAAATTTTGTGTCATCTGGTGTTATTAATTTTCATCCAGGTCATTTATATCGTGGCCACATAACAGTGGTCACACAACAGATCCTTACAGAACATTACTGGTCACAGACCTCCAGTCAAAGAACACCTCTCCATTATGATCAAAAACAGACACAAAGTGCTGGATTTTCTCAATGGGTCAGGCAACAACTCTGGAGAAGATGGATAGGAGATGGTTCAGGTTAAGACCCGACTTTAGACTGATTGTGGTGGGGAGGAGAGAGGAAACTGGTAGAGAGGAAGGGCAGGACAAAGCCTAGTGAGTGATAGGTGGTAACCAAAGGGCTATTGAACATTACAAACTCCGGTGAGACTCTGAACTACAAACTTCCTGGGTTGCACTAGGATCTTTGGGCTTTGTATTTGTGTTATGTTGGCTTTTTTTAAATTCATTGAACTTTTTCTGTTTATTATATTAGCTATTGAGTACCGTGTTTACAAACCTGTTGTCCTGCTCCAGTGACAATAAAACACTCTTGACTCTTAACTCTTCTCATGTAATATGCTGCAAGGGGTACAAGGATATGAGGAGAGATAGAATGAGACTTTTGAGATTGCACCCTTGTGAACCAGCATGGGAGCAATGGGCTGAATAGCCTCCTTCTTTGTAATTGCAAGCATAAGAACAGGCATGTAGGTAGAGGCAGTGACAAGTGAAGCCTAATGATAATGAAGTTTTCTGTCACTGTGGATCTGCCTCAAATTCTTTCCCTGAGCTGAGATAGAGTCTGAAAACACAACAGGCTCCCAGTGAGATATTCCTGCCAGGAGGAGTTTGGGAGGGAAAAGGAAGTCAACTGCCAGTGTCTCAGAGTGTGTGTGTGCTGAATGAGAGTCAAGGTTTTGACTGAAGACTCTGATGCATCACTGGGTAAATATTTCATTGCCATCTAGAGGATGACAATATTGCCACAAAGACAAGGTGGTTATCCCATGCCCCTTACTGACACTCTCAAGAACGTTATGCCCCCACTGCAAAACATCTGAATTGTATTCTCTCCTCTAGTTACCAAGCAGGACAAATGGTCAACAATGGTTCTGCTAGAATGAGGGGACGTGAATTCGAGCAGAAAATGCTGGAAATACTCGACAGGGTGTCGGTAGAGGGAGATACGACAGTGCCATTTAAACTTCTGAATGGGCACATGCATATGCAGGGAATGGAGGGATATGGATTATGTGCAGGCAGATAAGAGTTAGTCTTGGCATCATGTTCAGTATGAACATTGTAGGCCTAAGAGCCTGTTCCTGTACTGTCCTGTTCTATGTTCTTGGTCACAGCATAACTGGTGCAAATCTGTCCTTAACTTCACAGCACTTTGTCCAACATCCAATGCAGGTGAAGTATTCTTTCCAGGTGGCCAAACAAGCCTTGTTACGTTGAAGCTATATGTGGTGTCCAGTGTCAAGGTCTGAACAGTGGATACTTTCCTGGGACAACTGATGGGAGTGCAAGGATCCTGGGTCCTCCATTGTTTATTCCAGAAAGCATATGGATGATATTAGTTAATGAGGAGAAATCATGTCATAATTATGCACTGTCTAGTCCAATTCAACCCAAGTGCAAATCCAATTCAATTTACAAATTTGCGGATATCAAATGATGAGTAGGTGGAGTGCAGGATGGTGATTGAGAACCTCGTAACCTGTTGATAAGACAACACGTTTCTCAATGGCAGCAAGACAAAGAGATAGCGATCGACTTCACAAAGTGAAGCCTTACACATACCCCAGTATGTAATGACGGGGCCCAAATAGAGATGGTTGACAGCTTTAAGTTCCCAGTAGTAAATATCACCAGCAATTTGTCTCAGACTACCCATATCAAAGCAATGGCCAAGGAAACACACCAATGCCTCTACTTCCTTCGAAGGCTTTGGAAGTTCAGAACAACCCTCATTAATTTCTACAGATGCGCCATAGAAAGCATTTTATCACGATACATCACAGCATGGTCTGGGAACAGTCTCATCCAAGTGCAAGAAATTGCAGAGAATTGTGGCCGCAGCCCAGACCATCACACAAACCAATCTCCCTTCCATTGACTATAGACACAAAGTGCTGGATTAACTCAGGCAGCAACTGTGGAGAGAAGGAATGGGTGATGTTTCGAGCCAAGACTTCCCTTCCATTTACTCCATTTACACTTCACGCTGCCTCGGCAAGGCCACCAGCATAATCAAGGACGAGTCTCACCCCAGTCACTCCCTCTTCTTCCCTCTCCCATCAGGCAAGAGGTATAGAAGTGTGAAAACCCAGATTCAGGGACAGTTTCGGTTACCTGGCAACTGAACCATTCTATCAATAGGAATGGTCCTGATCTATCTATCTCAGTCAGATCTTTAATCAGACTTTACTGGACTTTATTTTGCATTAAATATTAAACACCTAAACATTAAACATACATGTGACTAAACTAATAAACTAAGCTAAACTAGTCTTCAACACACTCAACACTGCCAACACATTCAAGCTAACTACAAACCCATTGGAAGTTCAGCTTGGACAGGGATGGGGGAGGAACAATACACATAGTGGCCAACAAACATCCAGAAAATAGTCGGTGAGTTTGAACAAGCAGCTCGAAGGATAAAGAATGTAATCCTCTTTGTCCTTTGAGCTACTTTTTTTTCATTTTTTAAGACAACAGGCAATATTTATTGTAAAGCCAACATCAGCTTCAGCTGTTAATTTTAGAATGTGTTCATAAATTAAAAATGAGCAATGTGCTAACTAATTCTAATTTAAGTGAATGCCTCATGTTTATTACAGAAGCTTCGAGTATATAAGTAGCTTTTAGCATGAAATAATTATGCACCTGCCTAATTCCCTTTGCTGTCGGCAGGATTTCCTTGTAGTGCCGTTGAAGTCGTTTGTTTTCACATCCTTCTTTTCAAACAGCTCCGATATATTTAGTGTCTTGTAACATTTGAAATTCACCGACCTTTCAAATGTCATACTTAAAGCATCAATCTGTTCTCTCTTTCCAAGGATAGTCACCCCTCGTGTTTTGCTGGATGTGCAACTTACTTTCTCTCTCAATATTTCAAAGTGGTTTTTGCTCATTATTGGTGAGCGCTAATTCATAGTTTCCACTGCTCATTTACATTAATGGTGCTTGTAGTCCTGGGCATGTTTTGGAAGTCCAAACTTCATGGAATCGTACAGGAAGCCATTCAGCCCACCTTGTCCTTCACAAGAGGAACTATCACGATCAATCCCATTTTCCAGGCCTTGGTTTGTTGCATTTTAAGGCACAGCAAATCACTTCTATTTTGCTTAAACTTTTAGAGATACAGAGTGGAAACAGGCCCTTCGGCCCACCAAGCCCGCTCTGACCCGCTACTCTAGCACTATTCAACACACTAGGGACAATTTTACAACTTACAGAAGTTGATTAACCCCAAAACCTGTACGTCATTGGCATTTGTGGGGGGAAACCGGAGCACCCGGAGAAAACCCACAAGGTCACAGGAGATCGTCTAAACTCTATACAGACAGCACCAGTAGTTAAGTTTGAACCTGGGTCTGCTGCGTTAAGGCAGCAACTCTACCGCTGCACCACTGTGCCGCTGTTCTCCCGAGATGCTGCCTGACCCACTGAGTTACTCCAGCACTTTGTGTTTTACTTTGTTAACCAGCATCTCAGCAGGTCGTCTCTGGAGATCATGGATTGGGGACATTTCGGGATTCTTCCTCAGACTGAAGAAGGGTTCCGACCTGAAACGCTGCCTACCCAAGGTTTTTGTGGGAATGGATTACAGAGTTTTTCTGGTTAAAGGGTTTGGATAATAATAATACAACACAGTAGGCCAGGTTGTGCTAATGGGGAGAGAACTATGAGAGGCCTATAGATGGGGTAGATTGTCAGAGTCTTTCCCTGGAGCGTGGCTATCTAAAACTGGAGAACATTGGGTTAAGGAGTGATGGGAAAAAGTTAAAGGAGATCTGAGGGACAATTTCCTCACATAAATGGTGATGGTCTCATGGGATGAACTACCAGAGGAAGCTGTAGAGGCAGATACAATTACAACCTTTAGAAGGTATTTGGACAGGTACTTCGATAATAAAGGAGTAGAGGGATATGGGTGTAATGTGTGTAAATGGGATCAGCGTAGGTATGAAGTTTGGTTGACATGGATGAATTGGGCCAGAGCACCTGATGTTCTGTGATATAACACTATGACTTCAATTTTCCAATTCCATGTAATATCCTCCTCTGCCATCACCCCCCCCCCTCTCTTTCCACTGCTCCCATTCCCCACCCAGTGTGCCCATGTTTCTACCATTGTCTCCCAATCCCCCCAGACCCCCTCTCCTTTCTCCTCCTCGACAATCCCATAGTCGCCTGCTTCGCCCCTCATCTTTGCCCTCCCTCATCCTTTCCCGCCCACATCCCTCACTTCAGCTTTACATTTTGTTCCTCTTCTCTCCTTATCTGCCACACTTTTGTCTCCTTTTCACTTCTAACCTTCGTCACTTACTCCAAGCATCTGCCGGTGAAATCCTCCTCACCTGTATCCACATATCACTAGCCAGGCTTTACCCCAGTCCCACCTCTCTTTTGAATGAATGAATGAATGAATGAAAACTTTGAATGAAAACTTTATTGTCATTCAGATATACACCTAGACACAGTGCACCTTGAACGAAATTTCGTTGCATTTGACTCTCCAAATCAGGTAATAGTAAAAGTGCTAGGTGCGTCCATAAAAATGCCTCATGTGCATGGTTCTGTAAAATAAATATATATAAAAAGTTTTTAAAAAGTGTCGATATTTAAAAAGTTCTAGCCTCGGTTTTGTTGATTGTTCAGTAATCTTATGGCCTGGGGGATGAAGCTGTTGCAGAACCTGGTTGTCCCGCTCTTCATGCTGCGGTACCTCCTCCCAGAGTTAAGCAGTATAAACAGTCCGAATTGTGGGTGTGTGGGGGCTCTGGTAATGCCCTTAGCTCTAATCAGGCAGCGCTTGTACCCCATGTCCATGATGGAAGGAAGAGAAGTCCCAATGATTTTTTCCGCTGTCCTCACCACTCTCTGAAGGCTCTTCCAGTCCGCAGCTGTACAGCTGCCGCACCACGTAGAGATGCAGCTGGTCATGACCGACTCAATTGTGCTTCTGTAGAAGGTGGCGAGGATGGGAGGGTGGAGGTGTAAACTTCTCAACCTGCGGAGGAAGTACAACCGCTGCTGTGCCCGTTTTGCCAGAGATGTAATGTTTGTGGACCAGTTTAAGGTGTCCGTTATATGCACCCCCAGGAACTTGATGCTTTTCACCTGCTCCACTGCTGAGTTGTTGATGCAAAGTGGAGTGTGACTGGGCTGAATTTTCCTTCTGAAATCGACGACAATCTCCTTGGTTTTGTTCACATTTAGGAGCTTTCTCCCTTCTACTCCATCAGTCTGAAGAAGGGTCCTGATCTGAAATGTAGTCTGACTATTCCCTCCACAAATGCTGCCTTTCCCATTCAGTTCCTTCCAGCACTATGTGATTTGTTCTGTGACTCAAAGACTCTGTCATCTAAGCTCACCAATGCATGACCCAGAGCAGTAATGGCAAGTTCTGTAACATCTCCCAGGTATTACTCTCAACTCAACCAATTGACTGGAGAACTAGTAAGGGTGCCAGGGGTTGTAGGGAGAAGGCAGGAGAATGGGGTTGAGAGGGAAAGACAGACCAGCCATGATTGAATGGTGGAGTAGACTTGATGGGCCGAATGGCCTAATTCTGCATCTAGAACTTTTCAACTTCTGCAACACACTCCAAATATAACCCAGGCCTCACCCTTTCACACATATCTGCTTTTCCTGTCCACTTACCTTCTCTGAAATTACAATATAACCCGTTTTCTATCTTTCCTAGTTCTGACAAAGTATCTCAGAACAGAAACATTAAATCTATTTCTCCATCCACATCCTCCACCTGACCCACATTCCATGCATTTTCTCTTGTTATCCAATGTTTGCATGTAACGAAACCCCAGCCCTATTGTTTTTGGCATTTAGATTAAAAAATGGTGGCTATTGTGATGCCAATCAGAAAATATTTTGTCTTGAGGATGTTTATTCCCCATGCAAGATGTACAGCAGGATCTTGGGGTCCAAAGCCATAACTCCGTGAAAGTGGCAACACAAGTAGATAGAGTGGGAACAAGGCATATGGTAGCTTACTTTTGTCGGTCGGGGGGCATGATGTGGCTTTATAGGACTTTGGTTAGGTTACATTTAGAGTCTTGTGTGCAGTTCTGGTCACCCCGTTACAGGAAGGATACAGATACAGGAACCACAAATAGCCAAGGTTAAATTTCATACCTTTATCATGTCAACTAGTACAGTTTAACTCTTGAATTCAACCTGAAACTTACTTTAATGCAAGCTAATAGAAGAGCCCCATGTAAAAAGAACTGCTGAAGATAGCCACAAAATGCTGGAATAACTCAGCATCTTTGGAGAGAAGGAATGGTCTCGACCCGAAACGTCACCCATTACTTCTCTCCCGAGATGCTGAGGTACCCCAGCATTTTGAGTCCATCTTACATCCTGTGTATATTTCTGTTGCCTGAATGCTATTCCACTGAACTACAACAAAACCATTTTCTTGAATGTGAAGTTAATTTTCCATTTTTAAGGAAAGCTCAAAGTGCACAAAATGCTAAGATTTTTTAAACCAATACTATTTATAAAATCAATACCATCAGAGAGGTGACTATTTAACATAAGGGAGTAACATAATTCACAACATTGCCTCTGCTGCCTGTTATTGTCCCTGAGCTTAGTTTAGATTAGAAATACAGTGTGGAAACAGGCCCTTCGGCCCAACGTGTACATCCCAACAAACGATCACCCGTACACTAGTTCTATCCTAGACACCAGGGACAATTCACAGAAGCCAATTAACCTACAAACCCGCACGTCTTTGGAATGTGGAAAAAAACTGGTGAATCCAGTTGAAACCCAAGCGGTCAGCACCCGTGGTAAGGATTGAAGCCGGGTCTCTGGCGCTGTAACACAGCAGCTCTACCACTGCCCCATTGTGCTGCCCGGTTGAAGTCCATTGAAAACTGAGTAGCACATATTGAATGGGGCTGATGCACTGTGTAAGTGGATCTGATGCACAGAAGTGGCCATTCTGTCAGTTGTGCTGTCAAGGAAACAAGTTTAAAGGAGATGTACGGGCAAGTTGTTTTGCACACAGTGTGGTGGATGCCTGGAACATGCTGCCAGGGATGGTGGTGGAGACGGATATGGTAGTTGCATTTACGAGGCTTTAGAGCAATGGATATACAGGGAATGGATGGATTTGGATCATGTACAGGCAGATGAGATGTATTTATCTTGTTTACCACAGATATTGTGGCTAAAGGTCCTATTCCTGTGTTTTATTGTTCTATGTTCTATGTACTATGTTCTATTTACTGTACTATGTTCTATATTCTGTGTACTGTAGTATGTTCTATGTTATATGTTGTATGTTATATGTTCTATGTTCTATGTACTGTACTGTGTTCTATGTTATATGTTGTATGTTATATGTTCTATGTTCAATGCTCTATGTTCTGTGTACTGTACTATGTTCTATGTACTATGTTTAAGGATAAGGATAAGAGGGAAGTCTTTTAGGACCGAGATGAGAAAATCATTTTTTACACAGAGAGTGGTGAATCTGTGGAATTCTCTGCCACAGAAGGTAGTTGAGGCCAGTTCATTGGCTATATTTAAGAGGGAGTTAGATATGGCCCTTGTGGCTAAAGGGATCATGCGGTATGGAGAGAAGGCAGGGATGGGATACTGAGTTGGATGATCAGCCATGATCATATCGAATGGCGGTGCAGGCTCAAAGAGCCGAATGGCCTACTCCTGCACCTATTTTCTATGTTTCTATGTTTCTATGTTCTGTTTACTCCGGTCTACTCCCCTGTTCCTTTCCCCCATCATTTGTTTTTTTCCCCTCTCCCATCCAATACCTCTCTATTTTGTTTCATATTTTCTGCTTCCCTCACTGTTTTTGTTAGATCCTTTCACGGCTGAACAACAAAACAACTGTTCTGTCCCATTCGTCCTTTTGGTGAATTTACTCCGATTAGCTCGGTAATCAATGAAGATATCATTTCCCTGATTTACCTTCGCCAAATGTTCCCAAATTTGAATGTTTACCACCTAGGAAGAAAGCAGCAGGGGCTACATTAGAACATGTTTTTTAGTGATATATGAAAAGGATTTGAGAAGAAATATAAATTGTTGTGACCTTCACAGCATAGTCGATTATTTACATGGAGGCTATCGTGCGGCAATGCTAATTTCTCGACAGCTGTTTTAATATCATTTATAATTTTCTGAACCTTCATGTCTCATCTTATTAGCTGACCTGCAGTAACGTAATCTGGTATTTGTTCTATTAGCTGCGTGGAACACCTTGTTTGTACATGCAAATCTACTCCTCCAGTGAAAAGAAATCATGGACTTCTTTTGTAAAAGCAACAAACAATGATTAATGTGTTGGTTTTAATTAACATGCAGTGACAGATTAATGGTGCACTTGGTGTGTCTTCCCCTCCCTGTGGGATGTGAGCACTGATAGGACAGGTGGTGAGAAGGGACACACAATTCAATTTTCTTCCCATTTGCATGCATATGACAACCATCTGTGCTAATAACAGCATCACATCTCTATCAGGTACAGCAGCATTAACAAAGCTCAGTCTCAGTCCAGTTATTTCACAGAAATGGTCAACATTTGCAACCCAGCATACCAAAATATGTTTGTTTTTTCCAAATGCTCTCTCCTTTCTGCAGGAGAACAAAGCAGATGCTTTGCCAAACAGGAAAGCTTACCTTTCAATTACAAAACATTAATGTGTCATTGCATTGGTTGTCATTCATTCCCAATAATAACTTCTTGTGAGCAAAATGTATTTTATTCAATGACCCACTGTCAGTTCAACCATCCTAAATCTGAAAGCTGGTTTTCAATGTCAAATAGCTTAGTTTAGTTTAGTTTGTTATAGTCACATGTACCCAGGTACAATGACACGCTTTTTTTGCACGCTATCCAGTTAAATAAAGAACTATGTGCTAAACCCTCGCAGTAACGAACGACGGTGGGGTGGATGGTGTCTGTTATTGCCGATTGTCTGCTATAACCGAATGAGGGGGTTAAGGTTTAACCCAAGGCTGTGAGGGAAGAAACGCAGTGTTTGGAGGGTTTAAACAAGTGGGAATTCCCAGGCGGAGGAGCCACAGAGCCCCTGGCTCCACATGCCGTGCGTCGGGGACGGGCCTGGTTCTCACGCCGCCTTCGTACTGCTCGCTCTCTCCGCTCCTGCAACTGGAAGCTCCCGCTACATGACGCCAGCTCACTGGGTAACTGGCGGAGGTGGAGGATGGTGCAACGGGAGCCTTGTTCCGCTATACCAGAAATCTGCCTTATGCCACTGACCTGGGCCTCCTCCATTGATAGAGTGAGGCCAAATGCAAATTGGAGGAACTGAACCTCATATTTTGCTTTAGCAGTTTATAACTCAGCGGTATGAATATTGATTTCTATACAGTAACTTCAAGTAACCCTAGCATCCACTCTTTCTCTGTCCCTACCGATGGTACGATGTTCGATGGTACGGCATCTAGTGTTACCTCAATATCGTATTAATTTGGATAAACAATTGATTTATGAAATTTAATTCCATCAATCCCATTCTATTCAATGCCATTGTATAGAATTTGTTATTTAAACATTATTTAAAGCAACATTGCAGTATTAAAACACTTTATTAAATATGGGTCTTTTGCTCAAAGTTTGTAATTACATTTCTAAAGGTGATGTTAATAACTGATCATAATAGAAATATTCTGCAGATTGAAAGATTATCAAAATTGTCAAGCAAGCTAAACATTTTCACTCTGGGAAAGTAATCTTGGCAAGCGAAATGCATCCAGTTTAGATTCACCTTTATCATGGTTGGAATTAAAAATATGTGCAAAAACACATAATATTTCTTAACAACTAAACCAGAGTTTAATGAAACAATCTGAAATGTGTAAGAAGGAACTGCATTTGCTCGTTTAAACTGAAGATAGACACAAAAAGCTGGAGTAACTCAGCGGGACAGGCAGCATCTCTGAAGAGAAGGAATGGGTGACGTTTCGGGTCAAGACCCTTCTTCAGACCCTTCTTCAGTCAAAAATGGTCATTTTGGGGGGTTAATTTTTGACCTAAATATTAATAATTCAATCTATAAGGAACATTGCTGTATAACCATGGGTATTAGTTGAAACACTCACCATGTATGTAGAGCTTCTGATACTGAAGTGTGGGATGGAACTCTATTATGGATGTGATATGGTTCCACAAATATTAATTCTCAGCTTTACTTAATAGCCCTAATAATAGAAACATTCATTGGAACACAATATCACCAAATGAAATTACATAGCTGAGATGTCTTTTTCTGAAAGACTCACTGAGCTGAATTGAAATATGGCCACCAGTTTGCCTGCCATCTGTCTCTTGTCAGCTAGATTTTCCAAAATATGTTTTTTCTTGGTCCCGATGTAGGTACCTTCGTGCAGCAATGATGCAGGATCTCGTTTTGATTTGCTTGGTGGCTTTATTGTTACCTCGGTTCATTTATCTTGAAGGGGAACGTGAGCAGCCCCAGGGAACTCCCTCTGCGCAGAAAATTGCACGGTGTAATACAAACTACATCTCCAAATCATTCCTAAGTTACCTTTTTTTCTTTGTTGTTGCTGGGGGCCATAATTCAGCAGTTTTGTTGCTGGGGTAGTCACCTGTCCAAATTTAAAAAAATCAAAGTGAAGTCAAGCACAGGATGGAGTAATAGCTGTGAGTGTTGACAGTAACAGATGTGTAGAGGTATTGGACAAAGAACCTCAGCATCAACATCTTGCCACTGGCCTGATCGCTGTTCACCATAATGGAGTAGCAATTTTCCAATTCACATGAGGCACAAATGCTGGGGCAACCTGGTAAGTTTGAGCCTCATGAACTCGTGGATCAATCACGCAGCTCATATCCCTCTAAATCTGTCCTATCCATGTACCTGTCTAAATGTTTCATAAAGTTTGCAATAGCACCTGCCTCAGCTACCTCCTCAGGCAGCTCGTTCCATACACCCACCACCCTTTGTATAAAAAAGTTACCCATCAGTTCCCTATTAAATCTTTCCCCCCTCACCTTAAACCTGTCCTCTGGGCAAGAGACTCTATCCGTTCCATGATTTTGTACACGTCTATAAGATCACCCCTCATCCTCTTGCGCTCCAAGGTATAGAGTCCTAGCCTCATCAAACTCTCCTTATAGCTCAGGCCCTGAACCCCTGGCAACATGCTCATAAATCTTTTCTGGTCTTCTCAAATCTTCCCAATAGATCTGGAAAAACCGCTTGTATTAGTAATAATAATCGTTAACTTTCGAAGATCCATCAGGTATATTAATGTCCTTCTGGGGAAATTAATATACCGCCCCTACGTGTAAGAAGGAACTGCAGATGCTGGTTTAAACCAAAGTTTAAACTGTCCTTACTTTGTCTGGTCGATATATGATTCATGTTGCAGATCATGTTGCAGTTGTGTAAGACATTGGTGAGGCCGCATTTATAGTATTGTGTTCAGTTTTGGGCACCATGTTATGGGAAAGATCTTGTCAAGCTGGAAAGGGTGCTGAGAAGGTTTACGAGGATATTGCCAGGGCTAGAGGCTAGATAGGGAGAGGTTGAGTAGGTTGGGACTCTATTCCTTGGAGTGCAGGAGGAAGAGGGGTGATCTTATAGAGGTGTATAAATCATGAGAGGAATAGATTGGGTCGATGCACAGAGCCTCTTGCCCAAAGTAAGTGAATCGAGGACCAGAGGACATGGGTTTAACGTGAGGGAAAAGATTTTATAGGAATCTGAGGGATAACTTTTTTACACGAATGGTGGTGGGTGTATGGAACAACCTGCCAGAGGAGGTAGTTGAGGCTGGGACTATCCCAACGAACCAAACATTTTCAGTTTTAATATCTTCCCGGCTTTGTGACAGTTAGGGATGAACAATAAATGTTGATTATTTTTTTAAGTGAAGTCCACTTCCTGTGAAAGAATAAATGACAAAAAATGCCCTTCTAAGTAATCCCACAATGAATGAGCTGAAATACATTATTGATCTTTATTAACAAGCTGAGGGCATTGCTGGTGGAGCCAGCATTTACGGCTCATTCCTACTTGGTGGTGGTGAGACAGCTTCATAAACTGGCTGGCCCCAATGGTAATCAGATATTGATGTTGGATAGGGAAATCAGGCCTTTCATCCACAGTGATATATTTCTATCATTCCACACCAGTAAGTTTAATGGAGATACAGTAACTACCTAAAGTACCATAAGTGGATGAGTTAACGAACTGATCTAAGATATATTACCTAGTCATTGTTGTATTGTCTATTGCAGACTGCTATACTGTATACTGTATACGCATCAAGGCATTTTATTGTCTATAAACCAACTTGGACAATCTAGAGTACATGGAACATGCCCTGCAAATGCTAGTTCATTCATTCTTGTTTAATACTTGAGACTTCAAATGATTAAGTATTGAACCATGCAGTTGAATGTTTTTGTATTTCTACCCTAGCTTGCACTAACCTTCCACTTTGCCAGTTGTTCCTCTGGCAGCTAAGCACAGAGCACTACAGAGCCCTCTAATCTACTGCCAACATGCATCACATGAATGCATTGATTAATCTTCTTGGCTGCCAGCAATGACTAAATGTGCAAAGATAATTTGGCAACACCCTGGACTTCTGCTTCGAAAAGTATAAATATGCACTCCAATTATTCATTGGAAACCAGCGTCAGTTTTTTGTTGAGATTATTTCAGAAAACACCCATTGTTGCTCCTATATTTAGAACATACAGCCATGCAAAATAATCAGTCGAGACCAGCTCATAGCTTGCAGCTGGTTTATTTCTTGCACTCCATGCCAGGGATAAAGGAGGAGCACACTCTGATGGCTAAAAGTGAAAGGGAGAAGGAGTGGAGACAACTTTTAAGAAGCCAGAGATACACGGCTGTGAAGCTCGGCGGACATTCACATTACCGGTCGGTTATCCTCCGTTCTGAAAACTACTGCTTACGTTTTTTTTCTCCCCAATGAGCCAATGAAATTCACCAGTCAGCACCGGCTACAACCTAAGGGAACCTAAGAGAACCTTCGACCTCCAGGAAACCCACCTTCGGCACGAGAATTCTCGCTACTCTCCATGGCGGCTTCATTCTAGTCGCCGCTAATTTCTCAACATGTTGAAAATTTTGCGGTGACCATAATGAGGCCGCGACTAGTTCTCAGAATGTGGGAACTCCTCATGACCATGAAGGCGACTCCCCGGCAACCCCCCGCGAACATGTAGCGACTGCATAGTCTCCTGCAGTCGCCTGAAAAGTCGCTTAAGTGGGACAGCCCATTAAACATGTTCCATCTTCATCCTTTTAGCTTCATATCTCCATTGTGGCTCTGCACAATTATTACTCCATTAGCACCGATTCAAGGCTGTGATCCCGTTGGCCTTGTTTTCCCTTGTGTTGTACTTGAAGTCTTCCTAATGTGAGTCATCATGAAGATCCATGAATCTTCTGTGTAGTATTACCCATCCTCCTTCCATCTCAAATCCTTTTACATGCCAATATTATTTTCAAAGGTGGCCCTATGCACTCTCCTTGCAGCTGCTCTTCATCTTACTAACTAAATTTGCAAAACATACTTGGCGAATAAAGTGTGATTCTGATTCTGATTCAGATTCTGATAACTAGATGACTTTTGGGCCAAAGCAATCAATTCAAAATCCATATCTTAGTCTTGAAATCTTTTTACAACCTGATATCACAATTCCCACATGCAATTTCTCCAATTCATAAGTGATAGGAGCAGAATTAGACCATTCAGCCCATCAAGTCTATTCCGCTATTTAATCATTGCTGATCTATCTTTCCCTCTTAACCCCATAACCCCTGCCTTCTCCCGATAACCCCTGACACCTAATTCCATCTTTCCTATAATTTTCATCGCATTATTAAGTATATTCCATGTTCTGTGAAGCTTCATCCCTGACTCATATTAATGTTTCCATCTCCATCATTGTAGTCTAGAGAAGGCCTGTCTGTTTCTTTAAGCTTTCAATCACCCTAACTACGAGGCTTTGTCCCACCCCCATGTCGTTCCTGCTTTCTCTCCCCACTACGATCAATCGGCAGAAGGTCCTGACCTAAAATGTTACCTATCCATGTCCTCCAGCGTTACTGCCTGACCCATTGAGTTATTCCAGCACTTTGTGTGTTTTTTATTTAGTAAACCTGCATCTGCAGTTCCTTGTGTCGCCAACTAATCTCTTGTCTGGTTTGCTACCACTTTTCCTTACAAATATTTGAGAAGTATAAAAGACAGCCTTCACTTTGTAAACTCAAGACCTTGTATCCCAAATAAACACCATAGCCAGAAGAGAAAATCAGAGGTAGTTACAAGGAACTGCAGATGCTGGTTTACTGCTGGTTTACTCTCTGGAGAAAATGTATAGATGATGTTTTGGGTTGATTGATTCAGACTGATTGTAAGGGGGTGAGATGAGGGAGGGCAATTCATTATGTTCCTCTGTCCCATCAGAGAATCTGCAAGGAAGCATTACAATTTTGGTAGGTTTACCACATTGAATCTCACAGCAAAATCCCACATGCTGCTAGGATAAATTAAGATGGGCTGAATGGCCTTGAATATCTTTGAACAGCCTGCAAATAATATTGTAGATCAAAGCTGTACTTTTTCATTATATTAGTAACTGTAAATTGTTTTATAATTGACTAGCTATGTGTATATGTGTATACGTCTTACAATATTCACTATCTGTAGTATAGAGTTCTGCTAGAATAACTCAGTTCAATAACTCACATTGGAAAATGCTTCTTGAGTAGTTGACATACTAGCATTTAATTGCAAAGCTGTACTAAATTTGTGAACAGAATGGCAGATTACCTCTGCATTCACTGTTCTTGTATAACTCAGAAGTCTGCTCATGTGGTCCTCATTATCTTCAGTGTATACCATTAGGTCTTCTCACCTGTCAATGTAAGTGGAACCGGTAATGAGAAATAACTCGCAGTCGAAACACGTTATAAAGATCTATCTTATCAAAGCTGCCAGAAACCTCTAAACATCCTTAAGGCATTAATCTATTGTTTTAACTCCAGTGCTGCGATATAATTTGAAAGGCTAAATGTAATTATTGTATTTGGTTCATTTCAGCTATCCACTATCCTCTATTGACCAACCAGAAAGGTCAGAGGAAGATCACTGTCATTTTTGTTACCTTTGGAGGGTTGAAATCATCCAGCAAAATAAAGTGGGAGCTCACTACAGTCCCACCACCAATTTTCCAGCCCCCTTGGTTCCAGAGCCTTTATGGATTATCCATTTTGCCGGACCAACATTGGTGACGGTCTGGATGGACTGGGATATTGGCCCGCTAAATCGGCCGTGGAAGCTGGCCACGGGAACGGATCTGTTGCTCCCGCCGGGCCCGATGGGGGGGGGGGGGATTTTGTCTGGATTAAAGGAGGGACCAGACTCCAAGTTGCCGGAAAATCGGTGGTGGACCTTTCCAGAATTAATCTGAAGTGCACGAGATTCAAGGTTGGTTTTAAAATGTGATTTGAGACAGAGGTGGGGAATTGCAAAGATATAATTCACGTTCCCAATGTGAGGCCCGTAATGACAAATGAATACCTAATACATGTCAAAAGGAGACGTGAAGCAGATGTTGAGATGCAAGTGGGCCAGTGGTGGGTGTAATTAATCGTGCAAAGATACATGATCCAAGGAAAGCATCTGACAGGAACAAAGCGATGGCCATATATGGGTCTTTGCACAACCTTTAAAATGCAAAGTGATATTTGAAATAAGGTGTTAAGTTTCCCTCTTGGAATCACTGATTAAATAAATGAGATTCAGTAGAGGGGAAACAAGTGTCCAATGGGACTTTGCTACTGCCACTTTCAACTTCTGGAAAGGATTAGTGATAATATTTTAATAGAATCCACACGAATTCACAGATGGCCTTGTCTACGTTGGTTGCTCTGCATTAGATAAAGCTTTCAGTATTGAATACAATCGGAAGCTGTGACAACATCAGGTGTAGGAGATGCAGGAAACAACGGTGGTGCAAAAAGAGATAGCACTAATGCTCCCATGTCTATATAGTTCAGAGCTCATTTAGAGGTTGGAATATTCAATAGCCTGATGGTTGTCGGGAAAAAACTGTTCCTGTACCTGGACGTTACAGTTTTTAGGCTCCTGACCTTCTGCCTGATGGCAGGAGTGAAATGAGAGTGTGGCCAGGGTGGTGTGGGTCTCTGATGATGCCGGCTGCCTATTTGAGGCAGCGACTACTGTAGATCCCTTCGATGGCGTGAACCTGGTCTCAGTCAGGCCCTTCGATGAACCACTGCCATTCCTCAAATGAGATGTTAATAGCGAGTTCCGATATGCTTTTATCATGGTTGAAGTTGACATTAAAGAATCCCGTGACACATCCAAGGCAGCCACATCCACATCCATCTTTGGCCCTCTGGTTAATATATCAGCCCATGTTGCAACAGCAAAACAAGATGCTAGTTAATGGTGCAGAATTACATAACAACAAAGTCCACACTTCAAAATAATTTATGTCCCACTGTTGGGGATATTTGTGAAATTCAATACAATTTAAGTTTTCCTTTTATCGTGTTCCTATTCCAGAATATTGAGTTTGAGAATCCTGCAGATATATTGCTTACAATATATATTAAAACCAACAAATATTTTTGTTTAAGTTTGGTTAATTTTAACTGGAGGATTAAAAGTGTATCAGTGGAACTTTGAGAAGGAAGAGTGGTGGGGGGAGGGGAACAGAGACCCCCTCACTCATTACATCTTCACCGCATGAGTGTGGCAAATACTATTTCTCATTTGTCAGAGCTGGCAGGTATCCAATTAGTTCATTTTACATTTCCCTTTCTTTCTGATTTTTTTCCTCCCGGTGATTTATGGAACACGCTGATGTCACATGACTCTATCTCCTCTTTGTTTCAAGGTTCAATCTACAAACTCATTTGATGGTTGTGAGAGGAAGTATTTTTTTTAATCAAAAAACATAATGTTATTCTAAAAGGGTGCAGAACCAGCCACTTTATCTCCAATTTAACAAGATCCACTTGCACACTCTGTCAATGCTTTCTCATTTTTGACTCACATTTCTTCAGTGTTTACGATTGCTCATTTTGTTTTATTTTAATTCCAAAGAAGTTATTTTACTCCTGATTTCACACTACTGGAACCGCAATAAAAATCTATAATGTTGCTCTAATACTTGGGTCTTTTTTCACTCAAAATTGTTTGCAGCTCAAAAGGAGTCCATGTCCATTGACACAGCATGATGAACATATCACCTGTAGTAAACACTTAGACTTGGCTTAAGGGTCTGCCCCACTAATCCACGGGTTCTGGCAAGTTTGCCCTCGACTCATACATGCAGCATGGTCGACACGAGGTCGTAGGAGGTCTTCGTAACTCTCCTTCAGGCTCGAGAGTGGTCTCCGCTTACTCAAGGCCTCAGCTAGGTTGCGGCGTTTTTTTCAATATGTTAAAAAATGCCCGTGAGTAAAAAAAGGTCGCCATGGGAAAAATCGATACTTTTTTTACTCGTAGGTAGGTCGTAGTAGGTCGGCATGTTAGTCGTAGGTAATCGAGGGTAGTCGAAGATAGTCTTCATCATAGTTGAAGCCATGGTCGAAGGAAATCGAAGGAGGTCGTTTTCACTCTCCACTATTCGGTGTACAATTTTCCCAAAGTTAGTCGTAGCTATTCGTAGCTAGTCAAAGCTAGTCTTCAACATAGTTGAAGGAGGTCGAAGGAGGTCTTCAGCATGTCATTTTTTCAAACTCTTCTAAACTCGCCAATTAGGTCGCCCCTTTAGACAAGAATCTGCAAATGCTGGAATCGGGTGCAAGACACAAAATGCTGGAGGAACTCAAGGGTCAGGCAGCATCTGTGAAGGGAATGGACAGGAGACATTTTGGACCCCTTCATGACCCTTCTTCAGCCTGGGGAACAGTCCCGACCTGAAACGTCATCTGTCCATTCCCTCCACAGATGCTGCCTGACCCATTGAGTTATTTTGGATTTGGTTTATATCTTTTGAAACTTCAATTGGGTTTCAGGAGCTACTGAAATCAACTGTGGAGCATATGAGGAGAAATTAATGAGGTTTCAAAAATATATCGTATTTAAGAAGTTCACATTACATAATTCCACTGAAAAACTGCAATGTATCATTCAAATTAAGATAAACAAATATCAAAGGAAGCCATAAAAAGAGTACAGTACCTCCCCAAATCTATTTGTCCTTCAATGCTTGAAAAGAACTGTGAGAACACTTACTAATATCCCAACCAAGAATATGCTCTCAATGTTTACTAGTATTCATGGGCAAATTTTATGAGGTGTTCTTCATCAGCTATTGTGCTAAAACTATTAAATCTCTAAGCATTTTTGGTATTCCTCCCAACACCAACCTCTCTGTTGCGTTGAAGCGGGTCCTGGCTTTTACAACCTTGTTAGCCCGGAGACTGATCTTGCTTAACTGGAGGCTCACCTGTCCCCCGACACACGCCCGCTGGATCAAGGAGGTGCTCTACAATTTAAAGCTTGAAAAACTTAGGTTCTCTCTCAAAGGCTCTACCAAGACATTCCTAGACACATGGAACCCTTTCCTGGAACTTGTTAACTCTCTTAACTTGTCCCCGGATTCGGAAGAGGACTGAGTGCTTGCCATCACTGTCCTGCTTTACTGCAGCTGCTCCCACCTTAGCCCCCCCTCTCCCCACACTTATTTATTTAATCACCTACTTATTTACTGTTATTAGTGACTTTTTTCTTTTTTTTCTTCCCCAGTACATTTTGTTTTGTTTATCTCTACGTATTTGTGTGGATGTGTACGTATGTGAGTGTTGTTTGTCCCCGTTTGGTTCCGACCTGATTCGGGTGGGTTGACGGCGGGTAAGGGTAAGGGCTTTGAGGGCCGCTTACATACTATTGCACAATTATGCTTTGAGTGTCACTGTCTGTTATCATTGTATGTATGCAAATTGATGTGAAATTCAAATAAAATGATTTCAAAATAAATCTCTAAGCTTGCAATATACACTGTTCATTAGCTACCAATTGTATAGATATTCCACTGATGATAGTGAAAACCTCAGGGTCATGAGCCAAGAGTACACAGAAGTCCTGCATGAGCACCATTAGGAGAGCAACATCTCATAAACTACCAGCCACCCACCTACCACACCCACCTCCCCCTGTCCCATCTGTGGAAGAGTCTGCTATTCCTACATTATTTTAATCAGCTATAAAAATGGAGTACATTTACAGTAAATCATCCTTGATTCCCAATGACTACCAGAGGAAACAAGAGATTTGCAACATCTTGGGGGCCAAGTCAATGGAAACTTTAAAGTCAGAGATTGACAGATTCTTGATTAGTAAAAGTGTCAGGGGTTATGGGGTTGAGAGTGAAAGATAGATCAGCAATGATTGAACGGCCGAGTAGACCTGATGGGCCAAATGGCCTAATTCAGCTCCTAAAAATAATGAGCATTAACATTTGGGATATGGAAGGAAACGGGAGCACTCAGAGGAAACCCACACAATTGCAGGGAGAACGTGCGTACTCCACATGGACTGCAGCTGAGGTCAGGATCAAACCCAGGTCACTGGCGTTGTGAGGCAACAGCTCGACCAGCTGTACCACTGGTGGAAGTAAAGTCCATTGATTTTCTGATTTTGGGGGCAAATAATTGTGAAGCAGAGAAATGTGCTGTTTGGGGAGAGTATAAATAATAGCTTTACTTCCAGATTGATTGAGGAAAGATTCTGAACAGTGTATTAGCCACAGTTTTCCTAGTTGTGCTGCTAGTTTCCCTGGTGCTGATCCCAGCCCCCAGATGTGAAAGGCCAATGCTTAAAACACTGCATCAACCCAGCTCTGTAATTACTCTATTCTTGAATCAAATCCCTAATGAAAAGCTTGCCACAACGTAATTATTATTGTCACACTTCATACTGCAACAGCCTCTGGAAAGTTCACACTTCAACACAGCCATGTGAATGTTGAAATATACTGAGTGGAATTTGCATAAGTGAGTGACAAATTTTATTAGTAACAATGACTTTTGTGTGAATGTGCATGTCATCTCTCCCGTATAATCCAAGTGCGCCTCCATATTACAATATCTATTAAAATTGGCAAAATAATCATGTTATAATGAGTCTAAATATATGCACGACCTATGGATAATAATACACTGTTATTGCCCCAGTCAGTCAGGCTAGCTGTCCCAACCTAGTCCACTAGCTATTAGTCGCCAGTATCACCAGTATCTTCAACCTCACTACATTTATTGTATATGTTTAGAATCACCGAACCTTTGCACGCAAATAAAAACAGATTTGTGAATTGCAGCGGTAGAGATGCTGCCATATAGGACCAAAGACCCCGGTTTGATCCTGACTATGGGTGCTGTCTGTCTGGAGTTTGTACGTTTTCCCGTGACCTGAGTGGGTTTTCTCCGGGAGTGACCAGCGATCACCCCATACACTAACACAATCCTACACACTATGAATGAATGAATGAATGAATGAACGTTTATTGGCCAAGTATTCACATACAAGGAATTTGCCTTTGTGCTCCACCCGCAAGGGCCAACATGACATACAGTGACAGTTAGGAATGACACATAAAACATTAAACATTAATAACAAAACATTATCGATTAAACATGTGAATTAAATAAAGTACCAGGGCAAAAGGAGGCTACAGATTTTTGGTTATTGAGTAGAGCTACTACTTGTGGAAAAAAAGCTGTTTTTATGTCTGGCTGTGGCAGCTTTGACAGTCCGGAGTCGCCTTCCAGAGGGAAGTGATTCAAAGAGTTTGTGGCCAGGGTGAGAGGGGTCAGAGATGATATTACCCACTCGCTTGCTGGCCCTTGCAGTGTACAGTTCGTCCGTGGAGAGAAGGTTGCAGCCAATAACCTTCTCAGCTGATCGGACGATTTGCTGCAGCCTCCGGATGTCGTGCTTGGTGGCTGAGCCAAACCAGACCATGATGGAGAAGGTGAGGACAGACTCTACAATGGCCGTATAGAATTGGACCATCATTGCCTGTGGCAGATTGTGCTTCCTCAACTGCCGCAGGAAGTACATCCTCTGTTGTGTCTTTTTGGCTGTGGAGTCTATGGTAGCCCCCCACTTAAGGTCCTTGGAGATGATTGTTCCCAGGAACTTAAAAGATTCCACAGATGTGACTGTGGTGTTGTTGATGGTGACTGGGGGGAGGGGAATGTCAATTTACAATGTTTAGCAAAGCCAATTAACCTACAAACCTGTATGGCTTTGGAGTGTGGGAGGAAACCGGAGCACTTGGAGAAAACCCATGCGGTCACAGGGAGAACGTACAAACTTCATACAAATAGAACCCGTAGTCAGGATTGAACCCGGGTCTCTAGTACTGTAAGGCAGCAACTCTACTGCTGTGTCACTGTGCCACCCCAGGCTGGTCTGAAGAAGGGTCTCGACACAAAACGTCACCCATTCCTTCTCTCCAGAGATGTTGCCTGACTCGCTGAGTTACTCCAGCTTTTTGTGCCTAATTTTGGATTAAACCAGCACCTGCAGTTCCTTCCTACACATTACCCGGCACCAGGTCCTGGGCTACCTACACCAGGCAACACAAAGCACTGCAGAGGTACCACAGAATCCTTCAATTCACGAGCACAATAGCCAACATCAGCTTTCGTGCCCAGTCCAAAACCCCAGCACTGAAGCCCTAAGGATGAGTTAGATTTAGCACTCAGGGGTAACGGAATCAAGGGATATGGGGAGAAAGCAGGAATGGGCTACTGATTTTGGATGATCAGCCACAATCGTATTGAATGGCGGTGCTGGCTCGAAGGACCCGAATGGCCTACACCTGCACCTATTTTCTATGTTTCTATGTCTGTGTTTCTATGTGAATACCTTCAATCAGTAATTTAGGCAGGCCCGCATCACCTACCTCTCAAACAGATGCGCTGGTCCAAGCCGCATCATGGCCAGGGGGTTAGAGAGAATAGACAGAGAGTTATCAGGATGTTTGATAGTCTGCTATCAACCAATGTGACCTGCTCACTGTATCATGCCAAGCAAATCCAGGCCCACCAGCACTCAAAATGAAGAAACAACATTTGGGAATAGATTGACAACTTTGAACCCATTCATCAAGAAACCGAAGTAGAGTTCCTACCTGAAACATCACCTGTTTATTCCCTCCACAGATGCTGCCTGACCCGCTGAGTTCCTCCAATACTTGGTGTTTTTCCCTCAAGATTCCAGTATCTGCAGCTTCTTGTGTCTTCAAGTTATTTTCCTTGTTTTCACATTACTCTACATTATTGCCCCTCCTGCTTCAAAAAGACAATCTGAAAAACCAGTGCTCCTTGAATTCTTTAGATCAGCCCTAAATGTAATCACTTTGCCAAATGTGATCATCACTTCAGCTAGACGCCCCTAAACTCTGGAATTACTTCCAGGAATCTCTGAGCTTGTCCACCTTTCTTTCTGCTTTTATAAAACACTGCTTAAATGGTTACTCCATTGACTAAGCTTTGGTTCACCTCTCTTAGTATCTTCTTGGGTTCCTCAGCAGCTGATAATGTTAGCTGGGGAGATGCAGTGGCGCAGCGGTAGAGTTGCTGCCTCAGCGCCAGAGACCCAGGTTCAATCCTGATTACGAGTGCTGCCTATCCGGAGTTTGTATGTTCTCTCTGTGATCGCATGGGTTTTCTCCAGGTGCTCCGATTTCCTCCCACACTTGGTGGCACGGTGGCGCAGGAGTAGAGTTGCTGCTTTAAAGAGCCAGAGCCCTGGGTCCTGGGTTCGATCCTGACTACGGGTGCTTGGCTGTACCGAGTTTGTACGTTCTCCCCGTGACCTGCATGGGTTTTCTCTGAGGTCTTCAGTTTCCTCCCACACTCCAAAGACGTACAGGTGTGTAAGCTAATTGGCTTGGTATATTCAATTCAATTCAATTCAATTCAATTCAATTCAATTCAACTTTATTGTCATTGCACACATAGAAGTATGGGTACAACGAAATGCAGTTTAGCGTCAGTCCGTAGTAATCGTGCAATATAGAAATAAAAATACAGAATAAGCAAACAATGTGGACGGAGAGACTGGAGAAATCTATCGGCGGGACTCCGAGTTCAGCAATGTGATAGTGTTGTTGTAGAAGCTGTTCCTCATCCTACTAGTACGAGACCTGAGGCTCCTGTACCGCCTCCCTGATGGGAGGAGGGCAAACAGTCCATGGTTGGGGTGGGAGGGGTCTTTGATGATCTTCCCGGCCCGTCTCAGACACCGTTTTCGGTGGAGGGCATCCATGGCAGGGAGCGGGGCACCGATGATGTACTGAGCGGTTTTCACCACCCGTTGTAGTGCCTTCCTGTCCGCTACGGTGCAACTGCTGTACCATACCGTGAAGCAGGTGGTCAGGATGCTTTCGATGGTACAGCGGTAAAAGTTGGTCAGGATCTGGGGGGACAGGTGAGCTTTCTTGAGCCTCCTCAGGAAGTAAAGGCGCTGCTGCGCCTTTTTGATCAGCTTGGAGGTGTTGAGGGACCAGGACAGATCCTCCGAGATGTGTACCCCGAGGAATTTGTAGTTGGAGACGCGCTCCACCTCATATATGTAAATTGTCCCTAGTGTGTAGGGTAGTGTGAATGTGCGGGGATCGCTGGTCGGTGTGGACCCGGTGGGCCGAAGAGCCTGTTTCTGTGCTGTATCTCAAACCTAAACTAAACTAAACTCCAAAGACATAGAGGTTTTATAATTGGCTTCGGTAAAATTGTCCCTAATGCATGGAAAAGCGCTAGTGTACTGGGTGGCGCAGGCCGGTGAGGACTCGGTTGGCTGAAGGGCCTGTTTCTGTGCTGTATCTCTAAAGAAAGTCAAAGTAAAGTCTAAAGCTAGCATGAAGCGTAATGGAGCATTCTGTAACATTAAATGGGAAATATAAATGGAAGTTGTTATTAGAAGGAAACTCTCCGTTCTTTGATATAAAATCCCTCCACAAGTTTATACTGGGAGAGAACTTTTCACACTTCTTGTTGAGCAATGTAATGGAAATTAATTGACAATATTTGGGCTTTTTAACTCCTTACCTTATTCCTATTAAGGTTTTTGAGCATACCTGGAAATTTACACTCCAATCACGCCCTCAGTTGGCACTCTGTGACCACAGTGGAATATTAATTGATGGTTGGGAAACAGTGAACCTTCAGCTTACTTTACATATGTTCAAAAGAATCGTGCTCACAAAATAATAGCCCACCAAAGAAAGCGCATACAATACTCAGCATCTGCAGATATATGCACAATATCTTTCTATGGGTGGGAGGAATTTTATCCAGATAGGAATCTGGGAAAGATAAAGCAAGGTTTACAACTTTTGGCAGGTCTGGCAGCATCCAATACATCACCCATCCATGTATTCCAGGGATGCTGCCTGATGCGTTGTGTTATTACAATATTTTGAGCCTTTCCTTGGGAAATCACCCAGCATTTTTGCATCTTTCTTTTGTCAACTAACCTTCAACCAAATCAGTCTGAAGAAGGGTTTTGGCCCGAAATGTTGCCTATTTCCTTCGCTCCATAATGCTGCTGCATCCACTGAGTTTCTCCAGCAGTTTTGTCTACCGTTGATTTTCCAGCATCTGCATTTCCTTCTTAAACACTTCAACCAAATCAGTCTGAAGAAAAGTTCCGACCTGAAATGTCACCTATCCACGTTCTCCAGGGATGCTGCCTGCCCCATTGAGTTACTCCAGCATTTTGCATCTATCCTTGGTAAACCAGTCTTCAACCAAATCAGTCTGAAGAAGGATCTCGGCCCAAAATGTCACATATCCATGTTCTCCTATGATGCTGCCTGACCCACTGAGTTACTCCAGCACTTTGGGTCTTTCCTAATGTTACATGTTATCCTGTTCTGGCAAAGGGTCTCTTTCACCAGATGAATCCAATAACTGTAGTCTTCTGCTCTTCACTGACAGAAGATAAAGTCAGGTGGGCATGAATAAATCCAAAAGCAGGGTCTTTCCAACATCAGTCGCAGAGCGACGGTAAGCAAATGACACTTGAGCTTGTGCACAGAGTGTGGCAGAGCTCTATGTCTAGGTCAACTCATTTATTGAAGTGTATGAGAAGGCATCCACAAAACAAAGTCTCTTTCCCAATCTCCCCCCCACCGTTCAACAATCCTCTTGCATTAAGTTGCACGGCACAGTGGCACAGCAGTAGAGCTGCTGCCTTACAGTGCCAGACACCCGGGTTCAACCTACAAACCTGTACATCTTTGGGGTGCGGGAGGAAACCGAAGATCTCAGCGAAAACCCACGCGGTCACAGGGGAGAACGTACAAGCTCCGTACAGACAACACCTGTAGTCGGGATCAAACCCAGGTCTCAGGTGCTGCAAGCGCTGTAAGGCAGCAACTCTATCACTGCACCACTGTGCCGCCAATGTTTCTGCATTTAAATAACCTCAGCGGTAAATGCAGCATTTCTGCATTTAACGAACCTCAGCAGAGAATGTGCCGCTTCTGCATTTAGATAGCTGCAGCTGTGAATGCACTGATTCCATTTAAACACTCACTCTACCCATTTAGGCCAGGAGAAGGGAACTAACATCCCCGCACCGTCTCTGTGAGCAGTCAGCTGCACCATGGATCAGGGCGATATCCTTTCATTCTGCGACATGTATTTAAATGCAGCACTGACTGACAGTGATGAATGTCTTCTCCTGCTCTCTAGCTGTACGAGTTCCCTGTGAAATTACTCTGGAGCCACATGGGTAAGTCCACAGCAATGTTGCCTGTCAGTCAGCTACAGAATGTGTCAGGGCTCCACCCGTATCTTTTGTGGAAACTGATAGCACCATGTGTGTGTGTGTCATGTCACCTACATTAACAAGCCAGCCCAGCAAACCCAATGTTTACAGGTAGTACACATCTTTAGGTTTCAACACCGTGACAGCTCTCTACAGTCAAAGTCATAGAGTCAGCACAGCACAGAAACAGGCCCTTCGGCCCAAATTGTCCATGCTGACCAAGAAGTCCCATCATAACCAAATAGTGAAAGGCCTGGATAGAGTTGATGTGGAGAAGATGTTTCCACCAGTGGGAGAGTTCAGGACCAGAGGTCATAGCCTCAGAATAAAAGGACATTCCTTTAGAAAGGAGATAAGCAGGAATTTATGTAGTCAGAGGGTGGTGAATGTGTGGAATTCATTGCCATAGAAGGCTGTGGAGGGATATTTTTTAAGGCAGAGATAGATAGATTCTTGATTAGTACGGGTGTCAGGGGTTATGGGGAGAAGGCAGGACAATAGGGTTGAGAGGGGAAGATAGATCAGCCATGATTGAATGGTGGAGTAGACTTGATGGGCCAAATGGCCTAATTCTGCACCTCACTTATGAACTTACGACCCTCCCTGATCTATTTAATTCTGTAAGTCTTGATTAATTGGCTTCCACCTCTCCAGCGTCTGTTAGGGCAAATGGGATAGACCTTAACAGCTACTGTACCTACAGCACATTGCAGCCACACATAAAATGTCCCCAAAAAGGATTTAAATATCAACTTTTGATGGATTCAAGGAGTATCAAATCACTTGATGTCACCTACACATCCTTGCTTCTATAGGATACCTGGTTTAGATATACCTGTACCTTAAGGCCAGTACAATGCAGTAATGAAGATAGGCACAAAAAGCTGGAGTAACTCAACGGGTCTGGAGAAAAGGAATAGGTGCCAATTCGGGTCGGGACACTTCTTCAGACTGAGTCAGAGGAGAGGGAGGGCAAGGTGTGAAAACGACAGATCAAAGCAGACAATGATAAGGATATGTAGAATGGTTCATTGTTAGTTGAGGGGAAATTGACAGAGGCATAGAATCAGTAAGATTAATCAGAAGGTCTGTGTAATTAGTTGAAGAACTAGGGTGGTGGCAGAAGGATGGAGAGGGAGGGAAAGCAAGGGTTACTTGAAGTGTGCAGTCATGAAGTGACTTGTTGCTTCTTTCCCTGATTCTTTGCATCCGATGCGTAGACTTGTGAAAATTCCTATCATCAAGATTGGAAATGTAAAGACCGCATTGCAGAAGAGGGCAGTGAACTCTGCATACTTACTGTCAAGCTCAGGAGATTTCAGTCAGGGACTAAGAAGGTAGTGTGCCTAATATGAGGGGAAACAGAGAAACCCCATGTCCTGTTGTTACATGAAACAACTTAGCTAAAGCTGTGTCGGAAGTGTTTAGTTTAGTTTAGTTTAGCAAAGTTTAGTTTATTTTAGTTGAGTTGAGTTGAGTCTAGCAGTGGCACAGTGGTGCAGCGGTAGAGTTGCTGCCTTACAGCACCAAGACCCGGTTTCAATCCTGACTATGGTTGCTGTCTGCACGGAGTTTGGGTGCTCCGATTCCCTCCCACATTCCATAGACGTACGGATTTGTAGGTTAATTGGCTTTAGTAAAATTGTAAATTGTCCCTAGTGTGTAGGATAGTGCTACTGTGTGGGGTGATTGCTAGTCGGTGCAGACTCTGAGGGGCCGAACGACCACGCTATATCACTAATCTCTAATGTTTAAAGTCTAGTTTAACAGATGCAGCATGGAAACAGGTGTTTCGGCCCATCAAGTCCATGCTATCACTCATTCATACTAGTTCTATATTATCCCAATTATACATCTGCTCCCAACACACTGGGGACAATTCACAGCAATTAACCTACAAACCCGCATGTCTTTGGGATGTGGAAGGAAACTGGAGCACCCAGAGGAAACCCATGCGGTCAGTGGGAGAACGTGTAAACTTAACACCCAAGGTCAGGATCGAACCCAAGTCTCTGGCTCTGTGAGGCAAGAGAGAGAGAGCGAGAGTGAGTCAAGAGAGTTTAATTGCCAAATGTGCTGAAACATAAAATGAAATACTTACTTGCATCAGCACAATAGGTTTGTAAACTCAGTACTCAATAAATAGCACAATATACAAAAAAAAGGTTCAATAAATGAAACACGATATAGTACAAAACAAAACAAAAGCACAAACTCCCTAGTGCAACCTAGGCAGGTCATAGTTCGAAGATTAGTGATCAATGGAGTCTGAAGAAGGATCCCGACCCGAAACATCATCTATCCTTTTCCTCCAGAGATATTGTCTGACCCGCTGAGTTCCTCCAGCACGTTGTGTGTATCTGTGCTCAATAGCCTAATGGGATGTTGTTGGGAAGAATCTGTTTCTGATTGCTATACTGGCACCTCACGTTTTACGCAGGGGGTTACCATCTTTAAAAGCAACGCCTAATCCATAAACACGTAAATTAAACACATACACAACTACGCTATCAGCTGTAAACTTGGCCACATATTATTCTGAAAATACTGTATCAAGCTTTGGTATTAAAGGAACAAGTGCATTATTTTAAAAACACATACATCTAACACATGTTAAAGGAAAGGTGCCTGTACCTTCTTCCCAATGGCAGGAGTGCAATGAGAATGTGGCCAACAGCTCTATCAGGTGCACCACTGCATTTGGTTGCATGTGTAATGTAAGGAACAGTGCATGCATCTGCTTCAGTAATTCACACCCAAATAAACAGCAAGCCTTTGAGCAAGGTGCAAGATGGCACAACAATCAGCTCAGTAATTTAACAGGTTCGGCACACTAATAATGTTTGTCTTCGGAAAAGAAGCACTCGGGCTTTTCAAGGCTTACAGTTTATTTGAAGATCAGAGTTGGGTTCAGGTGGTGTAATAATTGACTTTGCTGTGTTTTGGTGATCTGATTCCTTCAGCTTCACTGCTAAGCCGAGTGCAAGTTGCATATCAGTTGGAATAGGGCAGAGATCAGTTGTGCAATAAGCTTGGCCACATCTGCCTGAGGTGTCAGTGTTTACCAGTGCCCACAAAAGCTCCTGTATTTTCATTGTCTGTCAGCACACCAATTCACCAATATTGTCGTTAATAAGTTAGAAATGAAAGCGGTTAAATTCAATTTCTTTGTTAATAAACAATACAGGGCACTAATTAAAGAATAACAAGTTAAAACTGAGGTTATTGATTTCATAAATGTATGGAATGCTGGAGATCCGAAAATCAAATATGCTTCATTTTTTGAGTAAAACAAAATAATTATGCTTCCAGTTTTTAAACAGCACAATTTGTTTTCAGCTGTAATTTGTTCTGCACCTTGTCAAACCTTTAGTTTCTTCCTCCCCAGCCTCTTAGTCTGCAGAAGGGACTCAAACCGAAAACCTATTCCTTTTCCTGAAAAGTAACCATCACTTATTCTTTTTCTCCAGAGATGCTGCCTGACCCGCTGAGTTATTCCAGCTTTCTGTGTGTCACTCTCCAGTCTTTAATAAATTGGATATTCTACCACATCGAGTAGCTTGCATTGTGGTATATTTTTCTTAAGTGACCGAAGCAACACAAGCATGTTGGGGTATTTGATGTGCATCAAAGGTGACAGAAACTGACTGCATTATATGGGGTAGACTGTCTCCACACCTCATTTTAAAGAAGTAGATGAAAGTGTTCTCAAGGCTGCAATGATCAGCCTAACAACTTGCCCTGTAAAGCAGCAATTTTTGTACAGCAAGATATCATTATTTGAGTTGTGCCACTGCCATCATGACAACAGTGAGAATTTGGAGCCCAATCGTGTTGGCAATGTGTTGGGATGACCCTCCCCATGATCTCTTCTTACATTTGAAATATCAGGGGTTAGTTATAAAAAAAAATCTCATAATATATCAAACATTTGACTTCTAAGAGCATAACAAGGTGGAAGTGGATTTACCCAAAACAAGCAAGGAAAATAACACACATTTAAAGAAAGAAAAAGATATGTTATAGAAGTATAAGCCATTAAATATGACACATTGTCATTGATCGATTGAACGATACAGTGTGGAAACAGGCCCCAGAGCACAAGGCCACACCAACCATCACACTGGGTTTCACACCCACCTGCTACGCACCAGGGACATTTTAAAGCGGCCCATTAAACCACAAACACGCGCATCTTTGGAATGTGGGGGGAAACCAGAGCTCCCGGAGGAAACCCACGCAGTCACAGAGAAAGAACCTGCGCAATCCATGCAGACGGCACTCGAGGTCGGGATCAAACCCGGGTCGACTGGTGCTGTGAGGCAGCAGCTCTACCAGCTGAGCCACTGTGCTGCCCATCGTGTGGTTTAAAACAGGAAGCACCTTGAATTGGCAAGTTGTAATTTTTAATGTCATTTCTTCCAAACTTTGAAGCTGGATATCTCATAAATTGAAATCCCAAATGTCTTGCAGAGAAACTACGTGCACTGACAAGGGGCCCAGTAATGAGAGGATACAAATTTCAGATAATTGGTTTGCAGGCAGATGGAAAGCACAAACATATTTTTTTGCAAATGAATACATTCTGGAATACACCGCTGGTTAGGAATGGAATGGTGATTACTCGTGGAAAGAATAAATATCTGCAGGTCTGCAGGGATTGATTGGAGAACCTGCAGCAGGAGGATAGCAGATCAGGCTTCTTCTGTGTTGTAGCATTCGATGGAGTAGGAGATTGCAACCTTCACGTGGTCCACCCTGTTTCGACTAATGCACAATCAACCCGACGTGCACAAACAAATGGGTCAAATAGTACAAGTTGACCGACAACTTTAGGCTGTGCACGCCATATGAAAGAAGAAGAAGTAGCATTGGGTGATTCTTGGAAGCATTACTATACGGCAGGAGGTGGCAGGCATGGTGGCGCAGCGGCAGATTTACTACCTTGCAGCGCCAGAGACCCGGGTTTGTACCGTGTTTTCCCCGGTTGCTCCAGATTCCTCCCACACTGCAAAGACGTACAGGTTTGTAGATTAATTGGCTCCGGTAGAAATTATAAATTGTCCCTAGTGCGTAGGATAGCGCTAGTGTACGGGGATCGCCGGTCAGCGTGGAATCAGTGGGCCGAAGGACCTGTTTCCGTGTTGAGTTTATAAACTAAACTATACTAATTAGACTAAACTAACTAAACCAAACTAAACTAAACTGAATTTAAATACTCACGTAGAATGTTAATGTATTATTATATTTCAATTTAGCCTTCATAGTGATATGTGTTGGGGGAGGTATAGTATGTGTTTAGGAAGACGGCGATATTGAGAGAGCATTTATTTCTTTTTTTCTTTATTTCTGGGCTTTCGTGATCAGTCCGTTTCGGTTGTAGGCACATGGACCCTCTAATCCACATCTAAACACTCCTGGCAAAAGATTGCCAGAAAGGGTTTCACTACCCTGGCCACACACACATTTTATCCCTGGCTGGAAATTACAGGCCTGAAAACTGTAATGTCCAGGTTCAGGAACAGCTTCTTATCTACAGCTCACGAACAAGGATTGAGAATGGATTTGACTGAAAACGGAAATAGATAAATTGAAGATTGACACAAATGCTGGAGTAACTCGGCGGGATAGGCAGCATCTCTGGAGAGAAGGAATGGGTGACGTTTCTTCAGAAACTTCATCCAAAACTGAACACAATACTCTTTCACAACTTTACAATATGTAAAACTTTTCACTCCATAAAAATCACTGATGTCCAAGTGGACATCTGTTGGCAAAATTCCCCTCCCCCACTAGCTCAGATGAGAAAGTGGAATAAAATAGAACTTGTGCGAACGTGTCATAAATGGTTATCGTGGATTTGGCGAGCTGAAGGGTCTGTTTTCATGTTGTATCTCTGAACTAAACTTAACCCCCTGGGGTAGAGAACTCCATGAGTTCACCACACTCTGAATGAAGTGATTTCTCTTAATCTCACCCCTAAGTGACTTACACTGAATTGTGCAAACTCTGGTTCACAAAACCCCACTGGGGAAACATTCCTCCTGTAAACAACTTATCAAACATGAATAGTGTTATGAATTAACCAAGCAGGGACTACTGAGTTTAACTGCGTTCACAAGCTAATGTGATTGGTCAGTAATTAATGTATGGTATCTCAAATTTAAAATATGCTTTTGAGACCAAAGATTATAAAATTATATTGGCATTACAGAAGTTTACTGGTGTTTAAAATATCATTGGACTTTCTAAGCAGGTCATTTAGGAAGTTGTTTAGGGGTGTTATTCAAGTTCTTTCCATGTGACACAGGGATAAAGAAAAATACAAAGGAAATCATGATATGTTAATTTAAAAAAATATAAATCAAATAACTAAGTTTGGGTGGTACGGTGGCACAGCGGTAGAGTTGCTGCCTTACAGCGCCAGAGACCCAGGTTCGATCCTGACTATGGGTGCTGTCTTACGGAGTTTGTACGTTCTCCCCGTGACTGCGTGGGGTTTGCCCAGGTGCTCCGGTTTTCTCCCACACTCCAAAGACGCACATGCTTGTAAGTTAATTGGCTTTGGTAAAAATTGTAAATTGTCCCCAGTGTGTGTAGGATAGTGCTAGTGTAACGGGGTCACGGGTCAGCACGAACTCAGAGGGCTGAAGGGCCTGATTCTGGGCTGTATCTCCAAACTAAGCTAACCTTGAATATAAACTCTTGCTAATCAGGAGAAATATATTGGTTTAGTACAAAGTACCTGACTAAAAAGATTTTGTCTTGAGCCACAGTTTTTATACATCCAAAAAAGTTTCAAATCCAAAGTAATGGAATTAGCTATAGACGCACATGTTGTCGAGGTGCACTAAGCAAAGTGTGTTCATTCTTCACAGGCCGACAGAACTGCTGAGGCAGTTAACAACTAATGTCAGGTCATGCTTGATGTCCAGTGTGAGCAGTGGAATTTGATGAGCTGGTGTCGTTTAACACAATGGTAAACATATGTGTCAGTGAGGTGCAGGTGGCCAGATAATGAAGAGCTTCAAGACAAGCCAAGGGTGATGAAAACCAGAAATCCACGTCACCAGCTGACTTTCTTTACAGCACAAGATCAATAACACAAACCAAAACAGCAGAGTGTGTGGAGGTATAGATCTTCGGAATAGTTGGAGGGCAAACAAGATAAATAAATAGTTGTGCGTTCCAACAATGAATATAAATGGCTTTTTTTTTTAAAGTTGCTTTGAGATGTTACTTAACTTTACAGCTTGGCTGAACATCGATGTTCAGCCGGCCTTAGCCTTCGTGAACTCCCGGTTGCCAAATATTTCAACTCCCCTTCCCATTCCCACACTGACCTTTCTGTCCTGGGCCTCCTCCACTGTCAGAGTGAGGCCACATGCAAGTTGGAGGAACAACACCTCGTATTTTGCTTGGGTAGCTTACAACCCAGCAGTATGAATATTCATTGATCTCATTTCAAGTAACCCTTGCATTCCCTCTCTCTCTGTCCCTCCCCAATTCTAGTCGTCTTGCTAGTTTCACTGTTTGTTACCCTTCATTATCACCTCATCCACAGCCAACAATGAACCATTGTGGGCTCCACCTCTCTTGGGTCATCGGTGCTGGCTCTGATTTGTTCTGTACAATTTCATACCTCTAGTTTCTCTCTCCCCTGACTCCCAGTCTGAGGAAGGGTCTCGACCAAAGCCAAGAAGGGTCACCTATTCCTTTTCTCCAGAGATGCTGCCTGACCCACTGAGTTACTCCAGCATTTTGTGTCTATTTACAATTTCCTACCCTTGTAATTGGAATGGTTAATTAAACCTAGAAAGAGTAGGTGAGGCATTTTCCATTAGAAGCAGAAATTCCACTGAATCTTACACAACGGCAACATTTATTTCTCCTACGATAGGACGTTGTCCATTTTGGCCTCGTTGGAATGATTTAGCAGACTGGTTTTCAGCTGATTATATGTTCATTCTGTTTGACCGATCACATTGCCAAGAAACATTTTAAGAATTTTTGTTGACACTCACGGCTGCTTAAAGTTTATTCTTGTGGAGTTCTCTGCATTCAACGATTTTTATTTTCTCAGTTAGTTTCTGAACTTCCTCCAAACTAATGGGAATATTTGCCATGCAAAGGTCATTTACTTCTTAATGGTTGCAACACATTTAATGGCTGCAAACAGATGTGTGTGTTTGGACTGAATACCTAGTATAGAGATTAAAACATTTGACCTTATGTCCCTGATATTTATTGATGAGACAAAGATGTAAAGTGCTGCATACAAAATGAGAATAGCTGAAGCATTAAAAAAAAAGGTTAAATCGAGCAAAGAAAATTATTGAAAATAAACAAAAGTTGGAACGCCTAATTAATGCTTCGTCAATGTTAAGTTGAACTTCAGTTCAGACTAAACGTAGCCAGGCTGATACTGGAATCCATCAGTGAAAATTGTGACTCACCATTTTGACACCATCCACCCCTTAATTTGAGCTCCTGCCATTCAACAATGACAAGTGAATTTACAGCCGTTGAAATGGTGCAATACCATTCATCATGCCCCAGAAAATGACTGACATGGAGTAATTATGATGATGCCTCTGGAAATGAGGCCCACAGAACATGTTTAGCAGGACGCTGCCTGGATTTGAGGCTATTAGATACAGGGAGATACACACAAAAATGCTGGAGTAACTTAGCGGGTCAGGCAGCATCTCTGGAGAAAAGGAATAGGTGACGTTTTGGTTCGAGACCCTTCATCGGCTATAAGGAGAAGCATTGACTGTTTCCTCTGGGCAGCCGGAGGCTGGGGGCATGCCTGACAGAAGTATATCAATATTATTGGAGACATGGATAGGGTGGACAGTCAGACCATTTTCCCCAGGGTGGAAATGTCAAAGACTGGAGGGCATAGCTTTAAGGTGAGAGGGGGAAAGTTAAAAGGAGATGTATGGGGCAAGTATTTCACACAGAGGGTGCCTGGAATCATGTGCTGTCAGGAGTGCTGTTGGCGGCAAATATGACAGTGGCGACTAAGAGGTTTTTAAGCTATTGCCACAGATGGCTATGGAGGCCAAGCCAATGGATATTTTAAAAATAGAGATTGTCAGATTCTGATTCGAAAGGGTGTCAGGGGTTATGGGGCGAAGGCTGGAGAATAGGGTTGAGAGGGAAAGATAGATCAGCCATGATTGAATGGCGTCGTAGACTTAATGGGCTGAATGGCCGGATTCTGCTCCTAAAGCTTACATGTAGGGAATGGAAGGATATGGACATTGTGCATACAAATGAGATTAGTTTATCATGGCATTATGCTCAGCATAGATATTGTGGGCTGAAGGGCCGATGCTCTATTTCTCTCTGTTTCATGTTCTGTGTTTGGCATCTGAAATGTATGCTCTGCTAGGACTGCAAATGTGTTCAACATTCCAGTGTTCTTACCATGTCAGCGTGACAACAGATTTTCATTTTACATCTGGTGTAGTGCTGGATGTTGCCAAGCTCTTATCAATTTGTCGTGTTTGTCTAACAGCAATCAAGCCATTCCAAGTGTGTTGTGTTCCTCTATCATCTGCTCTGCATCCATTTCATTTGCATAATCATCAATTGATCTTTGTATATTAGAACGGGTGCAGCATCAAGAATTTATATTTTCAGTGAAACTCCCAGAAGAAAACCTATTATGTTCTTATAGTCTCATAAATCTGTGCATCTTCCCTTCCTGGCCACAGGGAGAATGTATACATGCAGTTATAATTCATGGTCATTTCAATAGTTTCATCCATTACCACAGAAAAAGTGATCAGATCATATTTATCCTAAAGAACGGAACATGAAAAAGGATATACTTCTGGCATACCTGCTACATTTGGAATGTCACACACACGCACACGCACACGCACACACACACACACACACACACACACACACACACACACACACACACACACACACACACACACACACACACACACGAGTGAGGGTGAGGGGTGATCTTATAGAGCTGTACAAAATCATGAGCGGAATAGATAAGTAAACGCACTGTCTTTGCCCCACAATTGGGGAATCAAGAAACAGAGGACATGGGTTTAAGGTGAGGGGAGAAAGATTTAATAGAAACCTGAGGATTAACTTTTTTATACAAAGGGTGGTGGGTGTATGAAACGAGCTGCCAGAGGAACTCATTGACGCAACATTTAGGAAACATTTGTACCATGAGAAAAACCCCATATCAATTCTTAGCCCCTAATTAAATGGAAAATAATAGCAGCTGTAGGTCCTTCTTGCCTTGAACTGCCGCTCAATACAACCATGGGTGATCATTTAATTCAATACTAATAATAATCCTTGATAGCATTATAACTATGGGCGGCACAGTGGCGCAGCGGTAGAGTTGCTGCCTTACAGCCAGAGACCCGGGTTCGATGGGTCTGTCTGTACGGAGTTTGCACACTACCCATGTAATTGCGTGGGTTTTCTCCGGGTGCTCCAATTTCGTCCCACATTCCAAAGACATTTTGAAATTGTCCCCTGTCTGTAGGATAGAACTAGTGTACAGGGGGATCGCTGGTCAGCTCGGACATGGTGGGCTGAAGTGCCTGCTTCCATACTATATCTCTAAAACTTAAAAAACTAAAACTATATTTCTGTTCTCACTCCAAACCCCTTAATGTCCCGAAATGTATTTATCTCCTTCTTAAAAATATTTATCTACACAGGCTTTGTAGCCATCTATGGTAACAAGGTCACCATAAGTAAAGACATCTCTCTTCTCCTCCAACCTAAGACCTGCTCCTGGATTAAATTGGTCATTGGACAATTTAATTATTTCTTGCACATGTTGATGGATCTGGAGTCATGTGGGCGCTCCGGGTTCCTCCCACATTCCAAAGACATGCAGGTTTGCAGGTTAATTGACTTCTGTAAATTGTCCCTGGTGTCTTAAGGTCATAAGTGATAGGAGGAGAATTAGGCCATTCAGCCCATCAAGCCTACTCCGCCATTCAATCATGGCTGATCTATATCTCCCTCCTAACCCGATTCACCTGCCTTCTCCCCATAACCCCTGACACCCGTACTAATCAAGAATCTATCTATCTCTGCCTTACAAAAATATCCATTGACTTGGCCTCCACAGCCTTCTGTGGCAAAGAATTACACAGATTCACCACCCACTGACTAACGAAATTCCTGCTCATCTCCTTCCTAAAGGAACATTCTTTAATTCTGAGGCTATGACTCTCCCACTGGTCGAAACATCCTCTGCACATCCACTCTATCCAAGCCTTTCACTATTCGGTACTTTTCAATGAGGTCCCCCCTCATTCTTCTAAACCCCAGCAAGTACAGGCCCAGTGCCATCATAAGTTAACCCACTCATTCCTCGGATCATTCTTGTAAACCTCCTCTGGACCCTCTCTAGAGCCAGCACATCATTCCTCAGATATGGTGCCCAAAATTGCTCACAATATTCCAAATGTGGCCTGACCAGCGCCTTATAGTCTCAACATTACATTCCTGTTAATGTATTCTAGTCCTCTTGAAATAAATGCTAGTGTGTAGGATAGGACCAGTGTTCATTGCAAGACCAACTCTTATCTACCTACACATAACCTATATCCTACCATTCCCTGCATATCCATGTGACAATAATGGTGTTAGAGGCTTTTCGATGGATATGCAGGGAATGGAGGGATATGGGCCACTTGCAGGCTGGTGAGGTTGATTTATCTTGGCATTATGTTCGGCACAGACACTGTCAGCCGAAGGGCTTGTTCATGTGCTGTACTGTTCTATGTTCAATGTTCTGTGTACATGGATGATCAGCCATGACCATGTTCAATAACGGAGCAAGCCCAAAGGCAAATCATAAGTTTGTGAGTTCATGTCATAGGAGCAGAATGAGGCCATTCAGCCCATTGAGTCTACTTTGCTGTTGAATAATGGTTGATCTTTCATTCCCTCTCAACGTCATTCTCCTGCCTTCTCCCCATAACCTTTGACACCAAATTAAAGTAAAGTAAAATCAATAGGTGACATTTTGGGTCAGAACCCTTCTTCAGACTGAAAGATAGAGGTGGGGTGGTGGAAGTGGGATGTTGGTAAAGACTCGAGACCAGAGGCCAGAACAAATCAAATTGTGGTTCATTCTTGTCTATATTGGCGGGTTAAGAAGCAATTCACTGTCTGGAAAACAGGTGCAGTATCGCCACATTTCTAGAACATAATTTTCAAATGTAGCACATTCCTTTCTTTATAAGTGGGAGAAAATCACCACAGGCAACAAATGAAGTCCAATAGATCTTTTGGAAAATGTGGATGTGTCTCTCTCTTGGGATGCTGACTGTAAAGCTCTCACCGGAAATATTCTTGTGTCTGTTTTCAGATGCAACTTCTCACCACCCCAGGGAAAACTGGACTAAAATGTGAATGGAAGCAGAGATTAAAAAGGAAAACAAAATGTGTCTTTCCAACTGCTAACACTTGGAACATGTGAAAAGGAAATTGTTAAATGTTGTTATGTAGTGTGACAGAAGGAACTATAGTTACTTGGATGGCATTACATTTTCTTTTCAAGGAAAAGTACCATGCATCTAAAATATTGGGTGCATTTTGAACCTTACATTAAACATCAACATCAAGCTTGGTATTGTTCTGTAGAGAAATATATGCATCTTCTTTCAATTGAAGGATTATATTACTGTTGGTTTGTAGGATAATTGGCCTCTGCAATTAGCCCTTAATGTGTATGAAGTGGATATGAATGTGGTTTAACATGGAACTAGAGTGAACAGGTTCACTAGAGTAAACCATGGATAGTTGGCATGGAATCAATGGACCGAAGGGCCTGTTTCCATGTATATTTTAATCAATCAATCAATTTACGGCAGTACAGTGGCGCAGCGGTAGAGTTGCTGCCTTACAGAGCCAGAGATCCGGGTTTGAACCTAATTATGGGTGCTGTCTGTGTAGAGTTTGTACGTTCTCTATGTGTCCGCATGTGTAGGATGCAAAACTGGGATAGTATGGAGCTAGTGTACGTATGGTCGATGGTCGGCGTGGACTTGGTGGCCGAAGGGCCTGTTTCCATGATGTAACGAAACAAAACAATCAATCAATCAATCAATCAATTATTCAGTAATATACTGCCATCAAGACACCTTTTTAATCAGCAGACTCTAGGAAATGCAGATGCTAGTTATGATCAATTTTTTAAAAAGACACAAAATACAGGAGTAACTCAGGAGGTCAGACAGCATCTCTGGAGAATATGGATACATGACGTTTTGTTTTGGGACACTTCTTCAGACTGAGGAAGGGTTTCAAACTGGAACATCACCTGTCCATGTTCTGCAGAGTCTGAAGAGGGGTCCCGACTTGAAATGTCACCTATCCACGTTCTCCAGGGATGCTGCCTGACCCGCTGAGTTCCTCCAACACTTTGTGCCACCTTTTTACTCAATATTGGATAAATCTGATAAAATTAACTAACCCTGTTTCTCTGCAAATATATGCCACGTCATTTTGATCCTTCGCTATCTGCACTGGTACACACTGAGAGCTCAATATTCCAGCCATGTACTACTTGCTGCTGCAGGTTGGGATGAAGGAGTAGCTGCCACATCGAGGTTAGGCCTTGGAATAATTTGCAGTGAAGTCTTTGAAAGGCAAGAGCTAAGCATCCTCCCATGAAGTAAAATAAACACTTAGGATCAGTTAGGGGCCTTTCCAAAGATCTGCTTGCCGATGCTTTTATCATGAATGCTGGAGGTTGCCAAGGTCTCATCCATTTGATACAGCTTTAGTTGAACAAGCACTGACCAATGAGTAATGTTAGGAAGTTGGGAAAATGAATAATGGCACTTTTAGCTTGCCATCATCATCTGTCCCAAGGCTGTTTCTGCCCTCTGAGAATTATCTGGCTGATATAGTGTGTAATCACAGCTGGTAGGTCAGAATTTCACACCTACCCAGCTGTCAAGCTGAAACTAGATTTCAACCAAAAATGTAGCCTCCTAAGCGGCAGTGTGCTGAGTTAGGGTGTTGTTCATCCAATTGATTTTGGCTCACTTATTTCATTCAATTGTTTTACTTTTTCCACTTACCTACTTTAATTACAGTTGTATAGTCATAGGGTCATAGAGCGTTGAAACAGGCCCTTCAGCCCAACTTGCCCACACCGGCCAACATTTCCCAGCTAAACTAATCCCACCTGCCTGCATTTGGCCCATACCCTCTAAACCTGTCCTATCCATGTACCTGTCTAACTGTTTTTAAAAGTTGCAATAGTACCTGCCTCAACTATCTCCTCTGGGAGCTCATTCTGTACACCCACCACCCTCTGTGTGAAAAAGTCACCCCTCACATTCCTATTAAATCCTTCAACCTCATGTTATTCCTATGTCCTCAGGATCTTGGTTCCCCTATCAAGTTTCAAGATCTATTCTTCTCATGATTTTGTACACCTCTATAAGTTCACCCCATCCTCCTGCACTCCAAGGAATAGAGATCGGGCCTGCTCAATCTTTCCCTATAGCTCAGGCCATTGAGTCCTGGCAATATCCTCATAAATCTTCTCTGTACCCTTCCCAGCTTGACAACAGTTCTTGAATATTGTTTTCTTCAATCTTCAATCTTCTTCTGCACCCAGCGTTGGCTGAATGGCGGAGTGCTCCATTGGAATGGGCAGTGTGCTCTAGGCTGTGGCCAGCAGCTCTGAGTGGAATCTGTTGGAGTGCAGCCATCCACAACGAGGAAGTCCCTGCAATACAGAAAGCCTGGGAGTTTGTCCTCCCACTGCTGCAAGGTGGAAGGTTTCATCCTCACCAGACTCCCCAACTTTTATTCAGTCCCAACACTGACTATGAGAGTAAAGCACAAAGAAACAGAATGGGTCAGGCAGCATCTGTGCAGGAGATGGAGAGGTGACGTTTCGGATCGAGATCCTGCTGAGAATCTGCTTTCTGTGAGGATTCCAGGGGGTGAGGTGCAGCAGGTAGAGCTGCTGCCTCACAGCACCAGAGACCCAGCTTCCATCCTGACCTCGAGAGGCTGTTGATGTCCTCCACCATTGTTCCACCGCTCTGTGCCGCTGTAGGCCACTTCCGCTCCAGGTGCTAGACGTCCCAGAGATGAACAGACAATGTTATGGATCGAGATCCGAAACATCTGTTCTTTCCCTCCACAGATGCTGCTTGTCCTGCTGAGTTTCTCCAGCAGTTTGTTTTTGCTCAAGGTTCCAGTTCCTGCAGTTTCTCGTGTCTCAACATGTTCAGTTGTTTTCCTCTTTTACATTTTTTTAGCGGCACAGGGGCACAGTGGTAGAGTTGCTGCCTTACAGTGCCAGACACCCGGGTTCAATCCTGACTGCGTGTGCTGTCTGTACGGATTTAGTATGTTTTCCCTGTGACCGTGTGGGTTTTCTCTGGGTATTCTGGTTTCTTCCCGCATTCCAAAGACGTGTAGGATTGTAGGTTAATTGACTTCTGTATATTATCCCTAGTGTACTAGATCATTGTGAACTAGTGTACTAGATCATTGGTTGGCATGGATTTGGTGGGATGAAGTGCTTGTTTCCATGCTGTACCTCTAAACTAAACTAAACTTTGCCTTTTTCCATTGCTGTAGATCCCATTTCGAGATTAAGGAGCATCTTTCCCTGGTTTGGCGAGCCATCCCCACCTCCAAGGGCTCCTCCCTCCTGCCACCCAACCATCTACCAACCTTTCCCCTTGCTTCATCTGTGTCCAAACAATGGCTATAGTTTGTTACCTTTTTGACAGGATTGGGATTTGTTATTCCTTGCAGTTAATGGCTTATCATTAGGCTATTCCTTAGTTAATGGCTTATCATATAAAATTTCAAATATAAGTTTTAGAAGTGCAAAGAAAATAGCAAAACACACCGAGTAATTGTTTACATGTCATCATCAACTTGTAAAGGCCCCTGGCCCCTGATGCAGTGTTTCTACAGAAATGGGATTTTTTGGAGAACAGGGATGTTCGAAACATGTTTTCGTTTCTGTATAATCAATATCCTGCTGCTGAAATTGCATTCTCGGGAGTCACGCATCTCAAACCTGTGACTTTCAGGACTGCTAGACTCTGTTAATAAAGGAACTTGTTATCATGGTAAATCACTCCACTCCTGGCTTCTCCACATATTGAGCCTGTACGTTTGTCACTATGTATCTGAACCAGATATCTAAGTGAGCAGCACAGTGGCGCAGCGGTAGAGTTGCTGCCTTAAGGGCCTGTCCCACTTTCACGACCTAATTCACGACCTCTGCCGAGTTTGCCCTTGACTCATACTCGCAGCATGGTCGTCACAAGGTCGTAGGAAGTCGTATGAGGTTGTAGGACGTTGTAGGTAGGTCGTAGCAGGCCATGATGCTAGTCGTAGGTACTCGTGGCATCAAGTAGGTCGGGGCGTTTTTCTAGCCTGATGAAAAATGTCCACGAGTAAAAAAGGTCATGAATTAGGTCATGTAAGTGGTACAGACCCTTTACAGTGCCAAAGAACCAGGTTCGAACCTGACTACGGGTGCTGTCTGTACGGAGTTTGTACGTTCCCCCCGTGACTGCGTGGTATTTCTCCAGGTCCTCCGGTTTCCTCCCACACTCCAGAGATGCACAGGTATGTAGGTTAATTGTCTTCGGTAGAGATTGTAAATTGTCCCTAGCGTGTAGCATGGTGCTAGTGTACGGGGTGATGTGGGTCGAAGGGCCTGTTTGCGCGGCTTTCATAGAGGCACAAGGGAAAATATGTAATTGAAGTGACTGAATTGTACTGATGGTAGTTTTTAATTATTATTTGAAAATGTATTTCAGAATGCCGTTGTCAAACACACTGTGCCGAGCCTGCTGAAAATCATCATGTACTTTTCCATACTTGGACAGATAATTTTATTGCCAAGATTCCTTAGAGTCTGCAAATCAGAATATTTTTAATTGTACCGAAGTTAAACTTAATTATAAGTGTAAACCCTACAGCGGGGAACTCCCACAGAATCGCCATGCTGGCCATCACTATTAGGGGAGGTTAGCTTCAAGGTAGCATTATCTCTTGTTATTTTTCAATTTAAATCTATATTGGATTTCCCAATAATAAACATGCCCTCTTGCCCCTGAGGAAGAAACTGTAGCAGTGTTTCAACATCAAGTCACCAGGCAGTGAACACACCCTGTGATATGCGTAAAATTCCCATGCATTAGTACATCCACAGTAGAAATGAACAGGTGGCTTGCTTTACTCTGGTCTGGTGCAGAGTTTATTCCACTGGAAATCTGAACTGATTTTTTAATCTATATACTATAACCCTTAGCTTTTCCCAGGAATATTAATCATCATTTTGTTGGGGAAAACATTCTAAAATTTAGTGAGAGGATTTGTTTTTCCTTGTCAGCTTTCCACCCATAACTAAAAGTACAGTTAATTGGAAATCAGACAATGTCTTGATATTGCAATTACACAAAAGTTAATGAGTACGTTTGTGTTCAGCTCATTTCTGAACGAGAAATAAACCAGAAACCAGAAGTAATGGCTTTGTGGTTGAATTTTTAGCCCACATTATGAATTGGATACATTTTTCATTTACTAAAGTAGCTGCACTTCAAAGGACTTCAGATTTGAAATTGAATGTCACCATTTTTGGTGCACAACATAGCCACAAGTGTTTGTCCCAATGCCAAGTCATGTGTCATCTTTAAACAATCTAAGTGGGACATCCACACTTGAGTATATCTTGGCTCTCTCCCATTTAAAAGCAGTACATTTTTACAGATAGCAGCTGCTACATGAGCTGACTGTGTCCCTGCATTCACCGCTGCCCACGAGGAAGAGGGGCAAGTCATCCACAGACTGTATTGGAATGTTAGAAGCTTCATGCCATGCATTGGAATTAAAGATAGAACATAGAACAGTACTCCACAGGAAGGGCCTTTCAGCCCACAGTGTTTGTGCCAAACATGATGCCATTAAACTGATCTCATCTGCCTGTATATAATCCATATCTCTCTCTTCCTTACACTTCCATGTGCCTATCTAAAAGCCGAGCCGACCCTCACTTCACTGATTCAGTGCCCTCAGTCTTTAGAGATACAGCATGGAAATGGCCCGTTGGTGCTGACCAGCGATCGCGCTGTACACTAGCACTATCTTACACACCTGGGACAATTAAATATTTTACCGAAGCCAATTAACCTACAGACCTGTATGTGTTTCGAGTGTGGGAGAAAACCAGAGCACCCGGAGAAAAGCCACACGGTCACAGGGAGAACATGCAAGCTCCACACAGACAGCAGCTGTAGTCAGGATCGAACCCAGGTCTCTGGTGCTGTAAGGCTTCAACTCAACCACAGCACCACAGTACCACCTGCCAAAACAGAGTACCCGTGGAGGAAACCTACATGGTCACAGGGAGAACATGCAAACTCCACACAGACAGCACCCCAAGGTCAGGATCGAACCCGGGTCTCTGGCATTGTGAGGCAGCAGCTCCACCAGCTGTGACACTGTGCCGCTTGTTCTATTGAGGATATATTGTACTCATGTATAATATGATTTGACTGGGTAGCATGCAGATATAGTAAACTAATACTCTGTCAGGATCAGTGTAGATGCAGGAATTAACTCTCTGGCACTGGCAACATTCTACTGCATTTTGGTTAGATTAATTTGGAGAATTGTCAAGCTCTATACAAGGAAGATAAGATCTCACCCCTGTGGTTTTCACAATGATTTAGTTCCATTTTCTCAAGTCCCCGAAACATTGTGGGAAATGACTCCATTTAAAGTCAAGTGAAGGTTGCACTCGTAATGGGATCATGTTATTATGCAGAGTGGCTACCAGAACTCCTGGCGTTCCACTGAGATGCTTCATGACCATAATAAATCAAATCTAAATCACAGCCCACATTTTGGTTTCATCACTCCCATTTCCTCTCATAGTCATCTATTGGTCAAGTTTATTTGATCTGGTGTGAGGGCCCTATCTTGTTGATTTGATGAGTCCCAGAGTCAATCTCCACAAGGATTAAGAACTGCCAGGGCCTAGAATTGAAAAGGCCCAGTCTCTCAAAATACACTTGTCAACAGTAGCAAGTGTTAGTTTTATGTTCCTTAACATTTCTCATTCAAAACCATTTAATATCCATCAAACTATAAAAAATATAGAAAGGATCTAAACGAGATGCTATCTCAAAAAGGCAACCAACCTACAAACCTGTACGTCTTTGGAGTGTGGAAGTAAACCGGAAATCCCAGAGAAAACCCACGCAGGTTCTTGGTTCTTCTTGGTTTCTTGGTCCTCCAAAATATTCCAAATGGAATTTAAACTGGAGGTGGTGGAGTGGATCACAAGTACAAACTCAGTACAGACAGCACCCGTAGTCTGGATCAAACCCGGGTCTCTGGCGTTGTAAGGCAGCAACTCTACCGCTGCGCCATCGTGTTGTATGTATATGTGTGTGCGTGCGTGTGTGTGTGTGATTTATAAAACATACTGTACATATATAAAGCTCTCCACTCTACAAGCACACTTGGCCAGGATTTAACCCGGGTCTCTGGCACTATGAGGCAACAGCTCTACCAGCTGCACCACTGAGCTGCTTAAAAGGTGATGTTTGAACTGAAATAACAATGAATGCAAAAAATGCAAGAGAAAATGTATAGATTCATATTGAAATATGACCCTTCAGTGCTTCTGATGAAAGCACACACCCAAAGCATTTCAGGTTTCATATACCGTTTGATCTGATAATTTTCATTAGATCCCGGTATACTTGGGTATATTAGGTCACGGTAACTTGAGAGGATGCCCACATTGCATCTGATCTATTCCTTATCATCTGCTACTTGAGGTCTGAGAGCACTTAATCCTGTCAACAAATGTAAGGTTGTGAAAGGACCCAGTTGGCTGCACTGTCATCACTTGCTGATCAGGACTCACATGTCTGGCCACACACACGTACCACACAAACCAAGCAAAGGTGCCTACAAAAGTTAAAATATCATTCAGAATTAGCTCAGCACTGGCAATTGCTTTTTTCTTTCCGCAGATATATCAAGATGGATGTGGCCTGCAGAGTAGAATTTGCTGGAGAAATCTTTAACCCAAGCTTCCGTCTTATTTCAGTGCAAATCAATGATTTGATACTCCTGCAATCAGTATGATTTTGCATCGACCAATCTTTGATAAAATTGTATTTATTCGGACAGGATGAGCAGTTACGTGGAAACAACAATTATTTTCTGATAACAGCTCTGACAGCCTGAGGGATATGGCACCGATTTTATTTATAAATGACTGTTATTAAATATGACACCTTTGTCAAGTGAATCGCAGGAAGCCATTTAACCACAAACCAAAGCAGCTGGTTTATGAAATGTTACCTTAAGGCCGAGGCCACCCAAGTAGAACAATATCTTCATGTGTAACAGCAAAGAGGCTCCTGTAAATGGCTTGTCTCGTTAAGGCCTTTTGGAACAGTTTTCAAACAAATTTGACTAATTATTTGAAAAACTTCATGGCTCTATTCCATTTGATCTGGGCAAATCGAACCAACTCAGGATTCCTAAACTAAGGAAAAACACATGTGACTGCTGATTAAAGGTACAATTAGTCATAGAGATTCAACTGGTTCCAATCAGTATGTAGTCATTAGACCTGCAGAGGAAATACATCGGAGCTTCTGTTTTAGATTAGTATAGAGATTTAAAAAAATTTTTAACAGTCTATTATTTACCTTGCTTATTGAATAAAAACAAATTAATCCTATTGAATAATTTTTCCCATTGATAGAAGGATGTCATGGAGAAAATACAATGGAATAGAGATGCATGTTACCTTTCATATGTTTCACCTCCAACACAGTAACATATGCGTGTAGTACTTTGTTCATGTAATTTGGCTTCATTGACTGCTTGGCAAATGAAGTTCAAAACCAGAGTATTCTTTGGTACTGAACGAGTATTTTATTTCTACATATTCTTTCGATTTTAGAGACGCGGCACGGAAACAGGCCCTTCGGCCCACCAAGTCCGCGTCGACCAGCGGTCGACTATCAGTAACACTATCGTGCTTAGTGACTCAGGACAATTTACAATTTTTACCGAAGCCAATTAACCTACAAACCTGTACGTCTATGGTGGGAGGAAACATACGTGGTCATGGGGAGAATGTACAAACTCCGTACAGACAGCACCCGAGGTCAGGATCGAACCTGGGTCTCTGGAGCTGTAAGGCAGCAACTCTACCGCTGCGCCTGTGCTATATGCTACTGTATTTTCTACAGTGCATGCGACTAGCTTAATTCTCTTTGATTTTTGTTTTCCCTGGAACAAAGAGGCTGATAGAAGTGTACACAATTAAGAGGGGCATGGATTGTGGTTGACAGTGGACGATGTCTCCTGAAATCAGAGACATCTCCAACAAGATAGCATAGGTTTTAACATGAGGAGTAAGAAGACAAGAGGGGAAGGGAGGAAAAATTCAGCCTCAAATATCCAGATGAGTACTTACAGGGTGGTACAATAGTGAAGTGGGTAGAGCTTCTGCCTCACATCGCCAGAGACACCGGGTATGATCCTGACTGTCTGTGTGATTTGCATGCTCTTCCTGTGACCTTATATGTTTCCTTCGGGTGCTCTGGTTTCCTCCCACATCCCAAGGACATGCAGGTTTGTAGGTTAATTGGTCCTCTGTATATTGCCCCTAGTGTGTAGGGAGTGGATGCAAACATGAGATAACATAGAACTAGTGTGAACGGGTGATCGATGATGGTGTGGGCTTGGTGACCTAAAGGGCCTGTTTCCATGCTGTATCAATAAATCAATGAATTAATCTGGTCAACGTTTTTATCATCCAGAGGGTGTTTGCAATGGCATCACATCAGAAGGTGGTGGAGGCAGATAGTCTCAGAACATTACAAAAATATTTCACTCTACCTAGGTACATGTGACAATAAAGTCTAATTGAATCATTGAAATATCTGGATGAACACTTCAATCACCAAAGCATAGGCTATGGCCCAATTTCTGGTAAATGGGGTTAGTATAGATGGTCAGCATGGACAGGATGGGCTGAAGGGCCTGTTTCCATATTGTATGACTATGAGAACTGCAAGTTATGTTAAATCTTGAAAATCCATTTGTATCCACAGGCATTTAGATTTTGTAGAATTGCTGTCTTTGCACACTTGGTCCAAAGGATTGTTGAATTTTAAGCTAAAATTCCATTTAGTTTATCAGCATTATCAATTTATGTATTTTAACTCTTTTACACTAATTTACAATCAAATGACAAAGTCACAGGGTCAGCTGACAAACTGACCAGATTCAGATTCGTTGATTGTCGTTAAGTTTACTAATCACCATGTCCAGCATGACTTAATCATCATTAGGTTTCTGCCACTTTTACGGTTAGCTGGTCTTCAAAGCTTCCAGAATCTGTTGGAACGTTTGGGCCTAGAGCAGTGTTAGGTTATCTCGTAATTTTTGAAGTTTTAAAATAATAATCACTAAGTAACTCACAAAGTGCTAGAAAATCTGAAGAAAGGTCTCGACCCAAAACGTCACCCATTCCTTCGCTCCATAGATGTTGCCTCACCCGCTGAGTTTCTCCAGCATTTTTGTCTACCTTCGATTGTTCCAGCATCTGCAGTTCCTTCTTAAACAGAAAATCTCAGCAGGTCAGGCAGCATCTGTGGAGGGAATGGACTGAAGATGGCTCGGATCTGAACCCATCAGGGTCCTGACCTGAAACGCCATCTCTCCATTCCCTCCACACATGCTGCCTGACCTGCTGAGTTACTCCAGCACTTTGTGTTTTCCTCAAGATTCCAGCATCTGCAGTTCCTTGTGTCTCCGTCACTCATCAACTATCTTCTGTTGTCCGAAAGGAAAAGAGTTGTTGATTTATTTTTAAATAAACGTGAAGAATTTAAAATTTGGCTTCTTCCTGCTCCTTTTCGGACACATATGATTTCATTTATTTATAGATATTGTTTATGACACTTTATAAATATTTTTGTTTTGTTTTTTGTATGCTGTTTCACATTTGCTTTTTATTCTGTTCGAAATAAATAATAAAATAAATAAATAAATAAATGGAAAATATAATCTGGAGGTAGATTGAAAATGAAATTTGAAATGATTATTTTAGTGATAAATCCATTCACAAATGTGTTACTTTAACTTTACTGCTACTAATCTTTTTTGTATCAGCAATATTTTTAAACATTTTTTTTAAATATTGCGTCTCAATTAGTTCAGGCAATTTCAGACAACATGGATGGAAGACATTTTAAAAATACGCAGAGATTTGAAACCCTGATTGAATTTAAACTGGGTAGAATGGTTGAACACAAATTTAAAACCGCTGCTTGGGGTGGGGTTGGGGGGGGGGGGGGGGGAGGGGGAGGGAAGGATAGTGGGACATATCTGTTTTTTTTTTTTTTCCCTTTTTTTTTCTTCTCACACTTCTTTGGCAGTTCTTTGTATCTTTCTTCTTTTTCCTCATTCTTTCCTTTTTACTTCTTTTCCCGATTCATGTATCAATTTATAAAATGTTAAAAATGAAGCTGTACGGAAGTTGTATAATTGTTATGCCGATTGCTTTATTCTTGTACAATTGCTTCTAATAAAATAAACATTTAAAAAAAAAGAATTTAAACTGGGAACTCCATCCCAAATATATTATGTCCAGCATCCCTCTGTGTTACCTGAAACGTGAAATATTGGGCAACAACATGACAAAGTAATACCACGTGGATTAGGTCAAGATATCCCTCTGCAAAGTATCCATGTGTTTGATGGTTCTTTCACCAGAATGGTTGGCAATATATATTTGGGGGCTACAAAGCTGAGGAACACCAGTTACAGAGAGGAGAAGATTAATTACCACCAGGAGGAGATTAGTGCCAAAAAGGAGGAGGATCAGTTACCAACAGGAAGAGATTAGTTGCAAACAAGAGGGAGATTGGTTACAACATAGGAGGGGAATATGCTTCAGCCCCAGTGAATTAGGATTGTAAACAAATATTGAGCTGTAAAATCAAAGGCAAGTGATTGGTTTCATGTTCTTGAATTATAAAGTGGGAATCATTTAAAACAATATTTTATTAATTTAGTAATTTCTATGGTTTTTCTCTGAGATTTTCAGTTCCCCCCCACACTCCAAAGACGTACAGGTATTTAGGTCAATTGGCTTGGTAAATGTTAAAAAAAATGTCCCTTGATGTGCGGAGATCGCTGGTCGGCGCGGACCCAATGGGCCTGTTTCCGCGCTGTATTTCAAAACAAAACTAAAATAACTGCACATGATGAACTGTTATAAGGTTGCATTAGTTGTGAAAATAATTCAGGGAATTATAGGCGAGTAAAATCTGCAGCAATCACATCGGGAGTGTTTGTACCGTGAGGAACATCTGTCCTGCGGTGTGTGAGGTGTGGACAATGCGATGAATGAGGAAAGAAGTTTTGCAGCAGTAGAGTTGCTGTTTTACAGTGCCAGAGACACGGGGTTGATCATGAATACTGTCTGTACGGAGTTCGTTTGTTCTCCCTGTAACCTGCGTGGGTTTCTCCGGGAGCTCCCAATCCAGTTTCCTCCTACACTCCAAAGACGTACAGGTTTGTCAGTTAATTGGCTTGGTAAAATTGTAAATTGTCCCTATTGTGTGTAGGATAGTGTTAGTGTGCGGGCATCGTTGGTCAGTGCGGACTTGGTGGGCCGAATAGCCTGTTTCCGCGCTGTATTGCTAAACTAAACTAAACTAAACTCATCAACAAAAAACATTATATCTGCCTACATATTCTCTAATGATGTGATTTTGCTAAAACATATTTACATTTCTACACGTAATCTCTGGGACACAATATCTGGACTACAGAAAATCTCTCGCAAGAAAACTCATTCACTGGAATTTACCAGGATTAAATACTAACTTGCTTTTTATTTAAATCAAAAAAAAGAGTTAAATTCACTGTCTTCAGAACATTTGTTAAGCATTATTTTCTTTTGTCTCTTTTGTCCAAACCTATTCTCCTGCTTGTCTTACTTTGTAAAACATTCCTAAAGTGTTAAAAGGGAAACGATTATACACAACTAATCATTAGTTTCTTACTGATCTATTGAGGCCTTATATTCAATCAGACAAGTTCAATATGTTGTTAATTCAAAAGGAATTTGATACCTAGAGTAAAGAAGTCATTGCAGTTTTCATAACACATCTGGAGTTTGATATTGGTTATTACCACAGGTAGTAACTCCAGCGCCAAAATCAATGTAAACCGAGCTGTCGTTGCATTTTCAAAATAATGGGACTAGGAACTATTGAGTGTATTAGACTTCCTCTTGTATGCAATCAATGCCTTTTTTAATTCTGTGAATGGCGTGGAACAATACTAATAATACAAGGAATATAAATGTTGTAGGATCCGTACAATTACATTTTGAAAATAAGCGCCAAGTTTGTTCGTTAAACCTCAGGAACTTCCTTCCTGAACGTTATGTGTTTCCATCTATCTTGCCCCATCTGTTTCCCATTGATTAATATATTGCATCAGTTTGCGTGTTAGCTATGATCATGTCAGTGCTTACCAAATTTATTTATTTACAAAGGTCTTGAGAGTGACACAAACCGTTTAATTGCTTCAATTGAATGCAATGCCATTTTGATGAAGGTTATATGATTGATTTATTTCTTAAGGATTACATTGCATGTGTGAGGAAGTGTGATGCCTGCTGTGAATTATCTTGTACATTACATCTGGATGCCTGCGAGATGTATGAGTTAATTACACATAATTGCAAATTTCCCAATTTGCAGCTTGTGGAAAGGCAAATCTTTCAAGGCCATGTTCTCCAATATCTGGAAAATAATACCATGTGGTCATGAACGCTATTAAGACTACAAAGTGTAAGAGCTAATCTCTTTCGGATAAGACATTAACCCAAGTTCCGATTACCATCTCAAATGGTCAAGATGTGAAAAGAAAACTCCAAGGCATAATTTGTTGAAGAGCAGGGGAATTCTCTTGAAATTTTTGTCCAACTGCTTATTCTCAACCATGGTCATTCAATTTCACCGCTTGTTCATCGAAGTTTGACCAGCTTTGCTGTGCATAAATCGGCTATCATCTTTACCAATAAAATAGGAGTCATCACCCTTCAGAAATAATTTATTGGCTTCAAAGTGTGCTGAGTCAAGAGTCAAGAGTGTATTATTATAATATGTCCCAGACAGAACAAATTCTTACTTGCAGCAGCATGACAGAATATGTAAATACACTACTCTGTATACAATAAAATACATTTTTAAAAGTTCAATGTATATATATATACACACACACACACATATGTACATATAAAAACAAACAATAATAGTGTAAAAAGACAAAGCCAATGCCCGCCAAGTTTATGTAGTTCAGATCTTAAGGGGCTGTCCCACTGCGGCAACGTAATCTGCGAGTTCAGAAGAGTGGCTTCGACCTTCAAGCTCAAAAATATATACATTTTTCATCATGCTCGAAAAAACGCCCCGACCTACCTGATACCACGAGTACCTACGACTAGCATCACGGCCTGCTATGTCCTACCTATGACCTCCTACGATCTCGCGACGACCAAGCTGCGAGTATGAGTCAAGGGCAAACTCAGCAGAGGTCGTGAATTAGGTTGTGAAAGTGAGACAGGCCCTTAAGACTTTTCTAGTAGACTTCAAAAATGGTTTTGGTTTACTGAGATTAATTTAAACATAGAATTGCTTTGTAGCACACTTTGCTTCAGTTGTTATCCTACCTAACATGCTGCACACATCGACTTTGCATAAACAGTACAGCCACTGTAAAAATTAAATCCCCTGGTTAGTTAGTCTACATGATAAAGAAGCAAATCATTTAGCCCAATCCACCCCACCTGGTATCTTCCATTAGGGTCATATTCCTAATCCCATGTGCTCCAACTCTCATATCCCCTTTTCCTCTTTCCTTCATCAATCATTCCAACTTATTTTTAAATATAGATTTGATCTCTGCATCAATCATATGTTCCAGTAATGTATTCTACAGTCACACAAACTCCGGTGTCAAAAAATAATGATCCCCCAGTCTTGGTCCAAACCTGTTGCTATTATCATCACTGTCTTCTTATTCAAAACGTCACTCTCACTAGAAGGTGCCTGCTTTGTAAATAATGTTGCGTTATTTTGAATGGTTAAGAACCTCGGCTTCCTTCCATTTAACTGAAAGTCATTACTTCAGTCTTTTTATTGCATGCTTGTTTGCTCAGAAAGTAGAAATCTCAACAAATTAGATAAGATTAGATTAGAGATACAGCATGGAAACAGGCCCTTCGGCCCACCAGGTCTGCGCCAACCAGCGATCCCCGCACATTAACACTATCACTACACACACTAGGGACAATTTACAATTATACCAAGCCAATTAACCTACAAACGTTTACGTCTTTGGAGCGTGGGAATTAACCGGATATCCTGGAGAAAACCCACGCAGGTCATGGGGAGAACATACAAACTACATATAGGCAGCCTGTAGTCGGGATCAACACTGCTTTATAATAGTTTCATAATATTTAATTTCTTTCCAGTATTCATTCAAAAGCAACAGTTCAAAATTAAGCCATTGATCAGAGTGAAGGTTGGAAAGGGGTGAGATTATATAGTTAGGAGTTTCAAGGCTTGTGGAGGCAACACCCTCCGAGATCGAAAATGGCAGAGATACAAGTGTGTCCAAGGTCATTCTATGATGGTGTCGTTAAGCCGTTTGTCTTATCTGGAATGGTAAGCAAGGCCCTGAAGAGCAAAACATTATTCACCTACCACCATCCCTGGCAGAGTGTTCCAGTCACCCACCAAATGCCACACACATCTCCATTAAACTTTCCACTCTCACTTAATGCCACGTTTGACGTTGCCCTGGGTTCTGACTGTTTACCCTATCTATTTCTCTCATAATTTTAATATGTTTTAACTTTTAACTTTGGGGGCCACACAGTGGCGCAGCAGTAGAGTTGCTGCCTTACAACGCCAGAGACCCGGGTTCGATCCTGACCACGGGTGCTATTTGTATGGAGTTTGTACCTTCGCCCTGTGATCGCGTGGGTTTCTTCACACATTCCAAACACGTGCAGGTTTGTGGGTTAATTGGCTTCTGTAAATTGCCCCCAGTGTGTAGGATAAGAAACTGGGATAACTAGTGTACGGGTGATCACAGCTTGGCGCGGACTCGGTTCGTCGAAGGGCCTGTTTCCAAGCTGTATCTCTAAATTAAACTAAACATCTCCCAGAACTTCCCCCAGCCTCCGACACTCCAGAGAAAACAATCCAAGTTTGATTGAAGCAGGTCATGCATTGTCTTCTGTAGGATAAACAAATTGACTCTCTATCCATGGATCCTTCTTCATAAAATAACTACACTATATCTGATACAATGCAGTCAAATATTCCAATTAGACTACTGCCAGTGCTTTTTTTTGTGTGTGATGTCATGTGGCAGTACAGCACACCAACACCTCTAAAGAGTTAAAGATTTTCACATTTTATGAATTTTAATTTTTATTGCCTTCAATGTTATTAGTCTGTCAAATTATGAGTTGATTGGTCGCAAAACCAAATCAGAAGAGGTGGGTATATTAATGGAAAAAAGATTGTAGCTTAATTTTTAGTTGACATGCGTACCAACACCTTCTTGTTCACAAAAGATCACTGGTCACCACATGACAACATTAGCCCTGACCAAAGGAATTTTTACATCAGCCTTGTTGTTTCTTAATTAGTTTGCACGCCGGTTATATAAAAAAGAGAGCAACCTCCCTATTGTCACGGTTACTTTCCTAATAAATAACCTGTTCTACAAGGCATATTAACATCTTTACCAAGATAATTATAGAAATACATTGTGGATTAAATAAGTACTGATCAATCATAACAGACACATCTAAAGGCTTTCCAATGAGACATAATACGTGTCTAAAACTGCAAATTTGTTCTACTATTTTACACAAAAATGGCGTGGCTCATATTGAGATGAATTATATTTCGGACATTTGCAGACATTGTAGCCGATTGAGGAATGTTAAAGGGTCATTAGTATTGCTATGTTAAAACTCATGCCAATGGAATTACATTCTCAGGAAGAGTCCATTTCAAAGCTGTGTATTCACATCATTTCATTGATGGACTGACGATCATGAAGAAAAGCAGGCTTCTCCTCTGATTTTCACAAGGACTAATAGACTAAGACATGTCTTACAAATGCACCAGTGCAACATTATTATATCTGTGGTTAACCATTCTGAAGCATACCAATAGAATCATTATGGATTGTGGATTTACATTAGTCGTCATTTACTCCAAGGTTAAAAGGCTGTGGGTAAAGTGCCAGGGAATAAGATTAACTGATCAGCTTTTTCCCGCAGTTGGAACAGGACTGATGGGTTCACTGAATTCCCCGCGTGTGTGATAATTCCTTTTTATAAATACGAGGCACACTCAAGATCTAGAAGATGTATATTTTTCACATAGTGTGTTATTTTACTTCAGTTCATTTATTTTGTTTACTTCAGTAAAATAACATGCTTCTTTTAAAATGTTGCATTAATAGATTCAAAACTGTTAAAGCATGAAGACCAAAGGTAAATTCTGGTCGTTCAATGACCACGAAGAGTTTTTATATCATCACAAGAAAGAGAGAACTATTTGCCCAACTGTGAACACTACCGTCTAGAAAGAGTGCTGCAGCAGGTTCATGGCAACTGCTTTTACCTGCAAGTTCACATTCAAAGGTTGCAAATGTCAAAGGTCTTTTATTGTCATGTGTACCAATTAAGGTACAGCGATATTCCAATTACCATACAGCCATACTAAAAAAAATGCAACAAGACTCACAACTATATAAAAGTTAACATAAACATCCACCACAGCTGATTCCCCACGTTCCTCACTGTGATAGAAGGCAATGAAGTCTAATCTTCTTCCCTGTTTATTCTCCCGTGGTCGGGGCAGTCGAACCATCCCCTGTTGGGGCGATCAAAGCTCTCGCGTTGGATCGGTTGAAACCCCAAGCGTCGAGGCAGTCGAAGCACCTGTGGCTCGGAGCTCCCGAAGTCGGTCTCTGACCAGGGACCGCGAGCTCCACAGTTAAAGTCCGCAGGCTCCCGCGGTTGGAGCTCCGAGGTTGATCCCTGACAAAGGCCGCCAACTCCTTAATGTTAGGCCGCAGTGTGGACGATATGGAAAAAAATTCCATCTCCGTTGAAGTAAGAGATTAAAAAAGGTTTCCCCCAACCTCCTCCTACCCCCCACATAAGACAAACAAAAGGACACTAAAACATACATTTAACACATACTAAACAAAACAACAAAGAAGAAAAAGACAGACAGACTGTTGGCGAGGCAGCCATTGCTGGTGCCACCCAGTCTTACACTATCCTAAGTTGGAGATTTGTCATTACTCCATCATTCCTGCAACTAGGTGTACCTTCATTGAGGAAATTCCAGCACTTCGAATCACACAGAAGATCGATCAGAAAACCTTTTACAAAGTACAGGTGCACAACCTTTTATCCGAAAGCCTTGGGACCAGACACTTTTCGTAATTCAGAATTTGTCGGTCTTCGGAATGGAAATTTTTTAGCGTAGATTTTAATGGCTGGCTCAGTGGTAGAGTGCTCGGCTCAAATCCGCAAGGTCGCGAGTTTGCGCCTTGATCCTGGCAGTTACTCGATCGCGAGTTTGAGTCTTCAATGTCGTTTTTTCTTGCAGAATAAATGTTTGTATGAAATACAGTGTAGGAGAGGTGTACTGACTGTGTGGGCAGAACTTTGGAAGTGATTGCCCACCAGTCTAAAAAGCCGCTGTGTCTCCCTGTCCCTGGGATAGCAGGGGGCGATCAAACAGCACAATACCCCCCTCCCCCTCCAACTCCAGAGGAATCCGCTCCCCGATGGGCCGCTACCAAAGATCATAGAGGAGCTCCTCTGTGATCTTTGGCCGCTACAGCGACAAGTGGCAGTTCGCCCACAGCCCGAGCTGCGCCCCCTCATCCGCCACCCCAAGAACAAGACGTACCTTGCACACCATCAGCTTCTGCCCCTACGTGTTCCTCTGGAGTTGGAGCGGGGCTGGGCTGGAGTTGCTGCTGGCTGTGAGTCTCTGGGATCTCCGTGCTTGCAGTGGGCCTGGGGGTCGGTGGGTGGCGGTGGGAGCTGTGGACCTACGGACCTACCTTCGTGGAGCTAGCCAGCTTCGGAGCATGGAGAGCTGCGGGGGCGAGCTGCTGCGACCCGACTCCGGTGGATGGTGACACCGGGAGCTCGCGGGTCCCCGGTGGGAGACTGCTTTGCGGGGCACCGGCAGCGGCGACTTCTCCCGCCCGAATTACGGGGTTGAGAGCAAACATCATAGAGGTTGAGAGTGACCTGGAGGGGGGCCTTACAACGCCCGGCGCGGCTGTAAATTGCCGCGGACTTGCTAGCGCCCGCCGGGGGCTCCAACATCAAGACCGGGGCAGGGCCCTACATCTCCCGGCGTGGCTTTGAGTGGCCGCTCCCCGATGGGCCCCTACGACGCCCCGAGCTGCGCCCCGTCATCCGCAACCCAGGTTCCTCTGTAGTTGGAGTGGGGCTGGGCTGGGCTGCTGTTGGCTGTGGGTCTCTGGGATCTCCGTGCTTGCGGTGGTCGGTGTCCAATTGGTCCTGACACGGTCCTGCTGCAATCGCCGACGTGAAGACAGTGCAAAGCCCCCGCGCCGGTGCAATGGCCGGGGAGCTGGAGAGGGGAGGGAAGGGGTCACACACATGGCCGGGAAGCAGAGGGGTGTAGGTGGGGTGAAACTAAAGGGAGCGACAATCTGCTGCTGCCTGCCCGCTGAGTTAAAAAGTTCCCACGCAAGACTCACGAAACACTGTATATCGTGAGTCTACCGTGGGAACTTTTTAACTCAGCGGGCAGGCAGCAGCAGATTGTCAATTATTAACCCTCCCGCGCAATATACCCTCACCTTCTCTTTTATGAATGGGGATTTAGTTCCCCTTTCTTCGAGGACCGACCGGAGGTTCCGCTGTCACCTCTGCGGGCCGCCCTCGGTGAACGTTTTCAAGGACCTTTCTTCAAGGACCGAAAAAATGTCCGCTATTCGGAGGTTTTCGTTATTTGGATCTTCGGATAAAAGGTTGTGCACCTGTATAAGCAATAAATACTGACTGTGATCTTTAACGGAGCTGGGAGAGCTGCTGCCTCACAGTGTCAGAGACCCAGGTTCGTTCCTGACATTGGCTGCTGTCTGCGTGGAGTTTGTACAGTGTCCCTTTGACCACGTGGTTTTCCTTCAGATGCCCTGGTTTCTTCCCACATCACAAAGACATGCAGGTTTGCAGGTTGATTAGTCTCTGTAAATTGCCCCGGGTGTGTAAGGAGTGGATGAGAAAGTGGGATAACATAGAACTGAAATAGTTACCATTCATCAAAAGGCCTGTTTCCGTGGTCTCCCTTCAAACTGAACTTGACAGTGATGTCTGCATCTTATGCATAAAACAAGAGCTTAATCTGTGGTGCATTTGAAGTCACAACCACAACCTCCTCGACATATTCTCATCATTTTAGTTAACGTAGTCTGATTAAAGACACAGCATAACTAAATAATGCAATTATATTAATCATTTGAATGACACCAAAGGAGCTTCCTTAGGCAACGTTAAAAAAGAGTGAAAATCATTTTAGTAAACTTGAATGTGCACACAACTTAATGCAAATTATAGAAAAGCTCATGAACAATTTAAATCCCATTATTTGATGTGGTTCTATTCACTATAGTGTCTAAATCTTTTGATGGTTGGTTGCTTCCAACGTTCTGCATATATAACTTCCCCACTTTAATTGCATTATTAACTTAATTCTTTGCAGACATCTGTTGGTTTAAACTCAAGTTTAAAATTAACCACAGACTTGTCCAGATTTGAATGTTTTATACACCTTTCGCTGATGTTCACTACATTTGATCCCCGCATTTTTGAAGCATTATTACACCAGTTACTGATTTGTTGGCCACAACTGGAATAGCAAAACCGCAATAGTATTGGGATTTCACAATGATTGCATGACGAAGAAAATGATTGTTCCAATATTATTCTTTTATTCAACCATGCATTTGAAAGTGTACAATTACAGTACACAAGTAGGTCTCACTAATTCTTAGACGAGCTACAATCTGATGCTTCTGCTTATGACTTGTTTATGTTGTGATCATGAGCAGAAGAAGGCAGCATCTATCATCAAGGTTCTCCACCATCTGGAGTAAGTCCTCTTTTTGTTGCCAGCGTCAGGCTGAAGTCACACACCACCAGGTTCACAAACAGCTACATTTCATCAGGTTCTTGAACAAACTTGCAAAACCCTAACCCTACCTCAGCACTTGCACACCACAGACCACCTCTTGCAACACCATGGACTTGCTTTCTAATTATCTTTGCACTGATGCCTTGTTTTTGCACAATCTTCTTCTTTTCGTTGTCTTCACCCGTTTATATGTGGTTGTTGTTTGAGTCCATGTGCCTGTGATGCTGCTGTAAGCAAGAATTTCACCTTACCTAAACCTCCATACTAATGTCATTGTACACAGTATCCTCGCCATTCCTCTAACTTTCTTTTCACTTGTACGTATATCTGGCATAACTGGGCAATGTTCCCTGAGCTGCAATAAAGTGTATAGACAGTTAGAGTAGGCTGTGAGGTTGTGGAATAGAAATATATTTTTTGGCCTGCTTGTGTTTTGTCTGCACACACTGAAAATGGACTTCTCTGGGTGTTAGAAATCTAGAGGAAGTAGATATTCTATAAAATTTGCAAACCACAATGGCCCTTTTGATGGGATACCCTGCTTTAGTAAAAGAGACCCAAAGAGCTGGAGCAACTCAGCAGGTCAGGCAGCATCTCTGGAGAAAAGGAATAGGTGACATTTCGGGTCGAGACCCATCTTCAGACTGAGAGTTGGGGAGAGGGATATTAGAGGTATGAAAAGGGTCAGGACAAATCAGATGACTCTGGAAAGGTGGAACCCACAATGGTCCATTGTTGGCCATGGAAAATGGATATATATATGCAAACAGTGGAATTGGCAGGACAACTGGTGGGTGGGAGGGACGGAGAGAGAGAGAGAGAGAGAGAGAGAGAGAGAGAGAGAGAGGGGATACATGGGTTACTTGAAATTGACAAAATCAACATTCATACCACTGGGTTGTAAGGTGCCCAAGTGAAATATGAATATAAGGTGCTGTTCCTCCAATTTGAGTGTGGCCTCACTCTGACTGTGGACAGCAACGCCAGTATTGGAATGGGATGGGGAATTAAAATGTTTGGCAACCGGGAGATGGCATAGTCCAAGGCGGACTGAACGAAGGTGTTCAGCTGCTTGTCTGCCCATTTACAGGTGCTTCCAGTCACAGTCATGTGAAATTGGCAGTGGCTACTCCAGAGTTGGGTCCTTACCTGCCTCCAGGATCCAGCAACATGCCACTCCCTTCCAGACATCGCTTCATATGTACAGTACCCTGTGAATCATACGTCCAATACAGTGCCAGGCTTTCACATACTCAGGCTGCATTCCAGAGCATTTAGCACAAGCTGCTTGGGAGTTTTTGCAAAGCAGATGTCCCCAAGAGTGGCACTTGCGCCAGGGTGCAAACGACATTCTGGTAATATCTTGCCAGCTGCATCTCTGCATCGACTGAACTCAGCCTGGTGATACAGTAAAGCCATTGCCTGTGTCAATTAGCGCTGGCAAGCTGACAATTGTGACAGGCCGCAGATGTATCTCCATGTTGCTATGTGAATGTTAATGCTGCCTGATCCTACTTTAAGTGTCCTGGTTAATCATAGCAATCCGCACCACCGGACTCAGGAACAGCTCCTTCCCCTCTGTTATCAGGCTTCTGAACGGTCTTTCCATAAGTTAGGGTACTGTCTGATTCACCACTACTGCATAGAGGACATTGGACTTTGTCTGTGGAACTGGTGTGCTACAACACTGAGAACTCTATGTTGCACTCTTTATCTCCCCCTTTGCTCTATCTATTGTATTTGAGTTTGACTTGATTGTATTCTGTATGGTATAACTGATGCATTTGGATAGCGTGCAAAAGCTTTTCACTGTACCACGGTACACGTGACAATAAGAAACCTAAATCTAAACATAAATCTTCAAGGCACTTATTCAAAAATCAGTTAATTCATCTGATTTTGATGAGAGTTGGGAGCTTACGTGCTGGCCTTGTTTTATTCATTGTCATTGTCCATTCCCAATAGATCAATATGACAATTACCAATATTAATTTTATTTAAGTATCTTGAATGAACGAATGAATGATTCTTTATTATCACACGTGACAAATCAGTGACATTCTTGGGTTTGCGAACCACACACAAAGTGACCAAAGAGTTGCCATGTGCAGATCGCCAATCTTTATCGATTTACAAATATATATGTACTTCCATTGTGTTCCTTTCACTCCACTTATCAGTGCTAATTTAACCCTTGGGAAAAACCTTCATCTGATCTTGATTGCTGAATTGTACGTGTGCGATAGTCCACAGGAACACCGAGCCAAATGGAATGGCTGGCTAGATGCCATTGACTACTCTGTCTGCTTCACATTTCCGCACATGTTTGGCCAAGTGTGGAAGCTGGATTTGATCTTGAGCTCAGATGCTGTTACACCCACAACGACCCCAATTGTTTGAATAAGAGCCACAAAACCTTTGGGAATAGGTGAGTGCAAGCAATTTATTATTTAGTTTAAAATGGTGCTGTTTGAACTGTTTTGAAATATTTTTCAATTGTATGCAGAACAGTTCAAATCACCCCAGCCAAATGCACTGAGTGCCCGCACCAGAGGTTCATACGTTATAGGAGGAGAATTAGGCCATTCAGCCCATCAAGTCTACTCTGCCATTTAATCATAACTGATCTATCTTTCCCTATTAACCCCATTCTCCTGCTTTCTCCCCATAACCCCTGACACCCTTATTAACCAACAATCTGTCAATCACCGCCTTAAAAATATCCATTGACCTGGCCTCCGCAGCCGTCTGTGGCAATGAATTCCACAGATGCACTGTAGCAATCCCATGAAGGCAGTTCACCAGCACACCTCAAGGGAAATAAAGGCTGCACGCTCCGATTGTGAGAAATCAATAAATAAAACAACAACCAAATCTCCAAGGAAGGAACTGCAAATCCTGGTTTATACTGAAGGTAGGCACAAAATGCTGGAGTAACTCTGCAGGTCAGACAGCATCTGTGGAGAAAAGGAATAGGTGATGTTTCAGGTCAGCACTCTTCTTCAGATTCCAAGTCTCCAACTCTTGACTGTTGAAGCTCCAATCATCTTTTTATTTTGCGATTGATCTGGTGATTGGCTCATGATTATAAGGGAAACATGGTAGGGAGAGCGTGTAGGAAGGAACTGCAGATGCTGGTTTAAACCAAAGATTGACACAAACTGCTGGAGTAACTCAGCAGGTTAGAGTCTTAAGAAGGGTCTTGATCTGAAATGTCACCCATTCCTTCTCTCCAGGGATGCTGCCTGTCCCGCTGAGTTACTCTAGCATTTAGTGTCTATGTTAGATAGAGCTTTCAATTAGTTATTTGATCCAGTCCACAGCCTCAAGGATGCCTGTGTTACATTAAAGTGAAGGAGCCGTGCAACTGTTCAGCTGGATCATTTAGAGAGAACACTGTCCTGACTGCACAATGTTTCTGCCTGCCTGCCTGCTCCAGCTGCAGATGTTTGAACAACTGGAACCTTTGATGTGGAGAATCATACTACAGGTTGGAACATGGACCAGGAAGTGTGTAGTCATCTCAGGCATTGTTGAAGGCCTTTGAACTGTTTTTTGCATGGAACCAAACAAACTTTGTTCAGCAGATCAGAAAAGCAAGACCATCATCATTCACGGAACTACGATGTGCTGAACTTGGATCAACAGGTACACAGGAGGGAGGTCCTGGAGCCACTGCAGGAACCACTCATGCAGCACGACAGACTGACAGAGGAGAACGTACAAACAACATACAGGCAGTCCCTGTAGTCAGGATTGAACCCGGGTCTCTAGCACCGTAAAGCAGCTACTCTACCGTTGTGCCATGTGCCTCTTCTTTTTGATTCCCCCAGCCTTGGTAAAATACTCTGTGCGTTCATCCTCTCTATTCCTCTTGATTTTCTACACCACTTTAAGATCACCTCAGCCTCCTGCACTCCAAGGAATAAAGTCCTAGCCTGCCCAAAACTTTCCGTATAGCTCAGGCCCTCAAGTCCTGGCAACATCCTTGTAAATCTTCTCTATACTCTTTCCACCTGTAATACCACAATAGAGAAGTGTTATATGAAGCATATGTCAGCAGAGACAGACTCAAGGTCATTGAAGTGAAGGTTTTGAGAATTAATGTGATCCTGACTTTTTTGTTAAAGAGAGCGAATCATAGTCCTAGGTTTTATTGGTAAGCTGGGAGGCTAGAAAACACACTGGGATGATAGAAGTGGTGGAGGGTGGAGGGAGGGGGTTAGAGTAGGAAGAACTGCAGATGTTGCTTTACACTGAAGATAGACACAAGATGCTGGAGTAATTCAGTGGGACAGGCAGCATCTCTGGATAGAAGGAATGGGTGACGTTTCGGGTCGAGACCCTTCTTCAGACTCTTCTTCTTTAGAAGGGTTTCGAACCAAAACGTCACCCATTCCTTCTGTCCAGAGATGCTGCTTGTCCTGCTGAGTTATTCCAGCACTTTGTGTCTATCTTCGAAGGGTTGAGAGTATGTGGGATAGGGAGGAAGTCCAGTTATCTAACAATGTAGGGATCAGGATCTGTAGAGGAGAGGGGCTTTAGCACTGTTAAAGTGAGAAACCAACGGTAGGAGGGTCGTTAGGGTAACGAAACTCCTCTAATGCTCCGAGAAATAACTTCATCCTATGTGTCTCCGATGCAGAGGTAGTGTTGGAGTCACTGGGCTGCTCCATGACAAGAAGTGCCCAGTTAAGATGCATGAGGAAATTGCTATAATTACCTCACATCAACAAAAAGTTGTAAAATCCTGGAAAAAAAAGTATTAAGCAATTGAATAAAGGAGATATGTGGGGCAATTTAATTTTTACACATTGGCGTCTGGAATACGTTGCTTGGGGAAGCTACAATAGTGGTGTTTAAGGCTCTTTTATAGGCATGCAGATATAACATATAACATATAACCATTACAGCACGGAAACAGGCCATCTCGACCCCTCTAGTCCGTGCCGAACACATAGTCTCCCCTATGCAGGGAATGGAGGGATATGGATCATGTACTGGCAGATGTGATTAGTAGAGTCATGTTCAGCATTGACGTTATGGGCCGAAGGGTCTGTTCCCGTGCGGTATTATTCAATGTTTTGTTCTAATCTCCGGGGAGCTGCAATACAAGAAGCAAAAGTGGAGATAGACATAATTGTTTATTTTTAAAAAGAAACATTATTTGTAATAACTCTGTGCATGCCACATGCTGCAGTCAATAGCTCGTAGATGCAATCATTGACCATGAAACAAATGTTTCAATGGGCATTGGCAAGTTTCAGGCAAGGGCTGTAAATGTCAATGCCGGAGTCTTTAGCAATGTTGGCATAGATGCGAAACATAGGAAGCTATTTACCGCCTTTAAAATGGGTGGGGTGGTCCTACATTTAGAGGGCTTAGTGCCATATAAAAGCAGCACTAATGGGAAATGATTAATTTGTGTTGCTATCATTCAATTGATCATTTTTGGGGAAAGGAAATGAAAGTCCAATATACAACTGTGCATTTTGGCAACTGATGTATGGGGATGTGACAGGAAAGCCCCGAATGCTTTTCAGAGATGGATGTGATGACATCAAGTTTCATATCAGGATATTACACAGTAACAAGCCAGATAGAAATGATGGATTGTGACTACAGGCTGGCGAATGATAATGTTAATGATAATAAGTTTCTCTTTGAGTTACCATCAATAAAACATATTTAAGTGAACAGATGGTTGCTTACAGAAAAAACATTTTAGTTTAGTTTAGAGACATAGCATGGATACAGGCACTCCAACCCACCGAGTCCACGTAGACCACTTGTTCACACTAGTTCTATGTTATCTCATTTTCTCATCCACTCTCGACACACTCGGGGCAATTTACAGAGGCCAATTAACCTACAAACCTGGACGTCTTTGGCATGTGGGAGGAAAGCTAAGCCCAAGCAGTCACAGTGAAAACGTGCAAACTCCACATAGAGAGCACTCGAGGAGAGGATCAAACCTCGATCTCTGGGGGTGTGAGACAGCAGCTCCTCCAGCTGTGCCACTGTGCCGCACAATCTTTTCGATAACATCCTCAGTGCTCAGTGCTTCCAATAGTCTGAAGGATGTCTATTAGCTTTTTAGTTTGGTTTAGATTAGTTTAGATATACAGCATGGAAACAGGCCCTTCAGGCCATCGAGTCCATGCCGACCAGCGATCCCCACACACCAACACTATCCTACACGCACTTGGGCTAATTTACAATTTTACCCAGGTCAATTAACCTACAAACCTGTATATCTTTGGACCGTGGAAGGAAAACTGACAAAACCCGCGCAGTCATGAGGAGAACGTACAAACTCCGTACAGACAAGCAGGATCAAACCTGGGTCTCTGGTGCTGAAAAGCAGCAACTCTACCACTGCCCTACCGTGCCACCTTAAGCTAGTTCCAATATGTTGCAAGAAACTGAAGAAGGAAATGAAAGTGAATACTTAAGGGCCTGTCCCACATGGGCAACCTAATCCGCGAGTTCTGGCGAGTTTGCACTCATACTCGCAGCATGGTTGACACGAGGTCGTAGGAGGTCTTCGTAACTTTCCTTCATGCTCGAGAGTGGTCTCCGCATACTTGAGGCCTCAGCTAGGTCGCGGCGTTATTTTCAATATATTAAAAAAAGGTCGCCAATGAAAAAATCGATACTTTTTTTACTAGTAGGTTTAGTCGTAGTAGGTCGGCATGTTAGTCGTAGGTAATCGAGGGTAGTCGAAGGTAGTCGTAGATAGTCTTCATCATAGTCGAAGGGAGGTCGAAGGAGGTCGTCTTCACTCTCCACTATTCAGTGTCCAATTTTCCCGAAGTTAGTCGTAGCTAGTTGAAGCTGGACTTCAACATAGTCGAAGGCAGTCTTCAACATGTCATTTTTCCAAACTCTTCTAAACTGGCCAATTAGGTTGCCCAAGTGGGACAGCCCCTTTATTGAGACAAACCGAGTCTGTCACGTAGAGATAGACACTCAATAAACCTATTGGGTTTTTTTAAACCACTGAGCTGCATCAGTCAGGTTTCATTGCAGCAATATCAAGGGAATAAGTTAAGTATTAGGATAAGAAATTCTCAAGTAATTCAGGAGAGAGGGGTGTTTTGATGCGTAAATCTTTGCTGAAGTAACAACAGCCTAAGTGGTTAATCAGCTTTACCATTAAAGCATTCATCAATATTTCAGATGAAGAGCAAGTGAAAGCTCCATGTGACAGGTAGACATGCTTCAACTGTAACACCTCATTCGCACAGCTTGTTGAGTGCTCCTGACTTTTAAAGCCGTATAATGGGATAAAAGTAATTAGCTAAGGCTTTGAAGTGTTGTAGTATAGACTTTAGCACTTTAGTTGCTCTGTGATTGACAGTACATCCTATCTTTTAATGTTGCTATGTTTACGATACAATACGATACGATAGAACTTTATTTTTTCCAGGAGGGAAATTGGTCTGCCAACAGTCATAAAACACAAGGTACATCAAACATGAAATTAAAGTGACAAGTGGAAAGGATTGGGGATGTGCAATGATGTGGGGGGGGGGGGGGGGGGGTCAGTCTACCGCACGACAGAAGGGGGAGGAGTTGTACAGTTTGATAGCCACAAGGAAAAATGATCTGCATCTTGGTGTAACCAGCCTGTTGCTGAAGTTGCTCCTCAGGAAGCGGGAGCATTACCCGTCATTCATGTCCCTCGCCACCAGGGGCGCTGCACGATTGGCAGCCCCGCCAACAGTCTGTCTGTTTTTTCGTACTTTTTTTGTTATTTTTAGTGCGTTTTAAAAGTCTGTGTAAATGTTCTCAGGTTTCTTTAATGTGGGGGGGGGGGGGGGGGGGGGATCGGGGGAACTTTTTTTTTAGTTTCTTACCTTGCCGGGAATGCGATTGTTTTCCGGGTCGCATCTCCGGTCACTCTGCGGCCTAACATCGATGGGGCTGGAGGCCTCCTTGAGCCCCACCGTGGGGCGTGGACTTAACTTCGGAGTCGATCCCTTGCCTGGGCAGTGTCGGGAGAGGCTAGTCGGGAAGCTCCAATGACGCAGGTGTTCGACCCGCCCCGACGTGGGGTTTCGATTGTATAGCGTGGGGGAGCTGACATCCCCCCCCCCCCCCGATGCAGGAGCTAATCACCCCGATGCGGAGAGCCGAAACCCCGCCGGCCACGGGAGTCAAGATCGTCCTATCAACAGAGGGCTCGAGGCCCCTGACCGCGGGGAGAACAAGGAAGGGAAGAGATTGAACTTTATTTCGCCTTCCATCACAGTGACGAATGTGTAGGTCACTGTGGTGGATGTTTATGTTAAAATGTATTTGGTGTGTTTTGTTGCTTTTTATTTGTATGACTGACTTTGCAAATGAAATTCCTCGTAAAATAAAGTATTATTGTGATTGTGATTGATTGTATAATTTCAATGTGCAGAAAGGATGCTTCCAAATAAGGTTAACTTCTGCATAATTCTGCCTACTTATCCATCCGCATATGCACCGTGAACATAAAAATCTTGACGTATAAAAATGTTCAAAAAAATGTCCTGTTTCAAACACAGAGTCATAAAGTAACACAGCACAGAAACAAGCCCGTCGGCCCAATTTATCGCTGCCGATCTAGATCCATCCAAGCTAATCCCATTTGCCTGGGGCCAGTCCGTCTAAACCTTTCCTTTCCATGTATCTGTCTAAATGTAATTTAAAAGTTGTTGTCCTACTTGCCTCAACTTCTTCCTCTGCAGTTCATTCCGTACACCCAATCGTTTGTGAAAAAGTTGCCCCTCCGGTACCTATTAAATTTTACTATTCTCACCTTAAACCTATGCCCTATAGTTTTTGATTCCCATAATCTGTGGGTCAAAGACTGTATCTTCTACCTATCTATTCCCCTCATGATTTTATATACCTCTACGATGTTATCCCTCAGAATCCAGTTCCCTCCTACCCATTGTCTTGTACGTGTTCAGAGAAAAATATGACTATGAATGCAGTATACAATAACTTATACATTCAAATCGTTTGCAATAAAGTGCCTTTGGGCCTATGGTTCAGTTTCAATAAATTGGTAGCATTTGTAGGAAATATACTTTACCCCGATCATGATTAATGCTCTTTTAAAGTCTCGGGTGATCAAGAAGTAGACTAGTGTCCCAAAGATTGTTTTGATAAGCAGAGAAATTTGTGAATTACATTGCTGAATATCTTTCATATTGTCTCCAAATATGTTGGAGATTGGCTTTGATATATTGAGCATAATGATTAGATTCATCTGTCTCTACAGCCTCTGAACGAATCTTTATTTTATTTGCATTTAGTGTATACACAAACCGCTCCATCCTGTGAATTAGAACAGCCAACAACAGTTCGAAATAATCAGTGTGATGGACATCAATCATGCATGCTTCATCGTGATTTGGGTTGGGGATAAATGGCAACATGTCTATATCATAAGCAAAGACAGGCGTAGAAAGTGCTATTCTGAAGACATAAAGCAGTCCTTTGACAACCGTGCAGAATAAAGTATTTGAGTCACATAATAAATACATTTAGCGGTGTAATTATTAATGAATGTTATTGTTGTAAATAATCATTAATTTAATCACAACCTAACATTTATGTATTCACTAATTAAAACCAATTAATCATGGGCAAGAGCTCTTGAGTCTCAGAGTGTTACGTGTAATCTATAATAGACCTTAACTTGCTGTCAACGGTCTGGCAATGGAAACATTGATAATGGACAGACCCACCTTTTGCAGACACTTGGAGTCCACTTGACAGTTAATCCTGATCCATAATGCTGAGGGCATTGTGTAATGCAATGCCACCTCACGTGAAGGCTAGTATGAAACACACCCGCAAGTGTGCTAAATAAAAACGACAGCTGATATAACCATATCCACGGGTTTTGACTATCGCCAAAAACATTAAGGACTCTGAACGCTTTTTAATGCCCTGTTATTCGAAATAATGAAAAACTGTGCTAAGATTATAAAATTAATTATTTCTCATTTAAAAATATATAAAATACGAAACACAGACAATAAATGCAAGAGCGACTCAGGCAGCATCTCTGCAGAAAATGAATAGGTGCCGTTTCGGATCAGAATCCTTCTGCACACTGAAAATTAGAGAAGGCCAGAACAAATCAGGGCTGGCAACAGAAGACCTCAGAAAGGGTGGAGTCCATAATAGTCCATTGTTGGCTGGGGAAGATGTGCTAATGACAGGAATACAAGGATGTAAACAGTGGAACTAGTAGGATGATTAGTGTGGGGGGTAGGAATGCAGGAGTTACTTGAAATTAGAGAGATTAATGTTCATTCCGCTGGGTCGTAACCTGTCCAAGTGAAATATGAGGTGCGGTTCCCTCAATTTGAGTGTGGCCTTGGTCTGACAATGGAGGAGGCCCAAGACAGATGTGGATAGTGTTAGTGTGCGGGGATCGCTGGACGGTGCGGACTTGGTGGCCTAAAGGGCACGTTTCCACACTGTCTCTCTAAACTAAACTTAAAGTGAGTATTATTTAAAAAGGTAAAACTAGTAAATATTGGTATGAAAAGGAATGTGGGTGTTCTTGTTCAAAGATTCTAGTTAGCTTTTCAGAAAGCTAATGATATGTTAGTGGTTATTATGAAGAATGAAAGATAATGAAATCTTGTTTCAATCAAATGAGTGTTTGTTGAGACCACACCTGCAGTAATTTAGATTCCATGCCTGAGAAAGAATATACTTGTCGTGGTGGGGTACAAATATACATGTCTTGATGGCTTAACAGTTTACTGAAGATGCCTGGATCCTGTTGCCTCTCATTGCAGATTCCAGGCAGAACAATAGTTTAAGGGAAGTGGTTTATTGGCAAGTGTACCGAGGTACAGTGAAAAGTGTTTTGTTGCGTGCTATCCAGTCAGTGGAAAGACAATACATGATTACAATCGATCCATTTACAATGTATAGATACCTGATATTTAAGAATGACATGACATGGTATTCTTTCACGTTATATATCTGCTCAATGGTGATGATCTGGATGTCAATGCTGAGTATGTAGAGTCATACAACAAGGAAACAGGCCCTTTGGCCCAGCTTCCCCATGCTGACCAAGATGCCCCAATGAATGAATGAATAAATATTGCTTTATTGTCACAAACACCTAAGTACAGTGAAATATTTTTGTTTTGCATACAATACACAAAGTATGTAAGAAGTCGCCATGTTCTCACGAAAACCCCCCCCCCCCCCCCCCCCCACACCGTGTCCCTCTGTTCTCTCGGCAGCCCCAACCTCCATGCTGGTCCCTCTTTACTACATTTGGCCCATATCATTCCAAACCTTTCCCTTCCATGTACCTGTCCTGATGGAGGATGGAGGACCATCAATCTTCGATTTAAGTTTGGAACAACACGTTCCTTCAGACATTTGTCAACAAATCACCACTTGGTCCTCAGACAGATGTGTTCTACTACTGCTGCATCTGGCCAAGTGATGTAGTTTAACGCAGTTAAACAAGCCACTCAGTCATGAAGCTCCACTGTTGTTGGTGATGACAGCAACAAGCTTGTGAACAGTACCAGCAGCCATCACCCTTCCATTATACATTGGTGTGAACTCTAACGTTCATCAGAGTAGCGTGGATAGACCAGAACAAAAGCTCCAGTGATAGCACATGGCAAGAAGGAAACATTTTTTGAAGGGGAGAAATACCAAAGTTTGCATAACTGTGGCCTTCACGAGTCAACGGCAACTTACAATCTGGGCAACTTTTCTAGTGAAACCATATGTAGAGAAACACAAGTATTTCTAAAAATATGTGTGGCTTGGAAAGAGAAACATTATCCAGACGTCCAAAATTAGAATAATAATTGTTGAAAAAGCTTTGCTCTAGAAATGGTGCCTTGCCAGGATATGCGTACTTAAATTGGCAATGCATGTTTTACTGTGCCCAGTGAAACCACATGTGCAACTAAGTCCGTCATACATTCTTCATGAGCACTAAGTTTTCTCATCTGCTAACTTTGCTATTAAAAGAATTCAAGTCGGCGTTAGACCATGGGTTTTGTTGTAATTGTTTTGTGGTCTAATAAATAGAGGTAACACTTCACTTAGAGGAAGAAAACGAAAATCAGAAAATCACGGATCAGGTTAAGGCATTGATCAGCTTGGTTGGGTTGGGATTACAAACAGTTGCTTGAGACAACAGGACACTGAAAAAATATATGACTTTAGAATTTCTGTGCCATGCAACATATTGTCTGAAGAAAATGAGAGAAATCCCTTAATAAGCCAAATACATGCCATTATTTACTAAGCCTCTTCTTACATTCCTTATTGATCTCTAGTTTTATTACATGAGATCCAGATTGGTTTTTAAATGGTGCACAACATTAATTACCGAATTAATGAATTACTGAACATTAATTAGTGAATTATCTAACCCTCAAACCCAGCCTTTCATGCATTAACTGTGACTTCTCCAAATCATGTTTCAAAATATATGTCACACTTGCCACGCCGCCACTTGAGACTCTTGCCACACAACTCCCCTGAGCTATTAGGAGTTACACCTGCATTTAATCTGCTCCCCTATATCACTTGGTATAAATACCTGAGATCGACACCAATTGGGTGTTGACTAATCAGTTCTGCGTTCTGTCGGTTCCAGGTCTACATCTTTCGGTTCCATTTGCGTATGGATTTTGGGTTTTCTTTAGTACTTCTCAGTGAGCCTGCATTCGAGTCCTTTCCATTTCGGAGCCTTGACAATATATGAGATTCTGAGATGATAAAGTTTCCTGTTACTAATTACTAATTTCAGATAACCAGTTTGGGAGAGCTAGATTGTGTTGGACTAATCAAGAGTATGCTTTAATACAGCTTCTTTTAGATAAAGAATCAATATTCATTTAAGGTAATTTCAAGGAACTCCGGATGCTGGTATACTGTATACCAAAGAAAGACACAAAATGTTGGAGTATCTCAGCAGTTCAGACAGCATCCCTGGAGGGTCGAGGGTCCCTGGAGAATGTGGATGGGTGCCGTTTCGGATCAGAACCCTTCTTCGGACTGATTGTAAGGGGAGGTGGAGAAGTATAATATTAACAACAGAATAATTGTTAATGTGTAGGAAGGAACTGCAAATGCTGGTTTAAACCGAAGATAGACACAAAATGCTGGAGTAACTCAGGCAGCATCTCTGGAGGGTCGAGACACTTCTTCATTGTTAATGACTGCCAATCAACATCTCTTCCTCATAATATGGGCGATTCAAGCCTCGGATTATCATTTGTTCAGATTGTCTTTTCCTCTCTGTCATTTCTCCAAAGCTATATTTTATATGTTTTTTTTATACTAAAGACAAACATTCATCATTCATTCAATCATTCATCGTCCTTTTCAGTTTAGAGATACAGCGCGGAAACAGGACCTTCAGCCCACCGGGTCCACACCGACCAGCGATCCTCGAACACTAACACTATCCTACACACATTAGGGACAATTTATATTTATACCATGCCAATTAACCTACAACCCTGTATGTCTTTGGGGTGTGGGACGAAATCAAAGATTTCAGAGAAAACCCACGCGGTCACAGGGAGAAGTACAAACTCCCTACAGACAGCACCCATAGTCGGGATTGAACCAGGTGTCTGCCGTTGTATGCACTGTGAAGCAGCAACTCTACCACTGTGCCACCGTGTCGCTGTTCTTCCTCTGCTTTTCTTACTACTCTTAAATTTCTAAAGGAGATACACTGTCTCATCATGCTAAAACAGTAAACACTCTGCCAGTGAGAATTTTTCTCACATCAGTCAGATAGTAAGAGCTCCCTGATGAGATTTCAAGGTTGAAACTAATGGCATAATGGTGGCAGTACTGCATGTTATTTGTGGATACTGGAAGATTCACATTTGGTAAGATCTGTGGTTTGTTTTATGTAAGTGGTAATGTTATGTGGAAAGTCTAGAGTTGCTGTGTGCAAACGACAGAATTTAAGTACACTCCCGGCTTTAATTTAATTGAGTTTTGCGTTTAGTTTATTGTCACGTGTACCAAGAAACAGTGAAAAGCTTTTGTTGGGATTTGTTTTCCACATGAAATGAAGTTTGAGAGGATTTTGGTGATGTGAACTTATCTTGAATAGTTTCATTCGCCTTTACACATTTTGTACTCAAGGCTTTTAAACTGCTGCTACTGAAGAGGCGGAACATGTATGCAGAATGTGACTGTGGTAATTGTGGTTGGAAGTGACAACAGAGCTTTATTAAGGACTCCTACAGATGTTCCATTCAAGTGGGAATAAATAAGATGAAGTGTTGTTAACAAATGTAGCAATTTGGCTGCACACATGATTTGATCCGGTGGCGCGATGCTCTGCTAGCAGTCGCAAACCTTTTAGCTCCGCTGAAAAAAATCGCGATTTTTCGCGTAAAAATCGGGTCTGGAGGTCGGGACCGTTTTAAAAAACCTACCGGAGCACCGGGTCGCTGTGCTGATGACATCATCAGGAAGCGCCGTGAATTTAACGGTGGGGAAAGTCATTTAAAATGAAAAACACGTCTCCAGGTCAGAGCCCACAGAGGAGAGCTACAAAACACCTGCTGAAGACTCTGAAACATCAAGAAACTGCACAGCTGACCTCTGGAGTGGACTCTGGAATGGCTACACGATCTAAGACTGAGATGGCCACAAAAGAGAAACCCGAAATGGAGGAGATAAAGAACTTGGTAAGAGACTTGAGAAAGGACATTGAAACTGGAAATTTAAAAATGATGGAAAACATGGAAGCCGGTAATCAAAAAATCCTTGAGGGCATTGGGGCTCTGCAAAAAAGAGTTGAGGATGTGCAAGAAGAATTAACGGGGAAAATTAATATGGTGGCAGAAGAGACCACAAAGATGTTTGAGGCTGTGCATGAAACTGTTTCTGCAAATGTAACTGCGGTGAAAGATATGGAAGCTGTTGTGGAAGAGATGGCCGGAGATATGCAGGCGATGAAGTTAGAGTTAGACAGCCTCAAGAGTCAACTAACAAAAGTCTCTGATAAATGTGTCGACCTCGAAGCTCGCTCAAGACGCCAAAATATACAAATACGTGGAGTAACAGAGGGAGCTGAGGGGGACAATGCCTGTGAGTTCACTGCCAATCTAATCAGACACGTACTCAAGCTACCTGATGCACCTGTAATTGAAGTAGCACATCGACTACCCAGATTTAAACCAAGATCACAAGGAGACCAAGCCTATCCACGACAGATCATAATCAAACTTCGGGATATCTCAACAGTGGAAGAGCTGATGAAAAAAATTAAACACGGAGAGAAGATGATGTACAGAAATGATTCTATCAAACTCCTACGGGACTACCCTTACGAGATTGTGCAAAAGAGAAGAATGTTCTCACAGACAAGAGAAGCTCTTTACGGTGTCAAGGAAGTCATATGCGGAGTGTATTATCCGGCCAGGATGCGTATTGCTTACAAGGGAGTTTCAAAAACATTTACTAATTCGGTAGCATCTCTTAAATATGCTCAAGAAATCGTGGCAGAACTCACAGCGTAGGAACAGAAGATTAATCACGGCACGAGGACGTTATGAACAAACTAACTTGTTTATTCCCTCAAAAAGAATATTAGAAAAGAGAAATAACACCAATCTTTAAAAATTATTAAATGCAACAGCTTTTCCACGAGAAGTGTCTAGACATTATTATCTCCCCTTGGACATTGTGGAATTCAACTCAAGGACACTTTGTGTTCAAACGGGGAAAGACTGATAAACATGGGAGTGACGATCGGCTGAGCTGAATGGGGAAAACATTACAAGGACAAGTGTCGCTTTACGATCTTACATAGTTTCACAAAATATAGAGAATTAATAATAATTAATAACTAACAATACTAATATAGAAATAGTAATGGAAACTAACTTGAGGTATATAATGGTAAAAATTGTAAAAATGCGTTGCCTGCTATATAACGCAGACAACACTAATCCTATGTGTTTCGCAGCCTGAGTGGGGAGGGGAGGAGACTCAGACACCTGGCATAATTCCAGGAGCCTGACTCTGGTTCACCCTTTCAGCGAACAGCTCACTATTAACAAAGCTAAAACCGATTATAAATAGTTAATAGATAAAGAGTGAGGAATATAGGTAATTGAATATATGATTAGATTTGATAAGTCGGAATGAAACATATATATATAGTGTAACTGGGTGAAATAGAACTAATTTGGAAATGGTACCGACCTCCTAGGTTTAGGGTAATAAAGGCAGCGGGGCTAACTTCATAACATCTACACCGGAAGTGGTATGTCGAATCCCACAGACGAGTGGGACACTCACTACAGTGTCGAATACTCAGACACTGTAAATTTACTTGTTCTATTTAAAAAAAAAATCACAATAGGTCACATCTATGTGTTTTTTTTTCAAGGAAAATCGCGGAAGGGAGCTACCAAAGAAGCCTATAATATAAACGCCCCCCAAATAACCAGAGTCCTGAGGTATGGACGCACCGCAATAAATAAGGTCATTAAAATTGGTAAAAATGCATGACGACAATCAAAAGAAAATGGGAGGAATCACACTATGTAGTTGGAATATAAGGGGTAGTAATGAACCTATTAAAAGAGGCAAGATACTAGCTCAGTTGAAATCATACAACACGGACATTTCGTTTCTACAAGAAACGCATCTTAAACACCAAGATCAGACGAGACTGAGGGCGAACTGGATAGGCCAAACATTTCACTCTTCATTCACTTCCAAATCTAGAGGCACTGCAATCATTATTCGTAAAGGAATACCATTTAAATCAAAGAATATTATATCAGATAAGGAAGGGAGATACCTTATAGTAACAGGAGATATCAATACTACGCCAATTACGCTGGTAAACATTTATGCGCCCAATTTTGATCATCCTCAATTTCTCAATAAAATTTTGAATATAATTGCAGAATTTAATTATCAAAATGTTATAATTGGAGGAGACTTTAACTGTGTTTTAGACCCTTATCTAGATCAATCGATGCAAAAACAAAGAGGTAATATGAAATCTAAAACCAGTGAACTCTTACATACATATATAAAAAATACAAATATAGCAGACGTTTGGAGGATTGCAAACCCGACGGGAAGGGATTATTCGATTTATTCAACGCTACACAAAACATACTCACGTATAGATATTTCCTAGTGGATACAAAATTAATTCCGCATACTATGAACCCTAAATACCACATCAATGCGATCTCAGACCACTCTCCGTTAACTTTTGTTTTAAAATTAGAAGGAATGTTTATGAATAAATCGTTCTGGAGGTTTAACTCGCAAATTTTAAAAGACCCACAAGGGAGTATATATCTAAAAAAACAGATGGACCTATTTTTTGAGATAAATGATACACCAGATATATCCCCCACGCTATTATGGGAATCCTTCAAAGTATTTATTAGAGGAGTCATTATTTCATTTCAAGCTTTTCAAAATAAAAAGAATAAGAATGAACAAAGACATTTAGAAGAACAAATAAAACAATTAGATACAGATAACGCTAAAGATCCAACTATGGATAAACATAATAAAATTCTACTATTGAAATTCAGGCTAAACAAATTGTTGTCAGAGAAAGTTATAACACTATTTCAAATTACTAAACAAGAGCATTTTGAATTCGGGGATAAACCCCACAAACTTCTAGCACGCCAATTGAAAAAACGGGAAAAAGAGAATGCAATACTAAAGATTAAATCAGATAGAGGGGAATTATTAACACTACCCAAGGATATCAATAAAAGATTTGCTCAATTTTACCAGAATCTATATACATCTAAAACGTCAATAGACAATAATAAAGTCTCAGAATTTCTGGATAATTGTAATCTCCCTCAATTAGAACTGAGGGAACAAGAGGAACTGGGAGCACAAATTACTTCTAAGGAGATAGAAGACACAATAAACACACTTAAGAACGGAAAAACACCAGGACCAGACGAATTCAGTAACGAATTCTATAAATCCTTTTACGACATAGTTACTCCACGCCTACAGAAAATGTATACATATGCTTTTAAAGAGCAAAGATTACCTGAAACATTAGCAGAATCAACGATCACATTAATACTTAAAAAATATAAAAATATAGAAGAACCAGGATCATATAGAGCTATTGCTCTGTTAAATACGGATCAAAAAATAATAGCGAAAACACTAGCCAGAAGACTAAGCAGGTATGTTAGTAGATTAATAAATGAGGATCAAACAGGATTTATACCTAAGAGACACTCATTCAATAATTTTAGACGCTTGCTTAACATAATGCACTCACATAAATCTCATGACCAAGAGTTATCTATCATTTCACTGGACGCAGAAAAAGCGTTTGATCAAGTAGAATGGGATTATATGATTAAAGTATGGCAAAAATTCCAAATGGGAGAGAACTTCATCGCATGGATAAAATTATTATATATAACAAACCCACGGCTAGAATACTAACTAATAATATACTATCCACGAAATTTGAATTATCAAGGGGTAATAGACAAGGATGTTCATTATCACCGCTGTTATTTGCTTTGGTAATTGAACCCCTTGCTGAAAAAATAAGAACACACCCGGATATTTATGGTTATAATACAAAACACTCAAATAACATAATATCTTTATACGCCGATGATGTACTATTGTACATCACAAAACCACAAATTAGTATACCAAACATATTAAATTTAATTGAGGACTTTGGATCCTTCTCAGGATATAGAATAAACTGGAACAAAAGTGAAATTATGTCGATAAAACCAAAAGACTCAACACACCTCCGGAAATTCCCCTTTAAAATAGCCACAGAAAAATTCAAATATTTGGGAATTGAAATTACTAGGAAACTACCATGATATGTTTAAAGCCAATTATAATCCCTTACTTAAGAAACTAAATAATTTGATTAAATTCTGGAAAACACTTCCGATGTCCCTAATAGGCAGAATAAACACTATAAAAATGATCTTTCTACCACAAATCCTATACCTATTTCAATCAATACCTATATATCTCCCAAAAAAGTTTTACAAAAAATTGGGAGATATCACAAATTTTATATGGGATTATAAATCCCATAGAATACAAAGAGCACACCTTAATAAACGAAAAGAGTTGGGTGGTCTAGCGCTCCCCAACTTTATGTATTATAATTGGGCAGTAAATATTAAAAATATGATTCACCTGCTGGACAATTCTGCCCAGCAGGTGGACTGGATTGTAATGGAAAGAGAGGACTGCTCTCCATGTAATATAGGAGCGACTCTCCTCTCACCAATACATCTGAATAACAAAAATTATAATAAAAATACAATTATACATAGCACAATTAGAACATGGAAACAAATAAAACAGAACCTAAAATTAAGAAACCTATCTCTTTTAATACCAATAGTTAATAATCCATCGTTTAAACCATCAATTATAGACAAATCATTTATACAATGGGAAAGAATGGGAATCAAAACGCTCGGAGATCTGTATGAATTGGGAAAATTACTATCATTTCAACAACTACAACTAAATATAATTTGAAAAATAATCAATATTTTAAGTATCTTCAAATTCGTGATTATCTGAAAAAATACACAAAAGACTATCATAATATGCCTACAGACTTACTGGATGAAGCAATGAAGACAAAGGCGGAATCAGTGAATCTAATATCGTACTTATATAACATCATCTTAAACATAGAAATACCCACAACTGATGGAATTAGAAGAGACTGGGAACAAGAATTAGCTATAAAAATTTCAAAAGAGAGCTGGGATAATCACTTACTACAGGTGCATAAATGTTCGATCAACGTACGACATACTCTCATCCAATTCAAAACATTACATAGACTATATTATTCAAAAACTAAAATAAATAAATTCTTCCCTAATGTCTCACCCATCTGTGATAAATGTCTGTGTCAAGAAGCTACCATAGCGCATTCTTTCGTTTTTTGTACAAAAATACAAAAATTCTGGAATGAAATATTTGACATCTTTACAAAATTAATTAAAATAAAACTGATACCAAAACCAGAATGGATTATTTTTGGAATATCGGAAGGTAACCCTGAACTAAACGTGTTTCAGAAGAATTTACTCAATTACGGGCTAATAATGGGAAAAAAGCTCATACTTAAATTCGGGAAAAATGCGCCTACACCAACAATAAAAATGTGGATATCATATAATAACATATAACAATTACAGCACGGAAACAGGCCATCTCGACCCCTCTAGTCCGTGCCGAACTATCAAATATGTTTGAAACACTACATCTGGAAGAGATGAGATTCCTCTTAGCAGGTAAAGCAGACCAATTCCAAAAGACGTGGTCTACGTTTTTGGAACTATTATAAGCATACGGTGCAATAGTAATTAAAATAAATAAATAAATAAATAAAAGGTGCCAGGATCTGGTAACGGGGTGTAAAAAAACAAAACATAACAACAAAATAACAAAAACAGACTTGGTTGGTAGTCCCCTTTCTGCGGAGTTTAATGTTATAATAGAGCGATTGTTTCTCCTTTCTTTTTCCTTCTTTTCTAGGATCTTCTTTCTTTCTTTACTTCCTTCTCTAACTTCTTTTCTAAGGGGCTTTCTTTTCTAAACACTCTCCTGCACCTTCACGACTCTTGCGCACTTTCTTTACTTTCTTTACTTCTATCTTTTTCTTAAAGCTCAAAAAATGAAGCGGTACAAAAAATGTATTAAGACATATGTGTTGTGTAGTATTGTAATTTACCGTACTTCTAATTAAAAAATTTTTTTTTTAAAATAAATAAATAAATAAATAAAATGATTTGATCGTGGTATTTCCACATACGTTTCAATAAAGATACAAAATGCTGGAGTAACTCAGGCAGCATCTCTGGATAGAATGAATGGGTGATGTTTCGAGAACAAGACCCTTCTGAAGAAGTCTGAAGAAGGGTCTCAACCCTAAACGTCACCCATTCCTTCTCTCCAGAGATGCTGCCTGTCCCACTGAGTTACTCCAGCATTTTGTGTCCATCTTCGGTGTGAACCAGCATCTGCTGTTCCTTCCTACACATATGTTCCAATAAACATGTTTTCCCAGCTACTGGAAAACTAGATTGGGATGGTGGGTGGGTGATGTCCAACTGATTCCTTTAATTAAGCTACTTCTATCGTTACAGATAAATGGGAAAAAATTACTTTCACTCAAAAATATTTTGAATGTGGTTGTTTGATAACTGCTCTTACACCATAACATGTTTCTATACAATGTGTGACACATTTAAAAGGAATGTGTATGGCGATCAGGAATCAGGAACAGACAAAAATTCCAACAAGATAAACACACTAGGTACAAATTTACTAAGGTATGGATAAAATACATTGTTGTTTTATCATTTACAATTTTGAAGAAGTAGCTCTTTAAATGGAGTCAGGACTCAAGATAATTTAATTGTCATATGTACCAACAATGGAACAAGTTAGCCTGACATCAGTAGTGGGGAAGATGCTCGAGTCGATTATTAAAGATGTAATTGCAGTGTGTTTGGAAAGCAGTGACAGGATCGGCCAAAGTCAGGGAATTATGAACGGGAAATCATGTTTCACTAATCTTCTGGAATTTTTTGGGAATGCAACAAAATAAGGGAGAGCCAGTGTATGTCGTGTATCTGGACTTTCAAAAAGCCTTTGATAAAGTCCTACACAAGAGATTAGTGTGCAAAATTAGAGCGCATGGTATTAGGGGTAGGGTATTGACGGATAGAGAACTGGTTGGCAGACAGGAAGCAAAGAATAGGAATTAATGGGTCCTTTTCAGAATGGCAGGTCACTAGTGGGGTGCTGCAAGGTTTATTTACAATATATAGTAACGATTTAGACGAGGAAATTAAATGTAACATCTCCAAGTTTGCAGATGACACAAAGCTATGTGGTACTGTGAGCTGCGAGGAGGATGCTATGAGGCTGCAGGGTGACTCGGATAGGTTGGGTGAGTGGATAAATGTGAGGTTATCCACTTTGGTGGTAAGAACAGGAAGGCAGATTATTATCTGAATGGTAGACACAAAATGCTGGAATAACTCAGCGGGACAGGCAACATCTCTGGAGATAAGGAATGGGTGACTTTTCGGGTTGAGACCTTCTTCAGACTTATCTGAATTGTGTCAGATTAAGAATAGGGGAGATATAAGGAGACCTGGGTGTGCTTGTACATCATTCACTGAAAGTAAGCATGCAGGTACAGCAGGCAGTGAAGAAAGCTAATGGCACGTTGGCCTTCATTGCGAGAGGATTTAAGTTTAGGAGCAAGGAGGTTCTACTGCAGTTGTACATGAGCCTGCTGAGACCAATCCTGGACAATTGTGTGCAATTTTGGTCTACTAATTTGAGGAAGGACATTATTGCTATTGAGGGAGTGCTGCGTAGGATCACCAGGTTAATTCCCGGGTTGGCGGGACTGACAGAATATGATGAAAGAATGGGTCCACTGGACTTGTGTTCTTTGGAATTTAGAAGTATGAGAGGGGATCATATAGCAACATATAAATTTTTTAAAGGATTGGACAGGTCAGATGCAGTAAAATTGGTTCCGATGTAGGAGGAGTCCAGGGGTCACAGATTAAGAATAGGGGGTAGGCCATTTAGGACTGAGATGAGGAAAAACTTTTTCACCCAGAGAGTTGTGAATCTGTGGAATTTTCTGTTACAAATAACTGAATGGAAACAAAGCCGAAACGCCAAATAACCAAAACCTTGCGAAGCCGAAACACCAACTGACCGAAAGGGTGGGACGCCTAAAAGCAAACTACCCGAAAGGCCGCCAAACTCAATTTCATAACATTTGATGCGGAATGCAGGCCACCAAACACAATTTTATAGCACTTCAGGCAAGGTGCAGGCCACCAAACTCAATTTCATAGCATTTCAGGCCGAGTGCAGGCCACCAAACTCCATTTCATAGCATTTCAGGCAGAGTGCAGGTGACCAAACTCAATTTTGTAGCATTTCAGGAAGAGTGCAGGCCAGCAAATTACCAAACAACTCGTTGCATTGTCATTAAGTGCTAACAAATCATTTATTGCAAGTACATTGATTCACAGCTTAGAATCACAGTTGTAGACTCTCCCTCGCGATCTTCCAGAGTGACTGACTCACGTCCAGGCATCCGCGCATTTATAGTCCTGTCCCCCCCGGAAGGGGCGTTAACTTCATCGTGGTGATTGACAGGCAAGAGGACCAATCAGCTGATCTCAAGATTTTTTAAACACTCATAACTTTTTTTTTTTTCATCGATCGGAAAAATCCTCAGGTCTACCTCAGCGGAGGAGGACTGTGAGTAAGATGGCCAAAAATCATAGCAATATATGGTAGCGTTTTTTCTAAAATCAATATACAGCGCAGACAGGAAGTGTCAAGATGAGACTTTTAGTTATATAGGTGGGCCAAATGTAGGCAGGTGGGACGAGTGAAGATTGGGTACCTTGGCCAGAGTGGGCAAGTTGGGTCAAAGAGCCTGGTTCCATAATGTATGACTCCATGGTTAAACGCAAGTTGTAACATAACTCTCTATGATCATTAATCTATTTTTCTTTTCAAATACCACCTGAACTGCTGAGTATTTATGCCCTATAATTCTAAATGTACAACAGCAAACTTGATTTAAACTTCTCCTTCGAGTATTGAATATCCACTTATTACATTAATGGAAATTTAAAGGCTTCTCAGATTTACTGGCCTTACAATTGTTCATTCTTGGCTAGAAATTCACAGCTGGAGGCACTTTTGTCAAATTCTGAAACTATTGGTTACAACAGATTACTTACTTCAAATAGTTCAGGTAATCTGAGACTTTGTTTTTTTCTGTGCCTCTGACATTTTTAACAAGCCAACCTAGTGAGGAGGTTCCTCAGAGTTAGTCAGCTCTCATGCCACCTCTCATGTGGCACTGCTTTATATCTGTCAAATTCATCACAATTTTTAAAACCAGTAACGTTAGCCATGGGCAGACAAATGTTCTGCAGCATGGTAAACTGATAATACATTTATGTCAACACAAGGAATTGCAGATGCTGGAATCTTGTGTGGAATATAAAGTGCAGAGATGCTCCCTGACCCAGGGAGTTACTCCAGCACTTTTTGTTCTAATACATTTATGTCAATGCATTTGCTTCCCTCGGTTTATATCATTACCATAGACATTTGCAAATTATATAATTTACTTTTTAAATCTTGTCTATGTAGTCAAGGTTTTTCAGGACACAGACAGATTTGTAACTGGTTCGATTAGTGAACAGACCTGGGAGGGTTGGAAGAGCGTTGGGGGGTAGTCAAGCAACTGAACCATCCTACCAACATAAAAACAAAACTTGACATTTTGAAATTCTAATAGCCTCCTTCGAGGTCCAGCCTGTGGTCCCTTCAAATTTTGCGAGTCTTTAAAGCTGGATGAAAGCCAATGCTCAATCCATTTTATACCTGAGTTTGGTTGACAAAATCGTCACAGACTTGTGGCCCAGCTATGTATCATTAATCTGTTAACATATAAATGTGATGGTCATTAGGCCAAATCAATATCAAACTAGGTTGCTGAGGTACCCGTTGCCCATGTTACACCATTATTTTTGCAGTTGATATTATCAAAAGAAGAAATTCTACCCTTGCAATCAGCAAAGATATGTGACTAAAGCTTTACATTGCTCTTTAGCTTTCAGAATAATAAGCCAGTGAATTAATCTAGATTTCCATGATATTCTTTCCTAGATAGCACAAAACAATAATAGAAGCATTCATGTTGTCAGAGTGAACAATGAATGGTTACGTGTGTATGTACACATGAAAAAATCAGGCACATGGTAGTGGCATTTAAGAGACCATCATGGGCATATGGATACGCAAGGAATGGAGGGTTATAAATTATATGCAGGTAGATAAATGATAGTCTTGGCATCATGTTCGGCACAGACATTGTGGGCTGAAGACCCTGTTCTTGTGCTGTACTGTTCTACGTTCTAAATTCTGTTCCTAAAGCCAGAACGTTTACAATCAGAGCAGGCTAAATTATTTTGGATACATTTGGAATCAGAAAGTGAAATGGGAGAATGCTTGTATTTGAATCGTTAAAGGCACTGAGTGAAAAATGAGCAGTTAATGCAGGCTCTGCATTCATTAAGTGTGATTTAAAGAGAAGGGCAGTTGTAGAGGAAAATATTTCATGGTGGCTTGAACGTAATAAGCAAAGGGCACCCAAGACAGGCTTTCTAAAGCTCCTTGCAATTCATGTTGTGATTATATTTTACTTCCACTGAATCAAAAACAGTTGATAATGAGAATACCTAATAACTTTCTTGTGCTGTTACATGCATTTTATCATGGAACAATGTTCATTTGTGTATGAAAAGTGTATGAAAAATCTGCGATAAGTACAAATTACAATGGTGCCATCATTTAAACAATTTATCAATGTAATTATTTAACTTCGAAACATCTTTGACAAGAGTGGGAAACTTACCAATCAGTATGAAAGATCCAAGGCTATGTAAAATATCCACAAACCCCATGGGGCTGGAGTTTGTTCTATTGATGTTATTATGGCTGGGGTGGTTGAAATGTCTTTTGGTGAATATTAGCAAACCAACACCAGTTGCACCACTTTTTTCCATTAGGTTATTTCTTAACATTGATTGATTTAGGAACGGACAAGCAGGTGAGGGGGGTGGAATTGCGAGTGTCAAATGTAATTAAAATCTTGCATAATTCTGAACAATTCACCCTCAAAACCAGCCTTTTTAAAACACTATTTTTCATTTTTAGGGTGGTTCCTTGGGGGCATTGTGTGGGACATCAGAGTAAACCACCCTGCTCTTGTTGAAATAGTTGCATGGGATATTTTTAATCCTCTTCAAGCTTATTTCATCCAAAAGACGACATAACAGTACAGTATTCCATCAGTTCTGTAATTATTACAGAAGTATAAATTGTCAGAAATATCAGGACATAACTTTGTCCACAAATTTAAGTCTAGCGCTATATTTAACCCAGTTTAACAGCCACCAAGAACTGGAAGGGTACTTGTGAGTAGGGTATCTGGTACTTCTCTTAATGTCAATTCTGAAGGTGCAACATTGCGGGACATTTACATTGAACATGAAATGTAGAAAAGTACAGAGCAGGTACGGGCCTTTTGGTCACAATGTCGAGGCCAAACATGATGCCAAGTTAAATTAATTTCAACAGCCTACACAAGATTCGTACCTCTCCATGTGCCTATCTTTTAAATGCCGCTTTCATATCTGCCTCCACCATCAACCCTGGCAACACATTCCAAGCACCCACCATCTGTATGAAAAACAAAAACTTGCCCCACACATCCTCTTTAAACTTTCCCCCTCTCACCTTAAAGCTAGCCTTCTAGACTTTGACATTTCTACATTTCTACCCTGGGGAAAAGGGTTCAGACTGTTTGCCCTGTCTATGCCTCTCATCATTTTATATACTTCCATCAGGCCACTCCAGAGAAAACAATCCAAGTTTGTCCAACCTCTCCTTATAACTAATATCCTCTAACCCAAAGTTGTAAAAAGGTGTTAGCTGGTCTGAACATACATACAGTATGACTGCTATATTCACACTGCAGGCTTTGGGCTGTGAGGCATCTACAATTATTGTTGTGATACTTCACCTGAGGGAAATTTGTTCTTCTCATTGGTCTATGACTATACTACGGATGCCGTGGGTAACTTCATGTTGATCATGTGGGCATGTTTGCTCTTACGCAAAATCATTGGAATTGTAAGATACTCTGGTTGGGATTTTTCCAAATAAAATTTCAAATGATTCTACCACCACATCTTCAATGGCACTGAAGCCCCTGGCCCACTGTCCCGAGATATTCACGATTTCTCCCGAGTTTTCCCCTTGATTCAAACTCAGAGAATTACGGTAATAGCCAGCCGTAGGTACGCGGGGCTATTTTTTTTACTCGTGGACATTTTTCAACATGCTGAAAAAACGTCCCGACTTACCTGATGTCCCGAGTACCTACGGCTGGTATTACGAGCCGCTACGAAATATCTACGGACGCCTACGGCCTCGCTACGGACATTCTGTGGCAGGAAACCCTGTGCCATTCCATTCCAGGTAGATTTCACCTACAGTAGGCCCCTATGTTCAGATGCCTTGAATCTGCCCGGATACACATCCGGCGGGAAGTCTTTGGAAGTGTGTGGAAAGTCTGAGCTTGGTGGTTGTCTAATCACTCAAATCTACTGTTCTTTCAACATCAACATGGAATGGTGTTCTGCATTCCATTTCAACGTTGCTAAGATCTCTCTTTACTTAAGACTCATGCATTATTGTTATCAAGCACAGAATTTAGAAAAGGTGAAGCCTGTTTGCTGGATCTGATGTGATTACTTCCATGGAATATCAAGCTGAATAAATAATCATTTCAAAGGGTTTTTTTTTTTAAATCTATGAGGGCTTTTGAGAATTCAAAACTTATGGAGGACCCTTTAGACTAATTGAAGATACCCTCATCCAACAAAACTAGATCGTCAGATAAAACCCTGATGAAATAAAGGTAAACATGGTCTCTGGTATAAAGACTGCCTCCTGCACCAGAATTCAATGTTAACATTTCTCACTCGGAAGAGCCATTTTAAATTTATTTTCAGTCAACCAGCAGCCCAGGAACTAAACATCACTAAAACTGAAGTATTTTCATGGTTGTTGTTATACCTGCTGCCAGTGGCATGTTTGTACCCACCCTGGCAGTTGGAGAATTTAATTCCAAGTTATTAAATAATGTGGAATGAGTAATCATAACCGTGAAACTGCCCAATTGTTGTAAGATCACAGCTTGTTCATAAAGACCCACAAGGGACAAAATGTTCCCTCGATATCTCTCCTGGCTTAAATGTGACTCCAGAGCAATAGCAATGTAGTTGACTCTGAACTACTCCTTGAAGTATAGATACAAGGAACTGCAGATACTAGTTTACAAAAAAAGACGTAAAGTGCTGGAGTAACTCAGCAAGTCAGGCAGCTTCTGCTGAGTTACTCCAGCATTTTGTGTCTACCTTCGATTTAAACCAGCATCTGCACTTCTTTCTTCCACGTCAGGCAGCTTCCCTAGAGAACATGGATAAGTGACGAAGGTACACAAAATTGCTGGAGGAACTCAGCGGGTGCAGCAGCATCTATGGAGCGAAGGAAATAGGCGACGTTTCGGGCCGAAACCCTTCTTCAGACTTGACGTACTGGTCGGGTCACTTCTTCAGACCGATGACATCTGAAGAAGGGTCCCATCCCAAATCGTCGCTTATCCATGTTTAACAAGGAAGCTGCCTGATCCACTGAGTTATTCCAGCACCTTGTGTCTTTTTGGCACCCCTGGCAGTGGCAGAGTAACCTCCAATTCAGCAGCAATGAGCAAATGGGAATGAATACCAATAACATCCAGGTGCTGTGCAGGAATAATTTAAAAAAATCAAGTTTCTTTACATAAAACAAGACTTGGAAATAGTCATAGTACCATACAGTGTGGAAATAGGCCCTTCAGTCTGACGTGCCTACCACGACCAACATGCCCCATCTACACTCCTCAGTACCTGCCCCATCTACACTAGTGTTCAAGAAGGAACTGCAGATGCTGGAAAATTGAAGGTACACAAAAATGCTGGAGAAACTCAGCGGGTACAGCAGCATCTATGGAGCGAAGGAAATAGGTAACGTTTCGGGCCGAAACCCTTCTTCAGACAAGGGTTTCAGCCCGAAACGTTACCTATTTCCTTCACTCCATAGATGCTGCTGCACCCGCTGAGTTTCTCCAGCCTTTTTGTGTACCCCCCATCTACACTAGTCTGGTTCAAAGGGCCGAATGGCTTACTCCTGCACCTATTGTCTGTCTGCCTGCATTTGGCCCATATTCTGTACGTCTAAACCCTTCCTATCCATGCACCTGTCCAAATGAATTCACAAACATGCACTATTAAAAAGAGATTATTTTATCAGATCCACCCAATTCGTGCCTAAATATTGGATGCAATATTTGTCTGGCCCCTCTCCCCTTCCAGTTTTATTTTCTCCGTCCCTCCACCCCACCCTCTCCCACCCGTCACATTTAGTCTGAAGAAAGGTCCGCACCTGAAACATCATCTGTCCATGTTTTCCAGAGATGCTGCCTCACCCACTGAGTTATTCCAGCACATTGTGTTTTATTCAAGTGAGTTGTTTACTTAAGCTATAGCGGTCATACAGTGGGAGGATGGGGAGGTTAAACACACAGTTAAGATACTTCACACTATCCTGCTAAGCTGCCTTTGTACCTGTTGAATTGCAAGTTGGTTTCTCTTGACTAATCTGCCTGAATAGTCTTTATTTGTCAGAGAAAGATAGCGTCTCTATCTTGCCAAGCCCAGCACTATTGACTCTCCTCACCTGATTTGGTCGGCTCATCAATGCTTTTTACCAGAGTATGGCTGCTGTCCAAAGCAGTGTTTGGAGGAATAGGCATAGGTGCAACTCTGGTTACAGTTAGGAGCATAGTGGGTGACAAGACAGGGAGCAAAATAAGTTTGCTGACCTACGTCCAAGACACCTCACACACCCTTCATCTCATAGTTTTCCAGGCCCCTTTTCCCTCATCTTTACAATGGACGTTCAGTCACTCTATACCTCTACCCCCACCAGGAAGGCCTTAAACCCCTCTGTTTCTTCCTTGACCACAGTACCAGTCAATTTCCCTCTACAAACTCTCTTCTCCGTGTACCGGAGCTGGTCCTCTCAATGACTTCTCCTTCCTCCAAATCAAAGGCGTTGCCATGGGCCCTAGCCATGCCTGCCTTTTTGTAGGTTATGTCGAACAATCCCTGTTCCAGGCATACACTGGCCCTATTCCCGAAGTGCATCGGGGCTACCTCCTGCACCAATGCAGAACTTATGGACCATTAACTTTGCGACCAAATTCCATACTGCACTCAAATTCACTTTACCAATGCCAACACATCCCTCCATTTCTTGATCTCACCTCCCCATCACAGGTGACAGACTATAGACAGATGTCTATTACAAACCTACTGATTACCACGACTACACTTCTTCCACCCTGCCTCCTGCAAAGACTCTATCCCCTACTCCCAATTCCTCCGTCTACACCGCATCTGCACCCAAGATAAGGTGTTTCGTACCAGGGCATCCGAGATGTCCTCATTCTTTAGGGAATGGAGGTTCCCCTCTTCTATCATAGATGAGGCTGTCATACAGGTCTCCTCAGTATCCCGTAACTCCACTCTTGATGTGAATATAACTGGATGGCTGTGCATAGGTTTAGAGTTTAGAGATGCAGCGTGGAAACAGGCCCTTCAGCCCACTGAGTCCACGCTGACCATCAATCACCCAATCACTAGTTCTAGTTAGACTACTTTTGAATCCTACACACTAGGAGCAATTTACAGAAGCCAATTGATCGTCAAACCTTTGGAATGTAGGAGGAAGCCGGGTCACAGGACAATATTATTAACAGCAATAAATGTTATATTTTGTGACATGCAAATCTTAATTTCTTAGTGATAGCTTCTAACAATTTAATATACGTTTCAAATTTCTTTCCAATGCTTCTATTTGTGAGAATTAGGTTTCATTCTGAGAAAGGAAGAAGTTAGATACAGTATGTTTAAGTTTTCAGTACTTGCTTTCTGAAAAGGACTATTGTACGTTTCAACAGAAATCAATGCATTTAATAGACAGTAACTCTATCAAGAAAGTAACGTTTATTTTGCAACAGTTATTAGAATATTGCTATTTTAAATTTATAGTATGAATGACTCATGGACCACACAAATAGATTACATTACACTTAACACTCTCGGCACGAATAATGGATTCCTATTGAAGCACAATCTTAAAATACAGATTTATATTCTCTGCTACTTATTCATCCAGGAAGTAACCGAGACATTTTGGTGCCTTATTAAATGCCACATTGGGAAACAGACATGAAAAGAAATGAAACAATTGTTGCATTAACCATCAGCTCATTTCATACTCGGAAAACTCCAACTTTATTTTTGCACTGTCAAAATTTCCCACACAGTTACACAGATCTTTTTAAGTGCTCAATAACTTGCTATTCACTACATTAATTTTTAAACTGAAGTTTCTCCACTAAATTATTACTCCCATGGGATATCAAAGCGAACAAAGATATCTTGTGATACCCTGGGCCAAAAACAGGACATTTTAATGCACATTCCCCATGTTATATGATTTTCTCTTCTGAGGAATTCATTCTGAACTACAATTTCAATGATCTGCAGGAGGTGGGTCATAAAGGTATATTTTATCCTCCAAAAGGTACATTTCAAAATGGCCATCAATGATCTTCCTATAGCGCCATTTAATAAGGCCGGCCAGCCAGCCTTGTAAAAAGCTACTCTATCGGTGTTGGCCTTTCTCTCTGCCAAATCAGTGCCCATATTTTTGATTGTAAAGTACAGCAATAGAAACAAGCTATTTGGCCCACTGAGCCACACAGACCATTGATTACCCGTTCACACGCGTTCTATGTTATCTCACTTTCACATCCACGACTTACGCACTAGTGACAATTTACAGAGGCAATTTGCACTGTGGGAGGAAAGTGGAGCACCCAGATGAAACTCTCCTGGTCACAGGGAGAACGTGCCAATCCCACAAAGAGAACACCTGAGGTCAGGATCGAACCCAGGTCTCTGGCACTGTGAGGTAGCAGCTCTACCACTGTGCTACACAATTTCTCCAGCTCCATGTCTGAATATTCACCAACGTAGCTGAAATAGAAATAACTATAGTCAGATATTCGCTGAAGCTCAAACCACTAAGCTTCATCGACCTTCTGATTTTCCTACTCGGTTAAGCACAATTTATCATCATCTTCTTCTCAACACATCTCCTCCTCTGACCAAATTGCCTCTGCAGAAGCTGGTTTAAACTGAACATAGACACAAAAAACTGGAGTAACTCAGTGGGACAGGCAGCATCGGACTGAAGAAGGGTCTCGACCCGAAACGTCACCCATTCCTTCTTTCCATAGATGCTGCCTGTCCCTGCTGAGTTATTCCAGCTTTTTGTGTCTATCTTCGCCTTTAGATTTATCCTCTCTATATCTTCTGTTTCTTCAATTCCCTGTACATTTACAATAATCCTCCCATTATATGCTTAATAATATAATTCATTCCAGACTCAATGGCGTTTCCTTTTCCGCAATATGTCCCACTGTCCTCAGTGGCCTACTGTGGCTCAGATATCCCCATGACAGACATTTTATATGTTTAGAAGCATAGGGCAAAGAAACAAGCCTTTTAGTCTACCATGCCCATGCCAACCATCAAATACCCATCTACACTAATCCCATTTACCAGAACTTGGTCTGTAAACATATACCTTGGTAATTCAAGTTCTCATCAAATTATTTTTAAATGCTCTGAGCATACCTGCCTTCTGACTCCACTTTCACCTTTTAAAATGTGTTATTAAAACCCCTTTGTGATCCAGGTTTAGATTTAGGTTCATTATTAGCATGTGTACTGAGGTACAGTGAAGGCTTTGTTTTGCATCTGAAATAACCAAACACATAAATACAATCAGGCCAAGCCCAAATACCAGAAGTAGAGTTAAGGAAAAGATTAAAAAATACTGAATATAGTTCACACCATTGTAACACTATATAGTTCTCAGCATTGTAGCCCTGTTGTTGTCAACATTGTTATCTGACCATAGCCTATGTTAATAATCTCCTCCAGTCAGACAACCCCCTCCATTTCAACAATGAAGCATCCAGTTTCTCCCCTCCCCAACCACCTGCATTCCTTCCAATGGATACACAATCCAGTTTTTCTACCCTCGAGTTGCACAATTTGCAACTCTATATCCTTTTTGGGCTTACTCCTGCCTTTTCATCCCTTTGTCTCACAATCTGCCTATCACAAACCCTGTGTTCGCCTATTATCAGCCTTGCTCTGTCCCACTCCTCCTATTTTCCAGCTTTCTTTCCTACCCCCCTGCAATTAGTCTGAAGAGGGGTTCCCGACTGGAAACGTCACCTATGCATGTTCTCCAGAGGTGTTGCCTGTCCTGCTGAGTTACTCCAGCATTTTGTGCTCCTCCATTTCAAGTCTCTTTACTCTTCTGATCGCGCATGTATCCCTCCACAACACACCCCTCAAGCTCGCTCCTCTCATATCATTAAAAATGCTTCTTTGCCCAAGACTATATTAATCCAGCTAATATTACCTTCATCACCTCAGTAACAATTTTACCTTAAAATCTTTAGAACACTATTTATTTGCATAAATTGCATGATATGAATTAAAAAATATATATATAAAGTAACAATTTGTGAACCGATTTGCACAAGATAACTTCTGTGAAAGGGTCATGGAAAAGCAATGGGAATAGCAATTACACTGTTTTTGATACAAATACCATTGCTCTTGTGCTGAAATTATGATAAATGAGCAGAAGACCTTATGAAAATTTCCTCTTGCAGCCTCAAAGTGAATTCACTTCACTGTCAAATGTAAAGTTTTGAGAGCAATTAAGAGTTGGTTTTAAAACCTGTATTTCACTGGTGAAGTGGCTGGATTGTTATTGCATGGTTAATGAGTTAATATTTTCTTTACAAAAGTAAGTAGACAAGTCTGAGTTGATATGATAAGTTATAAATTATCAAATCACACCAAATGTTATTTCACCAATAAGCCTTAAGTATGAATATCATACCGCAAAGTTTGCTTTGTCTGAATAAACGGAACATGGTATGACTGGTATTTCCCAGGCATTAACCATTTCCCTACATATACATAGGAAGTTAATTGATTAAAATGAGTCATGCTACAGATCCTCCTTCCCCCTGATGCTGCCTAGATTTCCACCCACACAAATCTGTGCCTGTCTGAGTTGACCATCCATAGGTAATTGTTTATCCGCAGACTGGAACAGGTTTCAAGTGTCAACTAGGTCACAGGAGTTGGTCCTTAAGGCCTAGCCCCAGAATGTCCTGATAGCTTTCTGTAAAAGAGAAGTATGGCCTGCACAAAGGTAAGAAATGAATGCTCCTGGTTTTCATGAGACAGGTGGAATAAGAGGTAACTCACCAATTTTGCGCATGTTTTTCTCTGAACTTATATCACCTCAACATTCCTTTCCATATTTCTTTATGACATCAAAGGAAACCATTCAGTCTATGCTGCAATCCCATTCCCTGCTTTAGTGTTCCTTGTAACCCATTTGCTCCACATTTCCATCAACACTGATCCCATCAACTCTGGTCTGAAGAAGGGTCTCGACCCATAACATTACCTATTCCTTTTCTCCAGAGATGCTGTCTGACCCACTGAGTTATTCCAGCTTTTTGTGTCTATCTTCGGTTTAAACCAACATTTGCAGTTCTGTCCTCAACACTTCCCATAAACTCACTGGATTCAACCAGCCACCGACGCTTGGAGAAATGTATAATAACCAATTAACCTACCAATGCAAACAAAATGGGAGGAAGTCGATGCAAGAAACCCACAGGGAGACAGAGCAAACTCCACAGAGGTCAGGATTGACTTCAGATGGCTAGGTAGGGTACATGCCCCAATCAGCATCAATGGTGCCAAAGTGGAAATGGTTGAGAGCTTCAAGTTCCTTGTAGTCAACATTACCCACGATGTGTCGTGGACCAGCCGTATTGATACGGCTGCCAAGTAGGCACCCCAACGCCTCTAATTCGTCAGTAGACTGACGAAATTCAGCATATCTCCAAAGACTCTTCCAAACTTCTATGGATGCATCCATAGAAATCATGCTATTGGATTGTATGATAGCTTGGTTTGGGAACAGCACTGCTCAAGACCCCCAAAATTGCAGAGAGTAGTGGATGTAGCCCAGTCCGTCATGCAGATCAGTCTTTATCTACATTTGGCTTCATCAAAATTCCCGCTGCCTTGAAAAAACAACCAACATAATCAAGGGGTTGTCAGACTGATGGTATAGAAGCTTGCAAACACATGCCACCAGACTCAGAAACAGTTTCTTCTCCTCTGTTATCAGGCATCTGAACAAAAGCCAAGGTATTGCCCGACTCACTTCCTCCCCTTTCCAAACATTTGACTTTATCTCTGGAACTGCTGAGAAAGATACTCTGCACTCTGGTGCTTTCCCTTTGCCCTCACTATTGAATTTGGGCTTGACCTTTTGTATCTATGTATAGTATTATCTAATTTGATTGGAAAGCATAGAAAACAAAGCTGTACCTCAGCACACGTGACAATAATAAATCTAAAATTAAACCTGAAACCTGGTTGCAGGAGTTGTGGGATAGCAGATCTACCAGGTGTGGCACTGTGCAACAACATCTTTAAAATAACAGGAAATAAAATATTACACAAATCAGCGCCCTTGAACCCATTCTAAATATGTTTATGATGATGTGACTGCTAAGTTAAATGATTTTTCATTCTAAAATCCTAAAAAGCATAACAAATAGTGCTATTCTCCGAGTAAGTCTGCAAAAGCCGGACATTAAACTGTTTCTTTCTGGGTAGTATTTAAGGTCAGCAATAGAAATTTTTAGATAGGTCAATGGTAAGTCATGGAACTCAAAAAGTTACTCCAGCATTTTTGTCTACCTCCAGATGTCACTGACATGGGCTCACTGATCACTTGCCAAAACTTGCTGAGCCAAATCTAGAGGGAAATCTTGCATATCCACCATTGGCAGAGTTGACCGACAAGGTCTTGAGTACATGCTATGTTACAAACAGTCTGATGATGTAAAGTGAGGGGCCATTACACCCATGAGACTCTTCTGAAAAACATTGACAGTGGGAAATGTCTTCACCCCAACTATTCAAACAACTTACATTAATCAAAGTAACAAGCTAAACACATAGTAATTATGACCAATTAATGAGCTTCGATTGCCCCGACTACAGATGGTTCAACTGCCCTGACCCCGGGAGAATAAAGAGGAAGAAGAATGGACTTTATTGCCTTCCATCACAGTGAGGAACGTGGGGAATCCGCTGTGGTGGATGTTTATGTTACCTTTTATGTAGTTGTGCATCTTGTTCCTTTTTTTTTTAGTATGGCTGTATGGTAATTCGAATTTCACTGTACCTTAATTGGTACATGTGACAATAAACTGACCTTGAAACCTTGAAACATTAAATAGATCACAAATAATTTATTTCGAAGAGGAACCTAATTTATTTATCATTTTCTGCATTGGTGTGCCACAATCTTCATTGAAATGAATGGTCTGTAGATCGCACAGAAGGTATAGCCTAGCAGAGAATCTGATATATTCCACAGGTTAAATTCTGCTGATTCCCAGCAAAATCGAGTTCCCACATTGGACTTCAATCCAGTGGCAATGTACAGGGAACAGCAGAGGAACATGGCCAGTAAATTGGATTTTCTATATTTACGCATGTCCCAAAACTTACCACCACTTATCACGGACCACTTTAACGTCCAACTTCTGCACTCAGAAAATAGCACTATTTTTTATGCTTTCTAGGACTTTAGTATGAAATAACATTCAACTTAGCAGTTACATCATCGTAAACATATTTAGAATGTGTTCAAGAGCAATGATTTATGTCATTGGTGTTTCCATTTTGAACAACTACGAAATACCAGCAAAATCTAACCTATTATGTTTCTTTGTCGTTGCTGATACCTGTACTGGTTTTGGCTGCAAGTCCAATATAGAATGAGTGATATTGTTGTATTCTGGAGTCACATTCAGACTAGCCCAGGAAAGGATAGCAGATTTCCCTCCTTGTACAATATTGGTATCAGATATGTTTATAAATACAGTATAACAGGACATAATTTTATACCAGAATAATACCATATTATACCAGATTCTTCATTTAATTAAATCAAAATCCCTCAGCTGCCGTGGAATGATAGAGCTCCTAATTTTGGATGTTAGTCCAGGACTGTGGAATACTAGTTTTGTCATATAATCACGATTGTTCTGTTTCCTGAATTAACCACGTTCATCTATGTGCTAATCTAACTGAAAGAGAAATTTAATCTTGCAATCACATTTAACAATGTTAGATTATTCTAAAAAATCACCTCTTAAAAACAAAGTTCATTCATGTTACACGGTTTCAAAGTTAGAAAGGCATTGATAATATACACAGCATTAAACACTCTTAACTCTCCCATGGATCCTTGAGGTATTATTGTAACTAACTCTCAGTAATCAGTTATTCTAGGTGACATTTCACCATCATTGCTCAAGAATGTTTAACAAGGGGAAATAAGTTGTGTAGTATTAATTTGTTGATAAATCATCACATTCAATTGAAAAATCTTGTGGGATTTTTCACAAAGCACTTTTACAAGTGGCTAGGAAAAGTCAACAATCAATTAAATCGTTTTCTTTGATTAACAGTGAAGAATTAAGCAGACCTGATCACACGACAGTTCACTCTGGTTAATAGCTGAAGGATAAAACACATTTTAGTCATATGCTTTGCATCAAATTACATTATTTGTACAAATCCTGCACAAACTAATCAGCTACGCAGGAATAGCACTTATTTTAAATGGTGTCCGTCAAAAGCTTTGTAGAGCAGCAGTTATCCATGAATAACTTTAGTCTGAATTTGTATATGCCAGCATCTGCTGTTATGAAAACATAATGGATGTTCCCCGAGTTTGGAAAACATTGCAAACAGATGAGACATTGAATGTTCTGCATTGCTGTTCTTCAGTAACCAAGCCCTAAGCCTGGTAATTACATTTATGCACTGATACAATTTGTTGGCTTTCTGCGAGGCAGCTCTTATTCTTTGTCATGTTGGCATTTAAAAGCAAATGAAATATAACCATTAGAGCGGCGCCAAAAGCAACAACGATAAATAATGAAGCAAAAGTGGATCACAGTTGCCTGTCATAAAATCTCATTAATGCTGACATCCTGTACAACATGACCAATGCATAAGCACTGATACAATCCCTGGCCTTATGTCGATGTATTTCAGATTAAAAGGAACAAAGTTGGAGGTTGAATCGTCGCAGTTATTTTCCCCACTGTAGCTCTGAATAAGAATCTGTGCAGAGAAAGATATATAAACATGTAAGGACAAATCAGCTGATAAGCATGCTTTGAGGATGTCTGTGTTCATTCTATAGCAGGCAATACAGACCAGTGATGCGGCTTATTTGTTCTGCCACTCACGTTCCTGCACTTCCATTCAGCTTTGGTGAGTTGATTTAACCTCGTGTGGTCTTTAGCCTATGGGACCTTCAAATTATTAGAAGTAAATCTGAGTATTATCCAGTGAATAATAAGCAGCCAATATAACTTCAGAAGGGAAAGACAAAACAGAGCTGATTTTCAAGCCATTAATATCCAATCATCAGTAGTGTAGATACATGGAGAATGGTACACAAGTTCATCACACCATCCACCTTCCCTTTCTGAATATATTCTGCATTTTCCTTTAGCTGAGAAAAGCCAATCCTTTGTTAACACCTATCCTTATCCCTTTAAAAGCTCCTCCCATGACTCAAAAACAAATTTTGTTTCCGAATGCTTGGGACATATTCCAACATTTAGGGTTCAAATAAATGTACAATGTTGTTGGGCAAATCTTCGCTCAGTCCAAATGGACCTACCTGATCTCCTGGTTGCTAAACACTTTAACTCCCCTTCCCATTCTCACACTGACCTCCATTGTCAGGGTGAGGCCAAACGCAAATTGAAAGAATAGCATCTCATATTTTCCTTGGGCAGCTAACCACCCAGTGGTATGGATATTGGTTTCTCTAACTTCAATTAACCCTTGAATTAACTCTCTCTCTATCCCTCCCCCACCCAAGGTCATGTTATTGAATCAAGAGAGTTTTCTTGTCATGTGTCCCAGATAGGACAATGAAATTCTTGCTTGCTGCAGCACAACAGAATATTGGAGGCATAAATACAGAACAGATCAGTGTGTCTATGTACCATAGACCATATATATGCACACATAAATAAACAGATAAAGTGCAATAGGCTGTTACAGTTCAGAGTTTGTTTGATGTTGTGTTTAATAGCCGGATGGCTGTGGGGAAGAAGCCGTTCCTGAACCTGGATGTACCAGATTTCAGGCTCCTGTACCTTCTACCTGATGGCAGCAGAGAAATGAGTGTGATGGGAGGATGAATATTGATTTCATGGTTTTTTGACCCCCACACCTCTGTAATCCATTGAAATCAAATCGCTGGAGTGCGTTGATTCCCTCTAAAGCCCTTTGTACACTGTAATACACTTCAGTGATGGCAGTAGTCTTAACTTTCCATGGACGGGCCAGACATTGGATGTCTATTGCCTGTCTCAGTGGAAGCTGAGGCATTGTCCGGGTGCTGCATGACGATTGCGTGTTCAAATGTGAATGGGTTTAGTCAAAAGATTCAAGCATGTGTAAATATACACAAGGTACATGTCTAAGGAATATATAATCAAAGGGACAAACTGAAACTGAAGCAATCCAATGCACCTTTTTAGTGCATCATTTTATGGCCTATTAAATTTCTCGGCAGAAGAGAAATAAAAAGCCCAATATCATTGTTTATAGATAGACAGTCAGCAAATAACATTTTTCAACATAGTGAATAATATAGTTCACAGAGTGAATAATTAAAACATCAGCTATAATCTCCTCATCCCATGATGCTTTAATATATTGGTCCAGTATTTGCTTTGATAGAAAAGGATATTGGCAAAGATGTATCCAGGTTGAGAAATAAAGGTTATATTGCTTTCAGACACGATTTTCATTGTGGATGCTGTCTACAGACATGGCCTTTGCTCTTTTAATAAATTGGAATTATCGTCCTCTGCATTATCACCATGTGTTATGTTTATTCAGTGCCCTTTACACATGGACCAAACAATTTGTTTAATGTAAGGTGATGAGTACGGATGAAAAATATTGGCATGCAAAGCTTTGTATCCAAATTAAGCTATTATCCAACAATCAAAAATATCATTAAGAATCTGCCTCAATTAACATTCACTCTGATATTTGTCAAAATGATTTGAAACATTGAAAGACCAAAACAAATATATATTTTTTGTTTCCCCTCGTTTCTTCTGTCCTGTCATCGGTGACTGATGCTAGCATTTGCAACAGAGGAACAGCAACCCTCTCAGTACATTAGTAGTGAATGTTAACTTGTGATACATGATTGTTACGTTGGCAAAATATTCATGTTAGACTATTTACTTCTTAATTTGTTTTATGGTTCACCCCTCTGTAAGGCTATAAACAGTAAACACCCCTCTTCACCGTTTACTCTTTATTGTTGTGAATCTTCTGCCCAAGACGTTTCTGAACACCATGTAATAAGATGGATATCAGAAATTCTGCTCCTGTTTGCGAGAAGAAAGCATGTTGTTTCTACTCACACATTGCCGCAGCAATTGGCAGCTGGGGTTTTGAGACTCTATCAGGATCACAGGTGAGTGAAATCTCTGGGTCCAACCTAGTTCAACACAACCATACATTGAATCCTTCTCCATAGGTGTCCTCTAACCTCCCTGTAACATCAAATGACTCCATTCATGATTCTAGACTCTTTTTCTGATTCTTCTCCATTATATGACACACACTACCTTTTTATCTCCATGTAAAAGTAAAGGATTTCCTGTTATTGGTCATGAAGTAAGAATTTCACTGTTCCGTTTCAGGACATATGATAATACAGGAGAGGTTCCTCATACCATAGACCCATTCCATATTTACCAGCGGCATGTATACCTCTAATGTCACAAACATCAACATATGTGGTGGGAGCAGCACTTGGCCAAATGGCCCCTTGTGCCTACTTCTTCATTCAATAATATCATATATGATCTGATCTTGGCCTCCACTTCATTGACTGTTCCCACAACCCTCATCTACCCTAATGTCCCTCTATAGTCTAATCATTAGCCCAGCCTTGAGTATATTCATTGACCCAACCTCCGCATCTTTCCATGGTAGAAAATTCGAAAGATTCACCATACTCATAAAGGAGAATTTTCTCCTCATCTCCCTCTCACTCCTCAGTCATTTTGTGTCACTCCTAAAATTCATGTCTGTTACTGAGATGTTATCTATGTCAGGAGCCAATGTATGACAGTAACGCCATGTAACGGTACTTTTAGGGGGCAGTCGAGGTATTTGGACTATGTTGTTTTAGGAATGATCACTATTGGCATTTTCAGGACAACTAAGTTCTTCCAGCATGAAATTGATAAAGAGCCTGATCAGTTGTCCATTATCACCTTCTATCCTTTGGGACCACCCAGCTTGTACTGAAAGCTCCACTAAATCCTGATCTTCCACCCATTCAAGAGTCAAGAGTGTTTTATTATCATATGTCCTAGATAGAACCATGCAATTCTTACTTTCAGCAACATAACAGAATATATAAACATAGTAGTACTCTGTAAACAATAATAAACAAGATGTGTATATGTGTTTTTATACACACACATAAAAATAAACAACCAATAATAGCGCAAAGAGACAGGTTCAATGCCCTCAAGTCTGTGTAGTTCAGAGCTTATTTGGAGGTTGTATTGTGTGTAATTCAAGGTCATATACATACATTTTAAGTGATAGTTTTAAGCAAAATTCTTGCATTAAAATGTTGATGGATTAACTGAGGGGGTCAGGCAGGATCTCTGGAGATCATGGATAGGCAAAGTTTCAGGTCAATACCATTCTTCAGACTGATTGTACTAGGGAGGAGAAAGCTGGAAGAGGGGTGGGGGCAGAACCTACCCTGGGTTTGTCCCTTTCCACCTTTCTCCCAGCTTTCCTACCCCTACTACAATTAGTCTGAAGAAGGGTCCTGTTATGAAATGTCACCTATCCATGCTCTCCAGAGATGCTGCCTGTCCTGCCGAATTATTCCAGCATTGTGTTTTTTTCCCTCAAGATTCCAGCGTCTGCAGTTCCTTGTGTCTAGAATTCTTGCATTATTCCATTAGTACTTCCCTTCCTCAAACTCGCCGTTACCCACCTATTTTGAGGAGTCGACAACCATCGGGGCAACAGTGATAGTATTTTTTTTTTAAATACAGATATAAAGGAAGTCTGAAACTCTCTTCATCAAAAATGTTATTGAGGTTATTTCCATCAAAAATGTTTAAAGTTATATTGTTAGGTTTTGGTTAAGCAAATGGATTACTGAATGGAGGTGTAAGATGGAGTTGAATGTCAGATCAGCTGTTATCCAACAAAGTAGCTGATGTTCTCGTGTCTGAATTGCTTACTTCTGTTTCTCTAATCCACCATGTGGTTTCTTATTCATTACCGATTTGTGCTGAATGCCCACAGCTTTGAGTTTAATTAATAGCCTTTGTGTGTAACTTTAGCAAAATTTCTTGGAAGTTGTGGCGTGCCACATTTAGCTTTTAAATCCCCCAAGTACAGTGATTCAGGTTTTGTTAAATTAGTTGGAATATAAGGCTTAGGAAAGTAAGCCTTTTTTTGTTTCGCTGGCATACGAAGTACCATGTGTCAAGAAAATATGAAAATAGCCTTTTGAATATTGAGAGAAAACGTTCGGACAGAGAGTGGATTAAAAAGCTAAGACAGGCTACCTTTCCCCAGACATTGTAATATCAGAGCTCCCCAAAATTGATCTAGATATGAATAAATCTCAATCACTGCATTTTTTAACAGGGAGCAGGTATCAATGTGGCTGAAAAAAGTCACAATATGCTGGAGTAACTCAGCGGGACAGGCTAGCATCTGCAGTTCCTTCCACAGAGATGCTGCCTGTGCCGCTGAGTTACTCGGCATTTGCTCACTCCCATCGTCAAAAAGAAAATTCATGAAATTAGCCAGGAATATGTGAATAGTAGTCCTATTGCATTTATCACACAGTTTCACTAGTACCTGTTTGGAACTCTATGGAGGTCTGGAAGGTGCCTCATCATTATTGCACTGACCATTTGGAAGTGAGCCCAGGCTTGAAGAACCCTCTATTTGGTATCAGAAAATTGCAAAGAGGAAAATGCCAAAAAAAGGTAAGGTCGCAGCACATTATGTATCCGAATCCATTCTTCCCTGACGATGCAGGAACTAAGATGGTCAGGCAGCAACTGTGGAGAGAAATGGGCTGTTGATTTTTCAGGTTGAGACCCTGCATCTGGACCACTCTCGTGCTTCTGAGACAATGAATTGGCCTGATCAACTCTCATGCCATGCATGGTTCTAAGCCAATGTAAACTTCAGACTGATCAATGGGTCCAGTTGGGAAAAGAGGGTGCACTCATTGAAGGGAGCCCCAGCAATTTTGTTTGAACTTGATCAGTGAAGATGGAAGCTGGGAGATGCCATGTGCAGTATATTCTTGTGATAGTGCAGACCCCTTTCTATTCACAAACATTGTGCTATGTGGTCTTTTTTGTGAATTAATAATGAAGGTCATAGATTTGGCCTTAAAGCTCCAATTTCTGGCAACTGTGGAGGAAATGTGCTGTACGACCTATGACATCATTAACAGTACAACTGACTCCAGTAAACGCTAAGGTGAATCAGGTCTAGAAGTGCGCAGACCAATTTCCTAACGTTTGCTAATTGATCCAGAAATTATTGCTTGCACAATTTAATGAGCACAGAACAGCTTCCACGCACAATTATGCATGAAAAATGTGCAAATGGGTTCGGTTTCTGGAGAAATACATCTTATTCCAGTTAGCCTGATGTATCTTTATTCCAATCAATCCCATGTTTAGCTTTCAAATAGAAAGGCAGTATTGTTGTCACAGTATTGTTCATTTAACTTAGATGAACTGAGGCAATGTTAAAATCCAAGTATAAAAAAGTGTAAACTCCCACTTCATCCGCAAAGCTTTCTTTACTGTTGTGAATATTCTAAAAATTAAGATATGTTCTGAATTACGAATTGTCTCCCGTTTCATTCCGAATTACAAGTATACCTTGCAACTGGTCATTTTTTCCCATTTCCTTTTCTATTCTCAATGAACATAAACATTCAAAAATTAATTTGGGTAAAATTGTCATACCTGTTCATATTTTGTTAGAGTGGAATAGAGTAGGGCGCTGTGTTGCTTGAAAGCAGGAAGTGATCAAGGCAGTGCCGAATAAGGAGAAAGTAGCAGCCCCAGGAATTGTGTCATCTATACGGATCACCTCCATCCAAGGGATGAAAACATTCTTAAGTTTTGTCAAGGTGTTAGTGGTAATGCAAATAGTTTAGTTTAATTTATTAATGTCACGCATACCAGGGTACAGTGAAAAGCTTTTGTTTGCGTGCTATCTGGTCAAAGAAAATTCTATAATGGTAGGGGGATAGAGGATAGGAGTTAGTGAGGCGAATAGTGGCCAGGGATTGTTTTTACTCTCTGGGAAATCGGCCTGGTGTGATGGAAAGATTCAGCGGAGAACAATCAGCCATTAAGAAGCTGAATAACAGGAACATCATTTATAAACAGGTACTGTAGAAAAACCCCAAAGTTCATGACAGAAAGGGAAAAAAATATAAAAGTAAAGAGATTCGGAATTGAGTCTGAAGAGAGGGGAAAGATGGTCAAGAGGCTTTTTTTAAAAGAAGTTGTTTAATAGATAAGGTTTGTGAAAGAGGAGAATTATAGGCCAGGTGTGCTCGTGTGAGAGGCAGCAGACCAAGGGGTCAAGATGTGAACTGCAGTGGAGAAACAGCAGGAGTGGAAGATTGTGGGTGATTTGTTGAAATTTGAAGGAGAGGTGAGAGAGAAGTTCAGCAGGCCAACAACAGCAGAGGTGTCAGTGGAGCAGGACCAGAAAGCACACCCTCAATCAACGAGGCAAAACAAAAATAGAGATCTATATTGCCAAGGGCTACTGAGATTAAATTATTCACTCCAGAGAGAGATGCAATATTAGTAGATTACTAAGGTGTGTGATTATTAAGCATTGTTTTATAGTGATACAAATGCTGCCATGGAGAGATATAGTGAAATGCTTTAGAGCTTTAGCAATAGGTTATAAAATTGATATTACACAAAATGAACTGCACCAAGTTAGCCTCCATTGTTCTGCTTTCAAACTATAAGATTGATTTTGAACATATATTTCTTCATATTTTATCACACATACATATTTACCCTCCTGCAGTTAATTTACTAAAACCTGGTTCAAATTATTCTATACCTTTTTCTTTTGTGTAGTTCTTGTCTCTGGCTTTTTTTTTTTTTTTAAGGCGGTCAGGTTTACTTGATAGCTATTGGTAGCTATGGCATAAATATTACACTTTTACCATTCATATAGAATCCATCTTTCCTTCAGAAACATCAATAAGTCAAAAAAAAATCCACAATGCAGTAATTAAACTTTGTTGTCTAATTATATGCTCCAGTTATAACTGCGGCATTATAGCCTAAAACAGAGGCATCCCAAACCACAGATCTTTGTTTACCTCTGACTGGTCCTTTTTTTTCAGCTGCTATACTTTAAAAGTTAAGTGGTTGAAGCAAGCCATCTGGAATATTAACCATAACAGCAATTAAAAATTGCTAAGCTTTTAAGACCAGTGGAAACTTTGACCCTTCTTTATAATTAACCTGGACAGAACTCATCAAAAATACAAATAATGAAAGATGCAAAACAAAAGACGTGCATCTTATTCCTGCCTCATTAACTGGGTCTTCTTTTCAAATACTACATTCTGCTACTCATAAACCTGGTACACTTCAACAGTTTTTTTTAAAGCATCATTTTCTTTGTAGGATACAACTTCCTGGATGGCTATAAAAACCTTTGAAAAAGGGAAGCATGTTGATGCAATGATTATACTTGTATAAAATACACACATTTTAATTGGGAGCCAGATGGTTTTGCCTGAACCCATGGACCCAGCTGTACCACTGAACACAGACTTCTCCTTGTCTTTCAAGGGCATCATTGATTACTGGATGGCTCTGAAGGAACTGCCAGAGAATAACAAGGCCGTGTTCTAAACAATCCAGGAAAAAGAGGACATTAACTGTGATAATTAACTATTTAATAACTAACTGTAGGGGAGTCTATAAAAATTCAAATTGTAAAAGTTAATACAACATGTGAAAATTGCGACAAAGTCTGTGTAAATTATTCAGGCTTCAATAGTATTTGTTCTATTCCAGCTCTTTGATATTTTATTCACTAGGCATAGAGATGAAATTCTTTTCATTATTCCCATTATCCTGAATGTATTTCTCTTTTACATTCTTACATATTAATATGATTAGAAATTGTATAAACTGCTTGAGACTACAGCCGCTGATGTTTCTATTACACCAGCTCAGCTGCCAGTGACTGCACAAATAAAGCTTGATAGTAAAGGCAGTCTTCATCCATTATACAACCTTACACTCCAACCCCTGCTCACACTTTTATTCTGTAGTGAAAAAAAGTGCAAAATGACCAATTTATGTGAAACAAAAAAGCCTTCTTATCAAATCAGTTAATCTGAGTGCAGGGACTTGTTGTCTAATGCAATTCCTTCAAATGTTTCAATGTAAATATGTTAAAAACTGTTTCAACACATCACCTAGGAATGGCTAATATGAAGGAAGGATTTGTAGTAGAGTTAAAGAAAGTACTGTACATAAATGTTATATCCTAAAGGTATTTCAATTGTCCATCTGTGTCCATCATTTAGAAATATTGCAGCTTGAAATATTTGTCAAGAATGTAACATAAGTCAGTGCTGACACTGTAATGTAATACAGCTCAGGATATGTGTTAGTTGGCATGGAATACGTTGGTGTGTAAAATCTACTGGAAAAGAAAATTCTTGAAAAAATAGGCAGCTTAGCTTAAATATATAATTTGAAGAGAATGAATAAGAGCATAGACTAAGATTTTTGCAGCAGTGGATACCCCCTCCCTCCCCCTCCGTAGAGTAAAACACAATTGTGAACACTATCAAGCTAAATGAAGCTACGACAGAAATTGGCCACTTCTGGCCACAAATTAGACATCAAATGCAAATTACACATCAGGATGGTCATCATCAAGTGACGACAATCTTTTTGTATTTTTCGGGAAATGCATGCAAAATGTTCAATATAAAGCTGTAACACTACATTCTGGTGTTTTTCTCTCTGCATTACCTGTTGTGAATTAGACTAGAAGATGTGTCTCGACCCGAAACGTCACCTGTTCCTTTTTCCCAGAGATACTGCCAGATCCACTTAATTACTCCAACATTTTGTGTCTATCTTCGGTGTAAACCAGTATTTGCAGTTCCTTCCTACACACGTACTTGTACATTTGCTTGATTGTACTCATGTAGAGTATAATTTGACTGGGTAGATCACACACAAAGTTTTTCACTGCATCTAGATACTCGTGACAATAATAAACCAATACCAATATGAAGTGGGCCCATCGTTGGGCATTCCCAGAACAATCAAGCTTGAATCATGCCACTCTAGGCTGGGACACTTACTTGGGAAAGTTCCTTTTACGTATCTTCTCTGCCTCAGGATCACACCTTCACGATGTCAATGCCTCCCTTTCACCCTCTCCGCTACTACTACTCAGCAAACCAACACATGACCCACACACCTTCAGTTGAGCCTCCCCTTCCCCCAAACCTCGATTGGCCAAGATCTAATATCCAAATCAGTTCCACTCCAAACATCACAACCTGTCCAACTATCTAACAAACCTACTACCACCAATGAATCTCACCCACCAATCCCCACTCCCTGATCCTCTCAAAATACCCCCAGGTTTCAATCTCTCCCTATGGGAGTGGTCATTAATTAGATATTTGTATAAAATACAATTAATTGCTCTATTATTCATTTTAATAGTAGAAAATAAATCCCTTTAATATTGGAATGTTCCAATGAAAATTTTACTTTTTTTAATGACCTTTAATTATATAATTTAAAACTCTTACCACATTCAATTCCATCTTTGGCTTTGTCCTTCCCTCTCTCTGCAACCTGGCCATATCTTCTTTTGATCAATGTTTAATTGTTGACATTAATGTTAGGAATATGTAGTTGTTACCCATTCATAATTCCTCCGATGATGCAGGACCAACAAACCCAAAGATGACTCATCATTCCATACATTTAATTATTCCTGTTTGATGCATTAACCTATAGGTAAGATTTAAAAAAAAAGAATGTAATCGCCTTGATCAGATGCTCATTCTGTATATTTACGAGCATGTCTACCATTTTCGAGCAGCAACATGCATTCGTCTTAAATTCAAAGTCCAAAGAGAACCTTTAAAATCTCTGACTAAGCAGTTAGAAGATTAAATCATCATACTCTGACAGTACATTAATTCTCAATGGCTGTGTCAAAAATGTTTAAAATGATGTACAATATTTAAAGTTGCATTCGTTTTTTTATTTAGACTGTAAGAGTCACAAATGAATACTGGCATCTGAGTATTACTTCACATCCTGTAGCAGGCAGTGTTGTGTATGGTACTGGTGCCAGTTTAGTTGGCCTGCATAAAACCAAATGAAAGTCTCTCACTGTTGGAAGGCAGTCCTTTCCATCCCCAGGGACCAGGGACTATAAACAGAGCTTCCCGTTTGGAAACTTTTAATTAAATAGCTACAGAGTAGTACACATGAAGGATAGTTCCTTCTTAAGAGAGGAATTTGCAAATGCCTAGGGAGGTCTCCAGAAAAATTCCCATTTTCAACACACTCTTTAATAACATGAATGCTCAATATGCCAACATATTCTCAGTAAACTACACTACAAACATTTAAATATATATCTTAAAATCATTGGTATTGGGTAAAAATAGTGTATTAACCATTTCTACATTTGTTAATCAGGATTCACCATGGCACAAAGACTGAACTGCTGAGTTTACCCAATAGTCTGATTTGTCAGATAAAAGAAAGGCTTATGTTTTGTTAAAAATTCTGGCTTTTGATTTATTTTCATTGGTGGTGTTGGCAGAGAGCCATTAATATTGTGATTGTACTACCAATTATCTGTAATTAAAACAGTACATTAATTAAAAAGAAATGAAATTATATTTTCAATGGAGGAGTATTCTTGGCATGATTCTAAGACTGCCAGATGTGGTCTAACTACATAGGCTCACTGAAAATCCATCTGATGCCTGAACCTTTGTCTCCTCCATGAATGATGTGGAACACTCTCTTCTGTCATTTTTTGTCACTCTCCATCTTTTGTTTTTAAATAGTGAGGACAATATATTTATTCGAGACTCATCAAAACAGCATTACCAGACACAATTTGACACTGAACCTCATAAGGAGATATTAGGGCAGGTGTTCAAAATCTCGATCCAACAAGCAGGATTTTAGAAATGGCTCCAAGTTGCAAAGAGAGAGAGAAAGAAAAGTTTACAGATGAATGTCAGGACTTAGAGTCTTGGCAGCTGAAGCATACCCATAGATGGTGGAGCAATTAAATTAGGGAATAATTGAGAGGCTAGAATTGAAACAATATAGATATATTGGAAGCTTGCAAGGCTGGTGTTAATGATAGAGATAGGTGATGTATTTGAGATTTTAAATATTGAGGTGTAGACAATCAAAGACAACAAACAAAGCAATTGGTAGAATAATGTGTTCAAAAGGGAACTGCAGATGCTGGAATATCGAAGGTACACAAAATAATGTATTTGGACAGGTTATGATGTCTGGCAAAGTTTCACATGACGTTATGTTCATGGAGTGGAGAAAGTCCAAGAGGGGCACGTTGGAATAGTCAAGTCTGGAAAACTGTGGTTTCGGAACAGATGAGCTGAGTACGGGTAGAGTAAGATAAAGTTAGAGAAATGGAAATAAATCAATGCTGGTCGAACCTTTATGGAGTTCAGGAGTTCAAATTAGGTGGAGAGTCAGTTTTAGTGTGACTTGCTTTATGGCTTTATGAGTTGGAAAGGGGCCATATTGTGTGCAGAATATTAGTTGGAGAGGTTGCATTAATGTTGAAATTAAATGAATGCCTGAACAGTTGGAAAGTCATAATGGCTTCAGACACTATATTCCACAGAGAGTCTCTATTGACTGGGAAATCTCAATTAGCTGGGGTGAAGGGTGAGGGGTGAGGGGAGCAACGTGTTAGTGTTAGTTGTGTTGTTCCGCTGGTTTGGTGTATTAGAATGATCCATGAATAAGTAGTGTTTAAGAAGGAACTGCAGATGCTGGAAAATTGAAGGTAGACAAAAATGCAGGAGAAACTCAGCAGGTGAGCAGCATCTATGGAGCGAAGGAAATAAGCAATGTTTCAGTCTGAAGAAGGGTCTCGACCCGAAACGTTTCCCATTTCCTTAGCTCCATAGATATTGCCTCATCCGCTGAGTTTCTCCAGCATTTTTGTCTACCATGAATAAGTAGGATTTCAGTTGAAAAACCTGTACCAGTTAGCTGGACTGTTTTTGTCTGAGAGGCTGCATTTACTGCGTTAATTGAAGGATTGCATAAACAAGAGAATCTGTATCATTTAGATGGTGCTGCCAATTTACAGGCCAGAAGATGGACTGTTAAGCTTTAAAATGGATTGGAAGGAGATTTGGACCAGTACTACTAGCGTGAATACAAAGTATAATTCAACATTTAAGCCCAGAAAATAATTTGTAACTTTGTAAAATTGAAGATGAGCTTCGGAATTAAAGCATTTGGGGGCCACAATCACATTAACACAGAGAGAAGCATTACTTGGATCTGGCCCTTGTGCAAAATCACCAAACAGGCACATTTGTGGAAGATAAAAATCAACAAAACTTTGTTTCACGCTTTCCTTAATTACCAGAAAAATTGACTGAAGAAAAAACAAGCTAATCCAAATAAGATTTTGTTCAAAAACAAAACATTTTTCAAATTTGTTGCCATTGACTTTCCATCTGTCATCACCAATGTTTTTCACACCATTCTCCCACATATCCCAGGTTTGGCATAATATTTATGGTACTATACATAAACCTCAGATGACAGGTGTTTAAAGAAACCAGCCTCCATTTTATTTACCCAGGAGACTTTCCATTCAAAACTAAAATTGTGTGGTCAATGGCATTTTTCAGGCAAGTTAAAATATTGTCAAATCAAACTTACACACAGCTTATTAAGAGCTACTTAAAACTACTTCTAGAGTATCATCTTAGTATTTGCGAGAATTTAAAATATTGGTCATAATTTCATTGCAAATACAGACATTTTATACAATCCTTTGTAAGTCTCAAAGTTTATTGTCATATTCTATGTGATCAATATGACTGTTAAGGCTGAGAGTATATTTTGTAATATGGAAAATTATTAATTTAAAACGTGGCAAGAATTGTATTTTACATTTACTGAACGAAGTTACGTTATTGGACAAGAATTTGCATTTTGTAATTATTTTCCATTATCTTTGCCAATGGGCCAAATCCAGTTCATTGACATCTGGCAGTGCCATAGGCAACAGCTGGCTGTCAGCCACTCATTTCTCGGCTTATTTTAGATTTCCGCAAATGCTCGGCCAAACATAGAAGTTTGAAATGGTTTCAGGGTTAGGTGCCAGCATCTGACCAACTTCTCCACTGCTGAGGCCATCATTAAGCCCAGTACCAGAAATAAGAATTTGGTCCCTCAACTTTACAGCAGGGCCAATTGGCATATTTACAAGCAATTCTGTTCAGTCATAGAGTCTAGAATCATACAGTACAGACATTGGGTTTTCAGTTGACCATGTCTCTACCAACTATTATTTATGCAATCAAACAAATCCTATTTTCCAGCACTTTGCCTGCAGCCTTTTTATACCTTGACAAATCAATTGCTTATCCAGCTGCTTCTTAAATGTTATGAGAATATGTGCTGCTACTACCCCCTCAGGCAGAGTATTCCATATTCCAACCACCCTCTAGGTGAAAAAAATCTTCCTCAGATCCTCATTAAACTTCAAATCCCTCATCTTGAAGCTATGCCAATTTATGTACCACTGCAAAAGGAAAAAGTATCATACTATTCGTTCTATCCATGACGTTATATTTCTCTATCAGGTTCCCCCTTAGCCTCCTTCCATCCAAAGATTACAAACCAAGCCCATCCAGTCTCTCCTTACAATTGATAAGCTCCATCCCAAGCAATGAGCTAGTGAATTTCCTCAGTGCTCCCTCGCACGGTGTCACATCCATCCTATAGTGTAGCAACCAGAACTGCATACAATACCCTAGCCGTGATGTAAACAATGTTTTATAAAGTTGTACCTTAACAGTCAAGAGTATTTTATTGTCATACGAGCCAAAAACAGAACAATTAAATTCTTAATAGGTAGCAATGACAATGCTGTATTACTCATCCCAAAATGCATCACTTCTCAGGAGTAAATTCTATTCGCCGCTGATCTGCCGATTGATTAACTGATCAATAAAGGAATTGGTGACTTTTTGGGTTGAGACCCTTCTTCAGACCGAGAGTAAGGGGAGAATTTTTGGGTTGAGACCCTTCTTCAGACCGAGAGTAAGGGGAGAATTTTTGGGTTGAGACCCTTCTTCAGACCGAGAGTAAGGGGAGATTTTCTAAGTACACCATCCTGGCCATCCTTTATATATTCCCGTTGAGCCTTCCTCCTTCCCAGTTCTGCCACATATTTTGTTGTTTTTCTTTAATCTTTTGATAACCAGAGTTTTTTGGACGTGTTTTCATTACCTTTCACCCATACAGGAATATGTTGACTTTTGAACACTCAGTATTTCACTTATTAGTGACTCCCATGTGTCAGATGTAGACTTAACTGCATAAAGCTGTTCCCAGTTTATTTTGCCATACACTCTCTCCAATAAGGACTCTAACTTCTCATCCAATCTTATTTGTTTAAATAACTGCTTTGACATTTACAATGTTACAGTCATTATCTCCATAATGGGGGACAATAATCCCATTAAATTGAATTGGCATGTGTTTAATAGTATCAATTTTTCCATGGAAGTAGATAAATGTTTGAATTGCTTTACTATAATTTTAATGTTTACCATTACCTTTCAGTATTTTATCTTTAAAAAACAAACTTGTTTAGTCATTTGGTTACATTTCTTAAACGAGGCAAGCTGTCAAAGGGCGTAAGTGCATTCTAAGCATAGCAGTGCCATGGGAGTCAGTGCCTGAGGCCTACTCACCTGTCAGCGCCCACTTCACCTCTTGTGCATTGAGGGTCAAATTATTTAGCCCAGTAGCACCAAAAACTAAGATAGCCAAGTGTCCACTTGCGATTCCATTGAGTGGTGCTTTTCACCCAGCATTTCTCAGATACAGAATAGCCTGGCAACGGAGGGAAAGCACATAGTAAATGATAAATGTTTGCAGAAGGTCATGGAAAACTGCCTTGCTCTGCTTTTGACTGCATTTTACCAAGGATGAGTGTGGAGTGACAGGCGTGCATGCTTAGAGGTAAGATGGTCACTTCCTTGGTATTTCAATTCCAGTCTTTCAGGAGTATGAAATAAACTAGAAATAACAGAAAGTAAAAAGAGGAAGTGTGCTGGAAAAACCCCATGAAAAACAAAAAACCGTTCAACATCCGCTCGGTGATGGGGTTGGACAAAAATAATCAGTTGATTCAGATGAGTTTATTGTCATATACACCAGGGTGCAGTGAAACCCCTTGTTTGCATGAAGCTCACAGTTTATAATAAGTTTTAAATACATTTTTGTCCCAAGACTGAAAAACTGGAGCTATTTTATTACAGATTATATTGCTATCAGTGTTAGAATGTCATTAGTTCAAGTTCCACTGCAACACCTGAGCATATAATTTAATCACTCTGGAGAGAGTGGCATCTTTAAGTGCGACACCATACCCACGTCATTGTTGCCTTTACCAAGATGACCCATACCAATTTTGACGGATGCACCATAGAAAGTATACTGTTGGGTTGCATCACAGTTTGGTTTGCGAACAGCTTTGGCCCAGACCGCAAGAAATTGCAAAGAGTTGTAGATTTAGCTCAGACCATCACACAGACATGATTCCCCATCATTGACTCCATCTAGCCTTCGCACTATCTTTGAAAAACAGCCAACATAATCAAAGACTTGTCCCATCCCACACACTCCTTCTCCTCCCTGCTCCCATCGGAGAGAAGGCACAGCAGCTTGAAAGCACAAACCACCACAGTCAGGAACGGCTTCTTCCCTTCTGTTACCAAGCTTCTGAATAGTCCTTCCATAAGTTAGTGTATTCTCTGATTAACCTCTACCAACGTTGCCGTCATTGGAATTTGTATGTGGAACTGAAGTGTTATAATACTAATGGGCCTGTCCCACTTAGGCAATTTTTCAGGCGACTGCCGGCAACTGTCAAGTAGCATGCAGGCGGGGGACAGGGCAAATGGGGGGAGCGCTGTCTGAGTGAAATTCACAAGGTGCAAAGCCAATGTGATACAGGCACACACTGCGATGAACAGGACGGTTGGCGCTGTAATGAAGATGGTGAAAGCACAGTGTACGGGAAGGGTCACGTAAATCCTTTAAAAAAGGGGGGGGGGGGAGAAGGGGGGGGAAGAAGGAGTGGAGACAACTTTTAAGAAGCCAGAAATACACGGCTGTTAAGCTTGGCGACCATTTAACATTACCGGTCGGTTATCATTGGTTGTGAAAACTACTGCTTACGTTTTTTTTCCCAATGAGCCAATGAAGTTCACTGGTCAGCATTGGCTACAGCCTACGAGAACCTTCGACCTCCTGGCGACCCACCTGCAGCACGACCACATGTTGAAAAATTTGCGGTGACCATAATGAGGTCGCGACTAGTTCCCAGAATGCGGGAACTCCTCAAGACCATGTAGGGGACTCCCCGGCAACTACCCGCGAACATGTGGCGACCGCATAGTCTCCCGCAGTCGCCTAAAAAGTCGCCAAAGTGGGACCGTTTGAGTTTGATTGTATTTTTGTGTCGGATTGTCGGATCTGATTGGACTGTTGCAAAACAAAGCTTTTCACTGTACCTCGACATATGTGACAATAGACCTAACCTAAACCAAGTCAGGTATGAAATGAAGCAGGCATTTGTAACATATTATTTTGCCTTGTAATTTCTGAAGCTGAATAATGCAACTGGTTATAAAACTATATCTTTGTTTAAACTTTCCACCTAAACACGGCCAAACTAGTAGGCATATGGCTAAAGAGGGTTTAACCATTTGCCTAAGAGAAGAGGTAGGCTCATAAAATGTAATTTCTTTCCAGATTGTGAAAAATAAGTATTTCTGTCAGTTAAACAAAGTGCTCATTGCGAGTTGTTTGGAGAAATTAGAACACAGCTACTGAATTTTTAAATAAATATTGAAGCTGTTAAATAAAATAGGAGGTCACCATATTTCAGATTACGCTAGAATTCACCCATTCACTTCCAAGCACATTGCTACAAATATATTTTCATAAGGACAAGAAGCCCTCTATTGCATAAACACTCATGTGTTTGCCTTGTGGTGTGTGTGCTTGCCAGCAAAGGATATGAAAAGTTAATAGTAGGTTTGCTTTACACCTTCGGTTTTCATGAATTTAAACTTAGAGGAATTTATACCTGTTTATGTTCTGCAACTAATAATTATGTGATGGGCACTTCTTCAAACAGAAGCCTACTGTAAACAATACCTCAAGTTCAAAAATTTAAAAATGTCTTGATTTTTGTTTTGTCGCACCTGCTGTTAGTTAGGCTTGCTCTTACATGTTTAAGGTTTTGCTTCTAAAAGTACAAAGTGACATCGTCGTTCAGGTGAAACAAGCTTCAGGAAAGCCATGACCCACTCTGATTGCATAATTGTGCAATGACAACTACATGGAGTAGGAAGCATGTGTAAATTAGAGTTGTCAAATTTATTGTCAAATTCTAATTTAGTTTAGTTTAGAGAAACCCTTTGTCCCACCGAGTCCACGCCGACCAGCAATCTCTGCACTAGCACTATCCTACACACTAAGGACAATTTACAATTATTACCAAAGCCAAATTAATCTGCAAACATGTACGTCTTTGGGAGAACATATAAACTCCGTACAGGCAGCAGCCATAATCAGGATCAAACCCGTGTCTCTTGCACTGTAAGGTAGCAACTCCACCGCTGCGCCACCGTGCCGCACCAGGCACAGAAAATGAAATAGGGATAGTCAGGAAAAAAAGATAATTATTTTCTTATGTCTATAAAAATTCCAACAAATCATATCCAAAGGAATAAAATATGACATAATAGTTAATGTTGCAAAGAGTTTTATTGGTTGTAATTGACACTTACCACGTGACGACAAGATTGCTCAATTTTGAAATGACAGGCTTAACTTTCTGTAACAGGTTTAGCCAAAGCAGCAACAACGAAAAGCATAAAGAGCTAAAAATGCAATACACGTCTGGCAGCATCTGCAAAGTCTACATCTCTTACACTCATAGACCCTTCTTCCAAGTGCCCTGCTGCTGCTCACAGTAACATCGCCCACCAGTGAAAGGCCATTTTTAGAATATTTGTGTAGGATCAACATTTTCCCAACTATGTCCTTCAATGAATTAGGATCATCATTAACAAATTTAAAGGTCTAACTGTTTTCAAATTGTGTCAATCTAGGAAACCAAAAAAAATGTCTAACACAAATGTGTGGCATCTTGTTAGTAGTGTCAAAATGAAGACTGGTTGCGCACCCCCATCAACATGATTTGGATGATTGTATCACAGTGTTATACAACTTTTGATGCTTTATGAAAGAGAATGGACAATGTGGGAGAAAAGCCTTTATTGTAGGCACTGTTCATCAAAGAACAATATTTCATTTATCAATGCTGCTGTTCCTCAATATATAAATCTATAGACAAAAGGTTTTGGACTGAAACAATGTTCTTTGATAATATCAGTACTCCTAATAATGCCATTATTTCTCTGCTATGTTTCAACTAAATTACAAACCCCCTGGAGTGCTTTATGACTGACAGCAAATGTAAAATAATGCTAAGTTATAGTGTGATGTAGCAGGAAGAAAACATATACTTCTACCACAGAAACAAATAATTCAATTGAGGGTGATGCCTTGCATCACTTTCCACTGCTTCCAGCCAAACAAAGCTATATTAATTGCCCGAGTGAACAATAAATGTGTTTGAGGCTGTATTGGATCAGCAAGAACATGAAAGATTGGAAAATGATGGATTATTGCACCATGTTGCAAATACTGTTCCCTGCAAGGTCTGGCTAATGGCCAAAAGCATAACCAAAAAGTTATTTTTAGCATCTCTATGTGTTCTACTACTAAACAGTTGCTGTCATTAAATGATGTCTGGGAGCATTGTTACAATTGTAATATAAACTTTTTTTTTGTTGAAACTAAAAGCATTTGACATTTGCCTGGCCCATTTTTGCATGATTTTATCAATGGTTTTTAAAGACAGGAAAATAACTATAGTGAATGTTACCAAAAATACAACCTTAAAATAAATTACATGATGGTAGTTTATTATCCTGTTGGAATGTAAAGCAAAATTATTGGGAATAATTTAAACAACCTGAACTATAACTGATAGTGACAACGGTGACTAATGTTTATTAATTACTCAAACACCAAGAAGTGGACCAACCAGTATAATGTGCATGGTCCTGATGTAGGGTTTTGACCCAGAAACTTTGGCTATTGCCTGACATGCTGAGTTCTTTCAGCAGTTTGCTTTATTCTCCAGATTCCAGTACCTGCAGTCTTGTCTCTGAAACCTTACATGAGATGTCAAGTTAATTTGAGGAAATCCAGCTGAATGTTGCAGCTGACTTTCTGCAGCACCTGAAGCCCACCCTGTTTTCTTAACAACGTCATGTTCAATGTGATAAATGTTGGCCGAAAAGCCTATTTCTGTGCTGTATTATTCTATGTTCTTCTTAGGCAGCCTCCTCATGGAACTTGCTATGTAAAATTTCAAGTTCAAAAGGTGGGAAAGTCTTGTTGCATTCAGCACAATCAGTTGGCATGTGATCCTCATCTGAACAATAGGGCAAATCCAGAGAGCACATCTCTTTACCACAGAAGGCTGTGCTTCTATTAGGATGGGATTGTGCAGCACACAATAGTCTCCCTGCAGTGAAGACTGAGACCCTCACTGCAGAAGACTGCATGATTCTTTCCAATAGCGCAGGAACAGGGAGTGGACCTAACTTCCCATTAATACTCCACACTGGGTGTTGACTGCATAGGCATAGATCAATTGTATTAATTGTGTATTGCAGAAGAGCACATAAACCACTTTTGAACGATTTATTCTGTTTGATGCACCCCAAGTTATCAATTGCTTTGAGCAACGTTTCGGGTCGAGACCCTTCTTCCGAAACGTTGCCTATTTCCTTCGCTCCATCGATGCTGCCTCACCCGCTGAGTTTCTCCGGCATTTGTCTACCTTCGATTTTCCAGCATCTGCAGTTCCTTCTTAAACAAATTGCTTTGAGCAAATGATTTTACACTGCAATTCAATCACACAAAACTTTAAAAAAGGTAAGCTAAGATTTTGAATTTTATGCCGAAGTGTTCTTTGTTATAATCTATTATATCACTTTAACAATATATGGAGAAAATATATGCACTGCACCATGTTATTGCACCATATATCACCAACTTTAATTTCAAATAGCCAAAAATGAAGTCCCATCAATAATCGCTGAGAGGTCTGGGTGGTAACAAAGACAGTTGAATGGCTCCAATCCAGCCTGTTGTCAGGTAACATGCCAATAGAAAAAGTGGAAGTAATAGCAGCTTTCCCTAATTTAGGATGAAAATTACAACAGCATTTTATAAAATTGTCCAAGGTTATTTAATAAAATTCTTGACAGTTTATTGTTCCCCTCAAAGTAAATGAAAATATATGACTGCAAAATTTAAGATCTGTCCCTAACAATATTCAAGCTTTCTTTATACCCATGTTCATGAGAGTTGTTGAATCATGCGATGACAATTTGGCTATCACAGACTTAAAATCCAACAGATTTTATCGTTTGCAGCCATTAATCTTACATTCATTCCTCAAGAAAACAGATGCAGCTTCAATTATTTATAATTAAAAATGCTGGAAGCTTGTGATAACAAACTAGACTTTGGAAGTTTGTCCGTTTTTTTGCAATTATGTCTTTAGTTTACTAATTAGATTCTATTCAAATGTTTCTGCTCTTGTCCTTAAAGCAAATACTCAACTCAAAATATGAATGCTCTAATATTGTAAACACTGGGATTAGGTGTGGCCTGTGTAGACATATAGAGGTTATTTTGGCTTTCAATTCAAGTTCTAAATGTGAATGGCTTAAATGTAAGGTATCCAATTATAGACAATTTTCTGACTTCTGTATCAGTCTTCTACCAATAATGCTAAAAAGCAGTTGAAGATTTTTGTCATCTGATTTCAAGGGTCAGTGTTCTGCAATAATCACAAAGGATTATTGTCTGCTGATTGATTTTACCTCAACTTTTTCTGTAATCATCTCACAAAAGTACATTCTTTCTGAAATCATAATTTTGAAATTATTAATTGCATATGGCCATTTTGCTGTGATCTAAATTGCTTCGTAAGGAGGTTGGGAAAAGCAAAAGTGGAGAGAGACAACGATATGCAGCTATCCAGGTGCTTACGCATGAAACATAAAAACGCTGAATATACATATGGTAAATAATCAGGGAAACAAACAAAATGCTGGATTTTATTGCAAAATGTATGGCATATTAGCATAGGGAGATCTGGATCAGGAGATGCAATTGGTGAGATCATATCCAGAGAACCACATATCATTTGCGTCTCCTTTTTAAAGAGAGATACAGTTCACTCGATTGATCTCCAAAAAGGTGTTGTCTCATGGAAGCAAGATTGAATGGGTTGATCTGCACACATTTGGAGATTACACAAATGAGAGGTGATCTCATTCAACCACATAGGTTGCTAGAAGCTTGATGGGGTTGAAGCCAAGAAGACAATTTGCATTAAAGGGGAATCAAGAACAGTAGTGCTGAGATTTGGAATAAGGGGATCATCCATTTAAGATTTAGATGAAGACAAATTATCCTACTAGAGGGTTGTGAACCTTTGAAATTCTCTACATTTCGAGAACTGAAGCGACTAATCACTGAATATGTTCATGGCAAAATAGATTTTAGATCTACAGGAGAACTGAAAGGTTTTGTGAGTTAGCAAGAAAATGGAGCCACCATCCTTATTGTGGAACAAAAATGGGAACAATATGCCCTATTCCTAATGTTATTTTTTTTAATGCTGTATAAGCATGCACATACATGCTTGTCTGCTGGATACGGCAAAAGGAATATGAATCCTTTCTGTGCTATCACCTCTATGATATAATATGACATAGTTTTGATTCTGTGGGTTCACCTTTTCATCTGATTTTCCTGGGGTGCAAACATTTCCTAAAAATTGTTTCTTCTATTCTCAATCTTACTCTTAACCTTTTACTTAAAAGGTCCTGTTTAACATTATTTTGCACCATGCAGCCTCTAATTTGAAGACCACCACTGATTTGTTTTCTCTTAGAAGTATTGCTATTTTTTTATATATTTGTCAAATGTATCAAAAGCCATCACCACTTCCCAAGGATCTAATGATCTTCATAAAATACTTGCATTCTGTTCCTATTATTAAAGCAATATTCTAAACCTGAAAATCCATCACAGCAAAGTCACTCCCAAAGTCAGACCCAAGAACCCATTGGAAGACAACTACTAGATATTAAACATACATTTATCTCGACGTAGATTAGTTATGCTTAAGCTGTGCCAGAGCAAACAAAATTTGTTTTTATTCTGAGAAATTAAATTATTTACTGGATATTTATCATGAGTAGTGAGCTCCAACAAATGCCGAGAAGGATTAATGTTTTCATACTTTTGATGAAAAAAATGGACAACAAACAGAATAACTTCATGACTACACTAAAATACAACCTTGAGTTACATTTCTATCTTGTCATGTGATGGATGCTTTTGGTTTTTTATTGATATGTTTTGGCAATAAGGAAGCTATTAGTTAAGGAATATAATATATAGTTCGAATTACGGAGACATGGCTCCAGGGTGCCCAAGGCTGGGAGCTAAACATGCATCTCTCCCCAGACGCAACAAGGACAGAGATCCCCTGGTCCTCACCTTTCACCTTTCGAGACTGCTCATTCCGCAACTCCTTGGTTCACTCATCCCTTTCCACCCAAAGCACCCCTTCCCCAGGTACTTTCCCCTGCAACTCCAGGAGATGTAACTCCTGTCTGTAAACCTCCTCCCTCAACATCCAGGGACCCCGACAGTCCTTCCAGGTGGGACAGAGCACCTCCTCTAACCTCAGTCACTGCATCTGGTGTTCCCAATGTGGGCTCCTGTACATTGGCAAGACAAAGCATAGATTTGGTCACCGTTTAGCGGAACACTTACGCATGGTTTGCCAAGGCCTACTGGATCTCCCGATTGCTAACCACTTTAACTCCCCTTCTCATTCCCATACCCACCCTTCTGTCATGGGCGTCTTCCATTGCCAGAGTGAGGCCACACACAAATTTGAGAAACAGCACCGTATTTTGCTTACAACCCAGCGGTATGAATATTGAATTCTCCAATATCAGGTAACGTTTACAACCACCTCCCTTCCCCTCCCCCTTTACTCCCTTCCTCCACTAAAAATCTGTTAAAAGAGATGCTGCTTCACCAGCAGAGTTACTTCAACATTTTGTGTCTTTGATAATATGATGAAGGCTGTTGAAGTGATTGATTGAAAGAAGCAGCATGGAAACAGGATCTTTGACCGACCAAGTCCACGCTGATTTGATCACCCATTCAGTTCCATTATGCAACTTTCACAGCCACTCTCTACACACTTGGGGCAATCTACAGAGGCCAATGAAACATAGAAACATAGAAATTAGGTGCAGGAGTAGGACATTCGGCCCTTCGAGCCTGCACCGCCATTCAATATGATCATGGCTGATCATCCAACTCAGTATCCCGTACCTGCCTTCTCTCCATACCCTCTGACCCCCTTAGCCACAAGGGCCACATCTAACTCCCTCTTAAATATAGCCAATGAACTGGCCTCGACTACCCTCTGTGGCAGGGAGTTCCAGAGATTCACCACTCTCTGTGTGAAAAAAGTTCTTCTCATCTCGGTTTTAAAGGATTTCCCCCTTATCCTTAAGCTGTGACCCCTTGTCCTGGACTTCCCCAACATCGGGAGCAATCTTCCTGCATCTAGCCTGTCCAACCCCTTAAGAATTTTGTAAGTTTCTATAAGATCCCCTCTCAATCTCCTAAATTCTAGAGAGTATAAACCAAGTCTATCCAGTCTTTCTTCATAAGACAGTCCTGACATCCCAGGAATCAGTCTGGTGAACCTTCTCTGCACTCCCTCTATGGCAATAATGTCCTTCCTCAGATTTGGAGACCAAAACTGTACGCAATACTCCAGGTGTGGTCTCACCAAGACCCTGTACAACTGCAGTAGAACCTCCCTGCTCCTGTACTCAAATCCTTTTGCTATGAAAGCTAACATACCATTCGCTTTCTTCACTGCCTGCTGCACCTGCATGCCTACTTTCAATGACTGGTGTACCATGACACCCAGGTCTCGCTGCATCTCCCCTTTTCCTAGTCGGCCACCACTGACAATGAATGAACCTACAAACCCTCTCAAGTCTTTGGATGTGGGAGGAAACTGGAGCATTCAGAGGAAACCCACACAGCCACATGGAGAAGGTGCAAACTCCACACAGAGAGTTCAAGTTCAAGTGAGTTTATTGTCATGTGTCCCTGTATAGGACAATGAAATTCTTGCCAGAGGTCAGCATTGAACCTGGGTCCCTGGCGCTGTCACCAGCTGCACCACTCTGCCTCATCAGGAGACTGGAAGAGAGGAATCCCTTACCCCTGATTCTCAATCTGAAGAAAGGTCTCGACACGAAACATCACCCAGTGCTCCTTTTCTCCAGAGATGCTGAGTTACTGCAGCATTCCGTGTCCATGTTCAGTGTAAACCAGCCGCCTCTGCAGTTCCTCCCTACACAGTTGTTGTGGTTCTAATGACCTGCTGCTGCTCCCAGCCCCGGTAACCACGACAACCGGTCCCGCGGCCGCCACCCGGAAGTGAATGCCGGCGCCGGGCGGGCGGGGTCAGGGCGCGGCGCAAGATGGCGGCCCGCAGTGAGTGAGGAGACACCGGGGGCTCCTTGTCTCAGGAATACACCATGTACCGTGTGTCATGTCGGCTGTTGTCAGGTATGTGCTCGGTTAGCGGAGTCAGAAAATCATCGCACGTTGCTTCAGGCACAAAGAGTGGCGAATACTCGAGTCATCGTGATGTTTCCCTCGCTTCCGATTGACCTTGTCAACCTTGAATTAAGAGGCTTCGGGCGCCCAGATATCTTCCATAACCCGCCACTTAAACAGTAGTAACGTTTCACAGTGGGCGCACGACTTTCCTAAACTGATATCCCGCTTAAGATACACATTAAAATTGAAATAAACGCCCCCCCCAGCCCCACAAAAGGGGTTGGACAGGCTAGATGCAGGAAGATTGCTCCCGATGTTGGGGAAGTCCAGGACAAGGGGTCACAGCTTAAGGATAAGGGGGAAATCCTTTAAAACCGAGATGAGAAAAACTTTTTTCACACAGAGAGTGGTGAATCTCTGGATCTCTCTGCCACAGAGGGTAGTCGAGGCCAGTTCATTGGCTATATTTAAGAGGGAGTTAGATGTGGCCCTTGTGGCTAAGGGGATCAGGGGGTATGGAGAGAAGGCAGGTACGGGATACTGAGTTGGATGATCAGCCATGATCATATTGAATGGCGGTGCAGGCTCGAAGGGCCGAATGGCCTACTCCTGCACCTAATTTCTATGTTTCTAAAAGGAGTCATGTGCATTGAATTGACAAATATCTATATTTAAGATAAACACAAAATACTGGAGTAACTCAGCGGGTCAGGTAGCATCTCTGGAGGGAAGGAATGGGTGACTTTTCGGGTCGAGACCCTACTCCAGAGTCAGCGAAGTGGGAGACTACAGATGTGGAAAGTTAAGGTGTGAAAACGACAGATCAAAGCAGACGGTGATAAGAGGATGTAGAATGGTTCATTGAGGAGATAAAGAAGGGCCTGAAGAAGGGTTTCGGCCCGAAACGTCGCCTATTTCCTTCGCTCCATAGATGCTGCTGCACCCACTGAGTTTCTCCAGCAATTTTGTGTACCTTAGAATGGTTCATTGTTAGCTGAGGGGAAGGTGACGACACGCTATATAATCTAATATTTAATCAGGAGAACATGTGGGACAACTAGGATTGGGGAGGGACGGACAGAGAGGGGGAAGCAAGGGTTATTTTAATTTTAAGTTAGATAAATCAAAATTCATACTGCTGGGTTGTAAGCTGCCCAAGTGAAATTAGAGGTGCTGTTCCTCCAATTTGCATTGGGCCTCACTCTGACAGTTAATGAGGGACAGCACAGAAAGCTCAGTATGAGAATGGGAAGGGGAGTTAAAGGGTTTAACAACCGGGAGATGACATAAGCCTCGGCAAACTAAGCAGAGCGAAACGATCGCCGAACCTGCACTTGGTCTCGCCGATAATATAGTCCACACCTGGAGCAGGAACTACAGTAGATGAGGTTGGTGGAGGTGCAAAAGAACCTCTCCCTCACCAGAAAAGACAGTTGGAGTTCTTGGATGGTCAAGGGAGGATGTATAGGGACAGGTGTTGCACCTCCTATGATTGCAGTGGAAACTACCTGTGGAGGGGGTGGTTTGGGTGGGAAGCGATGAGTTAACCAGGGAGTTGTGGAGAGGATGGTCTCTGCGGAAAGAGGTGAACATAAGAAGATGTGGCTAGTGGTGGGATCCCGTTGGAGGTGGCGAAAAGGTTCGAGGATTATGTGCTGTATGAGACGGCTGATGGGGTGAAAGGTGATATTAGTTCTCCCATTAAATGTATCACTGGCATATACATTGCAAAATAATACATTCTTTAAGAATTTTTTTCAAACGCAGTTTGTTGTTTGAGTATTTTCTCTGAAGAGAATGAAGCAATGACTAATGTTTATAATTATGGAGCCATGCAGAAATGAGCACTTTTGGCCTATCAATGCCAATCCTCAGATATGGCTCTCCCTGACCTCCTCCTTATTTAAGTAGGGTATCTGTTTAAATGCTTTTTAAATGTTGTAATTGTATCTCTCTGTTATCTGGCTGTGCGTTCCAGTAACCTCTGTAAGAAAAATCTACTCATTGGATCTCTCAAGTTTCTCAATATTTTAGTTGCAGGTGGTGTGCAACAAGAATCTGAAATTACAGTGTGTTCATTCTCTTTAAAGTTACTGTTGGTTAAACTTATTTTTATTTTGGACTAAAAGTTCAAAACAATGGCCTCTATAGTGGATAATTACACTGGGCATGGCATTAATTTGGGGGGAAAGCCTGACATTGAGAATTATTTAAATATATACTGTTCACCTGATTCTGCCTTTCATGATAATCAGACATGCCAGCCATTCAATTAGTAATTGCATGTATAGATTGACAGAATAACATTGCAATACACTCCATCTTTCGCAGAATATTTTTGCTTGTATTTACATGATTAATCTGCATCATAAATACTCTATCCTGTGTTAGGATTCTAATTACATGAATGCAGTAATAGTGTGTTTTGCATATTCATATATGCAAATTGGGCCATTGCATATGAAATGCATGCTCTCGAGTACTGATTCTGACTAATTCAAACCGATATTCAAAAAAAAGCTGGAGTAACTTAGCTGGAGGCAGCATTTCTGGACAGAAGAAATGGGTGATGTTTTGTGTCTAGACCCTTCAGACTGAGAGTCAGGGAGGAGGGAGAGGGGGGAGGGAGGGAGACACAGAGATAAGGATGGGTAAGGTGTGCACCCTTCTTTATCTTTGTGTCTCCCTCTCCCCTGACTCAATCTGAAGAAGGGTCTCGACTCGAAACATCACCCATTCCTTCTATCCAGAGATGCTGTCTGTCCAGTTGAGTTACTCTAACATTTTGAGTCTATCTTCGGTGGAAACTAGCATCTGCAGTTCCTTCCTATATGATTCAAACTGATGCTCTACCTTTGATCTCTTGACACTACTGTGCAAAGAAAAGTGAGGAAATATTCTGCTGGTCTAGCCAACAGTTTAAAGATATCTCATAACTTGTTAAGAACAGTATTGATAGATGGGATTTGCTACAGTGCTTTCCTTTTAAACAATGGGGAGAAGACAGGAAAATGGGGTTGAGAGGGAAAAAGTCATGGTCGAATGGTGGAGCATACTCGATGGGCCAAATGGGCTAAATCTGCTCCTTTGTCTCATGCTCTCGAGTTCCCATTGCAACACTCAGACAGTGGATGGCAGCTGGAAGGGAATTTGTAGCATGGCCTTCGGACATGGATTGCCACTGGGCCTACAAGTGTGTGAATAGAGTTAGTCTAGGAAGCATTACCTCAGAGCTTTGTGCAAAACTTGATGCAAGTTGATGCTTTGCTTTGCTTTGCTATGTTCCTTGATTATAGTACAGGCTGCATATTGTGTACCAAGTTTCTCACCTTGCAAAGATTCCACCTCAATGCTTTAAAATGGATCAATTTCTAAAATTAGTGTAACATTGATTGATAATCCTGCAGTTCCTGTAGTGCCTGGCCAATGTTATGCATCTAAATTGAAAAATTGGCAATGATAATGTTATAATGCAGGGAGGCTGATAAAGTAAGATGCAAGTGCTTAAACTATATGCTAGTCATCAGAGAGTGCGGCTTGAGGAGAAGCTGGAATCTGAGAATGAGTTTGCTTTTCCAAGAAGGGTGTCGGCATGAAACATGACTCAAGATCCAAAGTGTTTGATTCTTCAACTTCATTGAAAATGGCAATGCAAGCTTTTGACTTTAGAGATACAATGCAAAAACAGGCCCTTCGGCCTACCGAGTCTGCGCCGACCAGCGATCACTCCGTACGCTAGCACTAGCCTGCACACAAGGGACAATTTATATTTTAACCAAGCCAATTAACCTACAAACCCATACGTCTTTGGAGTGTGAGAGGAAACTGGAAGAAAATCCCACATGATCACATGAGAACATACAAACTCTGTACTGACAACACTCGTAGCCATCTAGGATAACCAATAAATGGTGTTTGTTTCTTTGCTGACCAAGTGTTGTGAATGAATATATCGGGTGAAAATTGCAGCCATACTCTGACCAGAAAGGTTTCCAAGATCTGACTTGGGTCAAAAAGCAGGAGTGTAGATTTTTGGTACAATGGCAAATTTAAACTCCAACCCCCCATCCTTTTCCCCCATCTTATGGTATGGAAATTAGAAACCAGACATTGTAAAGAAGAACATTTTGGATAATGAATCATTTGTTATTTCTGTCTCAGCTGCCAGTTCATAGGCCATGTTTGAGTGTTGACTGTCTGCCCACCCTTTCCAGCAGTATGCGTTTCAGGAAACCCAAATCAAAACCAAAGGCAATAAGGTTGCGGGAGTGTGTGGTGTGAGTTCTAGTTGCCATATTATGTCACACTTGTTATGCATGCTTTACCTAGGCATACTGTTACTTTTGGTGCACGGTGGGGAACCCATAATTTGGAAGGATGTTAGCAACTTCATACATTCTTGCTTTTGAAAATTGCAGCTGTTTTGGCACTTCTAATGGCCTCTAAACTGCTGGGTGTCTAGACGATGGTTGAAGATAACTTTTGTCAGTTAATGTTCATGTAATAGTTTGCTGCTGTTGTAGTGACTCACTTTTGTGATGTCCAGCTGCTAAATGATTAATTTAGCATTAGATTTTCTTTGCAGTTAAGTATATCACAGAAAAAAATAAAGACTGAAAATGTTCAGGCTAGAATAGACAAAGAAAATCTGGCTTGCGCAACTTGAGCTCTGTTATCTACACTGACTGTCGAAAAGTGTAAATGATCCCACAGTTTTTCTGTGAGATTATCTCAGAAGCAGCTGGCTGTTGTAACTTTGGTTTTTGACGTGACAAGCAAATGTATTAGTTTGGATATTTTGATCTAATTTATGACTTAAAATAAAAGTGCTGCTTTAGGGCCCGAAAGTTAAAGAGGTTTCCAGGCAATCCATCTTTATTTTCACCATATTCTTTTATCTGAAAATGAGGGAATAGATTAAATAATCACTTTGAGCACTGCGGTGAATTGAAGAGCGAGAACTGTTGCAACAGAAAATGAAAGTATTCAAGTTGGCTAAGATGATTTTAGAGAGCAAAGTTGGTGAGATGTGTTTTGACAATATGAATTCCATCATTATTTCTGTTCTCTAAAATATTTTCCATTGTTATTGTTGGTGCTAAATTTGTGCATTTCTCCTTTGCTTTGTAAAAAGGTGCAAAGGTTAAGATTTACCTCACCATTGGAGAAAGATGAGAGAATATGTTTTAAAAAAGGTGTTAAACTATGGCATTATTTTTATTTGTATGAAAGGAATTTGTATTTTGTATTTGCTAATACATCTAATTTATGCATCATTTACTGGATTGAAATAAGCAATTTAATCCATTTAGGTCATAAACCTCCTTTCACACTTCTTCATCTAATCTGACCTTGTCCCTTCACTACTGTTTCTCCCCTTAAACGTAGCTATTGCCCTAATCACATGACTCCTTGAAGTAGGAGTTTTATATTGTCACTGCCCTTTGGAGGATAATATCTTTCCCAGAATCTCCTGATTAGCTGTATTGATTACTAAATTATGCTCATGGTTAATCCTTATTAAACCTATAAGGAATTTAAAACAAAGTATTTGAGGAGCTGGTGGGTCAGGCAGCATCTGTGGAGGGAATGGACAGGCAGCATTTCAGGGCTGGACTCTTCTTCAGACTGGAATGAAGAACCACAGAACTCAGTTAAAACTTCTAATGAACAATAGTTTGAAAGTAAAGCTTGGTTTTATTCAACCCGACATTTTACCAATATTTATCACAGCATTCAATAAAGGTATTGCTTCAATATTATGCCCCTAACTATAATCTTTACAAATGGCATATCTCTTGCTCATGGTATCATCTCCAGTGGCTCTATATCCTCTTTTTGCCGTATGCGGATCAGAACGGTTCAAGGCTATGCATAAGTGTAATGTTATTTCTATGCTTTTTAGTCTGTCCCTCCAGAATTTGACTCCAGTGTTTTGATTTCTATTTTAATTACCTTGCTAATCTGCTTTGCTTTTTTAAAACTGATTAGATTAGTCTGCTGCTGCTTTTTGCTTGACTTCTTGAAACTGCCAGTGGTACAACTTGAAATGGCATTGCTTTCTCTTCTGTTATCTTTTTGATGAAATAATTAACTGAGATCATATCTGAGTTTCAGATGTATGTAAAATATTCCCTGGCAATGTTTTGGACAATGTTAATTCTTCAGTATCGCAACCAGAAACATTAACATATTATTCATCTCCTTCGAAGCTTGTGGGGCATTCGAACGTGGACATTTCAAAAATTAATTAATTTGCTTTGAGGCATCATGAGAATATATGAGAATATTTCAAAAATTCATTAATTTGTTTTAGGCATTGTGAGAATAACACTTTAATTTTTTTTCTAAAGATGGTAAGGGAAATAGGTGAACATGTTGCTGTAGCTTAGTGTTATGTTCTCAGGAAATTTAGTTAGATGACAGCAAAATGGGGATTGGTTTAACTGGACATCACAGAGATATGATATAAACACAGATTTTCTTCTCTAAAAGCACAATTTTTTCAAAATTGCTGGATTGAAAATGTAATATAGAAAAACTACTAGTTCATCTGTACAGGCCATATCTACATAATTGGTGCCAAAGGGTTCTATAGATGTAATAATTTGAGTAATGTGTTTGTGGAGAGCTTCAACTAAATATCTGTGCAGAGCATGAATAATGACAAAATTGATCTGCATTTATCCGATTCAAAACAAATCCCAGTTACCGTCTTATCCAGTGTGCCTGCATTAATGCAAGTGCTTCACTGTTCTGGAAAATTGAGTAAATTGTTGTTTAAGTGATTTTTTAAAAAGCGTGATAAATGTGCAGGACATTAAAGTAATGCATGAACGGTCTAATGATTTGTGTATCTTCTCTTTGGTGAAATTAGGTGTAAATATCTTATTTTGATGCTTGAATTAATGCATTTGCATGTAAGGCAAATGTTTGATGTGGAAAGGTTACCTTGTCACACACTGAATTAAATTGACATTAGCAAAAATAGCACGTTATTTACTGGTCATTGACTATATTTAGATAAAACCAAATTATAATCAATTTTCTGGCTATTCTTACGCATGGAATTAATTGCAATATTTTTTATTGGACTGCAACAATTTTATGGACAATTTTTCTGAAATTGTACTGGTTACATTTTTAGTAAAGTACTGCTTAACTTTCAATTAACAATTGGTTTCTTTGTAGTAACACCATTGAAATATTGGATGGGTTTTCAGGTAATGCAGGATTGTTCCAGTTTTATTGAGATTAGTTTAAATTCATAACAACTGCATTGCTATTACGCATATTTGATTTGTAAAATCATACCTCTATAACAAGTGTTCATACACGTATGTGCAATTGGATAGTTTGTCAGGCAATTGTGTTTGCTGCTTATTGTATGTATTGAAGAACATTCAGTAGGTGGCAGTGATTTGCAAGTTTCTTATCTATTTATCTGGGATTTGACCATTTCACGTACCAAAGGAGTCTTGAACATTTGCAGAATCGTGAGTGTACTTTAGCACCTAACAATTTCTGCCAATTACTACTGTCCATTCTCTCTTAAATTTTCTTCAAAGATTAATCTATGGTTATCTCAGTTAGGTAGAATGTGCACAGCAATGATGCTGTAATGTTGTTATGCAGCACTAGGTGTGATCTTGTTTAACATTGACTATTGTGGACAATAAATTATGATCAGCAATTTTCCATTTATTTTGAGGAATTAAGAGTTGCAGTACTGTCTTCTTTTGGGATATTTGACCATGAAGAATATAAATTCTTACAAGTTCTCCAGGGATGCTGCCTGACTCGCTGAATTACTCCAGCAATTTGTATCTTTATTATAGAATTAAAAATAAATAAATTTTAAACGTTGTATTTTTAAAACATAAGTTTTATTTTAATTTAAAGATAGCTGAGGTGGTAGATGTTAAAATGATGAAAGATGTAGCATTGGATTTGTTTTTGAAAAAAACAATTGTTAAGAAGTGCAATTCCCTTCAAGATTATAACTTATAATTTATAATGACAAGCTAGGACTCAATCTAAACTGCAGAGGAGGAACGGTCTAAAGAGAAGCAAATTTGAATCAAAATCAGTGGAAACCATGGTGATAGTAATGATATTTCATTTTTATATCTCCTACAGAAAAATGGCATTTTGCATTACAAGTAAATTAAAATGTGATGTGGCATCACTTTTCTGTACAAGACGGGTGGCTTTGAAGCTATGCTTCTCACAACTTGCATTATCTCATAGAATCTAGTTGTTTCTTAGTCATTTACTCCACTTTCATTATATAAAGTATTAACTGGGATGATTGTCGGCATTTGAGATAAACATTTTGAGGATGTTATTTGCCATCCTCTAATCTCATCTCTGTGTTGCACATGTAATTGCCTCTTGATTTTTTTCACAGCAACTAGGGATGGGTGATAATTACTGGCTTGTAACATTGTGTGTGTGTGTGTGTCTTAACAAAATGGAAAATAATCATCTATCTCGGTAAACAAATACTTGTCATCCATTCTTCTGGTCTTTATACGCTCCATGTTCTCATCAGCTTCCCCAGGTTCTATCACTGACCAACACACTAAAGCCAATTGACAGTGAGCAATTGAAAATGGCAATTACAGTGCCCTCCATAATGTTTGCGACAGACCCATCATTAATTTATTTGCCTCTGTACTCCACAATTTGAGATTTGTAATAGAACAAAATCACATGTGGTTAAAGTGCACATTGTCAAATTTTATGAAAGGGTATTTTTATACATTTTGATTTTGCCATGTAGAAATTACAGCCATGTTTATACATAGTCCCCCCATTTTAGGGCACCATAATGTTTGGGATACATGCCTGCACAGGTGTTTGTAATTGCTCAGGTGTGTTTAAATGCCTCCTTCATGCAGGTATAAGAGAGCTCTCAACACCTAGTCTTTCCTCCAGTCTTTCCATCACCTTTGGAAACTTTTATTGCTGTTTATCAACATGAGGCACAAAGTTGTGCCAATGAAAGTCAAAGAAGCCATTATGAGACTAAGAAACAAGAATAAAACTGTTAGAGACATCAGCCAACCCTTAGGCTTACCAAAATCAACTGTTTCAATCACAATCACAATAATACTTTATTAGCCAAGTATGTTTTGCAACATATGAGGAATTTAATTTGCCAAGTCAGTCATACAAATAAAATGCAACAGAACACACAAAATACATTTTAACATAAACATCCATTGGAACATCATTAAGAAGAAAGAGAGCACTGAGCTTACTAATCGCAAAGGGACCTGTAGTGGAACCACTGCCTGATTAAATACTGGACAGTGAGTGGATCAAGATACAAGATACCTCGGGCTAGCTTGTGAATGATTGGCACCTGTGTCTAAGAAAAACATGGCAATTAAGGCCAAAACTTGTAAAAGTACAATTTAGGTTGTTTATACACTTGGGAACATTTCTTACTACAGGTACTTGCCATTTATTTTAATTGATGCAGCAGTATGAATGAATAGTTTAATCTTTTTTGCAAATATAAACCCAGCCTTTAGTTAATTTGGACTGGAAATTCTGGATATTAGTCCAGCATTGAGGTTGGGAGATTGCAACCTTCATGTGGTCCACCCTGTTTCGACGAATGCAATCAACCTGGCGTGCACAAACAGAAGATCAAACAGAACAAGTTGTCTTAGAACTTTAGGCTGTGCACGCCATACGCAAGAAGAAGAAGAAGAAGAAGAGTCCAGCGTTTTGTTTCAATCTTCTGGTAAATGAATGTTAAGTTATACACACACACAAACACACACACACACACCCCCCCAAACCCCCCCATCCCCCCCCCCCCCCCCCCCCGACATTGTTCACAACTTTTTGCAGTTGTCTTCACTCCTGGACTCTCAGGTTGCCGACCCAGGCCGTGATGCAACCAGTCAATATGCTCTCTACTGTAGACCTGCAGAAGTTCAAGAGAATCCTCTCTGAAATACCGAATGCCATTCCAACTGTGAAATATGAGCAAATCTCCAAATTCCTAAGTTATCAAACTGGGTGTGGTTGGGGTGTTATGAGTATGTGGTGGATTCAGAGAAGGAGCAGGAATAAAGCTGCAGCTTTTTAAACAATGCTTATGTTCAGAGTAGAGAATTTGGGGCAGCAGAAAAATCTCTCTTTCCAGAGGAGCACAGCAAAAAACATTTAGCAATCTGCGTTTAATGCTTTTAATTTGGATTTGTTTCTCCAGGAACAATGAATATGACAACATGAAATTCATTTCTTGGAAGAAATGTGTCCAGTATTACTGTTTAACAATGTGTTGCTTTATGATTTTTTTTGTCAAACATCTGTGTCTGATTATTTCATAACAAGTTTCATGTGCATCTGAGTAGAATTGGCAAAACAATGCCAGTGATAAAGTAGTAAATGAAAACTATTTGTTTTAATTCAGTGCTATAACGATCAGTTATGCTCTTGAGTTTTGAATGAACGGGGATCTACTGTGCATAAAGACACATCATTGACAAAAGATAAAATCTACATGAAATTGATGAGATTCTCTAAGAAATTACTGCAATTCCTACCGTTTTAGTGTATAACATAGATTCAACGGATACATTGCAATATGGAAAATTAACAGGTAATTCAAATATCTTAATGTGACTTAAAAACATTTGGTTTAATCGTGAAAAAACATGAATCTTAAGATTGGGGTGGTTCAGTGGCACAGCTGTATAGTTGTTGCCTTACAACGCCAGAGACCTGGGTTCGACCCTGACTACAGGTGCTGGCTATATGGAGTTTGCACATTCTCCCTGTGATCCGGTGGGTTTTGTCCGGGTGCTCGTTTCCTACCTCACTCCAGGGATGTAAGGTTGTAGGTAATTGGCATTGGTAAAATTGTAAATTGTCCCTAGTGTACAGAATAGTGCTTGTGTACGGGTTGATTTTCCACACAGTATCTCTTATAAAAAAAAAAAATTCTATGTTTACATAAACAACCATTTAATTCTTTATCTCATGAATAAATTATTGTAAGTAATAAAGTTTAGCAATAACTTTCGTGTGTTAGTAAATACATTGGCTAAGGGGTACTGTCCATGGGATAGATTAAAGAGATTAATCATGGATTCTGAAAGAGTTGCTACTAATTGTGGTGCTCCCCGGGTCACTTTAATTATGCAGAAAGCTGCGCCAAAATGATCAGGAAACAAACTTCAGCTGATCAACACATTTAGAGGGAGTGAAGAAGATGTATCTGATTTAATGGGTCACTGCTTTCTGTCACCTACACTCAATCCAAAGCTTGTCATTTGTTCAGTCTATTGTGCGATAACCTGTTTTAACATAACATTAGCCTGTCACCATCGAGAAATTTGTTATATTAATATGATGATTATTCATGGTTGTGTGGAACTTGTATATCACACGCCACCATCCTAAAACTCCACTTAACCAAATATAATAATAATAATACATTTTATTTGTGGGCGCCTTTCAAAAGTCTCAAGGACACCTTACAGAAATTAACAAGAGTAAAAAAACATATAATCGGAATAAAATAAATAATAAAGACATCACCAATACACAAATTAAAGACAGAATTCGATCCAAAGACAAAAAATCAAAAACACAATGTGAAGAGAGAGCAGCGGCAGCCAAACCGCGCCAGCGTACACTCTCCCTTCCGACAGCCATCTTGGACACAAACTAAAATATGAAAGAGTAGCTGATGAAACATTCTCAACCATCCTGATTATCTGAAGTGTGTTTGCCAAAAGGAAATGGAAAGATTGTGTGCAAAATGATATATAATAAATAATTTGTATTTGAGTAAATCCTGAGATTCTGTCAACTGAATGGATGGTATATTTAAAGTATAAGCTTTCTTTCCTGTAGAGTAATAGTTTGCTTTCTTTCCCTTACTTAGGTCGCTTGGGTTTGTGTGTTTTCGAGCCTCTTCACAAAATAGCCATCATCAAACAAATTCTAAAGGTTTTCGTCCATCACTACAGACCAGGAAATGGGGAATGGCTCCAGATTCGACATTTTTACCTTCCTAAATGCCAGGTTAGTAGGTATATTTGAGTATAGAACAGCCAAAGTTAATTTTTGTTTGTCAACATAGAAATCCTCGCCAAGTGTATATTGGGGATAAAACAACTGGGAAGAAATGTAGCACGGTGGCGCAGCGGAAGAGTTGCTGCTTTACAATGTTTGCAGCGCCCGAGACCATGGTTCGATCCCGGCTACGGGTGCTGTCTGCACAGAGTTTGTATGTTCTCACCATGACCGTGTGGGTTTTCTCCGAGATCTTCAGTTTCTTCCCACGCTCCAAAGACGTACAGATTTGTAGGTTAATTGGCTTGGTATAGGCGTAAATTGTCTATAGTGTGTGTATCGCTGGCTGGTGTGAACTCGCGCCTGTTTCTGCGCTGTATCTCTAAACTAAACATAATGATAGTTTAATAGCTACCCTGTTTTAAAAGAAAACTTTATATAAATTGTAACTACAGGATTTCTACAATACTGGATGGTGATATAATGCTTTAAATTAGCGCAAAGGGGATGAGTGGAAATAATAAAGGGAATGTCTGTAATCAGATGCAGACCGATGGAGATTGAATGACACATAGGGTGCTGACTGAGAAGGGATAACAAAGACTTGTCAATGCACTTGATCCGTCAGAGGGAGATTGACACGGACGGAGGAAAGAGAAACAAATGCCGGAAGTGTGAGATAAAGAACACTATAATGGCTGAAAATCTGAAATAGGAGAATGCTGGAAATCGGCAGAAGTTAGGCAGCATCCATGCAAAGAGAAAAATTAAATTAACATTACTTAACTTATCAGAGGTACACAAAAATGCTGGAGAAATTCAGCGGGTGCAGCAGCATCCATGGAGCGAAGGAAATAGGCAACGTTTCGGGCCGAAACCTGGTCTGAAGAAGGGTTTTGGCCCGAAACGTTGCCTATTTCCTTCGCTCCATAGATGCTGCTGCACCCGCTGAGTTTTTCCAGCATTTTTCTGTACCTTCAATTTTCCAGGATCTGCAGCTCCTTCTTAAACACTTAACTTAGCAGAATTGGTCAATGCTGGTGCAAACTGGAAAGTGGATCATCTGAAATTCTTTGTGATAACTGACGCATGTACTGCACCTTGATGGAAGATGGGAAGTTGTTCTTTGATCTTGGGCCCGGCTTCAATGGAACATGAGATATCAAACACAGAGAGCTCACAGCGTTTGGAAAAATAAAGCGATAGACTGTTGGTAGCTCAAGATCACCTTTGATGAATAGACAGACATATTCTGCAAAGCTGTTACCCAATCTTAACTTGGGTTTCTCCAATTCAGCAGAGATAACGTTGTGAGCATCAAATGCCATGCTTACATTTGGTTGAAGTGCAAGTAAATTGATATTTTCATCCATTGAATTAGCAACTAACTTGCACTTCATCCAAATTGGGAATGGAAGAGGTAAAATGGCAAATGTTGCATCTCCTGTGGCTGCAAGTGAAGGTGCAGTGAAAGAGAGAGTGGGTGTTGGGAGTCACTGCAGGAACTTTCCCTTCAGAATGCTGAATAAGGAAAAGAAGATTAGATTACAGAGAATAATCCATTGAATGTGGAGGCCAGTGGAACAGAAGGTGAAGAGAAGATGCTTGTTCAGAGCAAGAATGCCTGACATGGAAAATTCACACGTGGAAGCTCTGACAACTTCAGGAAGGAGAAATTACAGTGAAGGGAAAAGGAAGATAACTTGGAAGCATTGGTATAAAAACTGCCATTATCACAACTGTTTTCTTGGAGCTGGAGAAACGGAGAATGGAATGGACTTTTTACAAGAAGCAGAGTGAGAGGAGCTGTAATAAATGTAGCTGTCGGAATCTGTGGACATAGATGTAATAGTTATAACCCATCTCTTGAGATAGAGAAAGAGGTCCCAAAAAGAAGAAAGGAGGAGTTAGAGGTTGAAAGTGAGACCTGGGTAGAATTTTCAGCAAAGACGATGATGTTCAAGATCAGGATCTGGATCAGTGTACCAGAATAAAAGGCAGAGGAGAGGTTTTGTGAAGGATTGAAACAAAATCTGCTTCACATTTTCTACAGGGATGAGTATAGTGTGGACTCTTGCAGGTACACTTTTGATTTAGGGGAAGTGAGTTCAACGAGAAAATGAGTTCAGCCAACTGAGGGCAGATGATGGTGAAGTTGGACTTTCTGTCAAGGAAAAAAAAAATGAAGAGTCTTCAGATGATTCTGACGTGAGGTAGATTTGTAAAGAGATTGGATGCCCATGAGCCAGTTGGGACCAAAAACTGAAAACTTCCAGACGGTGGGGGTTGCTTTAAGATGTCATGGATGTAAATAGGAAAAGACAAGAAAAGAAAGAATAGAGTCATGACAGGACAAGATGTGTAAGATGGAACTGCAGATGCTGGTTTAAACCGAAAATAGACACAAAAAGCTGGAGTCACTCAACGGGACAGACAGCATCTCTGGATAGAAGGGAATGTTTCAGAACGTCACCCATTCCTTCTGTCCAGATATGCAGTCTGTCCCGCTGAGTTACTCCAGCTTTTTGTGTCTTTCTACAGGGCAAGTACAGGTTAAAATGGGTCCCCTTTGGATTTTGAGTAGTCAGAAGTGGGTCGTTTGTGTTAAGTATTCTCTGTTCCAACAGTGCTCCAGCTGATTGAGAAGTACAGGTGCACAACCTTTTATCCGAAGATCCAAATAACGAAAACCTCCGAATAGCGGCCATTTTTTCAGTCCTTGAAGAAAGGTCCTTGAAAACGTTCACCGAGTGCGGCCCGCAGAGGTGACAGCGGAACCTCCGGTCGGTCCTCGAAGAAAGGGGAACTAAATCCCCATTCATAAAAGAGAAGGTGAGGGTATATTGCGCGGGAGGGTTAATAATTGACAATATGCTGCTGCCTGCCCGCTGAGTTAAAAAGTTCCCACGGTAGACTCACGATACACAGTGTTTCGTGAGTCTTGCGTGGGAACTTTTTAACTCAGCGGGGCAGGCAGCAGCAGATTGTCGCTCGCTTCAGTTTCACCCCACCTACACCCCTCTGCTTCCAGGCCATGTGTGTGACCCCTTCCCTCCCCTCTCCAGCTCCCCGCCCATTGCACCGGCGCGGGGGCTTTGCACTGTCTTCACGTCGGCGATTGCAGCAGAACCAACGGGACACCGACCCCCAGGCCCACTGCAAGCACGGAGATCCCAGAGACCCACAGCCAACAGCAGCCCAGCCCCGTTCCAACTCCAGAGGAAAACTGCAAACTGGCCGGAGACGTCAGGACCACCAGAAGCCGTTCCCCGAGCTGCGCCCCCTCATCGGGACACCGACCCCCAGGCCCACTGCAAGCACGGAGATCCCATAGACCCACAGCCAACAGCAGCCCAGCCCAGCCCCGCTCCAACTACAGAGGAACGTGGGTTGCGGATGACGGGGCGCAGCTCGGGGCGTCGTAGGGGCCCATCGGGGAGCGAGTTGCTGTTGGTCCTGACGTCTCCGGCCACCTGCCATCCTCCGGGAACTGTACCGCCCTTGCAGGAGAGTGGGGTTGTTTGCAGTTGCAGAGGGAGGGGGCAAGGGCGGTACAGTTTCCAGTCTCAGCTCCAGTCCAGGGCGGTGGCCGGAGACGTCAGGACCAACGGGACACCGACCCCCAGGCCCACTGCAAGCACGGAGATCCCAGAGACCCACGGCCAGCAGCAACTCCAGCCCAGCCCCGCTCCAACTCCAGAGGAACACGTAGGGGCAGAAGCTGATGGTGTGCAAGGTACGTCTTGTTCTTGGGGTGGCGGATGAGGGGCGCAGCTCGGGCTGTGGGCAAACTGCCACTTGTCGCCGTAGCGGCCCATTGGGGAGCGGATTCCTCTGGAGTTGGAGGGGGAGGGGGGTATTGTGCTGTTTGATCGCCCCCTGCTATCCCAGGGACAGGGAGACACAGCGGCTTTTTAGACTGGTGGGCAATCACTTCCAAAGTTCTGCCCACACAGTCAGTACACCTCTCCTACACTGCATTTCATACAAACATTTATTCTGCAAGAAAAAACTACATTGAAGACTCAAACACGTGACCGAGTTTACTGCCGGGATCAAGGCGCAAACTCGCGACCTTGCGGATATGAGCCGAGCACTCTACCACTGAGCCAGCCATTAAAATCTACGCTAAAAAAATTCCATTCCGAAGACCGACAAATTCTGAATTACGAAAAGTGTCTGGTCCCAAGGCTTTCGGATAAAAGGTTGTGCACCTGTAGTAATATCAGGTAGCACACAAGTATAAGACATTTTGAGGATTTTAATGTTTTTTTGCTGTTGTGTATTATGCAATTATTTTTTCCTTTATTATAACTTCCTTTCTCATTTGCATTTATCCTCTTCTCCCTATCTTTGTTATTAATGCCCAGTTATCGAGATTCTCTTTTTTTCAGGAACGTGACTACCTCTTCTATCTCAATCGTCTTTACTCGTGCAAAAGCTGAATTGCATTATAATTTCTGCCTCCTTTGTTCACATTTCAGGAGGATTTACTATTTATTTTACTCCACTCGAGGAGAGGTATATTGTTTAATCTGTGAGTCGTGTATCCGGACTCCTACCTTGAGTTGAAATGATTTAGTTTACATTGTGGGTGATTTTAAAATATTGGCCAGCTAGATCAGAAGAAAAGTATCACTGATCGCTTTATTGTGTGATTGCATTCTTGCATTGTTCCACTTCTTTCATGTTGTGATTGAGTATGTGAACAGACCTAATGTGAAGTATTCAAAGAATTATACTTCAGTCACAGCTGATAGAGTGCTGATTGGACTGCCATTGCGATAAATCCTAACTGGGCAGTGAATTGATTCTTTCAGTGATACATATAACATCTACGTACATTAATGCTTTTGTGCCACAATTTATTTACATGTTATACCAATGTAACGATTAAAACTGGCAAAGTTATGAAATAGTTTATGAAAATGTTCCTTTGAAGGCTCAATAATTTGATTGGATCAAAATTCAAACTTGAATCACACAAGTTACAAAGTACATTGTGAATGCATTTAGCACAGTGGCAGAGCAGCAATAGAGTTGCAGCCTTATAGTGCGAGAGACGCAGGTTCGATCCTGACAGTTGGGGGCTGTCTGTACGGAGTTTGTACATTCTCCCAGTGATCGCTTGCATTGCCTCCAGGTGCTCTGGTTTCCTTCCACATAGAGGTGCAGGTTTGTAGGTTAATTGGCTTCTGCGTAAAATCTGCCTGGTGCAGAAAATTCCGATTTAGCCTAAAGATGGGGGCTGGAGAGGAGGAAGTTGTTTATATTAGTGGCAAAGATGGAAGATGTTGGCTTTGACCTACCTAAGTTTTAAAGAAATAAGCATCATTTATTGATGCCTTGATTGCAAGTCTGACAATGCAAACAGTCAAGAGTGTTTTTTTGTCATAACCTGAAACGGAACAACGAAATTCCTACTTGCAGCAGCACAAAAGATACGTAAAGATGGTACTCTGTAAAGTTTACAGTGTAAAGACCATAATAAACAACAAAAAAGTTCAGTGTATATATAAAATATTAATGTAAAAACAAATACAATGCACCCAAGTCTATGTAGTTTGGAGCTTATTCGCACGTTGTACTATTTAAACACATGATGGTAGTAGGGAAGAAGCTGCTCCTGAAACAGGACATTACAGTTTTTAGTCTCCTATACCTTCTTTCCAATGGCAGGAGAGAGATAAAAGCGTGGCCAGGGCGGTGTGGGTCTCTGATGATGCTGGTTGCCATAGTATTTGGGGAGGACTGTATCTGTGATGTACTCACTACTTTATTCACTACTTTTTTGTAACCTTGTTCATTCTTGGGCATTCAACGTGAAGTAACCAATCAACATGCTGTAGAAAATCTTCTCAGGAAATAGAGGCATTGGTGGGCTTTGTTTAAGATTGCATCAGTGAGCTGGATCCAGGATAGATCTTCAAGGAGATGCGCACCCAGGAATTTAAAGTTTTTGTCTCTCTCCACCATCGTCCCAGAGTTGGAGACAGGTTTGCGGATCCACAACCTTCCTCTGTCCAAAGTCAACACTCATTCCCTTGTGATACTGACGTTGAGAGGAAGTTTGCAGTGGAATGGTCAGTTGTGTTTTAGAAAATGGCTGTTTTCTACATATCCTTAAAGGAATATTCCTAATAAGATTTTAGGCGGCATAGTGGCACAGTGGTAGATTTGCTGCCTTACAGCGCCAGAGACCTGGGTTCGATCCTGACTATGGGTGCTGTCTATACGGAGTTTGTACATTCTCCCTGTGACGTGTTGGTTTTCTCCAGGTGCCCCGGTTTCCTCCCACATTCCAAAGACGGAAAAGGTTTGTAGGTTAATTGGCTTCGGTAAAAACTTGTAAAATTGTTCCTAGTATGTAGGATAATGTTAGTGTATGTGGTAATTACTGGTCGGCACAGACTTGATGGGCTGAAGGGCCTGTTTCTGCACAGTATTTCTAAAGTCCAAAGATGAATTAATGGCCTTACAAGTAAATATGAAAATTATTTCTGGTACGTAAATTAAAACACATTGGTTCAGATAAGTCATCAGATCAGTGGGAGATAATTCCAGAAAATGGTGCAAAATATTCAGAAACTTTAAGGGCATTAAGAGACAGCTGCTCTTTTCAAAGCTTGTGGTCTTGTCTCGGCCTGTATTGTTGTTAGAAAATGAGCAGAACTCTTCGAGTTTTGTTTTTTGCCCGTGGCTTTAATCGTATATACTTTGTGCATTATTATTATCAAGCTTAAGTTTTGCCACAACAAGACTATATTTAGACATGAAGTGAAGAAAGGCACCTACACGCTACAACCTATATTTTAGTTTGTGCTCTTATGTGAGTGATTATTTTTAATTATTATTTTGATTGCTTAACTTGTTTGTATTTGGGGAAGAAAAAACTTAAATTCTTCAAGGACTGATGAATCCATTGCAGTCTTTCATTAAAAATAAATGCACTTTGGTATCATGTTTAGCTTCGATTTGAAGACTTTGCTTTCATTTACGCTTCGTAAACATTCAACGAGGATTGCTACTTGGCAATTTAACAGACTAATGGTGGGGAGTTGCTTTTCAACAGATTTTATTCTGATGGCTGTAATTATAGACACTTCTGAACATGGCGTGCTACTGACAAAATTTTACGTGCTGCTGGTGCTGGAAAATAGACCAAGAAATATCATGGCTATAACAAAAAGCTAGAGCCCTAAGAGCAGTGGTTCATTGTTGGCTGCAGAGAATGTGTTAACAAGTGATGCAAACAGTGAAACTCAGCAGGACAACAATGAAACTAGTACGATGACTAGGGCGGGAGAGGGATGGAGAGGGGATGCAAGGATTCCTTGAAGTTAGACAATTTAATATTCATACCGAAGATAGACACAAAAAGCTGCAGTAACTCAGCGGGACAGGCTGAATCTCTGGAGAAAAGGAATGGATGGCCTTTTGGGTCAAGACCCTTCTTCAGACTGAAAGTCACGGGAAAGGGAAACGAGAGAGAAAGAAGATGATGTAGAGAGACATAGAACAACGGATGAAAGATATGCAAAAAAGTAGTGATAAAGGAAACAGGCGATTGTTAGCTGTTGTTGGGTGAGAACAAGAAGCTGGTGCGATGGGTGGGGGATGAATGGAGAGAGAGTGAATGCCAGTGTTACTTGAAGTTAGTGAAGTCAATATTCAGACCACTACGTTGTAAGCTACCCAAGCAAAATATGAGATGCTCTTCCTCCAATTTGCGTTTAACCTCATACTGACAATGGATGAGGCCTAAGACAGAAAGGTCAGTGTAGGAATGGGAAGGAGAATTAAAATGTTTAGCAACCGGGAGATCAGATAGGTCCAGGCAGACAGAGCGAAGGTGTTCAGCGAAACGATTGCCTTGTCTATGTTCTGTCTTGCCGATGTATCAGTCCACATCTTGAGCAACAGATACAGTAGATGAGGTTGGAGGAAGTGCAAGCAAACCTCTGCCTAACCTGAAAGGACTGTCTGGGTCCCTGGACAGAGTCGAGGGAGGAGGTATAAAGACAGGTGTTGCAGTGGAAGGTACCTGGGGAGGGGGTGGTTTGGCTGGAACGGATGAGTTAACCAGGGAGTTGTGGAGGGAGCAGTTTTTGCGTAAGCGGAAAAGGGTGGAGATGGGAAGATGTGACTGGAGGTGGGATCCTGTTGGAGGTGGCGAAAATGGCTGACGATTATGTGCTGTATGCGACGGCTGATTGGGTGGAAGGTAAGGACGGGGGGGCACTCTATCCCTGTTGCAACTAGGGGGAGCAAGGCTGGAGCTCTGGGGTACCGAGGAGACACGTGTGAGGGCCTCATCTATGACGGAAGAGGGAAATCCCATTTACGAAAGAATGAGGACATCTTGGATGTCCTGGTATGGAACACCTCATCCTGAGCCAGTTGTATTAGCATAACATTTCAGCATTAGCCTCTCCTTACTGCACTTGTGGCACATGCTGAAATATTCTGCAAATACAACTGGCTCACATAAACTCAGACCCAGATTAGCAGGGTCCCTGTGCCCTGCGTGAGATTTCTCGGCTGCTCTGGCTTCCTCCCACACTCCAAAGTCGATCAGGTTTGTTGGTTAATTGGCTTTGGTACAATTGTAAATTGTCCCTAGTGTGTGCAGGATTGTGTTAGTGTACGGATATCGCTGGTCGGCACGGACATGGTGGGCCAAAGTGCCTGTTTCCATGCTGTATCTCTAAATTAAAGTAAACTGAACTAGAATTAATAAAATACACTCTTTTAAAAGAATAAGCCAGTTGATTATTTTGGCCAGGAATCAGTACTGAACTTTTAAAGAATGGTTTGAAGGAGATGTTTGCACCACATTTCCATGTGCACCAGGAATAGTGGCTGGGCCTTGGCTGTCTTGTTGATCGGGATTACTCCTTTTCAAGAGCATGAATATTTTCTCATGTCAACATATGGAATATTTGTCTCAGGTTCTGCAGCTTCTGTCATTCATCCAATGTACCAGGGATTAATTGTCTTATCTCTGTTTTCTTTGAGCCCTGGATAATTGAGAGAAGACTGTGTTTTAAATAGATAAATAATTGAGGAATATGAAACTTTGGATGGCCAGTGTTGCAAATTGTTTTTAGAACTTATGTTTTGATCTGAAATATGATAACCCACAGCTCATTAATCTGCTCAGTTTTCTCAATACCATGCTGTCATTTTTGAAATTATGATTTGCATGGTGTCTCAGTGATTTACCATATGGTGCATTTACTAGTTTTACATTTCAATATAAATAGTTGCAAAAAAGCTTCCTGTCTGCCAGATGCAAGAGGTTTTATGTGGAACAAATGGGTATTTTTTTAATCAGATTCACAATGAACAAAATTGCCCATCATTCAGAACTTATTATTCAGTCATTAAATTGCCAGTTTTGTTGAAAGAATTCAGAAGCATAAATGAAACAGAGAACAGCGAATGTAATACACTGATTCAGTTAAGATTTTTCTTCAGAGAATGGAATTGCAATACTTGGATGGAGATTTATTCTGCATTTTTCATGCGCCATCAGCTGATTTGGGAAATGGTTAAAGCTGATTGACAGTGCCAAGGGTGAAATATGGTGTTGCATTCTTCATCACTGATAATCCCTACCTTTACTGATCACGAACAAACAATGCATCTCGATGCAGTCAACTTTAGATCCCAGCTATTATTCAAAGCATGTTTGCTTAGAGGAGATTGTTTCTTATTGTCATGAAGATCTAGGTAGCTCCAGTGCACACCATGCTTTCTGGAGGCACTGTGCCATCAGTAATGTTCTTTGTTTGAATTTGTTCCATAAGCCATTACGAAATTGCTAGTGGCTTCATTTTTTCTAATCTGAACAGTAGACCCAAAGAACTGCATCTTGAGTAAAACGCACAATGCTGGAGTAACTCAGTAGACCTGGCACCATCAGTGATAGGATACTCCCTGACCCACTGAGTTACTCTGCCATTTTTTTTGTTTTAATCCGAACAGGCCACGTTTCACACTTCCTGGTAAATTGACACTTCTGAAGAGGGTCTCGACCTGAAACGTCACCCATTGCCTCTCTCCAGAGAAGCTGCCTGTCCCGCTGAGTTACTCTAGCATTTTGTGCCTTCTCGTATATTGATATATATATTTAAACTTCTCAGCTTTTTAGCACATTCTTAATGCAATTATCTGCTATAGATTCATATGGATACATATACCAGCCTTTGGACTGGATGGGTTTTATATTGAAATTTTAATAGCACTTTGTTAGTCATACTCTCATTCAAAATCTGTACGCTGATATTAACAATAAATAACGATGCCAATCGGTACCCAAAGTGACATTGTTTTATTTTCTTTACATTTTCTAGATCAGTTAAATAAATGTCAGCCATAGATTTTTGTAGTATATTTGAATGCTTCAGGAATGCAGCTTTATCTACACACGTCATTATTAATTCCCACCATAGTGTTTAATTAATGGAGTGTCTTGACGATTTTGACAAGTCTATTCATTTTAAATCTTAACGGTTGGATCAGTACATCATAATAGTTGCAAATTGATTGCGATTTGTACATTAGCTGCTCGGTTAAGACAACAATAAAGATGAAAATTCATTTAGTCGATATACAGTTATAACCCAACAAATATAATATTTTGTTAATACCTAGTAACTTTGTTTTCATACTTTTACTTTCCCATATGCTGCAAGCAATTGTTTTTATTAACAATACAACAGGTAAAATTGTTGATTTGTTTCTGATGGTCTGTGAATGTACAAGCTTCAAGCAGCTCTTGACATGAAATAATTTTGTGTTCTGTATCAAAATGGTTGATGTTCTTTCAAAAGGTGAAAAATAAAACAATTCTCTGGGATGAATAATTATATTGTGGAACACAACTACTAATATTTATCCTCAGCATTTTATGTGATTCTCTATTTAAGAGCAACAAAATCTGTAATCAACTATCAAGTTGCAACACATTAAAGCTAAATAGCAGACAGCCATTTAGATTGTTTTTTTAAATATTGCTTTGGAAAGCAATCCACTGTGGATTTAATTAGTTTATTTGTTCTGCTGACTTTGTACCTGAATTGTTTCATTGTTTCTTTCTTCTGCAGTATGTTACCAAAGTTGATAAAGTACTGTACCAACGTGCAAAACCCAAAGCTGAACCATCATCAGCACCTTTTCCAGAGAAGCCACCTCTGATCAATGATGTTGTTGTACGATCAGTTCAACAAGTTCCCACAATGACACCATATCCGTCCAGTCTTCATGAGGCTGAAGAACAAATGCCAGGGAAAGCAGGAATGGAAGAAGTAGCTGATGATAAAGGAACTTCCCAAGATAATCGAGAAGGCAAACAGTGGAACGAGGTGAAAGTGCAACTCGCAGATCTACCAGGGATCTATGCAAAGCTATCTAAAATAAAACTCACAGGTACTGCATGATGCTATCACACACCCCTATTAATATGGAGAGAACTGTGTCTTTAGAAGCTGATTTCATTCTTCTGAAAGAGAATAATTTTATATTGCCACTCTTTTGCTCAATAGATTTGCCAAGTGCAAAATAAATCACTTTGCCAAATGATATCCCTACATGAAAGCCCAAAAAATAGAATTACTTAAGGGCATTTCCTGATTTAAAAAAAAAAACAGTACTAGTGCATTTTTAATTTGCAGCACATTTTAATCATATATTTCAAGCCAGAAATTTGGCTCACTCATCACTTGAAGTCCCTCAAGTCATTAATTAATTATAGTTTACAATGTGGTTTTGGTGCTTTGAATGGAACCAGTTTATAAGTGACTGTAGGGAGGCTCTAGTATGATCTCTCTTCCCATGTCCTGGCCGATTTTAGAAACTAGTATTCATCTTGGATTTATTGACATGAATGCCAAGACTTCTCTCTTCCTCCATGTTGTTTGCCCATTGATTGATCTGTGGCAGGTAGTGAGTGTGCCAACATAAGGGATCAACCTTCTTGATCTTCTCCACATCAATCTATCGGTTGCAGATTGCTTAGATAGCATTTAATATGGAGTTAAATTCCTGTCTTCACATTGAAGGCATCCTTCATTGTGTAGTCTTAGCCCCAACCCAAAACCTCACTTATCCATGTTTTCTAGAGCTGCTGCCTGACCCACTGAGTAGCTCCAGCATTTTGTGTCCTCCATTGTGTTATATGTCATTATATTGAGGCTAAACTCAGAACAGATTGGGCAGTTCAAAAGTGGTATCCACCAGGTGGGTGTTTAGTCTATCATCTGATGTGGCAAAAAATGTGACACTAGTCTGATGAAGATGCAGCACAGTATGCAAACCAAACTGTGCTGGAAAGCACCAAATCATCTCAACCAATGTTTCAGATCAACGTTCTGCACTCTTACCACACCGAATAGTGAATCATAATGGACAATGTAGAAGATGCATTGTGCTTAAACTACACCAACCACACCTCTCATATCTAGGAGTCCTTATCCAACAGCGCAGTGGAAATACGTACCTTTACTAAAAGGACTTCCACTGCGCTGATGGAAGCACACTGCCATTCCCATACTCCAGCCAAGCTAGTTCAAACTTGCAACTGAAGGGTCTCGACCCGAAACGTCACCCATTCCTTCTCTCCAGAGATGCTGCCTGTCCCGCTGAGTTGCTCCAGCTTTTTGTGTCTAACTCACTTACTTAACACCTCCCATTTGAAATAACTTTCTACTTATTTAAAAAAAAATCTCAGTAAAGACAGTATAATGCCAAAATGTTAAAAACTCTTTTCAGCAAGATTAAAACCATGTTATTTGCCAGGATGATAAGAGACTGTATCCAATAACCACTTTTATTGAAAAATACCGTGTGACTATTTAACAAGCCAATCATTTCAACAAGAAATAGTGAAATATTGGCATTTATTTTGAACTGTTATAGAGTAATGCGACATGCAAACAGGCTCTTTGGCTCAACTTGCACATGCTATGCATATGTATATGTATTTTGTATATGCTACCAATATGTATTTTAAATGTTGTTATGGTACAAGATACATTTATTTGATACAGTGAAATGTGTGGTCACCATACAGCCATAGGAGTAAAAATAAGAACACAACACACGGTAGAGTCCAACATAAAACATCCACACACAGCAGAATCAAAGTTTCCCACTGAGGGAAGGCACAAAAAGTTCAGTCATCTTCCTCTGATGATCTTCGATGTTCACCCATGGTCGGGGCCTCCCGAGCCCTCCGCAGGCGCCACTACGGGTGGCCCGATGTTTAGGCCCGCTCATCGGGACGATGGAACTCCGACGTCGGACCGGGAGAACAACCTCAGCAGCTTGGAGCTCCGAATCGGCCACTTCCTACCGGAGTCTGCGGCTCCCAAAGTCCACAGGCCGCGCTGGGCGGAGATTCACGCTGGCAACCCTCGGCAAAGGGATCCCAGGACTCCGCAATGTTGAAGTCGGCGCCGCCCGCGCTGGAAGCCCCACGAACCACAGCTCCGCGATGTTGAAGCAGCAGGCCCAACACTCCGGAGCTTCAAACGGCGATCCAGGTAGGCATCACCCGCTCCGCGATAAATCCAGTGCTGCGCTGCCGCTGCTGAAGCTCTTGTCCGGTCCCTGGTCTCTGGCAGGAAAGGCCGCTCCAATCCAGTTGGTAGGCCGCGAGGAGGGAGGCGTGGACGCAACTCGGAGAATAGTTGCATCCTCGCCAGGAAGTGACTGGGAAACGGTTTCCCCTTTACCCAACCCCGCTCCCCCAAATAGAAAAACTAAAGAAACCTCTGAAACAAACTGTTAAGACAGACTAAAATAAAAACAAGATAGAAAAAAACTGACAGACTGTAGGCAGAGGCTGCCATCAATGCGGCGCCCCTAGTGGTCGCAGTACCTGCCTCAATGACAACCTGTCGCAGCTTGTTCCATACACCCACCACCCTTTGTGTGAAAAGGTTGCCTCTCAGGTTCCTATTAAATCTTTTCCCCCTCACTTTAAACCGATGTCCTTTGGTTCTTGATTCCCCTACTCTGGGTAAAAAGACTATACATCTACCGTATCTGTACCCCATATTATTTTGTACATCTCTATAAGATCACCCCTCATTCTTCTGCGCTCAAAGGAATAAATCCTAGCCTGCCTAACCTACCCCTGTATCTCAGGCCCTCATTTACTGGCAACATCCTCGTAAATCTTCTCTACGCTCTTTCCAGCTTAACAACGTCTTTCTTATAGCACAGTGATGTAAACTGAATACTACAAATGTGGCCTCGCCAACATCTTGTACAACTGTGACATCATGTTTCGACTTTTCTCCTCAATACTGTGACTGATGAAGGCCAATGTGCCAAAAGCTTTCTTGACCACACTATCTATCTGCCACTTTCAAGGAATGATGTACCTGCACTCCTAGGTCCTTCTGTTCTACAACACTCTCCAGTGCCCTGCCATGCACTGTGTTTCTAAAACAAGTCGACTGAATTATACCTGTTTACAGCTGGTACAGCTCCTGCCGCACAGCACCAGTAACCTGGATTCATTCTGGACCTCGCGTGCTGTCTGTGTGGAGTTTGCACGTTCCCACTGTGATCATGTGAATTATCTCTGGATGCTTCCATATCCCAAAGATGTGTGGGTTTGGAGGTTAATTGGCCTCTGCAAATTGACCCTAGTGTGTAAGGAGTGGATGCAAACGTGGGATAACATACATCTAATGTGAACAGGTGATCGATGGTCAGGGTGGGCTCATGGGTCAAACGGCCTGTTTCCATGCTGTATCTCAAAGTTAACCTTTATAGAAGCTAATAACTAGTAATATTATGTTTCAATTTTCATGTTTCTGTGATTTCATTTTACCCTCCTGAGGTCCGGACTTTTAGAATCCTAAAGCACTTCTAAGAACTAGACCAAGTTTGGGCTATTAGTTTTCAAAAGTAATTGCAGTTGGCTTTTCACAAATGCACAAGTCTTTTGTTATGTGGAGTTTATCGTTAAATGTTGAGTTGTCGTGCAGAAGATGATTGCTGTTCCCATATCATGAATTTTGATGTCTTAGAGTTCAGAGTTTACAGCATTTAAAAACTCAATTATTTTGAAGCCTGACATTAAGTTGTTACTCATTCAAAAACATTGCAACTGTTATGGTAAATTGCATGTCAGGCTTCAAGACCTGAAATGCAGAAGCTCATAAAAGCAAACTAGTGCACAGCACACCTGATTGTTAGGAATGTGCTGTAAGAAAGAGTTTGGCCGAAAGTGTCAGTGTTTAAGTTTTTATCAATATATCCAATCTGTTGACACAAATGCCTTCAAGGTTGTTTTGAGAAAAGAAGGTCCCTTATTATTTCTCTTGATTTTGTAAGATGATTTGTAGCATGGATGGCAGATAATAGATTCACCTGATGAGACATTATTAAAAGGAATAATCTAACAGGTATTTATCAGAATCAGAATCACACTTTATTCGCCAAGTATGTTTTGCAACATACGAGGAATTTCATTGGCCAGGTCAGTCATACAATAAAAAGCAACAGATCACTCAAAAACACATTTTAACATGAACATCCACCACCGTGACGTCTACACATTCCTCACTGTGATGGAAGGCGAAATAAAGTTCAAGTCTCTTCCATCTGTCCTTCCTCGGTTGATGGGACGATCTTGACTCCCGTAGCCGGCGGCGTTTGGGCTCTCCGCGTCAAGGCGATCAAGTTCCCGCATTGGGGGATGTCGGCTCCCCCACGCCGGGCGATCGAACCTCGCGTCAGGGCTGGTCGAACCTTCCACGACGATGGATCTCCTGACTCGGCCCTTGATGTTGATTCCACGGTGGGAGCGATCCCAGGCAAGGGATCAGCTCCGGTGTTAAGTCCACGCTCCACGGTGGGGCTCACGACAGTCCGAGGATGCTTCCAGCCCTATCGATGGTAGGCCGCAGAGCGCCCGGAGAATGTGAACCGAAAATTAATCACATCTACGGGAAAGTAAGAGCTTGAAAAAAAAAAATGTTCCCCCGATCCCCTCCCCCCTCCCCATATAAAACAAGCCGAAGAACATTAAAACAAACTTTTAACACACTACAAAAAAATAACAAAAAGAATGAAAAAATGCACAGACTGCTGGAAGGGCAGCTGTTACGACTCCCGAATGCAAGTACTTCAGAGCCACGTAACACAAGTCAAAAACCAGGTTCAGGTTCAAAAAACAGTTTTAATGATTCATTGGAACACAAAACTCAAACCTGATTTAAACAACCCAGTCAGGGATATGGATAAACCGACAAACAATTTAACAATGCTCCAGCCAGCCACACCATGGGCCGTCGAACCGGAGATTCCAAAACCTGCCCAAAGAGATACAACCCTGAAACCAAAATACACGAAAACTCTAAGGTCAGCCCTTATCCGTCCCAATACAATATCTGATAACAAGGAATGGTGAAAATACACAAAGTTCTATGCCATGTGGTCAGGCTGCCTCAGCCCCCACCAACAGTCTGCTCATCAGTCGGAGTCTACGACGAAGAGAAGGATCCTGGGAAGTTCTCGTATTTATACTTCAGATGAGTCACCCGTCACCTGACGCAGCTGGGCCAATCGGGTACAGGAGCCTTTAACCCCTCGATTCCAGACTCACAGCCACGAGGCCTGTACTTGGGATAGAAACAGAGAAGTAAGTACATAGCATTCACCAGGAGGGGGACAGTGCCTAACACCCCCACCCAAAGATACTGAATAAGTTTCTGAAAATGAACTAAAAAAAACACCACCAAATTTCAGCAACTATTCAGTAACACAGACATCACTGGCGCGACAATGCATCAGCCAATACATCATCCTTGCCACGGATATGCCAGTCAAATGAGACAACCGCAAGGGAAGCGTCTCCAAAGCCTCAGAGTTACTCAGCATTCCCTGCGTTACTGCCACAGACAACCGTGCCTCCCCCACATCACCACCCGTGTCAGGGGGCAGCACCACTGCAGCCAAAACATGCTTAGAAGGACTTAGCTCCGACCCATCAACCTCCACAGGCTCCTTCCTGTCGAACCAGTCCTTCATCCTAGACTGAGCAGAGGCAAGATTACCCATTGCCAGTTCGCATGCCCTCCTCAGTCTAGAGCGAAGAGTGCAGACGTGGTCTAAAATACTTCGTTTTGTATCCTCCTGCAACCATTTCTCCTTCAGGACCCTCAACGGACCACGTACAGTATGCGCGAACACCAGGTCAGCAGGACTGAACCCTAAAGACTCCTGCACGACCTCACGCACCGCAAACATAACTAGATGAACCCCCTCATCCCAGTCTTTTTCAAACTCCAGGCAGTAAGTCCTCAACATAGATTTCAAAGTCTGGTGAAACCTCTCGAGAGCTCCCTGGCTCTCAGGATGATACGCACTGGAGTAACAATGCTTAATATCTAACAACTTCATTACCTGACCAAAAACCTTCGACATGAAGTTGGTACCTTGGTCACTCTGCACAACCTTGGGCAAACCGAACAACGAAAAAAACTTAGTGAGAGACTTAACAATTGCAGGGGCAGTAATTCTACGCAAAGGGACCACCTCCGGAAAGCGGGTAGTCGCACACATAATTGTTAATAAAAACTTGTTGCCCACCCTTGTCCGAGGTAGAGGGCCCACACAATCAACTAGAATCAAACGGCTCACCGACCACAGGGATTGGATATAAAGGCGCAGGAACAATCGATTGGTTCGGCTTTCCTGCCACCTGGCAAATGTGACAACACCTGCAGTGCTGTTTCACGTCCTTTTTCAACCCTGGTCAAAAAAAATTCCGTAAGATGCGGTCATACGTCTTATTGACCCCCAAATGTCCACCCAGTGGACCATCATGAGCCAAACAGAGTATCTCGTCCCTATACCGACGAGGCATCACAATCTGATCAACCACGCTCCAATCATCATGCCCAGATATATCCAAGGGAGACCACTTTCGCATCAGTAAGCCATCCCTTAGAAAATACCCCTTTGCTGTGGAATCCATATCCCCCTCAGGCACTGCGCAGTCGAACAGATCAGATAAACCTGGATCACTCTTTTGCTCCTCAACCAGCCGGTCACGTGACAGTGACACCGGCACATTTCCAGACACTATCCCATCTTGAGATGGAGAAACACCCTTCACAACACAGGATCTATCATCCTGATCCCCAAAAATGCTCTCACTCAGGTCCACCACATCCTCAAACTTCGCCTGGCTCTTAGCCATAGCCCTCGTGACAGCACAAGCTGCGAAGACCTTTGGATGCTGCATAGCCAATCTATCAGGACTCTGCACATCGGAACAGCCGTCACCTCAGGAGTGACTAAAACTCTACCTCCTGCCAAGTCATTCCCCAAAATCACAGAAACTCCCCCAACGGGAAAACACGGCCGTAACCCAACAGTTACCCGGCCTGAAACCAACTCGGACTCGAGACGCACGGTATGCAAAGACACTACCATGTCATCCATCCCGAATCCTACCACTGGGACACTTGACCCAACCGATGATTCCCCAGAAAACGGCAGTACACCATCCAATATAAAGGACTGAGTAGCACCAGTATCACGCAAGATGGATACTGGAACTCTATCACCCCCATCCTCTAGAGAAACAAAACCATTCATGATGAATGCAGAATAATTCCTACACTCATCAGACTCAGGCACCTCGGGTACGACAGGTGCCTTCTGTGCACCCACCAAAGCCACAGGCTTTGCATTTTTCTGCTTCAGAACGGGACACGACTTTAACATGTGCCCTCTCCTTCTACAATAGTAGCACACAGGACCTTCATCAGTCTTTACATTTCCGTCAACCTTATCAGCTCGGACCTCCCCCTGTATCAACGTGCTGCCACTTGCAGGCACAGAAACAGCTTTGACACTGCCACCGGCGACACCACCACGATCAACCGGCCGTGCACCAAAACTATAGGATCGCCCAACAAAATCAGATTTATGAGTCAATACATACTCATCTGCCAACACCGCAGCCTTAGACACCTCATTCACCTTCTGCTCATTAAGGTAAGTAGTAACCCTCTCAGGGAGACAGTTCTTAAAGTCTTCCATAATTATCAAGGCCCGCAGTAGCTCAAAATCCTTCACTCCTTGAGAAGCGCACCACCTGTCAAAAAGTGCCTCCTTCTCCCTAGCAAACTCCACATAAGTCTGACTATCAAACTTCCTAAAGCGCCGGAACTTCTGCCGGTACGCCTCTGGAACTAATTCATAAGCCCTTAATACTGTAGACTTCACACACTCATAGTCCAGACTGCTTTCAACAGATAAAGACGAGTACACCTCCCGTGCTTTACCCACAAAGACACACTGCAATAGCAAGGTCCACACGTCCCTAGGCCACTTCAAGGACAAAGCCACCCGTTCAAACACTGTGAAATACTTGTCCACATCCTCCTCACGAAATGGGGGAACCAGGCGGATGTTCTTGCTCATATCAAACTCCCGTTCCCTAGAAGAAACCCGGGAATTATCTATTTCTTTTTTCCGCAGCTGAAATTCAGCCCTTTTGGTTTCCTCCTCAAGCTCAAGCCGTTTCATTTCAAGAACATGCATGAGCTCTTTCTCTTTTAACAAAGAGGCAATTCTCTGTGACTCAAGCTCCATCTCCTTCAGTTTAATAATGGCCTCCATGTTCTGACCAGGCTGAACAGAAGGTGGGGGACTGTCTGTACCACCAGGCAAAACCCCAGCCTCCACCAACGCAGCCCACAACTCCGATTAAATGGAGTGTTTCTTTGAATGCTTGTCAATAGTCACGGCATAGTTCTCAGCCAGCAAAATCAAATGCTCTTTCGTACATCTATCAAACAACTCCCGACTAGGAGCCTCAACAAATTCTTTCACCTTAAATTCCATTTTCTAATGTAGCACCAAACCACCAGCTAAAACTTGGGCCTTAATGCTACCACAAACAGGGAAGAAAAAATTCCCTCTCAACACACAGACTTCCTCAGTCCAGAAGCCTACCAAAAATACCCCCTAAAAACGTCTAGGGTCCTCAAAACTTAGGACGAGCCCCCATTTTGTTACGACTCCCGAATGCAAGTACTTCAGAGCCACGTAACACAAGTCAAAAACCAGGTTCAGGTTCAAAAAACAGTTTTAATGATTCATTGGAACACAAAACTCAAACCTGATTTAAACAACCCAGTCAGGGATATGGATAAACCGACAAACAATTTAACAATGCTCCAGCCAGCCACACCATGGGCCGTCGAACCGGAGATTCCAAAACCTGCCCAAAAGAGATACAACCCTGAAACCAAAATACACGAAAACTCTAAGGTCAGCCCTTATCCGTCCCAATACAATATCTGATAACAAGGAATGGTGAAAATACACAAAGTTCTATGCCATGTGGTCAGGCTGCCTCAGCCCCCACCAACAGTCTGCTCATCAGTCAGAGTCTACGACGAAGAGAAGGATCCTGGGAAGTTCTCGTATTTATACTTCAGATGAGTCACCCGTCACCTGACGCAGCTGGGCCAATCGGGTACAGGAGCCTTTAACCCCTCGATTCCAGACTCACAGCCACGAGGCCTGTACTTGGGATAGAAACAGAGAAGTAAGTACATAGCATTCACCAGGGGGGGGACAGTGCCTAACAGCAGCCATCGTTTCGGCACCCCTTATAAAGCCTTTCTGATGGTCAGAATATCACAAAATGATTCAGAGCTAACCATTTGATGCTTTGGGTTTGAAATGGCCACTACGTTTCTCCATTGCAATGCCTCAAGTACAGAAAGAAGACATTCTTTTTATTTCGCCCAAGTGTTAGCTAAGGGTCCTATTGGCCAGAATACCACAGAGCTCCTTGCTTTTCCTGCACATGCTATTGTTTGTAGCATCTTTTAGTTCCACAAAAACAAAGGGGAATCCCATTTTGGCAAATATCAAATCTTATCAAATCTTTCCCCTCTCACCTTCACCCTATGTTCTCTGGATCTTGATTTCCCTACTCTAGGTACAAGACCATGTGAACCTACCCGATCTATTTTCCACTTTATTTTGATACATTTCTGTGAGATCACTCCTCATCTTTCTGCACTCTAGCCTGCCTTAACTCTCCCTATAGCACATGCTCTTGGGTCCTGGCAACATCCTCTTAAATCTTCTCTTCACTCTATCCAACTTAACTTCTTTCCTATAGCACGGTGACAAAAACTGAACATAATACTCCAAATGTGGCCTCACCTGAATTTTAATTCTGTTTCCCTTTCCACAGATTTTGTGCAATTTGCTGAGTGTTTACTTTTGTTTAGTTTAGTGATGCTGTGCAGAAACAGGCCCTTCAGCCCACTGAGTCCGTGCTGACCAGTGATCCCCGCACACTAACACTATCCTACACACACTTGGGGCGATTTTGCAATTTTACCAAACCAATTGACCTACAAACCTGTGCATCTGGCGTTTGGGGGGGAAACCTGGAGAAAACCCACACAGATCACGGGGAGAACGAACAACTCCGTACAGATAGCACCTGTGGTCAGGATCGAACCTGGATGTCTGGCGTTGTTTCCAGCAATTTTTAAATTTCAGATTCACAACTAGTGCAGGTTTAAAAAAAAAAAATAATTTCATTAATTTGTCTAAGATGCCAAGATACTGGAAGTGACATGATTAAAATATCAAAAGGAAAATGTATTTATTTATATGATCTCCCATGGTCTTCGAATGTTCCAATTCAGCAGAAAAGCTAATGCAGTTAATTTTTTTGAAGTATTGCATTGCCTGATCATAGTAAAGCCTTAGTCTCATCAACCGACACCAAGCCATTAGCTATTATTGAGAAGGAAACAAAGATGATCCGGGTGATACTTTTGACTTCTATATGCTTTCACTCATTTTGGATGTGTATATTATTACTGAACTATGAAGAAATTGATCTGTTAAAAGAGTAACTCCATTTTGTGGCTTGAATCTATCACAATCGAGTTGTTGAATATCTTTGGATTGAAAATATTCATTTGAAGATAATATTTATCCAAGCAACAATTCTTATTCCATGCATTATATAATGTTTGCAAGTGCAGAACGTCTGGATAAATGAATCATTGGTTTTCTGCAATGGCATTGCCATTTAAGTGAATTTCATTTACTGTTACCTTTATTCCCTTGGAATGTATTATTTGCTATAGAGTTTGAATCTAGTAAAGCCATACAATGGTTTCGTCCCGAAACGTTGCCTATTTCCTTAGCTCCATAGATGCAGCAGCACCCGCTGAGTTTCTCCAGCACTTTTGTCTACCTTCGATTTTCCAGCATCTGCAGTTTTAAAAGCCATACAATTCGTTTGTGTGACATGGGAAGAGAGTTTTCTCAGTAGGGCTCATTTATAGGCTACCCAAAGTAGATGCTAGTTCGGTTATTTGACAATTTATAATAATTAACTGAACAAATCCATTAAAACAATTTAATTGCTGTTGCAATTACATTTACGGGATGAAATATATCTTGCAAGGTCAGTGGTAGCAACTAAACACCATTTGTTTTCCACTTGCCTTTTACACAGATCAGTTGTGTCGGCAAAATGATTGTAACAAATGTACAGAGCAAATCTATGTTTGAAATTTAATTAACTACCCATCTGCTACTGGCCACTTCAATTACATTGGGAAATTAATTTTGTACTTTTCACAGACTGTAAATAGGAAAAGCCAGTTTCCATTGTGACTTTTGACTTCTAATTCAATTTTGTTGATTTCAAAATCAGCATTTTTATTAATTTTCTGCTGTTTACATAACAGTCCATTTAGTTGTTTTGTAATGGAATGTTGTACACGGCCTAAAACTGGCAGCAAACTCATTTCTAATGTTGTATTTGCAACTGGAAGATTCTAAAAGTACAGAAGAACACAATGGTGGATGACTGGAAGTGGAAGACAAATAGGAATCCTTACGTTCTAATATTAGTGAAATAGATTAAATAAAAGTAATGACATCTTATTCCGGATTATCACAGTAGAAGAAACACGACAGACTCCTTGTGATGATTTCAGTACAACTTGCTAAATACTAATATCAGTCTGAAGAAGGGTCTCGACCCGAAATGTCACCCATTCCTTCTCTCCAGAGATGCTGCCTGTCCCGCTGAGTTACTCCAGCGTTTTGTGTCTATGCAAAATACTACTATGTGAAGTACTGATATGTAGTTAGGGAGACTATTCTGAGACTTGGATTAACTTTGGCTCAATTTGTAATCTGACGATTGCATATGATCTTATATCCACGGTTTGTGTTTACAGTAGTTGTATTGCATTGCATATATCTATGGACTTCTAGTTGGTGGAACTGCTGCATTAGTATAATTATGCCTAATGTTGAGGTTAAGAAAATAATGGCTATGTCTTAGTACATTTTCCAGTGCGTTGTCCTGCTCTTAGCAGATGTATCTTTCTAACCTAATTAGCAAATATCTAAATCGAATTGCCCCAGCCAGTCTGATCCGGAACCTCACCCATTCCTTCTCTCCAGAGATGCTGCCTGTCCCGCTGAGTTACTTCAGCTTTTTGTGTCTATCTTCAGTTTAAACCAGCTTCTACAGTTCCTTCCTACACAAATATGTCCTGCTGTTTTGAGGCAGGTGGGGTTTTAATTCATACATTTCAACAGTATCTGAATTGGGGTTTTAGGGCGAGCAGTTATTGGAAAAATTGTGGTTAGTTATCTCCATCAAGGATCTGTTTAAAATTTCTTGACTAGTAAGTTCGAGTGGTTCATCATTAAATTTATCCTATATTGTACAAATGGATATTCAACACACACTGTTCAGTTACGAGATTGTGGTGTAAACTGACATGTCGGCCCATGCATGATACATGGCAAAATTCTAATTCATCACGAGACTGGTTAGGCAATTACAAAGAAGGATTTGAATGTAAAGCCATGTGCCCAGAAGACTAGCTGTATCTAAACTATGTAAAGGATTATGAACTAAAACTAATGAACAGCTATTCCAAAAAATTATGGTATCGGATAACATCTGATACTTGTAATGAACTAACTGCTACCTTATTCTTTTAGCCTGCCAGTAAAAGGATGCCAACAATTGCATATTGTGGACATAAACAAGACTGAATAGCAGCTGTTGAAAGGAATTTTGTAATTCATCAAGTGATTAAACTGCAATGCAACAAGATATTTAGAATCCAAATTTGTTTTTACCTCGTATTGGCCAAAGTCCAGGACAGTTTTTATAAAGAGAAGTTTGTATCAGCAGCCTGGTGCTGATTATTGATGGGCATACTAAATGGCATTTTGTGGAATTGTTCCTAGTAATTCTCCTCAAAGACTAGAAGTGAAGGTATTTTGATGAATGACATTTAGTTTAGAGATACAGTGCAGAGACAGGCTCTTCGGCCCATCGAGTCCACACCCACCGGCAATCCCTGTATACTAACACTAGAGACAATTTACATTTATACCAAGCCAATTAGCCTACAAACCTGTATGTCTTTGGACTGTGAGAGGAAACCACAGCTTCTTGGAGAAAACCTACACATGTCATAGGGAGAATGTACACCCTCCGTACAGACAGCACCCGTAGTCAGGATCGAACCTGCGCCTCTGGTGCTGTAAGGCACTGTGCCTCCACGTGACAATAATTAGCAGGGAGATTGATGACTTGCAATTCTTCCATGCGTTCTAGAACGGTCTTAAATCTGACATGGTCAGAGAGCAAACTGCCAGACTGACGCCACACATAATATTACTGGTGGTGAGGAAACCTCGGACACTAAAAGATCACCAGAAAAATAATGATTCAGGCAAAACTTCTGATGAGTTGTATTATCTAATTAGCAACGAAGGAATTGCACTTGATATTCATCCAGCTGAACAGTGTCACAAAGTTCTCTTGGGCATCAACATTCCATTTAAAATGTAGCAACCAAGGTCGTGCAGGCATTCTACATTGGAAGTACAAGGATGGGAACAGGCGAAGAATCACAGAATCGACAAGTTCTCTACACAATCAAACTATAGAATCCTTTCTGTGATCAGCAAAGTCCAAAAGCGGAAGCCTTCAGTAGGAAATCTAAATTAGAATAGAATAAAGATTGGGAAAATCCAATTACTGGGGAGGAAATAAAAGATTTAAACATTTAAAACAAAAAGCTTTGTTTCAAAAGAAATGAAATTATACACTTATAAAGTTACATTTTCAGGATCAAAGAGGGTGTTCGATCGGTCATGATGCCTTTAAAGCTCACCAATTGTTCAGTGCCACAGTTGATTTTTTTTCAGCTGTCTGAAGTAGGGTCTCAAGCCGAAACGCCACCCATTTCTTCTCTCCAGAAATGCTGCCTGTCTTGCTGAGTTACTCCAGCATTTTGTGTCTCTCTTCAATGTAAGCCGACATCTGCAGTTCCTTCATGTGCAGGAGAAAAGTATTGCTCATTATTGCAACCAATTGGTCTAATAAGATATGAACCATTTGTAGAGTCAAAAGCGAATCTGCAAGAAAGTTTTGATGTTATGCAAAGTATAAAAGTTGAACATTGGGTGTCTTATCAATGCTTTATGCATTTGCATACATAAGCAAACATTACCTGATTTCCTTGGCCTCAAACAAATACAGGAGTGACTAACATGCATGACTGAGCCCCAAACATTGAAGTATCGTACCCAATTTTCTTGAAAGTATTTACCGTTAGAAGCTGTTCACAGTATGTTTTCCTTTTATGTATGCCTATCAATAGAAGATAAGATCATGAAGGCATTATAAATCTAGTTTTGTAACCGTGCTGGACACAAGTTGTAATTGCAGGTAGACAGAAATGCTGGAGAAACTCAGCGGGTGAGGCAGCATCTATGGAACGATGGAAATAGGCAATGTTTCGGGCTGAAACCCTTCTTCAGATATCGCTTTAGTGGTATCTTAAGTGGTAACTTTGAATGATCCATAAAGTTGTCAGCAATCAATTGCAATAATGCTAGCTGGTCTCCAACATACCAAACAAGCCCTTCATGGGAGAACTCAATAATTACCTGGCTTCGGCTCATGTAGAAAATTATGGATTGGATATCATCATATTCCAACAGAGTGTTGTAACTATCTTCTTAACTGAATATGAACTGAAAAAAACTTCTAACACAAATTAGAGAGACGAATGTGTTGCTGTAGAGGCTGGAGAAAGTATGGCAATTTGTTTTAAAAGGGAAAAATAACTTAAATCATAAACAAGGAAGAAACCATTCATCTCCGAGGCACAATTATCTCGGGGAGTCTGAGCCTTATTTTACAGCGTCTATTACTCTGTCTATTACCTATCCAAATGTTATTTGAATTGATTCGATTTTTGACATCTTATTCAGGGAGTGATTTCGATTACTCCCTTGTATCTTTAAAAGTGTTTCCCTCGGTCCTTGAACTGTCTGCTAATTTCAATATCTCTGCTTACTCACCCTATGTAATCCAGTCATGGTGTTGGAGACTTCAATCTCTGCATTTTCATCAAAGATCTTGATCTCAGGTCCTCCATTTTGGCTGAAATACTCCATCTCTACACTATTCTAATAAATCTCTTCTGCATCATTTAAAGGAAGCCTGCTGACCTTGGCGTGTGCAACTCTGAATTTGTCACAATGCTCTAGATTGTTGCCCCGCCAGTGTTTTGTCCAGGTTGAACATAATTTCCTTGCTTTTCTAACCTCCAACCCCTATTTAACACTGCCAGGATTGCAAATGCTATAGCTATTTCTTTCAGTGATTTATGCGCATGTACACCCAGAACCATCTGTGACTTGACACCCTTCAGAACTTTAACATTTACCAGAACTGGAGTACCGTCTCGTTTTTGTCCGCAATATATAATCTATCACTTCACACTTGTGTTAGTTTTCAGCTGCACCTATCTGCCTGTTCTGATAACATATGTATCCCTGTCGTTCTGCAGTCTGCTACTGTCCACACACTCAAAACCTTTGTGTCACTTGGGAGTTTGCAAAATGTTATCCTGCACATCCATGGCCAAGTCATTTGCTTTTTCTTTTTGAAGCCTATTTCCAATCCCAGTGACCCTTTAATTTATTTTGCCTCAATTTTACTAATTGACCTTTTGTGTGAGACTTAATCAGATCTCATCCACCACATTGCCTTGATCGGAAAGCAATCACTCAAGTTAATCCAACCTAATAAATCTGCTTTATCAATTGAAACTTTTCCAAGTGCCAGTCCATATTGATTATTTTAAAAAGCTTCTTCACACCTGCAGCTAAACGCACTGGCCTGTAATGTCTGGCATGTCATACATCATCTTTTGAGCATGTTTCCAGTTGCGCTGGTGTCTTTCCTGCACCAAGGGCAGTTAGCAAGAATGTGACAAGCCCTTCTGCAACTTAAACCCTCCCCTCTCAAAGCAACAGCAAAGCAAAGAGTTAGATAGAGCTCTTAAAGATAGCGGAATTAGGGGATATGGGGAGAAGGCAGGAACGGGGTACTGATTGTGAATGATCAGGCATAAACACATTGAATGGCGGTGCTGGCTCGAAGGGCCGATTGGCCAACTCCTGCACCCTATTGTCTATTGTCTATAACATTGGATGGCACCCATTGAACACAGTGTCCAGTACCTCCTCTATCAGTTTGTACCCCATTCAATATCTCTACCACCTTTCTCTGAATGAAAAGATGGGTGCCGTATGGAAGGAAGGAATCTTTGTGACTTTGCTTAAATTAGCAGACCTAAATAAAGCCCATTGCGATCCAAGATGACACACAAACCAGGCAATTCATTGTGTGCTCGTCACTGAAGTGGATCTGCAATTACACATTACAATCGCTCCACACTTTTAAATCTCTACCCCAAAAGCAGCCTTTCTAACTATGCTAAATGTTATTCCCTTTGTTATACCTAATCATAAGAAAGATCTCGACCTGAAACGTCACCCATTCCTTCTCTCCAGAGATGCTGCCTGTCTCACAGAGTTGCTCCAACTTTTTGTGTTTATCTTTGGTTTAAACCAGCATCTGCAGTTCTTTCTTTAGGGCCTGTCCCATTTGCGCCTCATTTACTCGTCATATGTAAAATAGGTCGATGCGTCGTTACGTGCGAAGTAGCGCACAAATCACGCGTCATCATGCTGTCTGGTGCTCGTGATTTCATTAGAATACCCTGCAGCGCGCGGCGACGCATGTTTTCGCACGGTGACGTAACCATGCGTCACCACGCGATACACGTAAGACGTCGGGATGCCAGGGTGCGATGCCGATGCGTCAGCGTGCGTACCCAATGCGTCAGCGTGCGTACCCAATGCGTCAGTGATAAGTCACGCAGGTGGCGCGCGAGGATTTTGTGCACCACGAAATCCTGGCACGCCGCGTGATACCGTGCGCAACTCCACACTACTCCACGCCTCTCCTATTGCCGCCGGGTCCTCTCCAGATGCCACCCTAGCGCTGACCCAGGCCCCGGCTGATGTTTTGGGTCGAGACCCTTCAGACAGTTCTGCAACATTCCAGACTCAACATTATTATGAATAAGGATAGCTTGAATTGTTGACCACAAAATCAAAAAAGTACAGATTGAAGATTCCACGAAACTCTCTCAATCAACTGACTTAAGGAAATCCTAAAAAAAAAACAGCAAAGTTCTACGTAGCCCTGTGCCATTTTAATTTATAATTATTTCCAAAGTGCTTCAAAATGGTGCATGCTCTGGAAGTGTTAGTTACTGAGAATGACATTTTTGAACTAGACCTCAGTAGCTGAGGGTTAGTGTTTTTAATTATTTTCTATGTACTTTTTTGTACTTAACACATGGGGAATCTATTATTTTAAATATTTTGTGAATACATAAAAGAAAACTGATCATGATGGCCCAATCATGGATTAGTCTTAAACTAACATTTCTCCAAATTATCCCAATATCTACCCAGACTAATTCTGATAATGAATACCATAAATAGTCTGCAAAGATTCAACATAAATTGAACAAACATTGAAAGGGATATCAAACATTTTTGACTAACTTTTCAACGATCATAGAAGTAACTGAAATAAGGTGATAATGAAATTATAAGTGATTTATTTTCTTCCTGTTTCCTGTTTATTTCAGCGTTAGTTGCAACCACTGCGGCGGCTGGATTTGCAATGGCACCTGTACCCTTCGACCTTAGCTGTTTCCTTCTCGCCACTCTTGGAACAGGCCTTGCTTCCTGTGCTGCCAACTCGATTAATCAGGTGAGTCATTCATTTTAACACACACCAGGCAAAAAACAGAGCATTTGTTTTACAGAATCACACCTTCCTGGGTAGGAAATCATGTTGGTGTGTGTATGGCAATGCTGAGTGAGTAAACCTCCACCATTAAAACATAATTTTCAATGTTGCTCCCACTTAAAATAATCTAATATCTTTGTTGTTTATTTAAAATAAATAGTCTTTGAAAATCTGACAAAAATTAAATAATACACAGTGCACAATACAATTTATTTGTCACTTGAACCTCATAGAGGCTCAAATGAAATGTTGTTTCTGTAGTCATACACACAAGAAAAAAAAGACCCAAGACACAACACAGTTTACACAGACATCCATCACAGCGCATCTCCTCCTCGCTGTGATGGAAGGCAAAAAAACTTATCTCTCCCCTGCACTCCCCATTCCCCTCCCGATGTCAGAGTCAAAGCCCCCGGCGGGCGATGGCAATTGTCCCGCAGCCGTTGAAGCTGCGCCAGGCGGTGATGTAAGGCCCCGCTCCAGGCACTCCTCGACCCCGCGACTCGGGCGGGTGAAGTCGCTGTTGCAGAAGTCTCGAAAAGCGGTCTCCCAGCAGGGACCCGCGGACTCCCGGTGTCACTGTCTGCCAGACCTGCGGTAAGCCTCCGAATCTCCGGGGGTCGGGTCACAGCAGCGCGCCACCACCGCTCCACCCGCTCCGGACTCGGCCAGCTCCATGATGGTGAGTAGCTCCGCAGCTCCGTGACTGGAGCCCCAGGACGTTCCTGCTGGAGGCCGCTTGACACTAATCAAGTGATAGTTCCTGCCATTCTGTCATAAGACGCTCAGGATATTTTGTTTTTTATGCTTTAGTTGTATAATGAGCATAATAAGGGGTTGGTCATTTTAAGTAAGGAAGAGGCTAAACTCTGGATACCTTGCATCTCTGCATTTAATAGTATAACTTTGAAGCAGATGATTAATTTTGTTCATAATTTTCTGTTGTTAAAGATTTGTACTCTTGATTTCTCTCGATTAAATCTTATATGTATATTATAATGAATATTAGCAAGCAATGAAGTTTGTGTTTACCTGTCCTCGAGTTGTATCAAAATACTTTGTAACAGTTGAAGGAAATCTGAAGCTAGTTATTGTTATGTAGTCAACTTCAAGGTTTGAACTTTGTCAAGTCCCACCAGCAGCAGATGACATAAATGACCATTTTGCCCACTTTAGTTAAGGCCAGGTAACGACTGGAACATTACATTTCCAGATTATCTTTGAATAACATTATGGAATGTTTGTGCTCATTTGAAGTGCTGATATGAACTTTATAAAGTTATTCATCAAAAAGATGGCTGATTCGACAAAATAACATGAAGACACATGAGACTGAGGAATCTTGAGCAAAATGCTGAAGGAACTCAGCGGGTCTGGCAGCATTTGGGGAGCGAAATAGGGCGGCCATGTTTTGGGTCCAGACCTTTCGTTAGACTGAATCAGTCTGAAGGAAGGTCTAGACCCAAAACTGCCAGACATGCTGAATTCCTCCAGCATTTTGCGTAATGACAAACCGGCATGCACTTCATGTTGGGACTTAAATCAAAATAAAATGCTTCTGAATGAATTCAGCTGATTTGTCAAATTCAGGTGCCATTGTCGTTAATTTCGTGTACACAGTAGAATCAGTCACACCAATAAGTAATTTGTGACTTTAATTTCATAAAAAGTGACATCAGCTGAGCTGTATGTAATAGTACAAAGAGATAACCTGGTATCCCTTGTGACCTGAACTGTGTATTTTTCTGTTCAATAAATATTTCTTTAATCTCTAATTTTACAATCTTCTTGTGATTAGTAAGAATGTGACTTTTTTATTTCAAAGGTAAATTTATGCAAACTAGACATTTAAAAGTTGTTATAGAACTGGTGTTGAAGAGGCTTTCAGATAGGCACATGGAAGTGCAGGGAATAGAGGGATATGGATCATGTACAGACAGGTGAAATCCACTCAGTTAGGCATCATGTTCAGCACAAACATTGTGGACTGAAAGGACCATTCCTGTGCTGTACTGTTTTATGTTCTATATTTTAGTCCAATCACATACATTATCTTAGTATGTTATATGAAAGCACAAAGAAAAAATGTGTACTGTCGTCTTACTTGATTCAAACAATAAAATATCTCTCAGCTTTGCTCAGCTTTTAGTTTTATCTTAAAAATAACCCAAATGATTGCCCATGTATAGATTTTTTTTTCTGCACCTGAAGGGAAGATTGCCCAGAATCACAACTGAACATCTGGGAGATCTGAGCTTACCACCGATTTCGTCATGTAACATTTCCTCCCACAGTAATGAACTTGGGTTTATACTTGAGAGGTCTGGATTTTGCTTTCCCCAAAGGTTAATAGGCAAATCATAGCTCTAGTACAATATAACACTTGCATGAGAATTCAAACAGTATTTCCCTCTCCCCCGACTTTCAGTCTGACGAAGGGTCTTGACCCAAGACATCACCCATTCCTTCTGTCCAGAGATGTCCCACTGAGTTACTCCAGCATTTTGTGTCTATCTTCAATTAATTATCATCTGGGTTGTAATTCAGAAATGCAAGTTCCACCGCAATTTATTTTGAAGTTTCAGTGAAAACTTGATTGAAGATGAATGAACTCCATTTGACTAAGTATAACGATTTCTCGTACTGTATTGGCACAATCAGCATTTCCATTTTGAGCCAAGATCTGCAGCTGGTTGTGTTAGTTTCTCACTCCGGCTGTGCATCACTGGAAGGAAGATGACATTTGTTTTCTTCCAAATGATATTACAAAGTTTTCCAACTGTTGGAAAAACGATGGCTACCAGCAGGACTGCAAAAAACAAAAGTAGACATTTCCTGAGCCGTAGGGAATCTTTTTTGACAGCCTTTGCTCATGGTGGTGAGCCGTATTTCACAGAAGTTGGATAGAAATATCTGATTGACCTCAGCAAAGTCTGCATGGCTTTAGTCAGACAGGTTGCCTTAAGCAATCATGCTGCCTTTAATCACAGTCGATGAAGTGATCGTGATAGGGACATATCAAAATATTCCTTGGTGGTTTCATGCTGTTGTAATGAAACTGCATCTTGAAGTCATTGTGTCAATACATCTTGTGAATTGTTGCAGTTCTTGTCTTTAATTTATCATTTTATTTGATAAACTATAAAATTGTGTAAACTAGAGAGAAAATTCTTCCAGAGCAATAAAGTACACAAATCACCACTTATCACCAGACTCAGAAACAGCTAGTTCAGTTCTCTGCTATTATCTGACTCCTGTACACATCTTTTAACCATATGATAAATGCCTGGCTCTAAATTTTGGGTAACAATTTAAGTTCACTGCTCAGCTAACTGTCATAAACGGCCTCATTTTTAATCTATAATCTCAATCGAGCCTTTTGATTTGCTGCTTGTTATTCAATTGTTATCCTGTTATCAGGCAAAAAGTACGTCCTTTTGTGATTGAATCAAAATATTTCATTTATTTTGGCTGCCTGCAGACAAACTGACATTTGCCACAAGATATTGGTAGAATAAATGTTGTTTCTTAATCCAATTGGCAAAATTCCAAATGATTGGTATAATTTATTTAACAGTGTCACGCAGGCAGTTTACCTCAGATTGAAGTTTTATATATTTAATGACAAGACAGTCCTACATTAATTTATTTTAGTAGAATTACCTCAAGCACATCCCCACATCTTTTCGCTCTGTTATAATCAATGTGTGAAGAATACAAAATCAAAGTTTGATATCTTTATTAAATTCTTAAATTTTCCCCTGATATTTTGTTTAAAATAATACAGATAAGTTTGAATCAATACGAGTTGGTTAAGTGACTGGTTCTCTGACTGAATCATAATTTTAAGATTACATTGATACCTGTGCGATTGATCTCAGCAGCTGTATGTAAAATTGACAGATCTTGTGCCAAGGTCTTGCTTCACAAATAATCATTACACTGAGAACAAAAAGCATTCCAGGTGATCAAAATGTGAAAAACTAGTTAAGTAAAAGAACAAAGGAAAGACTATCATTTAAGCCATAATTTTCTGGGTTGTCTGTGAGTTATACTTAAAAGTAGAATTGTTGTTTCTAACTTGTCAAACTAGCTTTCATGAACTGATCCACCAACTTTCTGAAACCTTTTTATTTGCTCTAAATGTTGCCTTATTGTTTACCTTGTTATTCTAGGTTCTTGGGGCCTTTAATCACAACATTGTTGCATGATAGTGCCAAAACTCTTATACTTCCCCCTTTTGCTTGCATCACGACTCAATGATAACATTTTCCTTTTTCAATCTCAGTCATGGGATAAAGGACCACTCCAGACACCCTGAGTCTTGAGGGACTGTTGCACTGAGACAATTGGCAACTTTAATATGAACCATTCAGTTGAGACACCATGTTCCCTTTCAGAAGTTTGTCAAGTATCTGGTTGTACTAACTGAAGTTTTCCTTGTGTTTCTCAGCTCGTATCTCAGAAATAAACCTAAAATGCAAGTTGGTGTTGATTACTTGTAAAAGTTAGTCTGCTGCAATTTTGACAAATGTTTTGCCAGCCGTCTTGGGACCAGCATTGGGTTATGGAAAGCATCCTTCAAAATAATGGTCTCTTTTTAAAATTCACATTTATTATCCATCATCAAATGCATGTCAAAGGATGTTGTTGTGTTTAACTTAAACACAAGAAAATAGGAGCTGGGGTTGGGTAGTCAGCTACTAGGCCACTCAAGCCTTGTCCATCATTCAGTATGATGGTGGCTGACCTCCACTGGCCTCAACCTCTCTGTGTGTGTGTTCCCTGAAACCCAAACTCCCTCAATCTTTCAAATATCTATCTATACCCTAAATATTTTATAATGGCCTCCACCACCCTTGGGTCAGAGAATTCCAAAGATTCCCAAATCTCTGAGGGAAGATATTTCTCTGTGCTTCAGAGACTGGCCCTTTAGTTTAGAACTTTGTCCCCTTGTTCATCACTTTCCCAATCTTGAGAATATCTCAATGTCTATTTCCCCTTAGGTTAATGTACTGTTGGAGTAAGTCACTCTTCAGTCTTCTAAACTCCAAGGAATACAGACCCAAAATATCCTGTTGAGACATCCCGCTCATCCGAGGCTTTAGCTTGAATCTGTTGGACTACCTCCAATCATGCCATATTCTTTTTTTAGGTAAAGGAACTAAAATTGTGCACTGTATTTCAGCTGTGGCCTCACCAACACCCTGTTCAACTGCAGCACAACCTCCCTATTCTTAAACTCCAATCCTTATGTAGTGATGGCCAACATGGCATTTGCTGTCTTAACACTTGTTGGACCTGCCTGCCAACTTGGTGCCTGAACAAAATTTACACATGGATTGACAACTGATACATATGTTCCAATAAGAGTTCAACAAGAGAAAGTCTAACCATGTCTCCTTGGCATTCAACAATGTTAACAATCTAACTCCCTTTATAAATATCCTATTATTTGTCATTAACTACAAATTTAATCAAACCAACATATTAGAGCCCGTGTATCCTGAGATAAGTGAGCCGCATTCGATCGCCAGCTGCGGGTGCATCGATCGCCTCAACTGTGGATGGTTTGGCTGCCACGACCACGGGAGAATAAAGAGGGAAGGAGATTAGATTTTTCCATCAGAGTGAGGAATGTGGGGAATCTGCTGTGGTGGGTGTTTATGTTAACTTTTCTGTAGTTGCGTGTCTTGTTTCTTTTTTATGGTATGACTGGTAAATTGAGTTTCACTGCACCTTAAATGGTACACGTGACAATAAAATACCTTTGAACCTAAATGGCTAAGGCTTTCCACCATCTAACAGATCATTGGGTGTGATGTTCTGATGTTTTCCATCCTTGGATTGCTGAAGCTCTACCAGGACTCTTGTTATTCTTATCCTCTACAAATGCTGCCTGAGCCACTGACCTACTTCATTCAGTACTTCTTGCGTTTTGCTCAATGTTCTAGCATCTGCAGTTCCTCGTCTGAAAAATATCCATTATTTTGAATCTGTTTTCCTTCATGGCCCTTGTTATTCTGACCTGGATGTTTACTGCTATTCCTCGATTATTATAGGTCAGAATCCTAAAATTCCCCACCAAACCGCATTCTTTCAGTGCTTTCAGCATCGAGATTGCAGCAGTATGTCGAGGCAGTTTATCATCGCTTTTTTTCCAGGGAATTAAGAATACGGAACAAATACTGACCTTTCCAGCAACTTGCATTTCCCACAGAAGAATAATAAAAATTAGTTCCCAGTTCAGGAGCCATCTGTTTAAAGAGAAACATAATTAATGTTTCACATTGACCTGCTTCTCTTACCACAAATACCGTCTATTGAGTATTTGCAGCATTTTTTTTTTTAATTTAAGATCTCCAACACTGACAATACATGTATAAACACTGCTGTAATTTTTACATGCTGAAACCAAAATGTATAAAAATGGCCTTTATTAAAATCTGACAATGTGCACTTTAACCACATGTGATTTTTTCTATTACAAATCTCAAATTGTGGAGTAGGGAGGCAAATAAATAAATGATGGGTCTTTGTCCCAAACATTATGGAGGGCATTGTCTTTTGTTTCAAAACGATTAGTTTTAATAGATTGATAGGCTAATATTTTTTTCTTTTACGACACCATGTAATCAAACCTAAGTGATCTTATCAGTGAATCACATATCCATTAAATGAAACATATTTTAGAGAAGGATATGCTACAAGATAGATACTCCAAGCAGCAACTTTAGAAGTTGATCAGCCATTTTAATTGAATGATATTGTTTAATAAGAATTTACATCTGAAAGTCAATTTCAGGTATTTTAGTTGTTACATATACACTTATTAGCTAATGCAATCAAATAATGTACTCTTGTGCCAAAAACTGATCTAACTAATGCTGGTATAAAAATATATAGGGCAGTAATTTCTAGTTTGGCATAGAATAATTAAGGGAGTGAATATGCTATATATTTGCAAAGGAAGCCTAGTTTGTTAGTAGTGTAACAAAATACTTTTTATAGAAATATAAACGCCATTCAATGTAATGGTTGGCAAAAGATGTGTGTTCAGTAATAACCATGTTCAGCTGCTTGGCTTGGACTTCTGATCTTGCATCAGTAGGAAACCAATTTTGGCATCAATTCTTTATTTGGGGAAAACAATTACTTTTGCTACAATGCAGTGGGCGACAGCAAGAACCTTTTGTGGCAGAACATGCTAATTATCACTTTCAACCGCTGCAAACATTAGAAAGTGATCTGCCCTTTAAAAGTAGACCATGAGTGAATGTAAATGTTTGGCATCCAGGGGGCAAAGTTAACGAGCTACTCGTGTGTTTCCAGTGTTTGTAAGCTTGGTTTTGTATTTGCATTGTGTTTGCAGTTTTTGAAATGCAGCTGAAATTCTTGTTCTTTCGTTCGAGTGCCACTTGCAGTGGGCTAATTAAGTGTTACACTGGAAATTCAACAACCCTTTTAGTCCATTACAAAAATAAGCATTGTTTAGAGGAGCGCAAAAGCATCTAACCTCTACTATTACATAATCTGTATGCAGCTTTCCCCATTTTTAAAATTTATATTCTGGTTAAACAGTACTAATGACGACTAGTTTGAGAATATATATTTAAAATAAACTAGACCAAGTGGGACCCGTTGGGTCCCGTCCCCTCAACGCATGTTGGGGGGGGGGGGGGGGGGGGGGGGGGACATGCGGCGTCACACACACACACACACATACACACACACACACACACACACACACACACACACACACACACACACACACACACACACACACACACACACACACCCATTAATATTATTCATTTGCTCCTTTTCCCCCACCCTATCCACTCACGCATAGCCCCCAACTGCGCAGGTGGGGTTAGAGAGGGAGAGGGGGGGAGGGGTGCAGAGGGAGAGGGTGAGTGAGGTAGAGAGGGAGGGGGAGGGGGAGGGGGTAGAGATTGAGGGGTGTGGGGGGGGGGTGGGGGGAGCAGCGTCACAGGGGAGGGCTGGTTCCCGAACGGAATACTCCACCAGTCACCCATAGGTCCCAATACTCACCACACCCTAGAGAGGGAGGGGAGCAGAGAGGAAGGGGGGGGCAGAGGAAAGGGGGGTCAAGAGGGAGGGGGAGCAGAGAGGGAGGGGGTAGAGAGGGAGGAGTAGGGGAAGGGAAGGGGGTAGGAGGGAGGGGGTAGATAGGGAGGAGGGTCAATAGAGAGGGGGTCGATAGGGAGGGGGAGGACAACTTGTTCTATTTGATCTTATATGATTGTGCACGCCAGGTTGATTGCATTCGTGGAAACATGTGAAGGTTGCAACCTCCCACCCCTATAATCGTGGCCCCCCCCCCCCCCCCCCAGGAAGGGGCGTTATTTTCATCATGGTGATTGACAGGCGAGAGGACCAATCAGCTGATCTCAAGATTTTTTAAACACTCATAACTCTTTTATTTTTCATCGATCGGAAAAATCATAGGGGCTGCCTCAGCGGAGCAGGACTGTGAGTAAGATGGCCAAAAATCATAGCGATATTGGGTAGTGTTTTTTCTAAAATCAATGTATAGCGCAGACAGGAAGTGGTAAAGATGATACTTTTAGTTATATAGAAAAGATAGATAGATAACAATTGCACAACTTAGGCTTTACATTGCATTATGATCAGCAATGATTGTAGAAGAAATGCAGTAGAGACTGGGACAGTCGAGGTAATATTTTTCTTTTGTGTTGTTAGTACCACTTGTTATTATCCTCCAAGTTATTTGGAACATTCTGTTCATTTTTCTCCAATTGAATATTACCAGTTTGTAACTGGATCTTGTCTTATGATCTAAATACCTTCAGGCCTGATGGCAGTTACTAAAGAATCCCAAGCAACCCCATGAAATGAATGCATCAATTAAAGAATGGTAACACATCAAAGGCTGCAGAAGAATTGTAATGTTCAGATAATGAACAGATATCCAAACTTGCATTTATGTACCAACCATTACATCCACGATCACTGCTGGTGTTTAATGACCATGAGGTGCTTTTGAAGTGTCATCACCACTATTGTAACGTGGCCAACAGTGCATAGGAGGATCTCACACAGAACAATGAGATAAAATGCATGGTTGTCTCTTATGGTTGTTTCCGTCTTAAAATTGTTACAGTTTCAAAAGAGCTGATGTTAGAAGAAGCAAATGAATCTGGTGATTCTGCTATGCACTCATACAGATGCAGAGCGGAAACATGCCATTTGGCCCACCGAGTCCATACCGACCAGCAATTCCCACACTATCCCCTACACAAGGAACAATGTTCACCAAAGCCAATTGATCTCCGAACCCGTATGTCTTTGGAATGTGGGAGGAAACTGGAGCACCCGGGGAAACTCTGTACAGACAGCGCCCGTAGTCAGGATCAACACACTGAGTTTCTCCAGCAATTTTTAGATAAAGCATGCTTCTCATTTTGATATAATTTACACAAAATTATTTGGCGTACAAGGGCTATGTTTACACATAGGAGTTATTTTGCAAGTTACGTCAAAGTATTGTGCAACATTTAACATTGCTATACATGCCTTGCAGCTCTGCAAGAGTGTGTTGTATGTACATAGAGAAATGTTTTGGAAGTATGTTACTGGCACATTAAATACCCAAGGCATGGGATGGGCTTTTGGTAAGATTCCATTATATGTCACACAGAATTATCGTATCATGCAATTAAATCTCCAGCTGCTGCCTTACATTGTTTGCTATGAAAGGGAAGAAATGAGATTCCGTGATGAAAAATATCAACAAAAATGCGCTTCACCATCTTAAAGTAGTGATCTGAATAAGATGGGATCCTCTACTGGAAACATTTGAAGGTGGCATTTGAAATTGTTAATTTGCTTATTTTTCAAGTATTTAATACATGGAACTAGTCTGGAGATGGAAGAAACAGCAGATGCTGGAATCGTCAGCAAAATATTTAAGTTCTGAAGGAACTCTGCTGGTCTGGCGGGAATGGACAGGAAAAGTTTTGAGTTGGGACTCTTCTTCAAATTGATTGGAACAAGCAACTTTTTGAATCAGACAGTTCCTCAGACTGATGCAGACTCAGTTGAAATGTTGCCTGTCCATTCCCTCTATTTGTGTTGAAACCTGTCTGCTTAAATGATTAGTTTAGAGATACACGGGTCCACGCTGAACATCGATCACCTGTTCACAGTAGTTCTATTATATCCCACTTTCTCATCCACTCCCTACACACTAGTGGCAAATCTACGGAGGCCCACAAACCCGCACATCTTTGGGATGTGGGAGAAAACTGGAGCACCCAGAGGAAATCCATACGGTCACAAGGAAAACATGCAAACTCCACACAGACAGCACCCAAGGCCAGGATTGAACCTGGGTCTCTCGAGCTTCGAGGCAGTGGCCATTGTAAAGTTTGAACATAAATGAAATTTAAAATGTGGATCTATGGGGGTGATGTTCAGTCTTGGTAAATGCAGTAAGTTGACGGTTCCTTCTATTATCATTGTTTCCAAAATAATCTTGATTTAGGCTACTTACCAAGTGGTACACACTTTGTTCCACATATTGTGGTTCTGTAGTCCTCCATCTATGATCAACTTCAGTGCATAAAGAGGCACCTGTCAGACGAGATATAGTACGTAGCCACTCTGAAATAGCCCAGATGAAATTATTCAAACTAAGCTTTTATCATCCTCTAAAACACCAGAATAATAGTCCAGAACCTTCTTTTTCTAAATTTTATGCATGCCAAAAAAACGTCTTAATCTTTTCAGAGCCATGTTGTCTTAAAATACATTGAAACCGACCTGCCTAATATTGTCCACATTTTGTTTCATTAAAACTAAATTATGGTTAGAATGCAGGATTAGATCAAAATAAATTTTGCTTTGCTGGGCTAAAAGCAGGGCATCTTAGATGACTTTTATTGTGCCTTTGTGGCTAGTTTTGAAATGGGTTGCTTTAATAGATAAAACACTGTAGTTGAGATATTAGTCTGTTCTTAAATAGGTTGTTACATAGAATATGTAGGCAGTGAATGTGTTGTAAAACTAATTAGAGTTGATATTTTCATTGTTGAATATCATTTGCTCTTAAATCAGTAGTATCAATTAATGTGTTTTTGAACATTGAAATGAGATCAAGTGTAACTTGTAAGATGAATAATGATGATATAAATATGTCAATATTTCAGCTACAAGTTTTTACTTGGAATTAAATATAATCCGTTTCAGGGTCAGATCAATTTGATGAAGAACCTCGGGTTAAAATCTCATGATGAAGCACCTAAAGAATGAATGCAAAGAGACAGATAAGGGAGATGGCATGAGGTTCTGTAGTTTATTTAATGAATTAAACCAAGCATTACTTAATTCATCAAAGCTGCTGTCAAGTTCAGTCTGCAGAAAGCTGCAGCAATTTAAATATTAAAAAAACAGCAAGCAAACATTTATACACAAATGGTTTTGGGTTGGGTTTTTCAGGTTAGACATGAATGCAAAATATTATGTTCTCTTTACCTTTTAGTACCAATTTGCAAACTACATTGAACAGACATTTGTTCCCTTAAAAGAATTTAAAGGTGCCATGAAAGAAAGCTTCTCGAACTTGCGAATCAAACGCTGTGGTGTATAAATAGACGATTATGTAATAATAGGCTTGTCATTTTTACTGATATAATTCAAAAGCACATAAATTATTATAGATCAATAATTTAATATTGCTCTTAAAAGTTGAAGTTTTTAAAGCATTTATTGCAACATATTTTTGGAATTTATTTCCACGTTATAAATTTCAGTGCATTTTAGAATGTCGGACAAAATATAAATGATTCACATTTTAATATTTCCGTTGATATCTGGCTCTTAGACAATTGCATAATCTCTGTTTTGACTGTTCTGTAAATATTTTGCAAAACATTACTTTTACTGAATTTTCAACTCTCTTCCATTGAACTATTCTGTATTTATGCTTCCAATACTCTGTTGTGCTGCAGCAAGCAAGAATGTCATTGTCCTATCTGGGACACATGACAATAAACTCTCTTGACTCGACTCGACTTGTTCCTAAAATTGATTTTTAGTAGAAAGTATGTTTTTGTGCTAATATCTTATAATGTATCTTAATGTGAAGAGACATAAAGCTTCTGCAGCTACCCATTTCATGGCCCAGGAGATAATATAATTTTAATATAATTAGCTGCATTTGCCAACGTTAATTCCCCCAAGTAGATATGGTCTCACTAGTCCAGTTTTCCCATTTCTGTCAATTACCTAATCTTAATGAACAAAAATCGAGACTTATGGAGAGAGTTAGAGACAGCAAGAGGTTTGAGGAAGCCTGTTATGTAAAGGAGCAGTAACAGAAGTAGTAGATGAGAAAATAGGATAACATTGAACTAGTGAGACGGGTGATCATTGGTCAGTGTTGACTCAGTGGATCGTAGAATTGAGACCATACTGTATCTCTAAACTAAATTACACTAATCTTACATTAAACAAACACGTTTCAGTACAACTGGAAGCAATGAGAAGAATTAAAAGGTTTTTGAGGCTGAAGATCATTTTGATCTCCCCAGTATATCAAAATATTTCACAAGGTTGCTTAAATTTTTCCATTATTCTAAAAAAAAAAAAAACGCTTACCTGAACCCCTAATTCCACCCCAACATTGTAGCAATGTTATCGTAGGGTTGCAGGGGTTCAGGTAGGTGGCCGGTTTAGAATTCCTTATAAATTCTAATTTGTAAAGAATAACTATATTAGAAAGGTCTGTGATACATAAAGAGAATGTAGCATTTTTATATGAATAGATTGGAATCCAAGTGATTTTTTTGGCCTAATTTTGAATTGCAGCTTATCGACTGAAAGAGCAATGTTTAGTGAAACCCCAGTGTTTTGAGAGATGTGTGCAAAATGCAAGGCTGATGTTTGCAATCAACCTTATTCCATTGAGAGCATGATGGCCAGAGCCTCCTGTAGTTGCATCTTCACAAAAGCTCATTCATTTCACCCTGTGATGTGATTTACCCAGAACATCTCCACTCAGTGCTGAACATGAGCTTCAGAACTTGATGAGTCAAGAGCCAAATAGCTTTAACACTGGCATCCGTCCAACATGCGAATAATTGCCCAAGTATGTCCTTTGCAAGCGGAACTTCCCAAACTAAGTTCATGTGATAGGAGCAGAATAAGGCCATTTGGCCTATCAAATCTGCTCCACCATTCAATCATAGCTGATCTACCTTTCCCTCTAAACTCCCATTCTCCTGCCTTCTCTCCATAACCCCTGGCACCTGTATTAAACAATAATCTATCTGTCTCTGTCTTAAAAATAACTAGCCAGTTACCACCTCATCAGTCTCTTAGCAAGCATTGACATGATGGAAGAAGTTTTGTTTAGAGATAGAGCGTGGAAACAGGCCCTTCGGCCCACTGAGTCCATGTCGGCCAACGGTCACTTGTACACTAGTTCTATGTTATCCCAGATTTGCAAATTGTAAGTTTCCTTTTAAGATACAAACCAACCAATCTTGGAGATTATTCATATTAACAGCTCAATATCTTGGAGCCTGCTGTTGCCCAGTGTCTGAATTCTGCAGAGCCAAAGTACTGCAGAAAGCATTCTTGGAAGAGAAATAACAGCTGGACAGGCAGCATCTCTGGAGAGAAGGAATGGATGACGTTTCAGGTCGAGATCTTTCTTCAGACTCTTCTTCAGACTACCTTCTTTAGTCTGAAGAAGGGTTTCAACCTGAAACGTCACCCATTCCTTCTCTCCAGAGATGCTGTCTGTCCTGTTGAGTTATTCCAACATTTTGTGTCCATCTTCGGTATTAACCAGCATCTGCAGTTCCTTCAGACACACTTGGAAGAGAAGTGTTTGTTGTTGCTTTCTCTCCTTTGCTAGTTATTTCAGATTTCATTCAACACCTCGTACTTGTACCACCCTGATTGCAGCAACGTTATCACAGGGCTGCATGGGTTCAAGTAGGTGGCTCATTTCTACTTCAAAGGCAAATGAGATACATGAATAAATGTTAACCATTATAGGAAAAGGAATCAAAACAAAAATCTAATCCCAGGTTTACATAAGTTTGATGAAGAATTTATTGATCTAACAATTTTATGAAGTTATGTTCTTTTTTGATAAATGTTAACATGATATTAATTGAGTATTTGCGGTGACCAGTTGATTTCAAAGTGTCCTGTGGAGTGATTATTTTCAGTAATGGAATGCCGGTAGAGCTGCTCCCTCACAGTGACAGTGATCCCAGTTTCATCCTGACCTCGGGTGCAGTCTGTGTGGAGTTTGCACGTTCTCCCTGTGACTGCATAGATTTCCCCCAGATGCTCCCCGTTCCTCCGACATACCAAAGATGTGTGAGTGTGAAGGTTAATTGACCTCTGTAAATGACCCCTAGTTTGCAGGGAGTGGATGAGAGGGTGGGATAGTGTAGAACGAGTATGAACGGATATTTGATGGTTAGCGTGAAATCAGTGGGCCGAAGGGCCTGTTTCCTTGCTGTATCTTTCTAAACAATCTTCAAAATAAAATCTCAGCAATGTCTAATTGTCTTTCCCACAAAGTATTTACACCATTATGGTTCTCCTGGAATAGAACTATAATTTTAAATATGCATACAGTTACTTCACTCTATTCTCAGGAAGTGTATTGACTCAAATAAACACAAGCCGTGGATCTGAAAGATGATATTTTGATTTCTTACCCTTCTACTCAAAATGATAAAGGCATCAACCATCAAAATATTCCTCTGTTTATTGGCTGACATTTCACTTTTAGATGTTTTTTTGTCCTTGCTATTTGTGCTCTCAAACAAAATGTTGTACAACTAGTTGTTGATGCCCACACCCTGATTATTTTTCTATGTTGCTTTTGTATCGAAAAATAATGAGTCCATCCCTTGAGTTTACCTGTACATGGACATCTTGCAGCTTTTTTTAAACCACAGGTCAACTTTAAGTAATTCTGACAACCCCACTAATCATTTTAAATGCACTCCCCTAACACATTTTGAATACATAATTAATCTATTGTATGAGTGATGTTAATGTATGGGTCAAGGGCAATTCCTCACGCATCACTTGCAATATGTTTTAGACCTGCAACCAGCATGTTGTACCAGTTTTAACAATTGAGTGCACCAGTTACTAAATCACATTTGTCATGCCTCCGATATTTGCCAACCCATCCAGAAATCAATATAAATGAGTTTGTTGGGAAGGACAGTAATTATGTTAAACATATGTTAATTAGATGCAAATTTCAAATTGGGTTTCACTTCTGTTCAAACCTAATCAATAAGCTCCCCTGCCAAGTTACTATTAATAAAATATATTGTGACAATGAAACGCAATTGCTGTAAACCAGACTTTTTTTTAAAAGCATGCAATGTGCCCGTGCCACTAGACTTTCTAAAAATTATTCTATTGGCAAGTGATATTTCTTCTTCAGGAGATCTGCACTTAATTAATTAGCAGCATTAACTGCAAGAGGGAGAGGCACAAAGGAAAATGCTGGCTTGCTTTTCTCATGCAGATGCTTAATGTATGTGTTTGGGGGCTTAGATCAATATTAAGATACTACATTAATTTTGTTGCTTCCTGTTCTTTTTAGACTGTCGGTGTATTAATGATCTGATTGTTATGGTGCTTTGTCAAAACTAACGATGAAGGATGGAGAAAGTTTGTTATGGATTACACTTGGGGAATCTATTTAATCAGCGTGTTGATTCTCATCTAAGTGTACGGTGCCCAGGGAAAGAATCAAGTGAATCTGCATGATTCAATGTCGTTCAGATCCTCATGTAATTTTCTTACTGACTGTGTACTTTAGTCACTGAAAGTGTAATCAAGCAAGGAACTTTAAACCGTGTTCTAGATGGGACCATTGTGCAAATAAACATTACATTGTTCATTTTGCCAAGATTTGGAATGAGAAAAATCCAAATGAATCTGTCTTTGTGAGAGTGAATACAATAATTAAATATACAGAAATGAGAAAATAAAGAACAAATTTATGTCAGTTTATGGAGAAAAGCTTTCATTAAAATAAAGATTTTGAAAAGTGTACTGATACTAATGTATATAAACAAAATGTGTGCAGTTTGTTCTCAGGAACTGTGACAGTGCATGGCTTTGCCCGTGGTATATAATACGCACGCACATACGCACGCACAGATAGATAGATATACAATAGGGTTATATATATACTTCTGGGATCTTGTAGCACAGATGCACTCTTATCCTTGACCCAAGTCAACAATGCATCAGTCAAGACACTGTTTTCAGAGACAATTACAGGATGAATTAAGAAACTTTTTGTCTGATATCAATTCTTGAACATCCAAGTTTTTTCCAGCTAAACATTGGGAGTCAAGAGCAATTTATCTTAAAATCCACGCACCAGCTCCATCCTCTTGCAAAAATCGTGGATGAAGCAAAAATATTTGGAAGTACTTCATGTTCTTATGATGCTGAGCTTAAGACTCCAGCACAAGGTTAGCTACTCGTGTCTCCGAATCAAGTCCTTTTCTGTTGCTACTTCATCTCCTTCAGCTCACCTGCCACTTAAAGCTAGTCATTTTCAATGCCTACCATGATTATCCCAGTACTCTCTACTTTGCCAACCTATTTTCTATCCTCTATGGTTCCAGTCTATCCAAAACCTTAAGACTTCCATTCCAGATCACACACTTTTTCATTCAAAAACCACTCCTCATCTTTACTAACCTGCATTCTCAAGATGTTGACCCATTGAGTTACTCCAGCAGTTTGTGTTCCGTGCAAGATTTCAGTGTCCGGTGTTTCTCACATAGCTCTCCTTCTCTCAGACAGTTCGCCCTGAATTATTCTGCCTATTTTATGGCACTCCAGCATGTCTCTTCTGCGAAGCAGTGGACACTGAATTTCAGATTGTCTCTTGGCATTGATTCCATTTTCTTCATCATTCTTTAAAGCCAATTGGGATCTGTGGTAGCCTGTTGCTTTGTAATTTTGCATCTAGTTATTTTAATGTAATAATGATGTTTGTAGTATTTTTTAAGTTTTGCCTGAATTTGCCAAACAAAAGATTAATCATCGCAGGGGAACTACAGAACGGATGTGTTTTTCAAAATCTGCAATTGAAATTCTAATCCAGGCAAAATGTCGTCAATGATGCAGGGGCACTTTGGCAGCATCAACTCTTCTTGAGTATGAAATGTGAGTAGTTTGTTGTATCCCACCAATTACTGATAATATGTATCGAAACCAGAGGCACAGACTGGTGAGGTTCACCTAATGATCATCTGCTGTTTGACAGTGAGCAGAATAATAGGTTGCTGGTATATTACATTCTAAATCACAGAAACATGTTTCTCCGTTGAGACTGAGTCTTTGTGGTTTGTGGTATTAACACATCTACTGCTGGAGGGCTGGAATCCACACCATTGAGCCACATTGCCCGTTAAAAAGACAAATGATTGATTTCTTGCATTAGTGAAGCAGCATGTTTCAACAAATATGTATGTTTGGGCCTTTCAGAGTTTGAAAGTATGTCAAAATATAATTTTAAATATTTGAGGAAAATTACAACTGTTTGTGCTTTGCACAACTGGAGAGCTATGAACAATAAACGCTGGCTTAAATGGAGTTACGTTTAAAAAGGGAGTTTGAATGACTGGGAGGACGTATTGCGTGTTGTTCAAATGTTTGATTAAAGATGTGAAAGATAAGTAGTCCACAATCAGATCCACTATTCTCTTTCCAAGAAATTGTTCAATCTTTCTGTATATTTTTATTTTTAAAACAAGGCACAAGTCTACAGCAGGAGAAAGATGGTGGCTGGGTATTTTCCCACTCAGAACCTTTTATCCACCATAAACATGGTAGGGGATATTATAAAAGCATTTACTAAATGCTGTCTTTATTTTGATTGTGCTGCTCAGCATGCTCTGGATCCAACTGGTGCCCAATTGTACGTAAATACTATTTGAGTCTTTGGTGTATGGGTGAATTAACACTAACTCTACTGGAAAATGGTCACTTGTCAGAATGGAAATTTGAGCCAGCTGGACAGCTGTTAATGTTTGTTCACTGTATGCCGATATGGTTGACTCCTGTGGAAATTTAAGTGTTATGTTCTGTTGGTTCTTTTAAGGGAACAACTTTGAAGGAGTTGCATGCATATCAATTACAATTGGCAATGGTGAGTTTTGTTAATGTCCAGGAGAGAAAATCATTAAGTGGTTATGTTTGGCCTCAAAAACTGTAAAATCGTCCCACTGAGCTCCTTCGTACCATTGTGTCACTTGGAGAAGAAGGCACCACACACATTTGTTTAGATGCAAAAACAAAATCTGGTTATTACTCGAGAGTGATGTAGGTGTCAGAGCTCTTTTTCTCTTCTATAACTTTCTGCTGTGCTGCAAATGTTTTTACAATACCTATTCTTTAAGACTTGCATGAAAAAGAGACTTGAAGCCATTTTGTAACATTTTTCACTTGGGAAAACTGTATGTGATTTTCTGCTGGATACTTTAGCTGGAGGGATGACAGGAAGTGGTTGGAATTTGTGCAGTCTGAAAAATTGACCATTGTTTCATCCAGCATATTTCTCTAAATATTTTCTTACATTTCTTTTTCTTGAACTCCATCTCATCTGTACACAGGAACTGATGCTGGAAAGTACCTCAGACAGCAATTTAAACGGCATGTTTTGTTTTACTATTTTATGCATGAACTAACATGAAATGGCCATCTTAATGACTTGCATGTTTGCACACTGTAAAAATTGACTCATCAGGAAGCCCTTGAGCGCTACAATCTTCTTCAAGACGCCAAGGCTCGAAATTTCCAGCATAGCAATTGAATAAAATACGCACCTCTTGTTCAGTAAAAAAATAAATAAATGCACATAATTTTGAATTTCTGGTATGCAGGCATTGGCAGAAATGTTAAAATTAAACGATTCAGTTGTGCACAGCTGTAATTGTTTTTGACTGCGATGCCTTCTGTCAACGAATGTAACTGAATTATATCCAACAATGGGAAAACTTTTGGTTTTTTAAGCAGTTAATCCATCCTTCTTTTCTCGCTGCTCGTGTCATGCCCTTTCACAGCTGACTGTCTGTTTTGGTCATGCAGGTGCGCCTCAAGGCTGCCTTCAAATGCTCATTAATCTGCCCAAGACTAATTATTTCAGAGCATGAATAACAGTCAAGTATGTTCAATTTCTTTCAAAATATTAAATGCAGATGCAGAAACAAAATATTAATTTCTTCCAGCAAAATGCAGAACTATTAATGACCAAATTCGTCAGATCTGAATCAACAAATGTACATTGCTCAAAAAGAAATATAAGAATAAGATGTATTAAAGCCATTTTAGCTATGATCAAATATATATTCTAAATAAATCACCACAGGCCTATGAATGCATATTAACATTTATCTTAATTTGTTGCACAGATTGAACATTATATTTAAGCTTGGCAGTGCCTTTTTATTGATAACATCAATTTCACTTTGCATTCACAGATCCATAAAAGAACATTTCCACCATTTACTAATAAGAATTTATCAATGTTTTCATTTCAGTAACGATAACATAAAGCCTGGATTTCTTTTTCAATTGTATTCATAATAATATAATATTACTGCCAATGAACACAATTAAAGCAGGGATGATTTATTGATGCATGCATATTTACTTTTTATGTTTTGACAAATGATTATATTTTCATGGTATATTGTCATTGATAAATTGTCTGGCCCCAGGTGTAATATTAAAGCTTCAAATCAATGAAAATTGAAATTAGTGTTTAAAAAAAGAAGCATTGATTTTATATGTCAAAATTATTAAAACACAAGATTCAGATTCTAATGATATGTTTCAATTCTAAAATCGTACATCAAGAAATACATTCAAACCTCATGCATTTGTTATCGCCAAACTTTTTTGACGCCGCTCCAACAAGTAAGAGCTGTACATATTGCCAGCAACTATCTATTGACTGGGAAAACATTAAGCTACGTACAAAAAAGTCAATGACTGCAATTGTTATCCTAGTGGCCTATTCAAGCTCAGACCAGCCTATTGTGGTCATAAGGTCATGTGATAGCAGCAGAATTAGGCCATTCAGCCCATCAAGCCTACTCCACCATTCAATCATGACTGATCTATCTCTCCCTCCTAATCCCATTCTCCCCATAACCCCTGACACCCATACTAATCAAACGTGCATGTTGGGATCCCATTTTGTTGCACTACAAAACCTAATCAAAATGGAGCTTATATTTTGTGGCCTGGAATATGGAAAATTTGGTGAATAGCTTATCAGTATTTCATGAGGCCAATGTTTACATGGCCATCTCAATGCATGTATGCTGAACACGCTAATATACCTGACGTGGGCAAACAACATCATACAAATATTCAACAATACATTGCTTTAAAGAGTTTCACACAGTGAATTCAAGAAAATCAGTAGGCAGGGTGCCCATCCCAAACTCACCAAGGGCTGATCAATCAGCACACGGGCAACGTCTATGGGAATATGACCATTGATAAACCTGGCACTCCTCCGTGAAGGAAATGGAACAAACAATGGAACAAAGTGCTGGTGTAATTCAATGGGTCAGGCAGCATCTCAGGAGAACATGGATAGGTCATGTTTCGGTTCAGTCTGAAGAAGTATCCTGACCCACAACATCACCTATCCATGTTCTCCAGGGATGCTGCCTGACACGGTGAGTTAAACAAGCACTTTGTGTCCTTTTGTGTAAACCAACATCTGTCGTTCCTTGGTTCTGCAGTATGACCTGTTGGTTGATTACATGGAAACCAACTTTCCCTTGCATGTTACCTGAGCCCTACATGTGGAAACTGAATGCCAGTCAAAATGGCCATACCCAAGTACCAGCAGCAGCCATTATTATTTATTATTATAATCTTGCACTGTATAAGAATGTCCAGCTGGAGATATATATCCAGATGTTTGAAAATCAGAGAAAATAAAAGGACTAGGCTCATATTTTAGTGCTAACACCTGTTGGCACTTTTCAGGTCATTTTTTCCCCCTCCTTTATGGATGGTGAACAGGCTGCCCTTTTTATGTGTTTGATTTACTCCAATTATTTTGCAATTAATTTAACAGCAGGAATATATTTTGACTTTTATGGACATTGGAAAATAGATGCAAGGCTACTGTTCTGTTCAGCTCAGTGTGGTACTTGGATAATATTGATGACACATCCGACAATATTATGTTGACAGTAGGTGTCTGCCCAACACTATTATAGCAATCTTTCTGCATAAACATAAATTATAAAGCATGTCCACCCTATTAACCAGCAGGGCTGAGTGATACTTGCAGTGTTTTTTATTCTAGTAGTATAAAATAACAAGCTTTGTGAATTAATATTAAATCCTTAACTAGGTAATATTCTATGATAAAGTGATTTTGATGCAATGCAATGAACAATTTATATGAAAAATGTATCTTTACAATTGGAATTGTTTTACATCATGGAAGGTGGTTTAACCCAAGCAAGTACTTTAAGCAGGATTGGCACAGTGGAGCAACTGATAGAGCTGCTGCCTCACAGCGCAAGAAACCCGGGTTCAATCCTGACTTCGGATGTTGGCTGTGTGGAGTTTACATATTCTTTCTGTGACTATGTGGGTTTCCTCCGATGCTCCGGGTTCCTTCTGCATCCCAAAAACATGCAGGTTTGTAGGTTAATTGTCTTCTGTAAAATTGCCCCTAATGTGTAGGGAGTAAATAAGAAGGTGGAATAAAATAGTATTAGTGTGAATGGATGATCAATGGCCGATGTGGGCTGTGGGCCGAAGGGCCTGTTTCCATGCTGTATCTCTAAACATCAGAATGATATGGCTGATGAGAGCAATCACGTTTTATTTAGACATCCAAACTATAAGTACGACCAGAAGAAATAGTGTGAGTGGATGTTATTTTTACCCTTGGACTGTAATCTTAGAAGACTTTTTCTACAAGAATTTGGGCATTAATCTTTCCTGACTTTGATGTTATCATTGTTAAATAAACTTGGCGATGCTTGTCATAAAAGCGATTATTTGCTGCTGTAATTAAAGTTCATGTCCTTGAAGTGTTAACGAGCACCAGTTTGGAAATTCTGTTGTAAATTTATGTTACTGCTTGACTAAGATTTGCAGTGTGAGTGTCTCAGAAGCTGTCAGCATTTTTTAATTAGCCTGCAGCCATTTGTTTTAATGAAGAAAACAAATATACTGGAATTACTTTCCTTTTCAACTTCTTTAATTATGAATCTATTTTGAAAGTAGAAAGCAAAAGTTAGCAAAGCACGTCCATATTGCTGTCTCTGTATCTCTCAAAAGTACCAGAGCTTAGACAGTAATTTAAACTTTCAAGACAACATTGTTTTCTATAAAGCAGCATTTCTTATCTTGGTTCTGTTTAAAGAGTCCAACATCATCTGAAAGCTGTACAGACTTTCTGGCAGTCTTTAAATTAAAACAATTTATCAACATCAGAAGGATCAATTGGTTGATTGCTATAATTCTCGACCAATATGATATATGTTGCAATTGTATTTAGTGGGTAATTCTACCCTCCACACCAACTATATTCTACCCCAATTCAACCAACAAGTGCATGGTTGTTATTTCATTACCTCTGGTGGAATAAAGGGCCTGTCCCACCTAGGCGATTTTTTTGGGCGACTAGAGGCAACTGCCACAACATTTTCAGCATGTTGAAAATTTTTCGGCGACAGTGGCGAAATTTTTTGCTGTCATAGGTTGACGTAGGTGTTATCGTAGGCTGTTGTAGGTGTTATCATAGGCTGTTGTAGGTGCTGTCGTTGGCTGTTGTAGGTGTTATCGTAGGCTGTTGTAGGTGCTGTCGTAGGCTGTTGTAGGTGCTGTCGTAGGTGCTGTCGTAGGCTGTTGTAGGTGCTGTCGTTGGCTGTTGTAGGTGTTATCGTAGGCTGTTGTAGGTGTTATCGTAGGCTGTTGTAGGTGCTGTCGTAGGCTGTTGTAGGTGTTATCGTAGGCTGTTGTAGGTGCTGTCGTAGGCTGTTGTAGGTGTTATCGTAGGCTGTTGTAGGTGCTGTCGTAGGTTGTCGCCAGATGTCGTAGGTGAATTCCATTAACACCAGTCCCTGGAAGTCGCCTAAACAGTCGCCTAAGTGAGACAGGTAAGCTTTATTTTGCAAAGCTCTTATTTATTTTCTTATGTGAACGAAGGGTGGTACTTGACGTAGGCCTCAACCATTGCTTGGCCACCAATAACGTTCACCAACGCCCATCCAACTGCCAGCTGTGCCACACTATTTGGTTTGGCAGAATTTGAATTTTGTTTTCATTTTTAATGATTGTGACAGATAAAATTGATTATTTTTGCACGTTTATTCCTGTGTTTGTTGATTAGATTTGCTGTAATTTCTCATGGTTAGTTGTGTGTGTCTGCCCATTTGTCCATTATAATACACATATACAATACAATTACAATTATAATACACAATTAAAAGCTTTATATCATTGACAGTGTGTGTAAGGAAATATACACAAATTAATAAATCATACCGGTGAAATTCATTGTGTTCATATGGCAATTATTTTACATTTGTTAGAAAAAATGTTAAAAAAAACGTTTTAATGTCACCAGAATGGACCGATTAATGAAATGACAGAATTTTTTAATTGATCTGTTAATATGATCAAGTCTGCGAAGAATTTCACAGATAAATGATCGTGCATTCGGCCTGGTAAGGTACTGAGGCATATGTTTGATAAAACATTTTCATTTGAGGTCACATATTCGGGGTGTACAGAGTTCAACAACAGAGATCACTAGACCGCACCCCACTTCAGAATAACACTGTTCTGAATAATACTGCAGGAAATGAGTAGTTTTATAGATATTTAAAGTTCAATTTCAGTACCAGTGATGTAATGCAGATATAAGAAGTTAGCCAGAGGTTTGCTTTGGAAACAAGTCATTTGTGTTTTTTCTTAGCCTTCAGGGTAGATACTTATTTACAACCGGCAGTGAAGGGACGTGATGTTGTTTAAACATTTCAATACTTTTCTCCCAGTAATAATTCAGCCAGCATATCATTACCTCCAGCATGACAGCTGAATGTTTTTTTTATATTGCATTGTACAACTATATTAATGACTCTTACCTGAAAGCTAAAATCAACTATTTAAGTTGGGTATTGTGGAAATGTCACCCATTGTTACAATTTGAATAACGTTCCCATATTATACAATGAGAAAGTACTATTGACTGGTCACAGTGGAATTATTTATCTTGAAGGGTAGAGATGAATATAGGAGCACATGCAGACCTTTAGTTCCTTGCATCCAGTTTTGACTCTCACAGCATTTTAATTTTTTTAAGAGATTGTTTCCTCAACATCTGATGTGAAAAACAGAATTGCATCTGTTATCGATTATAAATCAGCAGGTGCTTAGGCCTTGGGTACCCCCAAGCTGATTGGCTGTTTGCCCGGAGGCACACAGAGGGTAGATTGTGTGATCCTATAAATGTTTGTGTGTGTTCGGCAAGTCCCTAATAAAATATGATGGCCTGGGCCAACCCATTTGAATTGGAATACATATTTGAAAGCCCAAAGGATTCGAGCTGTTTCCTTGAATCTGCAGGCCAAGGCTTCATCACACTGCTGTTTTTGAAGTTCCTCAAAATGCTAAAAGCTTTCCCTCATCCAGATGAGTATGATTTTGAAATGTGCTTTGAAGCATGTGGCTGCTGTTGACTAATTGTAATAATTGCTTTAGTTGGGAACATATTAACATTTGGTTTTTAGTTTGGGTACCACAAATTGTTTGCTCAGACTGACCAATTGCAGTTATTTGTTTGCTCACCTCATGCTGTGTGTCCTGCTAGTTTACTTGCTATTTCCCCACATTAAAAACACCAGTGGTGTGTGAATTATAAATGTAATGTCCAAACAAATTCCTGAAACTGTTTGCTGGAGTAGCACTCGCCATCATTTGTTTCCATTGGGAATGTAAAGGAACTTATTGAATCAAAGTCCTTTGAATGAAATTCTTTTCATGTATGGTCAACCTCTGCCATTTCAATCATTTATCAACTTCATTGTTTATTGTAAATCTTCCAACATTGCCTGGTTACATTTTGTTTTGTGTGTATGTAACTGCCAAGGAACTACTGTGAGGATATCTTGACATGGTAACTATTACTGCCTTAAAAAAAAAAAAGATAAATAGTGTTTGGCAAATGAACCCTACATACGTTTAACTACATTTTCTGCCTTCAGCAAAAAGTTGTTCTTGGAAACATTTTGACTTGGAGTTTTGCCTGGATAAATAGTAACCAAAATGTGGAGAAAAGATGGTAGTGGCAAGATCTATGAGAGAACTTTATTCACCAGGTATCTTAACGTCAGTTTTAATTTGCCAAGGAAATAATAGATGATGAAGTGGAATTGTTCTCAACCGTAATAAAATCTAGATGACAATAATTTCTTTATATATCATATTTTTATGTAAGCTCCAAAATGCTTCACATCTAATGGCACCAACCCATTCAATTTAATTACTCTCAGAATTTAATTACGCTGCATAGGTTTGCTACAAAATTAGTGCTTGAGAATTTCCTCCAGGGTTTGTGGACTGAGCCAAGATTTGTGGAAAGCATATGTTAATTAGATCGAGGAAGATTGATTTAAGGAGAAAAGTATACGACCGACACGTATTTTAGTAAGAATCAGAGAAAATAAATGTAAACAAGATAGAGCTAAACTTTTTTTACATTTAAATTTAGTGAGGGGGGGAGGAACACATTTGCACAAGTTCTAAATGCTTGGTAAGGTTTCACAAAATAAAAAGGCAAAATATATTATTTAAGCTGCAAGTCCATGGGTTGGAAACGGGATGAACGTTACTGTGGCAGACTCTTATTACTCTTAACAGGTAATACATTTAATCATGTCATACAAACCATCTCCGGAGTTTCCATTGTAGAGATCAGGAAGGGCATCCCAAAAGTACTGCCAACCAAACTTTGTTACCTTGTACCACTGACGATACCATGCTCTACTCAGGGGATTCCACATGTGGTCTGCTGAAATATAACTTTAAAACAAAAATATTGTGTGCTCCAAGCAATTGATGAGTGTTCACTGATTGTGGGGCTGGGCTTTCTCCTGCCAATCTCGCATCAAAACGACTGTCGTGCGTCAGCCACTACCGACCTGTCGCGTAAATGACGGCCAAGTGGGACAGGCCCTTTATTAAGTCTCAAGTGAATGCTTATAATGCACATTTGAGAAACTTGCATACTGGAGTGATAAAATAAACACGAAATGCAGCCCCAACCCTTGGTGACTATGAGAACTGATGTAGGCAAACCCTTCTCAAAATGTCTCCACTGGAAAAACACCATGAGCTTATGGTGTGGCTTATTAGATTGTCTTTTAAAAGAAAGGACCATGCTGCATGTCCACTGAATAAATATAAGGACTTGCTGACGGAGTGTTGCCACTCTGATGCAATGTGCTCCAATTCATTCCTGAGACTGCCGTCGCACTGAATTCCTAATTTCTACTGTGACACAATGAAACCTTGAACAGTAGGGGAGGCACGTCCCCAGGAAAAGGCTGAAAAATTATAGGGCAGTGTTGTGTGGCGTATTCCTTGCATTACATGGTAACTTGTAATGATCAAGTCTTCAGTTGCCTTTCCCTCCCCAAGTACAGGGAGCTGCTAAAAAAATGAGAATTAAATATAGAATACTCCCTTTGTTACAAAACCAAGTATGTAGCCTCATTAGTGTTTGGAATTATATCTTTAAACATCTGGTTGTGAGATACTGCAGAGAGGTATTGCATATCTTTCATTCAGTGGAATTCACAAGATATCCCTGCATGGGTCTTGACTCATTAATTACACTGAGTATTATGTTGTAATGCAGCAAAACCTATGAAAACCTTGCAGTTGTCTAAAGCAGTCCCTTGGAGTTAAGATGTTTTGCTTCCATTCCAGTTCCGTGAGTTATAAGGTGAGATTTGCAGACTCATGGATGGGGCTTGATGGGACAAATCAGTGGGCTCCCCAGACTATTACATACTTGCCTTTGACCTTCTCATGCTCCTGCTGGAGGGACTTGAAGCATTCATTACTAGTCCGGATATTTCTGTTAATTTGAGCAGTCTTAAGCCAAACCGTGCTGAAAATCAAAAAGCTCATGACAAGACATTTACCTGAAATGGTTACACAGCATCTCTCTATAAATGCTGGCTTTCTGTTTCTATTTCCAATTCTCATGAGTTCACGAGGACGTTGATGTTTTTTATCAGTGAGGCGTTGCGGATATTCTGGAAGTCTCAGAGCCATATAGCATGGTAAGAGGCCCTTCGGCCCAACTCCTTCATGCCGACCAAGATGCCCCATCTAAGCCTATTCCGTTAGCTCATGTTTGGCCCATATCCTTCTAAATGTTTGTGCTATCCTGGAACCACGTGAATCACTTGCCATGTTGGTGTGAGCTTGGAGTAAGTGGCTTGTTTGAAGAGTTTTAATCAGATCATGGGCTGCTTTATGTGTTATTGTTCCTCTCTTTGATAAATTTACATGCAGAACATTTTGAAATTCTGCCATGTTCTAGTCCCTTTTTTTTCCATTACTTTTAATGTAATCACAGGTCGTTTGTTCCATTTGCAACATTTAACATTTAGCGCACTAATTTATTTTCTAGACCCTGCCAGTACAGTCCTGTATCACTAAACATTTTTTTTTCTGCTTCATGCTACAAAAAAACATTTCTGTGAAGTTTCACAATCTTCAGCATAACACTTGTGTGGAATGAAGATTGTGCTGGAAATTGTATCTGCCATTCTGTATTGTCTGTTGTAGACAACATACAGATTCCTATCTGCCCACCTTGGCTCTTCCTTCAATGCCTGCCAGATCCTGCTGTTAGATGAGACTGTAGCCAGCTTTTAGGATTACAGCAGTGTTGTCAACAATAACTCTTTAAAATGAAATAACTGCTGTCAATCAGGGTTCCAAAGATGTTATGGAAGATTTTAATCCAATCTCTCTGCTCCTGAAATAGAAGTTTTTTCACTTGTCCAAAATTGTATTATTACACAACCCAATATGATTAGTAAGCAGTATTCCATACACCAAATTTCAACCAGTTATGAAATTAAGTGCAGATTTTTGGCTACAGTATAATATTGAAATGTTTGGCAGCTTTTGTTGATCTATTGTAGAATTAGGAAAATATAAAAAACCTTTTTGATTATGTTAATTGGACTGAATTAACTCATTTTTAAAGATTTTTGGTATTTCAGAAATGCAGCTGGACTGTTTTGCATTTCATTAAGTTACCAATAGAAATAAGTAAAGGGCCTGTCCCACTTAGGCTATTTTTTAGGCGACTGCAGGTGACTAGGCTGTTGCCACATGGTTGCCGGGGTATCGCCTGTCTGGTCGTGAGCAGTCTCCTCAGTCGCCCAGAGTCGGAGCGTCTTTCTGGTCGCCGCTGGATTTTTAACATGCTCAAAATTTTTCGGCGACAGTGCGTTGACGCCAATGAGCGTAGCTTGACTTCTCTTGATGTAGGTGCTGTCGTAGGTTGTCGCCGGTGCTGACTTTGGTAAATTCCATTGGTGACTACCTATGTCAACCAGCGACAGGTACCGGCGACTGAATTGTCTTCAGTTGTGTTCAGTTGTGGCCGGGTCGTAGCTTGTCGCGGGTGGATGTAGGTTGACTTCGGTTGCGTAGGTTATCACCTGTGTGGTCATAGATGTGGTCGTGGGTGGACATCCTAATGGGTTGCCGGTTGTCGATAGCTTGATGTCGACTAGGTGGTAGGTTGTTGTAACTTGTCATAGACATTGTCGTGGGGGGTCCAGTTGCTGTTTTATCAGCGACCTGCTACGACTGACAGTCGCCATCAGTCGCCTAAAAAATCGCCTAAGTGGGACAGGCCCTTAATATATTAAATAATGTACATGCAGGGCTGGTCTCTTTTAATTTTGCATTGGGTAATCTCTTATAACTTTCTTATCTCTGCTTGTACTGGGCAGTGGCAGAATGTAATGAACCGTGATTGCTTTTATAATCAAAACAACACTCAAAAGCATTTCAGGATGGAGACAAATGAAGTACAAGAGTTCAGAGAACTGTTACAATATTAACTTGTTCTTTACCAGGTTTGCATTTTATGGTAATATATTTAAGAAACCACAAAATGGGCATAGGACAAGGCTATTAGTCCCCTAAAGCTTGCACTGCCATTCACAGTGACTGAGCTTCAACATCACTTTCCACCCTATTCCTCTAACATCTAGAAACTTATCGATCTCATTTTTTAATACAATATATGATCGAGCCTCCATTACAGGGACTTCTTCTAATTTACCACCCTTAAAGTGAAAAAAAATCACCTCACTTCAGTCTGAAATCCTTTCTTATATCCCTACATTTTTCCCAAATCTATACTATTAAACACTTCTAATCATTTTGAATGTTTCAATCAGTTAACTTCTCGTTCCTAACAAAAATACAAAGACCTGGCCTACTCAATCATTCCTTTTAGGACAATCCTTCATCCCAGGCACCTGACCGGTATATCTTTGCTGCCTTCCCTCTGCACTAGGTATATCCTTATTTTGGTTAGGAGATTAAAATTGAACATTATATTCCAGGTGTGGTCTTCCAAGGTCTTATAAAATTGTAGTAAAGCATCCCTACTTTTGTGCTTGGATCTTTTAATTGCCTGCTGCACCTGTATGCTAACTTTCAATATTTTATCACAAGGATATAAAAGTCCCTTTGAACATGAACATTTCCCAATATCTCAACATTAAAACAAAAAGACTCTATTTTATTTTTTTTTAGTTTAAAAAAATAGCACAGTTGAAAATAAGAGTTATACGATGTGCTGTTTTTGTCCAGCAAGCAATGATACAAAACTTGTTAGGTACATTAGAGGTAACTTCATTCTTGGAAAAGCCATTATTTCTGATTTAATGTTTGGACATATCCAGCTTATCCGTAAAGAAAAGACACAAAGTGCTGGAGTAACTCAGCGGGTCAAGCAGCATCTCTGGAGAACAGGTCTCAGTGACATTTCGGGTCGGGCCCCTTCCCCTGAGTTACTCTATCACTTTGAGTCTATTTTTAGTAAATCAGCATCTGCATTTCCTTGTGTCTCCATCTTACCCATTTAAAAAAAAAATTTAGAAAGATCAGGTAGATCAACCAACTGTTGGTGCTTTTTTATGTTGGAAAAGGCCTTTGACATTGACACACCGGCAAACAGAACTTAATGTGTGTGTATTGGAATACATGCAATTCACTATTTCCAAAACTCATTCAAAATGGAACAAGTTATATTTGGCAAATCTTTTTACATCTAATTTGAAGAGAGGAATATATATAATAAAATTAACCTGCGTTCTTCCTGTACCTGCATACTTTAAATCCAGAACCAAAACAAAATGTATGGCTTGTTACCTGTATTCAATTTCCAGCCTGTATTAAGTGAAACACAAAGACAACTAGTGAGCAAAAGCTGTTTGTTTTTTCTGTACTTGCTTTTCATAATGTGATGAACAAGTGGACTGAGATAAGTAACCACCAGGGCTTGAAATGGTTGCTGATTGAGGTATGCAAAGAATGATTCTTGACGTTACTGTATGTGCTTTGTGGTCCACTATAAAATCTATCAAAAACAATTTCCTGTGATCCATACACTGCCAAATTTACTGGTGCGACTTTTCAATAGATTAACAGGAAATGTAATTGTCGTATGCGGGTTCTACTGATTGCAAAATAACATTGTGGGATATGTTCTATATTCATATTAGTTTTGGAGCATTTGTGGCATTTGAGAGTTAGCTGACAATTCACTGCATTATAGTCATTGAGGTATACAGCATGGAAACAGGCCCTTCAGCCTATCCAGTTGATGCCGACTATCAACCCTGTAAAGTAATCCGACACTAATCCTATTTTATTCCACACACATTCTCATTGCCTGCCCCCTGATTCTATTACTCACCTTCACATTAGGGAAAATTGCAATGGCCAATTAACCTACCGATGCGCGTCTTCGAGATGTGCGATTTCTTTACTTATTATTTGAAGTAAAATAATGTAAGATTAAGAATGTTTTCCTAGTTTGTTATTTAATTCATGATTTTAAGGTCTATTATTCAGATGGTTTTTCAATTAAATGAGCTTTCCATTGATGATTAACCTTATCGGGACCTGGAACGACTCAGCTAGAGTCTGAAACTGGTGCACTGCCCCTATATCGTAGAATCTGAATTAGAAGCCAAGAGGTAGATAAGAGAAAGCCAAGTATTAATTGAATTGCATGTGGGAAATGATATGGGTTTTTTAATTGTCCATTTATGTTATACTTTCTAATAGAAAAGGATAATTCTGCACCTCCCAATGTACCACATTTGTGTGTGTGAGTTGAAATGTATTCAGACCCTGGCACTGCCTCCAGATGTACAACATTTAAATGTGCGCAGTTGCCAATTTTTTATATTTGTGATTTTATCGTTCTCTCGTTCATAATTCTCAAATGCGTGGACCAATGATGTGATGCTCACAAACGTCAATGCCAATGATCAACTTCATTGATCCACATTTAATTTGGTTCTTGGCAATGTTGCACCTCTGAAAGCTTCTGTGTTTCTCAAGCCATTCCAGCACTTTCATTGATGACTCAGTGGTGCTACATTACAATTTGGCTATCAGTTTCTAAGTACATTTTTGCACAGTTCACATAATTCAGGTTAAACATTTTTTTCCGCAGAGCTATGGGAATAGTGTACTTGAGGAAGGAACCTGAGAAACTAAAGTACATGAGGAACTTTCATTATGCTATCTTCCAATATTAAACCTTAAATTAATACAAAGAATAACATTTGTGAGATGCTACTACAGTAGTACATTTACTATATAGCTGAATGCCAAGATAACATTGTTATTTCCATTCAGGTGGCATCTGTATATTTTGTTATTACAGTAAAAAGTAGACAGTAATGTTTGCATTTGTATCAAAAAAAGAGAATTTGAGTCCATGCTGGTATTTATGAGTCACCATTCATCTGCATTTTAAATAGTATTTTAAAGCAAAAGCACACGGTTGATTCCACTTTACAATGTAAATATAATTACTACTTCCTAGTACATACACCTTACACTTCATCAAAAATATATCATTTTAATTTGCACAGTTTTCAAATAATTTACAAACAGGTCAACATTCATGTTGGGAAATCTGTGCAGGAAGTTTCAAGTCAGGATGATTGCTTTACCTTTCACAACATGGCGCATTAAAAGGCTGTTACTTTAGATCAAATAATATCAAGTAGCAGCACGATGGCATTGCTATAAAGCAGAAATATTTCTGAAGAGATCTGCAGCAGAAAGATAATGTAATTCCTCAACCAGAAAAGACCTCTGTCAAATAATGTAAATACCTAGAAGGCATTTGTTCATTAATCTCCCATAAGTACTATTAAAGTTGGGGATTGGAACAGCACCGTCTATTTACTTCATTTTTTTTTGACAACTCAACAGTTTGACTTCATAAGGAACATCTGGCAGGGAAGGATTTTATTTAATGGGTTAATTTGATGTATTGAATAATTAGATAGAAATTAAATATATACGTGATGATGTGGAGTGCTAATCTTTCACGAAAAGAAACATAGAGCATGAATGCTTCCATTATCCTATTTGATTTAGTATTTCTACCGCATTTGTAATACATTTATTGTAAATCATTGCAGTTTGAATAATCAATGTTAGATCTAATTTTCTAAAATTCAATACTAATTGTCAATTGATCTAAAAACAGTCTGCTAAAGGGTTAAAAAATAAATAAAAGCCTGAACATTTGATTCACTTTTTTTTCATTAACTTCCAATGTAATCTGGTTTAAGATTAATGAGGCAATATTATTTAAATTCCAAGACTTGCAGGCAAAACTGGAATTACAATTTCAAATAGCAGCTAAGAGTGATGACTTAATGCATCTACATAGGTTTTCAAATTTGCATGTTTTAAATGTATGTTTAAGGCAGGATTCCATCTTTATTACTGCCACAAGGTGTGTTGGCTCAAGGGTAGAGAGGGAAGTGCACACAATTCCTTTATATATGCTGCAGCTTTTGCAAAGTTCTGTTGGGTTGTTCACAATCCAGACCCTCCCATGGTTTCCTTCGGATAATATGGCACATTTCAAAGTGTAGAAAAAGTAAGTTAATTTCTGCTAACATGCTCTTTCAAGGAACCCCCCCCCCCCCCCCACTTTATTAATATCCATCGTGGAATAAATATTGGTCGTACCCCAAGCATAACTCCACTGCTTTTCTTCGGAGAAAGTCCCCTGCAGCCTTCGGCACCTACTCGAGCTGATCAGGAAGACAATACTCCTGATGGTCTAACTTTCTCTAGTGCTATACTTGTGTTCTAAACTATAGCCGGACACTCAAACCACTGCAGTGCTCCACATGCTCACACACTTCAGACTGCACTGTGGCCAACATTGGCAGAATTGTTTTAGATGGTGAGTCTTGAGAAAGCCCAAGAAAGCCAAGTTAGTTGGTTGATGGTTATACATTGCTTTCATTTGAACAGCTAATAATCTTTGTATGCTTGCATTCATTGGAAACAAATACACTTTTATTAACACTTTCAGATGAGTGAAAAAACACTTTCAATTCTCAGTATTTAACCTTAAACACCAAGCACCTAGATTAAAACTGAAGCTGATTAAAGCCTGATAAAGGACAATTGGAGAAGATTGTCGTAAGGTAATGTGTATAATTTAGCAACTGGAAGAATTATGTTCCTCCTTGCATTTTAAGAGTGTAATGTTGTATTGCAGTGTGTAATTGCTTCAATTTTTTTGGATGTACTTCAAACCAGTTCAAAATATCATGCACAACAAAAATATAATTGTATGTTATTTTTGAAGGGAATTTTCCAATGATAAGTTTAGGTATTATTCTCACAGACTATAGATAATAAATGATTTGAGTCTCTATGAATGAATAAAATTACCAAGTTATTGTTCGCAACAAAATATCACGCAATCATAATGGGGTTATAATGGCTGTCGTACATACATCGATTTGACTTTGTATATTTATTGTATAGCAACAAATTAAAAAATGCTACTTCAGATGAACATTTAAAATGGAATTATAAGCTGATAAAAGCGAGTTTAGTTAAGTTCAGTTTAGAGATACAGCGTGGAAACAGGCCCTTCGGCCCACCGAGTCCACACCGACCAGCCACACAACACTATCCTACACACTAGGGACAAATTACATTTATACCAAGCCAATTAACCTACAAACATGAGTTTGGTGAAAGATTCCTGCTCAAAAAACACATTCTAGGTGCATTGAGAGTAAATGATGTTTGCTGGGCGCAGTGGAACAGAAAATACATCATTAGGCTAATGTGTTTGGAAGGGCTGGTTTCAGATTACAGCAAACACACACTAATTTACTTGTGTACTGACATTTATTTCAACATAGAACTGTAGTTTGTTAGTCTTCAATTAACAATAAACACAATTACTATTGTAATGCATGTAAGATCAACATGTTATTACCCCAAATAGTATCCTGAATGCTTCACCAAATTTGTGAACACCTCAGACCAGTAAATACTCTATCATTCTTTATATTTTAAATTAATTGAATCTGAAAAGTTTCTATTATTTGCTACATTTTAATTATTGCTTTAACAAACAGACTGCATCAATTCACGTTCCTCAATGACAAAAAAGAGTGAGTATCTGCTTTGAATTGAGTTGGCACTTAACTTTATTGATAGACAGGGTGAATGCACAGAATCTTTTACCCAGTGTAGGGGAATCAAGAACCAGAGGGCATAAGTTTATGGTAAGTGGGTAAGCATGTAATAGTTACCTGGGAGGCAATGCTTTCACTCAGGGGGTGGAGGGTAAATGGAATGAGCTGCCAGAGATGGTAGTTGAGGCAAGTACTACAACAATATTTACACAGGTACATGGATAGAAACGGTTGAGAGTGGGTGTGGGCCAAATGTAGGCAAATGGGACTCGTTTAGATGGGGCATCTTGGCTGGTATGGACAAGTTGAGCCAAGGGGGCTGTTCCGTGCTGTACGACTCTCTGACCTTATTAAGGAATAAATATATCAGTGACTTTCAACATTTGAACAGTTAAACACAGATTTGATATCTTGCCTGAGTATTCCTGCTCCTCTGTACTAATGTAGTGATTTTTATTATGAAGGATAGTAGCACATTGAATATCTGTTAAATGGTCATAAAATCTTCAAGCTCACATTCGGATCGCATGGAATCTTAAATCATTGACAAATAATGTTTCTGGATTGAAAAATTAAGTCCAGAATTTTAAATATTGAGATTTTAATTTTGGTAGATTATTATTTGTATATATTTTCCTGTTACTCTTGTTTCTGTTAATAAGTTTTCCTTTGCTCTTAAAAGTTTGTTTTGTATGCAAAATGTTTCATTGTGTTAAATATTCAAGCTTATATTGCCTGTCCTAGAATCTGTTCACTTGGTCCTCATTCTGATTACCGGTAGCTAAGGCATTACACAGTCAGTTACCCTGTTCATAGGGCCCACATGCACAGTGGATGTGTACTCTGCTTCAACTTTCTAATTACTGCAAATGATAGGGCAAAGGCCCTTAGTAATGCTGGACAAATGTAAGCAGTATGAATGGTGAGCACTATTCATTTGCTGCTGATTGCGAAAACAAATCCTTTATATAACGCATGTTCCTTGGCTTGTTTCCCATCATAAACCAGTGAAAAAGCATGCATGATATGAAGATTTGTTTGGTGCTTTGCCTAAATGGCTACAAGCCAAATATGAAGCTGCCTAAACTTGCTCTAACTTGTGACGGCATGGCCCGTTTTTGCAAGGTCTCCACTTGTAAAACCCTTCGGGCCTCATGTGAAAAGGTAGCACAGGTATATGCATCATTCTTCTATGGTTTTAATCTATGCCAAAAAATGTGTGTCTTTTCATGGAATTCATTTTCTTCCTGCCTGTTGATTTTCCATTCCTTTTTATTTGTTCTGTATGTTCTTTTACAATCCTTTTCAATTTCTGATTTGAGTCAATACTTCCTTCTCTTTGAATAATTGTGGACCATTTATTATTTTGATATTTTGATAGTAATTTTGAATTCAAATTACAAGTCAATATATCACCAGAGCTGAATGAGTGTTTCTATATAGAACATAGAACAGTGCAACACAGGAATGGCCCTTTGGCCCACAATGTTTGTGCTGAACATGATGCCAAGTTAAACTTATCTGCCTGTACGTAACCCATATTTATTTCCTGCTCTTCCATGTACCTATCTAACAGCCTCTTAAATGCCGTTATCATATCTGCCTCCACCACCATCCCTGGCAGTGCATTCCAGGCCCCCATTACTGTGCATTTGCCCTGCACATCTCCATTAAAGTTTCTCCCTCTCAAGTTATAGCTATGGCCTCATGTGTTGGACATTTCCACCTTGGGGGGGGGGGGGGGGGGGGGAGGTTCTGACTGTCTACCCTATCTATGCCTCTCATAATTTTATATACTTCCATCAAGTCTCTCCTCAACCTCTTACATTCCAGAGAAAACAATCCAAGACTATCTCTGTAGCAGAAATCCTCTAATCCAGGTGGCATTCTGGAAAACCTACTCTGCACCTTCTCCAAATCTTCCACATCTTTCCTGTAATGGGACAACCAGAACTGCATGCAATACTCTGAATGTGGCTTAACCAAAGTCCTTTGGAGCTGCATAGACTTCCTGACTCTTATATTCAATGCCCCTAGCAATGAAGACAAGCATACCATACGTCTTTTTTACCTTTTTTACATTTTGTTTCCTTAAGCAGCCGAAGACTGTGCTGGCACACATAATGACCCCTCGTCAAACGTATGTTTGGTAAAAGTATACCCTAGCAAGAACAGTCCCATTAACTAAACAACTCAGTGGAGGCCCTAAAGAGGCAAGACCTTGCTTAAAGCTTTGATAAACTGTTGAGGCATTCATCAAAGATTTAATTTATGATTTTGGCAAAGGATGTTGAAGTGTTCTGAGAGACTACGTAAAACTAAAACAAAAGAATTATTGTAATAAAGCGTGCTTTGTTGTAATTTGATTCATTGGCGAATGCTTATACTGCCTACTTTAAGATATGTGGGACAACACATGTGATAAGGAATTTAGATTGCCCAGAGAATGCAGATTGGCAGGTAGCTAACTCATACATTCATTTGGCTAATAATTAGGAAGATAACTATTATACTGAAGAAATTGGCCAGTTGAGTGGTGCTTTCAGGTCAAACTTGGGAGTAAGATTAAACCACGAGCTGATGTGTGAGGGATATTCCTGCAAGATTGGAAAATGCCTAAATACACTTAGTTGATTGGAATGTGAGAAAAAATGCAGAGAATAATTGAGCTGTGGAAGTTCCCAGATTCCCCCCTCTGTTCCCACAAAGTGACCTGGGTTGTTTTAGTCTAATTGGTCTTTTCTCCCAGAGGTCAAGTGTGCGGTGAGGAATGTATATAGCAAGGTATGCAACGTATTACAAATCTGTGGTAGAGGCAGGATAGATTAGAAAATTATTTCCCTGTACGTCATTGATGCTATGTTCAGTTCAGAAGCTGGAGAGACGGCAGAATCAAGGTGTAAGAGATTAATGGTTTCATTAATGGATTTGTGAAACACAATCAAAACAAAATGTCAACCATGCAACTTGATAACTGATAGTCTTTTATTAATGATCATTCTTAACATCATAAGTAATTCTTAAACATTTTAGTATAAGAATTTAGTTAGATTCTGTACAAAGCATAGATAGATGTGGCACATACTGAGTGGCACGGTGGCACAGTGGTAGAGATGCTGCCCTACAGCGCCAGAGACCCGGGTTCGAACCTGACAACATATGCTGTAGGCACGGAATTTGTATGTTATCCCCGTGACCACGTGGGTTTTCTCCAGGAGCTCCAGTTTATACCCACACTCCAAAGACATACAGGTTTGTAGGTTAATTGGCTTGGTATAATTGTAAATTGTCCCTAGTGTGTAGGATAGTGTAAGTGTGAGGGGATTGCTGGTCAGCGCAGACTTGGGAACAGCCTCATTACGGTAGCCGTGAATTTTTCAACATGTTGAAAAATTAGTGACGACTAGAATGAAGACGCCATGGAGAGTAGCGAGAAGTCTCGCGCCGTAGGTGGGTCACCAGGAGGCAGAAGGCTCTTGGAGGTTCGCGTAGGTTGTAGCCGGTACTGACTTTCATTGGCTCATTGGGGGGAAAAAAGGAAAGCAGTAGTTTTCAGAACCAAGGATAACCGTGTGATGTTAAATGTCCACCGAGCTTCACAGCCGTGTATCTCTGGCTTCTTTAAAGTTGTCTCCACTCCTTCTCCCCCCCCCCCCCCCCCCCCCCCCGCCCTCCCCCCTCTTTTAAAGGACTTACTTTACACTGTGCCTTAGCCATCTTTTTGCAGCACCAACCTTCCTGTTTATCGCGCTGTGTGCCTGTATCATCTTGGCTTTGCACGTGTGAATTTTTTAGACAGCGCTCCTTGCCCTGTCCCCCGGCAGCATAACGGGCTGGTGAAGGAAGCGATGTGTTTACGTGTGTGTTCCACTCTGACAGTCGCCGTTCCAGTTGCCGGTTTTTCAGGCGACTACCGGCAACTTGACAGTCACCGGCAGTCCGCTGAAAAATCGCCGAAGTGGACAGGCCCATTAATCTGATGGCAAGTAACCAAGTGAGTGGCAATGCCTAAAAAAATTATTTTGTGCCACAGAAGAAAACTTAGGCTAGCTTCCCAAAATGGAAGTGGGATTGCCAGGAAGGGACAAGGAAATGGAATATTAGAAATTACAAATAAATGGGTAATGGATAGACTGCAGTACATGAGTGTCATAGAGTGCACTTGGTATTTCATCAAGTACTCTCAGTTGACCTGGGATAAAAGAATAAAATAGCACTGTTTTCTAAAGGGGTCGTTCACAGCCTAGCTATGCTTTGTGCTGATCAATTAAAGTCTGAGTATTAGCTTCACACAAGGTGCTTCTATGCATTATTCATGTCCCCTTGGAACTGTGCAGATGCCAAGATTTCGAAGTAGTGAAAATGAGCACAGTTCAGTGGAAAACCAGGATTCAATCCCAAATCCATCAGGAGATACTTGAGGAAAATGGCAATGTTTTCTCTTGGGACCAAGAGAATTTAGAAGGCCTGGGTTTACAAGAAAATTGATAAATTGAGATTGAAATAGTTTGACAAATTTTAGACGTCCAAAAGTCTATCATGGTGAGCAGCTGAATTGGATTTATACTTCTAGATATTCTGATTTGGGGGAACAATTAGCAAAGGTCGATAGAGGGAAAGATATGCAGCAAAGGGACAAAGTAATTTCCTTGCGTTACAAAAACTTTGAACTGGCCAGAAGAACCTCTAAATACATTTTATTTTCGACGTGATATTTTAAAATGGTCATTACATTTAATTTATCAAATGGTCAGAAGTAGACACAATATATTACCTTATTTATTTCAATAAATATAATGAATTATTATCTGTGAGTTTTCCAGCATGCATTCCACTGCAATGGTAGTTAGAGATTAATGCATCATAAGCTTTTATCTATTTCCTTTTGCTTTAGACTGTCTAATCTTGAGAAAGTTCACGGTGAGTGTTCTTACTGTTTGAAGCAATCAAACCAAATAATGCAGAAAATGCACAGGGCTCCATTTATCAACCAAAATAAGGGATTAGACTGTAGATTTGATTGCAGAAGTAATGAAGGGTTTATCCAAGGTTTGAAACGTATTAAAAGATATTACTTACAAACATCTTATTCCTCTTCCGTTGCCCACATAATGCAGCCTTAAGTGCTGTACGTTTACTGTTAATGGCACCAAGTTGTCTCTAAGATAGATTACATCACAAAGAGTTTCTGATGTGAAAGCCAGTTTTTAGAATAGATTAATACCCACTGTCCCCAGCGATCTGATCATTAATTTGATTAATTATTTACTAATGCGTTATAAAGTTTATAGTGGCACGGTAATGCACGACTCAACCAAAACATTATTTTCTGTGCATGATATCATTCAGTGAAACGTGCATGCAGTCATACCTCACAGGTACAAAGTCATAGGGAGCCTTTAGAGTCTAACATGCTCATATTTCAGCTGATGATCTAACCATGAGGTTTTAGACGCCAGTTGCAGTGGCAGATTTATTTGTACTAGTCCTTGACACAGTATGCATTGTCCATCAACTTGCAATATTTTGTCTATTCGACAAGGATCCTTGTTCAGTGCTTAGTCTAGTGTTTGTACAATCAAGGTGATACTTTTACTACCCTCCCTCCCCCATCCCCCCAAAAGAAAACTCTTTCTCTCCAGCTAAGGGCAGGAAATGTTTATGCAGAATCTTTCCCAACTTCACAACATTAAATGGTACCTTTCTGCTGATGACCAATTCTTGCCAACTATCCATCCACTTGTGAGGGTAAATAGCCCTCTCTTCAAAAATACATTGTCAGCATTTCCAACAGTAGAACGCTGATCTGAAGCGTCAGCATGGATTTGATAGCCAAATTTTGTTTAGTTTATTGTCATGTGAACTGGGGTACAGTGAATAGCTTTTGTTGCTTGCTCCCCAGCAAACAGCGGAAAGACAATACATGATTGCAATCGAGCCATCCAGAGTGTACAAATACATGATAATGAGAATAACATTTAGTGCAAAGTAAAGTCCGATTAAAGATAGTCTGAGGATCTTCAATGAGGTAGATAGTAGCTCAGGACTGCTCTTTAATTGTTGATAGAATGGTTCAGCTTCTTGGAAGCTTCGGGACAGCTTGGAAGAAACTGTCCCTACATCTGGAGGTGTGCGTCTTCACACTTCTACGCCTCATGGGAGAAAGGAGACGAGGAAGTGACCAGGGGTGAGACTCGTCCTCCCGACAGACCAAATGTCTCCATATTGGCCAAAACGACAAAATCTTCGACTCAAAGGAGTCCTGCCACTTAGGTCTAAAATATTAGATATTAGCATTGGAAATCCAGAATTTCTGGAATAGTTACATATGCTAGACTTTGTGGCAGCATACGTCAGTTGTGATATTTACAGAGTGAACAACAAATGTCTAGCTTTTTAAAAGAGCGAAATACGTAGGAAAATACAAAATTAACATTGAAAGCTTGGCTTTCCTGTTCAAACTATTAATAATTTTTGATGTGAATTGAAGTCCAGCACACTTTTTATGTAAGACTAAGTGGAAATGTACTTAAACAATTATCCCTGTAGACACAAGGGACTGCAAATGCTGGTTTACAAAAAATGACACAAAGTGCTGGAGTAACTCAGCGGGTCAGGCAGTATCTGCAAGACATGGATAGGCAAATGTTTTGGGTCGGCACCCTTTTTAAGGTGAGTGTAGTATGGGGGTGGGGTGAGCGAAAGCAGAAAGGGGGGAGGGAGCAGAACGACGTCAAAACCAGGAAAGTGATAGATGGAAAAGAGAGGGGGGGTGGGGATGTGGGGGTGATTTGTATTTTAAGTGTGCCTCTATCTTTAACTGCATCTCTGATATTAATATTTCCAACCTGCTTAGCCAAGCTTGTAGCTTTCCTGCAATGTTTTAAAAGGGTGTTTGGATCATTTTACAAGTCTGGATGTGCGTTTTAAAGTAAACACTTTGATGGAAGGGAAATTGCAAGCAAACACTATTGTAAAATTATCATTTATTTGCCAAGCAACAGATGCGTGTGATGTGACAACGTTTTATTGCTTTTTGTATGTGTGGGTGCCACAGACAGCTTTCATTCAGGTAGTACTTTCAATATATACTGTAAATGTGGCCAAAGGTGTTTTGCAAGTCTGAATCGATCCAGTTTATGCAACTTTCTGGTTTATCTTTTAATGTGACCATTTTCAGTTGATTCTTTGATCTTTTCATGAGAATGTTTGTTTTATCTTATCTGAACTACATGTTTGCCATAATTCTTGGTCGGTCCTCATATTGAATGAGCAAAATCAACTTTTCATACTGAGTTCTTATCAGCAGCAGAGGGTCCAGGCAGACAACTGGCTGCCAGAGCAGTATTAATATTGTACTGCTGCTGACTATCATTAGGGAAGAAGCAGCTGATGATTAGAAGATTAGGAAGACAGTACAAAACTTGCATGGTCCCATTTCATGACACAGCTCATAGATGTTGATAAGTGGCCGATGTCGACTTAAGTTGTCATTCTTCCTATCACGCACTCGATGTCTAGAATTTCCCTCTCCCAAAGCACCTGTTCATGTACCAAACCTCATTGTAGACCTGTTCACAATAATTTTATCAAAAGCAGCTAGACGGTTTTGGGAACTGTCAAATTTTGTGAATTCAATTTTGCTGTTATGTTTTTCCGACATCTTTGGAAGTAAAATTGTTTTAAGTTTGCATTATTTTGTACAGATAATTCAATTTGTTCTTCAGGAAAATAATTGAACAGACTTAGATATCTAATGGTAGCCCTCTTCATCAAATGCTAGTATGTTTTTTTTACCAAAGTGCTTTTTTTAAAATGTTTCATCTCTTCCTATTTGAACAGAGGAGAAGAACTGTGGTTAAAAATTCAACCAGAGTTCTTTGGCATTAAATATATTGGCAGATTGACATGAAATAATGCAACATGTGAGCAGAATTGTGAGTTTCTTCAATAATATTATCTCTCATAATTACACTTATTTCCATGTAAAGATTATAATTTCAAGATGACCTTCCTCTGCATTTATGCATTTATTTGTGTCAATACATTTGAATGATATCCAAAAGGAACTATACTATGTAAACTATATTTTTCTCCATCAACTTCAAGAGTTCATAGTCTTTCCTTTGAACATCACAGAGGACACTATCAAGATGTCCTATTTTAGGCCAACATAAACATTACAATTCATCAGTATAAAAATTCTCATCCTATCACTGATGTTTGGGTACACTCATTGTTTCCCCAAGATTCTGGGTTATTAATCCAGTACTTTAACCGTTGTGGCATTTGCAGTATGCTTAAAAATCTTGTTCGTACTGAAATTACTGAAGGGTTTCCTGCTGGATCTAATTGGCCAACATTTAGGGAACATCAGTTTTCAAGTGCCCTGTTAAGTTTTCGTTCTCATTTCCTTCCTTATTGAGATTATTTCTTCGTCACCTTCAGCCTCAGCCAACATCTGGTTATTTGTGGAAGTGAAAACTCAGAATTAGTCTAAAATACATTGAGATTCTGGAAAAAGAAACAACTGCTGGTTATACTAATGTGAAGAATTATACATTTAGAAAGTTACCTTCAAAGTTCTTGTCATAGAATGAGACTTGAAATAAACAAAATTCTGTTCTAGCTGTATCCAAAACAATGTACAACAAAACTACTTTGATTCATTAGCTGTCCTGCATAAACATAACAGGGCAAAGAAAGCTGGACGTGTGCCTTGCACCATGAGCTAAAACAAGTGTTCTATAGATTTGCACCTGGCGTCAGTCAAATAGCTGCAACCCAATCAGCAAGTGTCCAATGTTCTGGGTCAGTTACAAAAAAATACACAGTATAGCAGCGCTTAAGTCTGTTTTATGCCATTGTACTAGATCAGCTGTCAATTGTGTGCCTTTCTTGTGAGGGAAATTCTCTCTAACATTTAGACTTTGAAGTAATAAACCAGCTGTTTCAAGCACCATTTGGACATACTGTATGTATGTCCATGTGTCCTTCAAATAGTGCACAAGTCTGGATGTGATATGTTTATTCTTGCAAGGAATAGACGTTTGAATCCTCCCAAAAAACTTTCATTCAGAAAATACTCTAACTGGAACCAATTTGTATATGCACATGGGATCAGTATACAAGTGGTTTAACTAATGAACATCACACTTCATTTCAACTATACATTAAGAGCAATAAAATATAACACAATATGAAATTATCAAATATCCAATTGGGTTAGCCTAAGCTTCAGGTGCCATTAAAACCTTTACAGTACTGCTAGTATGCTGTGCACCATGGAAATCCCACTGATCTGACACAAAGATCGTGAAAGGATTGTGAAAATTAAATACAGCCACAGCCAAACAGTAAATGGTTTCAGTTTGTAAAGCAGATTTCTTCCAATTTTGTCTGGTTGTGATATTTAAGAAATTGTCTTTGGTAGATTTCTTATGCTCATCAAAGTAAACAGTGGCAAAATATCCACACTGAATTTTATCGAATGTAAATTACTGAAGACAGCCTAATGTGCCTGTCCCACTTAGGCGACTTTTTAGGCAACTGCAGAAGACTATGCGGTCACCACATGTTCGCGGGTGGTTGCCGGGTAGTCGCCTTCATGGTCGTGAGGAGTTCCCGCATTCTGGGAACTAGTCGCGGCCTTATTATGGTCATTGCAAACTTTTCAACATGTTGAAAAATTAGCGGCAACTAGAAAGAAGCCGCCATGGTGAGTAGTGAGAATTTTCGTGCTGTACGTGCAATGGTAGTGGGTTGCCAGGAGGTCGAAGGTTATCGTAGGTTCTTGTAGGTTGTAGCCGTTGCTGACCGGTGAATTTCATTGGCTCATTGGGGGGGAAAAAAATGTGAGCAATAGTTTTCAGAATCAAGGATAATGTCCGCCGAGCTTCACAGCCATGTATCTCATGCTTCTAAAAGTTGTCTCAACTCCTCCTCCCCCCTCTTCCCCTCCCTTCCCCCCCCCCCCTCATTTAAGGGACTTGCGTGACCCTTCCCGTACACTGTACTTTCACATCTTAATTACAGCGCCAACCTTCCTGTTCATCGCGGTGTGTGTCTGTATCACATTGGCTTTGCACCGTGTGAATTTCACTCAGACTGTGCTCCCCCCACTTGCCCTGTCCCCTGCCTGCATAACTGGCATAAATTATTCAGCAGACTAATCATAACAAATTTGAGCAACTTTACATTTGCATAGAGTTGTTCGTCAGATGCTACAGCCAATGGTGGCTCTTATAATATAAAACCAGCTGTAGCCATACTCAAATTCAGTTTTTATTCAAGAGTTCATTTTAATTTAGAAACTCTCAACTGCTCAATTTCACTGTGTCATGGACATTTGTATAGTAGTGACTCAGTGAAACAATACAAACTACAAAATGCTACATCAACGTTGCAAAAGGTTATCAGCTTCATGCATTGTTACGTTTTGTGTTCTGGTTTATTTGTCACTGCCCAATTATGAACTGACATTTATTTATTTTCTGAAAACCAGTTAGAACATAGAACAGTACAGAACAGGAACAAGCACTTCAGCACACAATGTCTGTGCCCAATACGATGCTAAATTAAACTAAACCCTCTGCCTGCACATGATCCATATCTTTATATTCTCTGCATATTCATGTGCCTTATCTTAAAGCCCCTTCATTGCCACTATCATATGTGCTTCCACCACCACTCCTGGCAATGCATTCCAGACACCTACCAATGGGGGAAAGAACATTGCTCCTCATTACTCCATTAAACTATTCCCTCTTCTCCCTCACCTTAAACCTATGCCCTCTAGTATTTGTTGTTTCGACCTTGGGAAAAATATTCTGACTGTCTACCCTGTCAATGCCTCTCATCGTTTTTTAAACTCTGCCTCTGATGCTCCAGAGAAAACAATCTAGGTAGTTGGGAATCTATGCAGCACCGTGGCCAAAATATCATCAGTCTGGAGTTATCTTTACTAAAACTAATTTTAGCTTTGTTTCTGTGTAGTTTTAGTTTAGAATTTAGTCTTGAGATAGTTCATCATTCTTTAGAGGAATTTTGCAATTTCATACCTTATTGAAAAGTGGCATTGAAAATAATGTTTAGTACCATCATAAGTCCAGCTCAAACCCACCAGACACTCTATTGATCTACTTAGAAATCCTAAATCGTGGTGGATTTAGTGGGGAAGGAAATGTGGGTGTTGCATTATTTTCCTTTGTATAATGTTCATCTACTGTTGGAAAGTGTAAAAGCAAAACGATGATTCTTGGTTTTCAAATTAGAAATCAGTAGATTTCCCAGAAAAGGGCTTAATTTTAATAAACCTTCTGTGATGTTTCACCATTATTGTCCTATTATTCTGCATAATATCAGGTTCACTTTACCGATATAATTTGAAAATTGATGTTTTAATCTCCTATGTAAAATGTGGAATGACTTTATAGGATTTATATTGTGAACAGAACGCCTAACATTGTTTTATAATTCCATGCAGTTTTTCGAGGTGCCCTTTGACTCGAACATGAACAGGACAAAGAACCGACCTCTTGTCAGGGGGCAGATTAGGTTAGTCTCCTTTCACCATTGTACTTGCTACTTTTAACAATTTTAAGTGTTTTTTTTAAGGATTTATAGAATTAGAAATGTGTGTTGGTACGTCCACCATCCTTGGGTCCAGAGTCTTGTCAGATTATCCATTTTGCCGGACCAACAGAGGTTGCGTAATAATAATTCAACAATTATTGGCCCACTAATTATACCCCTCCCGTGTCTCTATAGTACCATGGACTGCTGGAAATTTAAATAAAAAATTAGCAATTAACAAATAAGTAAATAATTAACTCTTTCATGACAGAGGCACACATCCCTAAAGAGCATGCACCAGACGCAATGCTCTCTTAATTTTGCTCGGTTTAACGAAAAATCGGTGATGGACCTGTAATATGTAATGTGAACTAGAAAGACAAGCTGATCTTGAATTCCAGACTTCAAGATCAAACGTCTTGAATGTTTCCACTTCCATTCTATTTGCCTCTATAATGTGAAGCAAATTGAAGGAAAGTTTAAAAATTCTCATTTGCTTCAGCTGTCTCTGAACAACCACCTTATTCCATTATTCCAATTCCACATAATGAGCGTTCAGTCGTACTACATTTTGAAACTTCTGATGTTCAATTTCTCTGCTCCAGTAGTATCTGCTCAAAATAAGATGCTGGTGATGAGGAATTAGGAGCTGTAAAGTAGCAAAGAAATTTAGCTCTCTGTGAACACAGATCACTAAAAGTTGCCCTACAGGCAGAAAAACTAATAAGAAAATACTGATGTACTGTTGGCCTTTCTCTAAAAAAGGTCGGATAGAAAAAGAGTAGGTTATTCTCTAGTTGTATGGAGTTTGAGTTGAATTGCCTCTGGACTATTTTTTTTGTTCAGTTTAACGCATTATTCATCTCAAACACTAATAATGCAGAGATTCACCATAATAATATCAGAGTTTATAAGATTTAATTTTGTAGACCAATTATATGGACTTGGCTTATATTCCCTCGAGTTTAAAAGGCTGAGAGGTTATCTATTTAATTAAGATGTTTAAAGGGATTCAGTCGGATAAATCTTGAGAAACTATTCCATGCGTTGAGGATTCCCGAACAAGAGAAAATAATAAGATTACTGCCTGATCAAGTGGAAGTTAAATTAGTTCCATAAAAGTAATAGCAGAAATGTAGAACTCTTTCACTCCACACGCAATAGTTATTGAAACTTCTGTACTGAACCATTTTCAAGGCTAGTTAAGATCTTTCATGGATAATGTTATCAACCCTGAACCCTGATATTTACCCTGACTGACACAGCTAAGCCGGCTATATAATAGCAGTGATGTATTATTGTGGTTCCAAATTTTATTTCCCTGGACATAAATAGACCTAAGTTTTCAATGCAAAAGTATAATATATCTCCTCTACGATAAAAGCGTTTTGGCACTATATACCAGGGATGTGATTTTTTTGCGATAGATTTTGTAAAAAAAAAAAGTGACTAATTGGAATATATGCCTCCTGCACATTTTGAGCTGCACATTGCATTTCCAAAATTGCCTGTCCCCATAGAGTCATTTAAAGTATTGGTTTCAGGTCTCTTCCAGTACAGGAAAGAAACAATCAATGAAATGCCATTCTTTTGTTAAAATGTAAACTAGTCTATGTTGTTAAAATCACTGAACCGACACTGTTCTAAAGATTTAGATGAAAAAATGAAATGATTCAACGCAGATTCCTCTTGTACATTCATTTAATGTGCACTGTGATTTTGATCTCAACAATTACAGAGTACTCTGTGACGTTTCACTCTGTCTCACCAGTGTGCTCTGCCTCAAAGGTATAAAACTTAAAGCATCATGATGTAAAATTCAAGTGCTCTCACGACCTTGGATTCTTACACATTAATCTTGCATGCACGCTATTGACCCTTCACATTTCAAGACATTCTTTCATTACTTTCCGGAGGCTAGGGGGCCATGCATCCAGAGGTGTACAATGCAGGTTTCCAACACATTAATTGCAAGCTTGGGCACTTGATAAATTTGACTGCGTTATACCTCACGCTGTGTGAGGAAACATCCCAGATGCTCATCTATAAACTTGGAGTCACAGACCATTTTGCTAACTGAAGGCTCCATCTGCTTTTGGTGAGGAGCAGAGAAGAACGATGGACTCCTAATGGAGCTGTCTTCACTGTTGCTCTCATCTTCTTCCAGAGGTCAAACTGAGTTAATTTTATGGAACTATCCTCACTAATGTACAATTCATGGTTTGTAATTCTACCTATTTTAATTCCAAGAGCAGGCAGATAGTTGTAATTCCAAATTTTAATTTTCTAAATGTAATCTCTATAATGTTATGGATGTTCCACCTTTGGCAACTGAAACTTGTTCAGAGCAGTAAAATATTTAATTAAACATTTATACGATCATTAAAGCTCAAAATAAGGCCGTATCATTTCTTACATCACTTTTACAATATCTCATAAAATGTGTACTCATCTTTCTAAACTGCAAATTTCATTCCAATGTCACAATCTGTTAACTGAGTAACTACAATTATGAAGAATATGTGCACACATTTTCAGTTTATTTGTGAGCATCCTATTGATTCTAGCAGATTGTCAAAATAACATATTGTATTATCCCTTTTTACTTAACTGAGAAAGGGGGACAAAAAAAGTAGCGAGTGATGAGAGCTCAGAAAACCTCTGGAAGTAAAACAATTTTCCGCCCCTGTTTTGGTAGCATGAGTTAACGTGGAGTTGCATAGCACATCATAGGGTTCAGTTAATTTTAGGTATTATGTAAAATATAATGGTGGAGCAGCGGTAGAGTTGCTTCCTTACAGCATCAGAGATCTGAGTTCGATCCTGACTACAGGTGCTGTCTGTACGGAAATTGTACGTTTTCCACGTGACCGTTTGAATTTTATCCAGGTGCCCCGGGTTCGTCCCACACCACAAAGACATACAGGTTTGTAAGTTAATTTGGCTTTGGTAAAAAAAAAGAATTGTCCCTCGTTACAATGGTACAGAATCTGGACATCCCATATTCAATGGCTGGTTTAGATGGGCTTGAGATACCAGTGGCTGTTACATGCATTTATCCGCACATTTGCTCGAATCTAACGTTAATCGTGTTTACTTCAGTGGAGCTCACAAGTCCTGGGGTTTTGTCCACATGTCTTGGCAAGGTGGCAGAGGAGATGGGAAATTGAAAAAGTAGACATAGAGGAACATGGAATTTGGGATTTGATAAATAAATGTGTGGAGAAGCAAGGAAGTTATGTTGAATATTCATGAAATACTGGTTTAAACCCATCTTGAGTATCACCTGAGTGTGTGTACTACTTTTGAAAAAGGTCATCACAGAATCTACATGAATAAATTATTTTATAATATTCAATAAATGTATCCTATCACACCACATTTCAAAGCCAATTGTTTCAATGGTTGAGACTGGTTTATTGAAGAGAACAGTTTAGCCTATTAATATAAAATAGGATTTGTGAAACTGTTAAATGTGATTTTTATTCATGGTTTCTGCAAACACTCCCTCCAATTTCAAATTGAATCCCATTCCTCACCCATGAAAGCTGAATGAAGCAAAACCTTTTTATGGTGTTTTATTTATAATCTATCATATTTATGTTTATTCTGACCTGCCCATTTCACATTGATCCTGTGTAAGTTCCTATTATGTTTGGATGAAGTATTAAGTGAAAGAGTAATATAGCATTCATGCCCACAACAGGAGTTTTTAAGGAGAATCTTTAAGGAGATTGTTCTGATGAGTGTTTAATCCAATCTTATTTTACATTTGGAACAGGCAATGTTGAATCTTGAAGGCTCTTTTAATTAAGTTTCATTAGGAATTGTGTTTTTGGTTCATTAATCTGATCTTTTTTTTGCTTTTTTGCTCTTAAGTTGATGTTTGTAGAAAATGTTAACCATTAATAATGTATCAATCAGATGTGTCGATGGGCATCATGAATGCAGAACAATAGAATGGAAAATAAAGATGATAGTCATGAATACAAACTGCTGGAGTCTGAAGAAAGGTCCAGCCCAAAACATTGTCTGCTTGTTTTCCTCCGCAGATGCTGTCTGAACTACGGAGTAACTCCAGTCATTTGTTTTGTGTTCAAGATTCCAGCAACAGCAGTCTCATAGAAACATAGAAAATAGGTGCAGGAGTAGGCCATTCGGCCCTTCGAGCCTGCACCGCCTTTCAATATGATCATGGCTGATCATCCAACTCATTATCCTGTACCTGCCTTCTCTCCATACCCCCTGATCCCTTTAGCCACAAGGGCCACATCTAACTCATGTCCTAAATCATCTAACTGGAATCCAAACCTCACATAAAAAAATTTAGGGTCAAAAGCTTTTGAAAAAGAAAACTTCAAAAGCGCTCCAATGCTGTAAAGAGCTTGCAGGTCTAAAAAAAAATCTATTTTTAAGTGAATTGAAATGTAATTTGATTCCTCTTTACTGTGTTGAGGTTAATAATCCCTCTGCTGTGATAAAGCATAAGTGGCTGCCCTGATCATGGGCCAATTGTGTAGCCAACCTTGATGTGTTTAAAGTGGTTGCCATCCTCATTTGACAGGCTACTGCAACTCCATCATGTTCCTGGTTAGATTTGGGATGATGGATAGGAAGTAACGCCTGGCTCTGCAGCAGAACTTGTTCATGCTACCCAATTATGAAGCAACAACACCTGCCCCCAAGAACCCTTTGTAAAATATACTGTCATTAATATTTACCTCGGAGAGCTCCATAGATCTTTTTTGGTGAAATAAGCGCACATTCCTTAAAAAAATGTCAATGACCAACTGAAAGTTGTTTTGAACAATTATATAAATAGTTTAGCGAGTAAAGAATTAAAATAGTGCTGGAGTTTGCACAATAGATTTTGAACAATGCGTGAAGGCAGGTTCAGAATTCCTGAAGAGTTCCTTGAGATTCAAACCAATAATTTTTAGATAATGTCACATTTTGATATTTTGAGGTAATATTAGATTTTCCTTCCTTTTGTGTGAAATATTAATTTGTTGATGATGTAATGGAATGATAATAAATCAACCTTGTTTATGTCCACATGCTGGAGCATTGGTACAATCATAAATCACTGTAAAATATATATATATTATCCCATCCTTAAGAGACATAAGATTGTGCAGCGGAGCATGACCTCCTGATTGCTTGGACCCCCTTGTCAATGGACGAAGCCTTTGTCAACACCATCTGTTAGCTAGAATGCAATGACCATCCCTCATTAAATAAAATTAACACACATCCATCTTCTGCTCCTCGGAACTGGAAGAAGGATTCCGAGCTGAAACATCACCTATCCATTCCCTCCACAGATGCTGCCTGACCCACTGCGATACACTCTACTTATTCTATCTTTTTTTGCATCATGTGTTATAAAATCCATCATTCAGAAAAGTAATAACGGTATATCAACTTGCAAACTACATCTCTGCTGCAAAACTGATCAGAGTCTCTTTGAGCTGCAGATGCTAAACTGAAATGAATCCCTGGCACCTATAGGTTTTGCAAATTAAGCAGAAATTGTGGACATCAGCTATCAGACTTGAGGAAGGGGTGACCTGCAGATGATCTGGCTCCTCCCACCGACTTCCATGGAACATGCAGCCCATTTACAGTATAGTGCTGGTAATGCATTAGTAATCAGCAGGCACGTGGTGCTGTAGATACTGGAGCCTTGAGCAAAAGCTGGAAAAACTCATTTGGTCTGGCAGTATCAGCGGAAGGAATGGACAGGCAACGTTTTGGGTTGGGTCTGAAGAAGGATCCCAAGCCGAAACGTTGTTGTCCCTTCCCTCCACAGATGCTGCCTGATGCAGAGTTGTGCTATAATGCAGAAGCCTGAACTGACAATCCAAACATCTGACTTCAACTTCCAACATAACACCAGAGAACTACAATTCTGTTAATAACTGTAATTGGAAAGAAAAGGCCAGCTAACAGTAATCTAGACAACCAAAAGCTTGTCATGAGAACTCATTTGGTTCATCAGTGCCTTTCACAAGAGGAAACCGTCAGTTCTCTATGTGATTTCATGACAATGTGGTAACGAGGGATGGACAATGATCGCTGATGTAACCAATGATTCTGACAAATGAACAAATAAGGTGGTAATTCGAAATAAAACTGACCTGATGAAACCAGTTAAGCCTGCCTCGAATGGCAATTGATTCCCGAGTTTGTTGCACTGAGAATAACGTTGTGTCACCATACGGATAACCTGCTATTGCAACTCTTGGGCTGTTTGCACTAGTAATTCCAAAGGAATTAGATCAAACTAAGGAGCAACTCGTTTCTAACATGCTTGGTAACCAGAACAGTGCAGTAAAAGTTACAAACCAACATTGTTCTATTTTGATATCAATGTTTTTTATATCACCATTTCACCTTAGTTTCAGGCTTAATTGGTTTCCTTTCTAGAAGCCAGTTCTTCACTACAGGAAACATCCTCTCCACATCCATTCTATCTAGGCCTTTCATTATTTGCTAGATTTCATCCTTCTAAACTCTGGCATGTATGGGCCCAAAGCCATCAAATGCTCCCCTTAAATTAACCCAATAGATTGCTGGATATTTGCAAAACTAAGATTTTGGAGCAGGGCCAAAAAGTGGCTTTCAAATACAAACTATAGTAATAGACAGCCTCCTGAAGGGCTGAATGTGCTTCTCTTGCTCCTGTTTCTCATATTATTATAGGCATTCTACTACCCTGAGTAATCATGCACATCAGCAGGGGCTCAGCTTTGTTCACCTGGGTTTGCTGGGAGCAATTTATGTTTGGGAAATCAAGCAGCTGAAATCTGGAACCCAACCTGTCCCTTTCTCACGCAATAAACTCCGAAACATCAGGAAAGATGCCACTGATTCCTAGATCTTAATTGTATTAGTTCAATTAAAATATGGAAATTACACAAGCCAATTTGTCATCCTGAAGTTGTAAAAATGATTTAAATATATCCTGCTGAAAGTTGCTGAATGTTCAATAAACAAACAAGCTTGATGTGTAATGATTATCACCGTTTGTGTGCAATCTATGGTTCATTTAATCACTGCTGAGTTTGTGTTCAGTCAGCCTAATGTGGAGCAATGTTTGTCATGTCCAGATGGGTCATTAAATAACCTATGTGAAACATCCTCCCATTATTCACTCTTCCAGAGGTCCTTGCAAATGTGAACTGATAGATGTGCTGTACCTAATTTCAGAAGAGTAAAAAGAAAACTTGTGCAGTTCCTTACAATTAATAGTTTTTAATGCAGTCATTTTGAAAACAAAATACTCATTTGAGAATTCATTGCACTCCATCATACCCATCGTTGATCGAGGAAATTAATATTTGCCCAACCATAAGGGCAGCACGGTAGCATAGTGGTTGTGTTGCTGCCTTACAGCGCCAGAGACCCAGGTTCGATTCTAACCGTGCTGTCTGTAGGGAGTTTGTACGTTCTCCCTGTGACCGCATGGGTTTTCTCTGGGTGCTCCTGATTCCTCCCACAATCCAAAGATGTACAGGTCTGTAGGTTAATTGACTTTGGTAAAAAATTATAAATTGTCCCCAGTACAGTATGTAGGATAGTGCGAGTGTATGGGGATCATTGGTCGATAATAATAATAAATTTTATTTATGGGCGCCTTTCAAGAGTCTCAAGGACACCTTACAAAAATTTAGCAAGTAGAGGAAAAACATGTAAGCAGAATGAAATAAATAGTAGAGACATGACTAGTACACAAATTAAAGACAGAATTCAATTCAAAACACAATATGAGGCAATGCAAGCACAGATGAAAAGGGAGGGGGACGTGGGGCTAAGGATAGGCAGAGGTGAAGAGATGGGTCTTGAGGCGGGACTGGAAGATGGTGAGGGACACGGAATTGCGGATCAGTTGGGGGAGGGAGTTCCAGAGCCTGGGAGCTACCCTGGAGAAGGCTCTGTCCCCAAAACTGCGGAGGTTGGATTTGTGGATGGAGAGGAGACCGGCTGATGTGGATCTGAGGGACCGTGAGGGTTGGTAGGGGGAGAGGAGGTCAGTGAGATATGGGGGGGCCAGATGGTGGAGGGCTTTGTAGGTGAGGACCAGGATTTTGTAGGTGATCCGGTGGGAGATGGGAAGCCAGTGAAGTTGTTTGAGGACTGGAGTGATGTGATGCCAGGATTTGGTGTGGGTGATGAGTCGGGCGGCTGCGTTCTGGACCAGTTGGAGTCGGTTGATGTAGGTGGAGCTGATGCCAAGGAGAAGTGAGTTGCAGTAGTCCAGTCGGGAGGAGATGAAGGCATGGATGAGTCTTTCAGCAGCGGGAGGTGTGAGAGAGGGTCTGATTTTGGCGATGTTGCGGAGGTGAAAGAAGGAGGTTTTAATGACATGGCGGATGTGAGGCTCAAGGGAGAGGGTGGAATCAAAGATCACGCCAAGGTTGCGGGCCTTGGGAGATGGGGAGACAGTGGTGCCGTCGATGGTGAGAGTGGGGTTATTGATTTTGCTGAGTGTGGATTTGGAGCCTATGAGGAGGAATTCTGTTTTATCGCTGTTGAGTTTGAGGAAGTTATGTTGCATCCAGGTTTTTATAGCTGACAAACAGGAGTTGATATGGGAGAGGGGGGGGGGGGGGGGTTGTGGGGGGATTTGGTGCCGAGGTAGATCTGGGTGTCATCGGCGTAACAGTGGAAGTCCAGGTTGAAGTGGCGGAGTATCTGACCAAGGGGGAGGATGTAGATGATGAAGAGGAGATGATGAGGTCGATGCAGACTCGTTGGGCCGTAGGGCCTATTTCCACGCTATATCTCTAAACGATACTAAAAGTAGCGTAAGCAAGTTCATTCATAATCTCAAACTAAACAACTATAACTGATGTAAATGTTTTGTGGCATGGGATGGCAAGGGAGAAAATGAAAACTGGCAACTTTTTGAGTTTATAATGTACTGTATCACCAGTTGTGCATCCCTGGGATCTTAAACAGTGTGTTATTGAAAAGTAGAGATTAACTTTCCTTCTGGCTACCTGTGAATTACATATCCAACTTGCTGATCTGTGTGTTTTCTTTTAAACCCCTAGTCCTTTACATGCAGTATCCTTCGCTGCTGCCTGCAGTGTGCCCGGTATAACGATTTTGGCACTTGGAATTAACCCACTAACTGGAGCATTGGGAGCCTTTAACCTTTTCCTCTACACATGTTGCTACACCCCAATGAAACGGCTGAGTATTCTCAACACCTGGGTGGGCTCTGTGGTTGGTGCTATTCCCCCAGTCATGGGCTGGACAGCAGCCACTGGCAGCATCGGCGCAGGTAAGTCCTTTACTAATCAATCTTCCCAGGAAGATTAAAGATGTGCATATACCATACAGCAATTTGATTTTGTAAAAACTCATCTCTACCAATTGTAAATTTTAAGATGAACAGCTTTGAGGAACAAAATCTCCCATTACCTGATACAACTGTTCATTGGGTCAGACTAGGTGGAAAAACCTTAACAATGTTGTATCATTAGTGTTGAATAACTAAATCTTGCACCTGGAAGGTCTATACCTGTAAGTTGATTGAAAGATGAATCAACTACAGTGGAGGATCAACTTATTGGATCGTACTGAGTAGAGGAATAAGGAATAGCTGACTTCTTACAGATGTGTATTATCACTTTAGATTTTAGAGATGCAATGTGGAAACAGGCCCTTCGGCGCACCAAGTCCACACCGACCAACCCGTATTCTAATGCTATCCTACAGACTAGAACAATTTACAATTTCCAGAAACCAATTCACCAACAAACCTGTACGTGTCTGGCATGTGGGAGGAAACGGGCGCACCCGGATAAAACCCATGCAGTCACAGTGAGACAGCACCCGTAGTCAGGATCAAACCCAGGTCTCTGGTAATTCTGTAAGGCAGCAGCTCTACCACTGCGCCTCTGTGCTGCCATAATGTTTATCTCTGTAACATAAATTATATTCCTTTAAACACTTATTTTGAACTGATCCAGTCAAATTTCTAAAGTGCTCTCCCTCATGAAACCATCAATGTGTGCATCAGCATTGTTGGGTTAAGTCTGTTGTTCACCGTGCATTAAATGGCCATCAGTTTTATAATTTAAACCAATTAGTTGTGTTTGGTTGTTTACGCAGGATGTCATTGAGTCTCTGTTCCTGTTAGGATCAAAGTGATAGTTCAATGAATGTTCATCCCATGATTATTTCTAAACCTGACTCTTTCCGGCACCAAGGTTTAATTGGACATAAACAATGTCTGCAGCCATTTAGATGAATGAATATTTTCCGGGCACACATTCAAATCATCGAATGCACTTGACATGCTTGTTGCTAAATGCTATCTTATTCCTAAACCAAATGCAGAAAAGCACAAGTTAAAGGCTTATAACTAATGCACAAACCACCCAACTGCTGATCTAACCCTGTCCCAGCGGACACACAATGGCCCTTATCATTAATTGTTCATCAGATAAAGAGATTTTCTCATGGTGGGTGGTGGCACTGTGGAAGAGCGCTTGACACGATGCATCCTTGGTGGCCTCAGGTCACCACGATTCCAAGGACCAATGTTTTATCCCAGATATTAATGATACAAAAAGCTGCTGCAATTTTCACTCATTGAATGTTTCTACTTCAATATTGCTTTATCTAAAGTGGATTCATGAAGATGTTTCTGCCCTGTTGCTAGCAGGCATATTCAAACTTCAATGGTTGGTGGGAAGTGAGCTCAAAATTGAGTTTTAAACACATTCCATTTTTTCGTACACTGTGGTCTCCGCTGTAACCCTATTTAAATGACTGAGGCACATTTAAGTAGAGCTGTCTATATTTGTATCTCTGGATCTCAGCAAGGCAGGATCCCCCCCAAGTGTAAACAAATCTTCATTCCATTAGAACCACCAACACATACAGTAAATGCAATATAAGGGCATGCACTCTAGCTTAAGTTCACATTCAGAATATGTATCTGAATAGGTCCTTGTAATAAATTGCAATTAACATGAACAAATGTCAAAATCATTTTAGCAGATGTCGATTATCTAAAATCAAGGCTAAATTTCAATTCATTTCATAACAATTCAACACTCTACACAGAATGTCTGTGGTATAATTGTCTTTCTGGAACCATAAGCATTATCCTACTCAGTGTTTTTTTTAATACTTTGACATCAGTATAAGTTCTACATAAACTGCTGCCGCTAGCGGCCACACTAATGGCCTTTGAGCTACCTGGGAACAGTGAAGCTCTCTGTTTCTCTGACATATTTCCAAATGAACGGAGCAAATGTAACTCGTAATCTGTCATCAGAGTGACCCTGCTCTGGGACACTAATGTAAACAGGGCAGTTTCAGGATTGGACATCTTCACGGACTAGATACCCATTCCATCTGCTAATGTAAACAAGGCTAATGACTCTCACCGCGCATCCTGTCACTTCCATGCTGTGAACCATAAAGAAGACAGTCAAAGGGTAATTACAGCATATCATTTTTGTCCTTCCTGTGGGGAGAATTATAATCATCATGATAATGAATTCTTCCTCAATTCATAGTTTTTTGTAATTGCACATTGTATTCTATTTCTGCAGTTGTGTCTTTTACCTGTGATTAATGAAACCATTGAACCATACAGCATGGACCAGGCCATTTAACCCAACTATTGGGGTACTGATTGGGGATGATCAACCATGATCATATTGAATGGCGGTGCTGGCTCGAAGGGCCGAATGGCCTACTCCTGCACCTATTGTCTATTGATTATGCTGGTGGTCTTGCTGAGGCAGCGTGAAGTGTAGATGGAGTCATTGGAAGGGAGGCTGATCTGCATGATGGTCCACAGCTCTCTGAAATGTCGATGAACTTCTGGGATCAACCAGATTTGAGTAGGATTCTCCACAGTCCCTCTGGGTTGACAGAGGCAAAGGATTCTGTAAGCTTGAAAAAGATCATGTATGGCATCTGAACCCTCCTCCTGCATTGTTTTGTAAATTTTGCCCTTCCCAATCCTGTTTGTAGTCATGTCGGAGTGAGGAGGGAGCTGGTAAAGGTCTTCTCAAATGGATTCTCTACCCAACATTGCACAATAATTTCCACCCTACAGATGGGAGACAAAAATACTGGAGAAACTCAGTGGGTGAGGCAGCATCTATGGAGCGAAGGAATAGGTGACGTTTCGGGTCGAGACCCTTCTTCAGACCGATGTGGGGGGGGGGTGGGGGGGGGATGAAGAACAGAAGAAGTGGAGACAGTAGGCTGTGGGAGAGCTGGGAATGGGAGGGGAAGGAGGGAGAGAGCAAGGACTACCTGAAATTGGAGGTCAATGTTCATACCGCTGGGGTGTAAACTACCCAAGCGAAATATGAGGTGCTGCTCCTCCAATTTGCAGTGGGACTCACTCTGGCCATGGAGGAGGCCCAGGACAGAAAGGTCGGATTCGGAATGGGAGGGGGAGTTGAAGTGCTAAGCTACTGGGAGATCAGGTTGGTTAATGTGAACTGTGCAGAGTTTGTTGTTTACATCTTACAATGCTTGCTCAAAGGCCTATATGAAATGAATTTGTGTTTGATTTTCTGTCCCCCACTAGAGAACAACTCCATGTCTTGGCTTTGATATTACTTTGTAAGGCCTTAATCAATGTTTAGCCTGCTGTTAGTGAATTGTGTACAAATCTGGACACGGTGTATAACTGATATAACTGCACAAACCATGCCCTTGGCTCCTTCCCTCTTTTTTTTTTGTTGCATATTTTGTAATATAATTAATATCTTGCTTTTGTAAAATGAATTTTTAAGCAAACTAAAACAGTTCACATTTTTAATCACATTCTGAGTCATTCATTAGCACATATGACATCTTAAGTAGATTAAATCTGATGCCACATTGATCTTCTGTGAAATTAGTTTTTGTGTTTACACAATTTTTTAAATAAGACATTGCAGTGGACTTTTCGACTCATAAGGCAGAATTAACATGAATCAAAAAGTTTAAAAAATGTACTCAGTTTTCACTTTTAAGTGCTCTTTTTAATTCAGTATTTATTTCACCTGGTTTTAAGAAGATGTTATGCATTGTTAATGGCAAAACAATGTGCACGCTGGGCACATTGTGTAAAAGAATAATCAAAGTTGATATTGCCGTACTTCAGAAGGGCTTCAACCTTGAAAAGGGAAAATGTTTTGTAAAAAATATTTTTAAAGGGAAAAAAACAGTGCTGGAGTAACGGTAGGTTAGGCAGCATCTGTGGTGACCCACCTCGGATGCTTCTTGACCTACTGAGTCACTCCAGCATTACTTTTTTTTTTGTAAACCAGCACTTGCAGATTTTTTTGCTTCTCTATATTCTTAACGGAATTCAATAATGTGGGGCAAGAAACATTTAATTCCGTAATGTTTCAAACCTAAGACATCTCCTTTTCTCTTTGTTTAGGTGCCTTGTTATTAGGTGGCATTCTCTACTCCTGGCAGTTCCCACATTTCAATGCGTTAAGCTGGAACCTCAGAGAGGATTATTCACGAGGAGGATACCGTATGATGTCCGTCACGCACCCCGCGCTCTGTAAACGGGTGGCATTCCGCCACTGCTTTGGTCTCATTGGACTATCAACGCTCTGTTCTGTCTTTGATGTGACCACGTGGACCTTTCCCCTCATTTCACTCCCAATAAACTTGTACATCAGCTATCTCGGCTACCGATTTTACAGGGACTCCAGCCGTAACAGTGCTCGCAAACTTTTCTTCTGTAGCCTCTGGCACCTTCCAATGTTACTGCTCCTCATGCTGACCTGCAAGAAATCAATAGCTGGAAGTGAGAGTACGATCCATCATCAAGTTCAAACAGAAATGCAAGTGTAATGTTCTTTTTTTTTTTTTTTACTTCAGAAGGTAGCTACGGTTATTTCTGTGCCATTTGCCATTGTCCCATAAAGTGGGACAGTCTCATTTCTGTTCCTCGATGTTTTACGGTTTATTATTGCTGTATGTGATTCTGCAATGTTAAATGCAAGCAAACTTCACTTTTCATAGGAATAGGTTCAGGCTTTTAGAAACATAGAAAATAGGTGCAGGAGTAGGCCATTCGGCCCTTCGAGCCTGCACCACCATTCAATATGATCATGGCTGATCATCCAACTCAGTATCCTGTACCTGCCTTCTCTCCATACCCCCTGATCCCTTTAGCCACAGGGGCCACATCTAACTCCCTCTTAAATATAGCCAATGAACTGGCCTCAACTACCTTCTGTGGCAGAGAATTCCACAGATTCACCACTCTGTGTGAAAAATGTTTTTCTCATCTTAGTCCTAAATGATTTCCCCCTTATCCTTAAACTGTGACCCCTTGCTCTGGACTTCCCCAACATCGGGAACAATTTTCCTGCATCTAGCCTGTCCAACCTCTTGAGAATTTTGTACGTTTCTATAAGATCCCCCCTCAATCTTCTAAATTCTAGCATTTTCACCCCTCAGGCATGCCTCACTTTCCCTTTCAGTTGTAATTTGGTGCAATTATATCTCAATTATTTTTCGCTGCCATAGCTCCATAGTCAGTCAGACCTGTATAACATAAGAAATAGGGGTATACACAGGCCATATGGTCCCTCGTCATCTGCTCCATCATTCAGTAAGTTCATGGTTTGAACCGACCTGAACTACACTATACTGCCCATCTCCAAAATGCTCGACTTCCTAACTAGCAGAAGTCTATTGATCTCGGTCATAAAGGCTCCAGATATCCCAATATTCACAGCCTTGTGGGAAAGAGGTTTCCAGATATCCACTAGTTGTGTGGGAATAAATGTTTCGCAATCCCCTTCCTTAATCGCATAATTCTTTTGTTCTTCATTTGTCCATTCATTTAAATCACTTGACTATCTATATCTACCCTAACAAATCATTTATGACTCTTTAAATCCCTTGATCAAGATTACACCTTGAATTACTGTGCTCAGAGGAATATAAGCAAAGTTTATGCTACTGTCTTCAAAGGTTAACAACTAGCAGGTTCCACATCTCCCTCATTGTGTCAATAAGGTTATTTTGTGATTTCCATTGATGTAAAAGAAGGGTCTCGACCCGAAATGTCACCTATTCCTTCTCTCCAGAGATGCTGCCTGTCCCGTTGAGTTACTCCAGCTTTTTGTGTCTATCTTCGGTTCAAACCAGCATCTGCAGTTCCTTCCTACACACAATGTCCTTTAGTATCCCGTTATGGCTGTGGATGCCTTAAACGCACAATACATGCACAAGGAACTAACAGATTAATGTATCACTAAGTGCTTTTGAACACCAGTGAATGTTCTGAAGTGCTGGCCAGAATTTCAGCAAAGATCATTGGACCACAATTTGCATTATCGTGGAATTAATTATAAAATATGTAATTCAGTGTGTTCTTCAGAGGAAACTAAAAGAAATTCTCATTTATTGTGACACTTTGTTTAATTGCAAATTCCAGGTATCTGCTGTTAATACTTGAGGACTTACAACCAAGTTTACATTTCTCTTCCAACTATATATGTGTGGTTAGCACTGACATATATGTTCAGAAGTACTCCGACAGTTTATGTTGCAACGTTAAATTATTTTAAATTAATGAGTTCGAACTGTTTCAAGGTGTTATGCCTGAATTGTATTCTTCCTGCGTAAGTTCAATTGAACACAGGTCATTCAACAATTGATATTGTTGACCATGTCCATTGAAATTGATGGTTGAAAATCGTTCAGATCTCATATTGGGAATTACATTACGAAACTATGTAAAAAGATTAGCGTTTAAACCACACACTATTATGCCACAGTGTTGATACTTTGATATCAAAATTGGTAGATGGTGTGATTCTTCAAATTCATACCACATGGGATAGCAGACTTGTAACTACCATCCTTTCACCCCAACAAAGCTCAGAGATCACTTCTGTAGTTTCAAGGTGACAATGTATAAATAGAATAACCATATTTTTAGCAACAGTGATGCAGTTGTTAAATCCAAAGTGTTTCATATCTATGTACCAGAAGTTGCTTTAGAAATGACAAGTGTGGTCAGGATGTGAAGTAATCCTCCAGTAATTAATGACTATCATTATGATGATTTAAAACATTGGAATCAGAACCTTAAGCAAATAAAGTTTTGTGAATGTTTGTAATAAATGAGTATAACTGATCATTGTGAAATGAGTCACTTTCTTTTTGTTTGAAGGCTTTAGAATTCTGTTGTATTCGGTTGTGTGGTAACAGTTTACATAGAAACATAGAAAATAGGTGCAGGAGTAGGCCATTCGGCCCTTCGAGCCTGCACCGCCATTCAATATGATCATGGCTGATCATCCAACTCAGCATCCTTTACCTGCTTTCTCTCAATATGCAATGCAGACTGTTGTTCGAATGCTGAGCTCTGTGGAGTAGTTTTTAATTGAAATGGTACAAATGTGTTTAGATTCTATTGTGCCTTTGTGCTTAAAAGTAAAATAAATGTTTTATATTAGTTTGTGTAAATACGAGTCAATCCCAAGTTATGTCGGGGATTATTACTCTGCCCTTGAGGACAGATTGTGTTTCTCTGAAAGGATTTGGATAACATTTATTAGAGGTCTCTTTAAAGTAACTGCTCTTAATTTTGTTTCGAGGAAAACTGAAACAATATTTCACTCACTGCAGGTGGATAAATATATTTGTTAACTGCATATACTCCAATGATTAATATCTCAGTTACTAAAGGGATAAGTATTATTGTCCTTTCAAAGTTTGGAAGATTATTTTTGATTAAGATTAAGTTAAAAAAGATTCCAGGAGAAAGTAATTGGAATCTTAACTTTACAACTGTGATAATAATAATAAATTGTTATGTGGAGAGAGGCAATTGAACCCATTGTGTCAGTGCCAGCCCAACATTGGTCTCCTGTAATTCTACTTCCTACTTCTTTTACTTATTATCCTAATGTTCATGTTCAATACTTGGTAACTTCATTTTGAAAAACATTTTATAGGAGTCCATACCAAGTTTAAAAAAAAATTGTTCCTGGTGGTTTAAATACTGGAATATCTATATTACTAAAAGTCTGATCTTGACCACTTCCTATTGCTCTGTATATTGATTTCAGAAGAGACGCTGTGATTTTTGGCCATCTTACTCGGAGTCTCCCTCCGCTGCGCAGGTCAAGAGGATTTTTCCCATCGATGAAAAATAAAAGAGTTATTAGCGTTTAAAAAATGTTGAGATTCTCGCTCCTAAAGGCCACACCCCTTCCGGAGGGACTATAAAACCCGGAAGTGTTGAGTGCCTCAGCCAGTTTCTACAAGATGGGGGAAGCGAGAGGGTCACGTCTCAGTCTGAGCTGTGAATAACACTGAACACATGTCTACTAAACTGTGAGTGTGGTTTTACTGACCTTGAGTGCCCTTAATGTGGTTTGAAAATGTGGTTGGTTTGAACCAAAGCACAGCAAATGGTTGGTGGTGGTTGGTTTGAGCTAAAGTACAGCAAATGGCTGGTGGTTGTTGTGCCTACCTTCGATCTAAACCAGCATCTGCAGTTCTTTCCTCCACATCTCCCCTTTTGGGTTGATGTACTATCAACAAGACACTGATCAACTGAGGGCATTAGAATTCACCCTGTTGACTTACCAGTGAGCTATCCCTGTGTTAACATTTCTGAAAATAATTACTGCTTTATTGCCTCTGGAAGATTGCAGTTTGTAAATTAGCTCTGACTACTTATATTGCAACAGTGATCAGATGTACACAGATCATTTATTACACAAAGTGCTAGAGTAACTCAGTAAGTCAGGCAGCATCTCTGGAAAACATGGATAGATGACATTTCAGGTCAGGATGCTTCTTGAGACTGAAGAAGGGTCCTCAACCCAAGATGTCACCTATCCATGTTCTCCAGGGATGCTGTGTGACCCACCGTGTTACTCCAGCACTTAGTGTCTTGTTTTGTAAACCAGCATCTACATTTCCTTGTTTCTATTTATTTTTGGTTGTTAACGGCTTTGAGACAAACATCCTAAAGTCATGAAAGTCGTTGTGTGTGAAAGTTTGGCCAACCAAGTGCAAATATTATAAAATATAAATAAAACAAATTATGGCCCAAAAAATGTTGCATCCACTGAAGGATTAAATCACATAAAATATTACCCTGTCAGAAACCAAAACAAAATTGTTGAAAAATAAATCAGCTAGTTGATTCTTTGTCAATGGTTTATTTACCATCTCAGATTCTATAATTCTGCCGTGTTTCGTTTTAAAATATCCTACACGCTCACTTCAGTTATTCACTATTTTGACTGCCATGTCCCTGACAATGAAACGATTAGTCCTAATTGAAAATAAACTTTTAAAGAAACCTGCTGAACAGGAATTCTCACATTTGTTTAAATCATTCTTATTTATTGTCAAACACACAACTTTTTTTTATTACCCTTAAAAATCATTGAAAATAGCACGAATAAACCCTGGTTAAGTAACCTATAACTCGAGGGGGTTGGGTGGGTCACAGTACAGTTGTGTGTGCAATAAGTATGATCTGTGACAAGGAAGTGAAGCGTGGTTCAAGTGAAATCATCGTGAAGCATCAACGGGCCATGGTTGTACGTGTTCATGGATCAGGAATCTCTCCCATCCCAAGATAAACAGTGTCACGAACAGGCAGTGCTCCACCTAGAGGCCTCAGCAAGAAGTTCAACAAAGACAAATAGCCCTTGAAGCTGGAAATTAAAACTGAAGACCCCCTTACCCCCTCCCCCTCCACCCGTTTGATAGCCAGCCACAATGGGCAATTGGGACATTTAGTGCTCATGATTTGCAATGTAAAACTCGTATCCTAATTGAGATGCAACGTGCTGTTGTGGGGTCAGTGGGATGTTTGTTTTGTCGAACGCTAACATCAATATGATTGCACTGCAGAAAAGATTTGGTTAAATGATCCGATTGCTTTACTCATTGCAAACGTGTGATTCTGAACACGGTGACGTTTGCCCTGGACTTTCTCAAGGAGGGATACAAACGCTGTCCATAAGTACAGAGACACGCACAGCCTGTCTACCTTCACCATCGTTGCGACCAAAGTTTCATGTCGCAAACGTTTTTTTCCCCCAGGACCGATCCGAGCGGGACCATTCCAATGCTCGGTCGACAAACTCTGAAAACTAGGCAGATCCGCTCTCTGCTGCCTGCCACAGTGTTAAAAGGTCCAGACTCCTCGCCAAACACCTTGCCGGTAACCCCCTACTCCCGACCACTAACAGCAATTCGTCAGGTTTAATCTCACAATCGCGTTCAAATACCTTCGTGGTCTCTCAGCGGCTTCGCCCCTCGCTGTCTGTAGCGGCTTCGCCCCTCGCTGTCTATGGTCTCCTGTCGGTAAATGTCGCTGAATGTGGAGTTCCCCACATTGATGTGAACACACTGGTTTCCTTTCCCAACTTTTGGCGGCTATGTATAGGGGTAGCTAGATCCCAAACCGGGGAATTACTTTCCTAAACTCTTCAATTTAATCCAGTCTTTAGGATTCTCCATATTCTCTAACGTTTCAACCAAACTAATATCCTTTCCCGTATCTTCAGCCCTCTGGCGAGGCTGGAGGTACAAGTTGCACCATATGCCACTTCGCCCACTCCAACGCGGCTTCCTCGGCACCACCCCGCGCTCTACCCTTTAATTTAAACGTGTGCATTGCCCTTGGCCTTCATGCGGCAGCTAAATTCCACTCTCTGCGAATAATTTACAAACGGATTCATCGTTGGATTAATCGATGACTATTCGACGAGTTCCCACAAGTAGAACCATCCCTCGCCGCACCGACTCTCCAACCCCGTCATCCCGTGTTGGTTCGGACGTTATGAAATACCTCGGGGATGGAGATTTCTGCAAAGATAGATGGATACTTTTGGGCAAATGCACACGAGTTGCTTAAAACTGAGCATAAAACTGTAGCATCTAGAAATCGATAAACATACAAGTTTGAACTACGTGTTGGGCGCGCTGCTAATAAATGACTTCGCCTCTTCACTATCCCCGAACGTTGAAGAAATGGTAATCTCGCTAACGTGTACACGAATCCTTCCTTCCATCCCACAACTCCCCTCTCTATTAATTTTATGTGCTGTAGGTTATACTTGAAGGAGTTGTTAAAGAGCAATTAATCCCAAATTAAAACTAGCTGGGGGTTAAAGGTCAGCAATAATTGCATTTTCGCTCTTGTACAGCTGGGCGCTGGCTGGGGCAAGAAACCAGGCAGCTGGGCGAGGGCGGCTTCATCCCACCATTAACCCCTTGTATGTACATTGACAGAGAAGGAAATATCGGGCAGATTTATAAACCTCACTGACCGTGTATCCAATACATGGTTTTTTTTCTGCTGCTATTTGAGTAATTGTGCCTGTAGGTCTCACGCACCTCATTCATTGAACTGTTCTCAAACGAGTATAGACCTGGACCAAGTGAATCAGTCAGGCGAAGGGTCCCGACCCGAAACGTTGCCCATCTATTCCCTCCACAGATGCTGCTTGACCCGCTGTGTTCTTCCAGCGCTTTGTAATACCTCTAGATTCGGGGACAGTTTTTCCCCCCCAGTTGTTATCAGGAAACTAAACCGTCCTCTCACCAACTAGAGAGCGGTCCTGAGCTGCTATCTACCTCATGGGAGACCTCCCGCTGTGTTACCCCCCGGACTATCTTTAATCGAAATTTACCGGAATTCATCTTACCCTAAACGTTATTCCCTTTATCTTGCATCTACTGTGGCCGGCTTGATTGTAATGACGAATAGTCTTTCAGCTGGTAGACAAAAATGCTGGAGAAACTCAGCGGGTGCAGCAGCATCTATGGAGCGAAGGAAATAGGCAACGTTTCGGGCCGAAACCCTTCTTCAGTCTTTCAGCTGACTGGATAGCACGCATCAAAAATAATTTCACTGTACATCAGTGCACGTGACAATAAACTAAACTAAAGCAACTAACGCACTTTGTGTTTTACTCAAGATTCCAGAAGTTGCCGTTTTATGGGTGAATTTAGTGGAAGCGCGCTCTACATTAGAAGGTTGGGATGTTTGAAACAGTCTTGGAATGGATCAACCCGAGGTTTACCAATTAGCCAGGACAATAACTGTCCACATTTGATTTGATATTTATCGTTAAGTAATGCAAGCCCTACCGCTCCAAGTGGAAATCTCACCCTTATCTTTTCTGGGACTTTTAATCCTCACTGAATATAGCGAACAATATTTATGGATAATAAAGATACATTTCTTTCTGCTTATAATCTTTCAACCAGTTGGTGGTTTGGTCGATGTTTTTAGTGGAGAGTATGCTATTGAAGAGATTATCTACTCGGTAAAAATATTCCATATTCCATATTCAAAGGATTTTTTAAACAATATTTTTGTTACTCTCAATAATTGTGTACAAATGGTTTACCCCAGAACAGAATGGAAACGATTGACTAGGTTTTCAAAATACATTCATATGGTGTTGTTATATTTCAAATCGGGCACTTGTGCGTGTAGTGCGATCAGCTCACAGGGTGGGGGGTAGAATTTTGAAATTCAATCAGTCGCCAACAGTTTTTGAAGCCGGCGATAGATGTCTATAAAATATGGCACAACCGGTTTGTCATCTTTCAACTAACGTCTCCTTTAGCAATTATATGGTGACTAGGTTACTGTCGCTGCAGGATAGTTCCAGGGATTCATTTTATTTACGAAACGCTCTCTCAGAAATCCGTGCCTTAATAAGGATTCGCTAACGTGAGTATGTATTCCCATTGCTCAGTCTAGTCTGACATTAGCGCAGTGCTGAGGAAGAGGTGTCCGGTCGGGATTCATGTGTAGGGAGGAACTGCACAAGCTAGTTTAAACCGAAGAGCTGGAGTAACTCAGCGGGGCAGGCAGCATCTCTGGAGAAAAGGATTGGGTGACGTTTCAGGTGGTGACCTTTCTTCCAGAGCTGCTGTGTGAGATACCTGCTGAGATACCCCAGGTTCTGAGATTCCTTACCCCCGGACTGGTGAGAATCCCCAGTCTTCATTCAGAAGAGAGAGCGGGAGATTTATGGTCATGAAGGGAATCAAAGGATGTGGCGGTGGTGCTGTAAGTTGGTGCTGCGGTAGAAGTTCACATCATCTCACGCATAGATAGGGTGGACAGTCAACCTTTTACCCCAGGGTGGAAATGACAAAGACTAGAGGACATTGTTTTAAGGCGCTGCGTCAAAGTTGAAAGGAGATGTGTGAGGCAAGTTTGTGTATAATTACATACAACGGATGGTTTGTGGTGATTGAGGCACATTCGATAATGGTGGGTAAGGGGCTTTTAGGGGGATTCACGGATATACTGGGGATGTGCGGGATATGAACCATGTGCAGACAGGTGGGATTAGTTTGTCTTGGCATCATATTCGGATATCATTGTAGGCTAAAGGGCCTGTTCCCGTGCTGTATGTCTCTATGTTATATGAATGGCCGAGCTGGATCGAAGGGTTGGCATTCTTGTTCCAACTACTTATTTCCTTTCTAATGAAATATTAAGTTGGGACCATCAGATTTCTCAGATGGATGTAAAATGGTGTTAAGGGTTATGGGGAGAAGGTATGAGAATTGGGTTGAGAGGGAAGGATAGATTGGTTGGCGGAGTAGACTCGATGGGCCGAATGACCTAATTCTGCTCCTATGACTTAAGAACTTATGAAAATATACCATATACCATTTCAATATGAAGCAGTGAAGTTATCCTCGGTATCCTGATCAGCTTTAATCTTTCCATCAATAACACTAAAGCGACGGTCATATTAATATACCAACGAAGGACCTTGTTATGAATCGATTGGCTATGTTTTCCTAAAAGGCAGCAATCATACATTTCAACATTTGTTTTTAAAATAGCTCTCGGGCCTTCTGATGCCGTCAACTGGCAATATAAATGTAGCTTGTTCGTTTTTTACATCTCAACAAGAAACGGATGTCATTTAATACAATTTAGTACAGATTTAAATATGTTTCTGTATTGGAATCTAGAGCTGTACAACACAACACAAATCTGGCCCTTCAGCCACCTTGTCCATCCGGACTAAGTTGTCATATCGAGCTGGATACATTTGCCTGCAACTGAAGCGTAAAAAGGGCTAAAGAGCGACATTGCTGGAACTTGTTATCCGGCTAATCAGCAGCTGTAGAGGCAGAAACCGAGTCGACGTCTCAGCTCTGTGCTCTGTCATCTCAACGTCCAGGTTATTTATTAGAACCATCAACTCAGTTTCCCTCTATAAAGTTGCTGCTGGAACCGCGAGATATTCCCAGCAACGGCTGTTAGTTTTCTCCCTAAATAATGGCAGCAGTTTAAAAACAAATCTGATTTGGTGGTATATTGTATTTGAAGTCTGAAGAAGGGTCTCGACCCGAAACGTTACCCACTCCTTCTCTCCAGAGATGCTGCTTGTCCCGCTGAGTTACTCCAGCTTTTTGTGTCTACCTTGTATTTGAAGTTGGTACAATTACAATCCTATTTCCAGGTAACGTTTACTAAAGGTGCAGATGCAGATTTCCAGTTTAGACTGATACATCCACATTGAAACACAACATGTTTTAAAGGCACTGCACTTTAGAAGAGATAGATTAATTGCGAATCCGGAAGCACTCGTCAGATTTACGGTGATCTTTAAGAAAAATCCTCTTCAGGTTAAAACGGCCGAGGATTAGACGGGCAGTGTAAGAAGGGCGCCGTAATCTAAACCTGGATTGTTTCCAGATAATCCATTGTAATGGTCATCGCGGACAATGGGCGAACCACAGAGAGGCTAATTAGGTGGATAAAGTATGGATATGATATGCTTTGCCTAAATATCAGATTGTTGAATGGTCCACGGTGTAAAACGTGCTTCTCCCGTTCCTTATTTATAGGAATTTGGCCCAAGTATTACTTTTCTTGAGATAATGGTTATCATTGTATCAATTTTCAGTTGAATTCCATTTAATTTAGTTCATTGGCACGACGTTAATATAAACATCTTCCAGCCAGCCAGCCAGCAAAGATATGATCGCTCCACCGTAGCCGACCCGACTGACTGCATGTATGACACAACAAGCTGGAGTAACTAACTGTATGTCCGGCTTGTTAGATTCACTTTACTTCATGTGAAAACTTCCAACACTGAACTGAGAATCCTAAAAGCAAAGCTGAGCTAAAGATTCACCCCCGCAGCCATGTTTAAATGAGCGTGTTCATCCAAACACACTTGGAAGGGGGAAGGGGTTGAAAGACTAACGATGAGGGTCACACTGAACTGCATAGCTTATGGTCGCATTTCTTTCAAATAGTCAAAATCAGACACTTGTGTGGATTTTTTTGTTTGAGAGGAAGGAAGCAAGGGTAGATGTAAAAACATCTGGTCTAACCATGTCAGATGCTTTTGGCACGACTCTTAGTCCAGGAATCATTGTCTGTGTTCTGTGATCTAGAAACGGCTTCTTTTATAGTTTACCCATATTTTAATGCTAATTTGCAAACACAGAAGAAGCGCCCAAACAGATGTGAACCATTTGTTTGGGTTATAGTTCATTTGTCAGGGAGAAGGGACGGCTGCCTCGCAGGATATTAAATATTACCTCGACCATTCACCGGCACTTCATATTTCAGAGTTAGAATAGATGTCGAGTTTGTAAGGAATAATGAATCTGTCCAGCGCTGCAGAAGAAGACAGACGAGTGCTTGGGGAATTTTAGAAATGGAGTAAGTATTTATAATAGTTCCTGACCACATCCCGGGAAGTTTACAAACACTCTTCACGCCAGCCCCAGACCTTGTGCTTTAACCCTCGAAGTGCTGAACTTTCTTATTATTGTTTAAAAGTGTCTACAAGGCGACAGAATACTTTTAGAATCAAAACCACATCTCCATCCTGACCATTTCCCGAAAACAAGTAACACTTTGAGATGTAAAATCCATGCCTGTGTACGCGTGATACGAGAGTGATGTCCGTTTCAACATTAAAACCTTGTATTTACTGTCCCCTCCTCTACACGGAGCAAGTTGTTTATTCATTTCAATAACCGGATGATCTATTTTATATAAGACCCTCCTACCAACAAATAGAGAGCGGTCCTGAGATACTATCTACCTCAATTGAGACCCTCGGGCTATCTTTGATCGGACTTTACTGGACTTTATTTTGCAGTAAACGTTACTCGCTTTATTCCCTCATTACGTATCTGTACACTGTGGATGGCTCGATTGTAATCAGTAATCACGTATTGTCTTTCTGCTGACTGGACAGCACGCAACAAAAGCTGTTCACTGTACCTCGGTACATGTGGCAATATACTAAACTCAATATTAGTTTGATTGCCTCTTGTTCCATGCGTTTTACATGAAAACTTTTAACAACAATCTATTGCCTGCCCACCTCCAACGTGGAGATGTTTTCACAGCATCACTGCCAGCTATTTGTACTTGTCGGTGTTAACTCCGAGATAGAACACTTATTTCCTGACTCTGATGGTAATTAACTGATCTCTGAATGCCTCATTGATCAACTGCTAGGAATCATTTGCTCTTTTATTCATCTCAATAGGGTCTCCCATTTAAAACAAATGACCGGCCGTGTTTAAAAGAGCGAAACTGTTTACATGTTATTATACTCCATGATCGATACCTGTAATACAATAACTTCTTATTTCATACTGTACTTCACTGTAGAAGCGAAATATACGCGCCGGTTAATATACGGCGCAGAATTTGAAATCATGTTAATATTACCTATCTATCCGCTTAGTGCTTTCGATCCCTACCCATTGATCCCTGTCCAATCAAAAACGATTCCAAAATATCGATTTACATGTCAAAAAATCATTTTAGTTTTCTGGCGTAGATGGGACATGATGGTCGGTGTGGGCAAGTTGGGCCGAAGGGCCTGTTTCCACGCTGTATGACTCTGTGACTCCACTAACTTTGATTCGATGCGTGATTTAGTCAGACTGATTTCCAACTCCAAATAAAGTATGAAGTTAAATTAGCCTTGGGTGTAATGTAATACCAGCGCATGCTACAGTTAATTGTGGGGATATACATAGAGTTCACAGAAATTAATATGACTTCCTAATGTAATCTGTAAGGGAAAAATGCATTGATGTAATACTTCTTTGAACACACGTGAGTGAGTAAACTTCATAACCCCACCAAGTGTACACAGATCTACATACACCGTGCAGAAACATGGATAGAAACTCTCCTCGCGAACGCAGTTATACAATTGTGACACGCTATTATGCTTCAGTTTCAACGCTAAACATTAACTGATTAAATTGGAGAATGTGACAAACAATGAAGTTGTATCCCTAAAGGCAGCCACGTTACGTGACGGGAAAATCTAACGCATTGGGAAATATTGGTGTGTAAATTGATAGTTACCCGTTCAGTTATGAACATTAATCTGAGGTTTGAGATGCCAAGTTCATGGTGACCGGGGTCGGTTATATACCCATTGCCCTAAGCAATGCTTGCGGGGATTGTACACCGTAATAAACTCAATATGCAGAGTTACAAATCGATCAATAATTAGAAAAGTGCCTTCTGTTTAATTTCTTGCAGCCAAAACAAGGATAGTGTGTAGATCGGATTAATACACTCGTTAATTACTCTGAACTGTAACCAGTATTCTATCAATTATCTATCCAGTTTACTTGGCGAACATATCAGCAAACGTTCATTTGTTGGAAAGATTCGCTCATTCCAATTAAAGGAGGTATTATTCCGTCTTCTCCTCCTCTCCCCGCCCAACTTTCCGGAAACCCCCCCCAAAAAAGATCTTGGAACACCTGCATGGAGGGCCTTTAAATAGGTTCAAGTCTGGAAACTATTCCCGAACCTTACGTGGTCATTCCTGCAACAAATCTGCTTTTGCCGGGAATTGTGTCTCTAGTTTTGGGTGTGTATTAGTCACGCGTGTTAGGTCGTCGAAATCGCCCTCGCATCCACCCGTCAACTTTCTGTCAGATTCATGAATTGTAAATGAACCGAGCGCTGATCTGCGCTGGACTGCGGCTGCTTTACAGAGCCGGGGCCATCCGTAAACTGATTAATGCCATACAATTAAAATCATTATCAAAGGAAATGAGATGAGCGGAGAAGACAAAACGAAGACTGTCTGCTTCCATTTCGATGTAGATTTCAATCCACGCCTATTAAAAGGACGGAGTAGATTTACAAAACCGATATTTGTTGAATGAATATGTTACCTCACAAGCAGACATTGTGAGTGACACCAGAACTTTACTCATTTGTCATCCAGGCCCTGTCTGTGGCGCTTTTCTCATTATTCATTGTAGACCCATGAATGTCGCAAATTTACTGTAAAACTACCCGGTAACATATTCCCTCCCGACCCCCGCCCCAACTATAGAAACAGCCGATAGACGCGTTTCTCGCCATTTCTTTGCCCGAACTCCAAAAAGAATGGGTTATTCCCACTTTTGTTCCAAGGATTGACTTCGGCAACAAAAAAACACTCGATTAATTATTTTATTGGGCTGTTTAAAGCGAGTCTGTTTCATTTCAAATGAATCATTGTTAATTGCCACTTAAAACGGGGAGTACCATTCATATATTTGCAAATTTGAAGCTGTGATGTAGTTTGTTAAAATGCTGAATCGTTCCAAAAAAGACTTTATAGAATTAAGAGATCAGGATCTGGTACTAAAAGTAAATCCGAGGCTTTGCAGTTTAAGTGTTGATGTGTGTTTTGCTTTCAAAGTTGGTGAAGATTGTAAAAAAAGCACTGCGCGAGGCGCTCGCTCTCCGAAACACCGAGGGGGACATACACGTCCACTCTTGATGTACAGACGTCTTAATAAAGATCATACACGACAAAAAAAAAACACTTGTGACTCATTTCACCCCTATCCAGAGGGCTAAATGACCGGAGACTGTAATTGCCAATCTGATAGCCCACTGAACATATTCAGCCTTCCGTTGAATTACAGTATCAGGATTTGAGATAGTTATTCTTAACCGACGGAATATCACAGCGGACAATATAAACCGATCGAAATATGGTCAACAGATATAAGATATTAAAGGACATTTATTTCCACAACTGTGGATAATCTAAATACATAATGACATTGGACGGGGATTAAGAACCTTGATCTGATATTTTAATTACCACAAAATTATATTTGATTTTTTCTTATTTACCGCTTTAACTGTACATGGATATCGACGTTTAAAGTTATTAGTTGCTGTGAATTAGTTTCATCCACAACGGAGCTAAATCTAGTTTCAAACAAAGTTTGATAACGGATAACAAACTCTGCATAACATGACGCATTTGGACATTTTAGCGCCGAATGTTTCATAAATCAGGCTAATTAAACAAAGGAACGTCCAACCGATAATGAAAGGAAAGATGATACATCGATGACGGAATTCAATTGGCTTTGTCCCCTTTGTGCAAGTGTTGGTAACTTTTGAGATTGTCCCCTCATCTCCGGCATCGGCGGGTCCTCTAGATTTTGGTTTAGTCCACGAATTAGCCGAGAGATTAATACTTTATAAAAAATCATTCCATCCATATATTTAATCTAACCCGACTGCCCCGTCTATTAATAGTGTTGCCTCTGCACCAGTCTCCCCGTGCCGCTATCAATATCAATTACCGAGGTACGTTTTCTACTTGAAACTGATGAGAACCGCCGTGAGGAACGTTCCTGTCGACCTACACAAAGTCAGGAGCCTATCTCGGGGTAAACTGGCCGTTCGGGTTCGATTCACTCATTTCCGTCAGTAGCGGGAGAAGTCAGGGTGTGTTAAATGCAGCTTTCCGGCGCATTTCCACTCTGGCACGCTTGCTGGTTTGGGGAGAGGCGAAGGACCAGCCGGCACTTACCAAATAGGGCCAGCGTAATACGTGTTTAAATAAAAAGGTCCTGTAATGTATCGAGCGATAGATGGGTGGCGCGATGGCCAGGGAGGGGAGGGTGTAAATAAACTCCCGGCCAAGTTGGACAGGGCTCCAACGCCAGGTGGGCATGGTCGGCACGTTTACCTCTGATACCGACTCTGGGCCAATTGAGAAAGCAGAGGGCGGTCTGCGGGCGGATTGGAGAACGCGCTGAGCCCATGTCAGCTCATCTGCACTCAAACTCGCTGAGGAGTGGATACTGGAGCCGTCGATCACCCGGTGTCACTGCAGCAGGCTGCCGGGGTGTAACATTAAACTGGGGAATTAGAACGAGAGTCAGCTCGAAGCGGGCGCAGGCAGGCGGGATACAAGGGGGCCGGGCTGTTATCTCATTAGCCAGCGGTTGCTTTTCCAACGATGTGGCCACAAGCAACAGGCTGGTGATCGCACGTATCTCTTCCAGATGATGGGGGTTTATTTGTCCATTCCAGTGCACTTTCTGTAGGAGTTGGCTGGTTTACAATGTATGTGACCGACAAGGCATGGAATGTAGCCTGAGCTGGTATCATTCAGATCTCACTTCCCCGGCCGCGCTCCGCAAGAAACTGTTGCTGCTTTTCACCATGTTACTCCTCTGGCTCTACATCCTGTACTCTTGCGCCGGCCTCTGCCTCTCTCTGCCCAGCCTGGTCTACGACTACGAGGCGGGCCGACAGAAGTCAGCCACAGCCTCTGGCGCCGGGGTCTCGGAGCTGAGGTCCAAACTGCTGCTGCTTCGCTCGCAGGCGGCAGGTGAGGAGACAACGCCGGCCACCAGAGACTTACTGCAGGACTATGCGGCGGCTTCACAGACCGACATCCCCACGGCCGCCAGCGGACACTCGCCGAGGCCCTTTGATCTCAACCTGGGCGGCTTCGGAGCGAAGAAACTCCCGCAGGCCATCATCATCGGGGTGAAGAAAGGGGGCACTCGGGCTCTGCTGGAGTTTCTCCGGGTTCACCCCGACATCAGGGCCGTTGGGGCAGAACCGCACTTCTTCGACCGACACTATGACAAGGGGATGGAGTGGTACAAGTGAGTACAAGGGAGTAACAATGACTGTCCCATCGGCTGTCGAGAGCCGGGCCCCGCGTTGTGGCACCAACAGCAAACGGTGCCACAAGCCGGGAGACTGCGCTCGCTTCAACCTGGGAGGGGGGGATGGGTTGAATCCGTTGTGAATGTGTTAATTCAAAACTGCAATAGCTGTGCGGATGTTGGCTGCTGTGGGCGACGCGTGGAATCGGCCGTCAAACTCCCGGCGCGGTTATTTGTTGCGCGGCTCCCAAACAAAAACGGCATCTCCTTTTGAAAACCCAACTCCATGTCCCCTCCTTTGGTGATAGCATCTCATGAGCAGAGTTGTAAACCCCAGCCCACATTGAAACGTCCGTGTCAGACCAGTTATAATGCAACATTCTACCTTTAGTCGGGCAGCGAGTAGTAATGTTAATACTCGCTGCTCACGGCCGTAATAAACCTGCGTCTTAATGTTCCCACATTCCTACAGGCGATTTATGTTCCGTGTCATTGTTACATCTCCGCTGTCTGCAGAGAAGTTTGAGTTTGCTGGTGTGACCATAAAACGTCAGGGTAACCTTTGTTTTATATAACACGGTCGACTGGCAAAATATCGCCACTTTTCCAGCCCTTGTCCATTTTCACAAGTTTGAACCATATTCAATTAGTGGAATAATAACTTGCGCGGATCGGCAGACTTTATTATTTATCGCCGGCCAACCAAGAAAATCAAAAGGTACCAAGTTATAAATTTAGTACGGATGGTGACACACGCGAAGAAAGGGGTCCTCCAACTACAAAAGGCAGCTGGAGGCAAAATCTACTGTGCGTTAAACTCTTTATTGCGATCTAAGGGTACGATCTGGCAAACACATTATTTCGGTGCGTCTGTCTGAAGTTTAATAAACCACGATTGGGTATACAACCATCTACGCTAGCTGGTATTACAGAAGCTCCACTTGGACGAACGACTGTCTAATCCTAATCTAGGTCGCAGTTTCAACTGATTATTTTCCCAGAGTCGTACTTTTGGTGTGCGCTGCGAATCGCGTGTGACTTCAATGTCTGTGTGTGTGTGTGTGTGTCGAGGGTGGGGGTGGGATGATCGAGAAAGATCATTAAAATAAGTTATGGTGCAAGACTCATTGGGTTAAAACTGTAGGGAGCCGAGGGCAGTGCGTTTTTATTTTTATAGTGCTCCGTAGTGGCCCAAGAACAGGGTATATTTTGTCAGTTCAAAAGGTGAAACCCAGCAGCCTTTTAGTGCAGATCCATCAAGTCAGGAAACGTCTCAGTAACACAAGCTGTGGGAATAATGCGGGATGCAGGGAAACTGGAGATTTCCCTCTTTCCAGCGAAGCTCTCTCTGCCGGCTGGAGATTCCTGTGAATGCATTCTGGAGGAGAGCCCTCATTTCCACCCCCTCCAAGGACGGAGGGCATCAACAACAACAAAATCTTCCCATAACCAATTTGCTCTCCGAGATGTTCCGTCGCCGCCAGTCACGGGGAGATGAGAATGTTTGTGTAACTTGTGGCCGCTCTGATTTTAAACGCATGTTCCGGACACGTAATAACAGCCCGCCGCCTCGGCTCACCTGCGAAGTCTGGTCTCCCGGCTAATTTGCCCATTTAAGACGCACCCATTCGTGTCCCCGGCCAAGAAGACATTTCTCAGAACCCAGCCTTGGTAGAAAGTGACATGCAACTCGAGTTAAGGATCTAACTGGTAGAGCTGGTTTTTGCCCCATTTGTTCAAATTACAACAATACCCAAACAAGGCTTTAGAGGTGCCTGCACTAATGAATTCTAGTGATCTGATGATTGACAACAATTACTGGAAATTGCGTTTATCTTCTCTGGAGATTGTTGGCTTTACCGCGTCTTTACGCCCCGGCACAATGCCGATCGTTAGAATTGTGAAATTGTACCGATTCTTTCAAAACGAAGTTCCTCCATAAATATTTTTTTCTTGGAGCTTTCGTGTTTTTGTAGATGTGGTTTTACACGTGTTGGTGGCGGGGACTGATATTGAAAGCGATTCGAGATGAACCGATCATGAGGAAGAGCCCCGCTATTTCTTCAAAGCCCGAGTCTTAACAAAGCGGGTGAGAGGCAGGAGAGAGAGAGAGCGCGGGAGATCAGTCCTTTCACAAATTAAAAACGAAAACTAAATGACAATGTTGGGTTCGTAGTTGTTTTCAAAATATTGGAGTGTGTAGATTTAATTCTACCTGGCGATGAAACGCTTCGTTTCATTTAGTATTCGGGTTGAAAGATTTGTTTTAATTGAGATAAGAAAACAAGGTGTCATTTCAGTGCTGGCGCGACCTCCAGAATCTGATGAGCGTTTTATTCTGATCTCTCTCACCCCCTCCTCTCCCCTTCCACATACAAATACTTCCAATTGTCCTGTGTCTTCCTAAACGCCTCGGGGAGGGAAGACTTTGATGTAAAGTTTTGTAGTTGATGAAACGGCACTCTGCTTGAAAGGCAGAGTTTAGTTGGGAGAAAGTTTCAGCTTCTAATGTCCCCCTCCTCCCCCCTCCTGCTTTTGAGAACATGTCAAGCATTTCATAATCATTGTTCGCAATTATTCTTCTCCCATGAAGTGTATCCTACCGGAAAGTTATAATGAATTGTATAATTTGCAAGTCGTTAAAATACGATTTGTTTTTGTAAATATTGAGATTTATGGATTATTTGCTTAATTGCCCAAGGACAAGGATTTAAAAAATCGTCAGGGAAAATATAACCATGGATGTAAATACTCATTGTTCCTTAAAGTGGGGTGGGGGGTGGGGGGGAATAATCTGAATAAATAAAACCCCAACTTTAGCTGCAAGTGGCATTAAGGTAAACTCTTTCGGGGGTGGGGGGGGGGGTCATTGTTTCTCTTTCCAATATGTTCAATATATTACAACATTGAAGTGTGTGTGTACACGTGTACGATTTTTTACAAAGGAATCTAGATTTCTGATTAAGAAATGTTAGCAACCCCATTGGATCATGGATAACGCGGGGTATTCGCGTGTAGTTCTACTGGATTATGAGCAGTGGGGAAAAAAAGGCCAGTTAAGTAAATGTGTAGAATATTTACGTGGCGGAAATCCCGGTTTTTTGTTGTTGATTTTTGCGCTTGGCTCAGACTGCGCCGTGGCGCACTCGTTTGTTGACTTGGATCGAGTGGAATGTAAATCAACAACAACAAAAGGAAAGGAAAACAAATCTCTCCAAATGTCTGCATCCTTCTCCCGGCTCTTCAGAGACGTTTGTCTGCGACTCTCTGCTGTGAGAGCGGGAGAAGTGTCAACAAGTGCGGGCCCACTGCATTATCATTGGATGGAAAACCCTTCAGCTTCACGCCAGGAAGAACTGGAAGTCCATTTAAACTGAATTTGAATGAGATGGGCAACTTTAGAAACTGAACGAAAGTCTTTCCCTTTACACCTCCCGAAATAGAACGAATAAGGACCCTGATAGAAAGCTTAAAACTATTAACCTATTTGGCAATAGTCTCAGTTCAATTTCAGTTCAAACTAATCTTTTCTCCTAACTTTGCCAACCGAAAATGCACAAATTTGCAAATTAAATTTCAGGCGGCTTGGTTACTTAATTACACTTCATACACAATCCAAAGCATATGTTACATTAACTTGGCAATATGTTCGGCATATATGTTGTGGGCCGAGGGACATGTTCTTGTGATGCATTTTACCATGTTCTATGCGCATCCCACTGTCAATCCATTCCGGTCAGATCTGCGCCCCTGGGTTGAGCGAGAAAACAAAAATAAATGGCTCGGTCAACAACAATCCCAATGGGCTGCGGGGAGTGGAGTTTTTAAGTTTGTTTCTATTTACTCTCATAACACAGAACAGTTGTTTCCACCTACCCAAATTTCCTTCGTTTAACCCCCCCCCCCCCCCCCCCCCCCCAAAACAAACCTTGGGACGGAGGTGGGAAACGAAATAAACAAGAATGTCCATCTGCCAGGGTTTGGTCGGCAGCTTCTTGTCGAGTTGGGTCTGGGGGCTGACTACGGCCAGAAACCGATGGTTTAGCCCCGGACTCGTTGATCAACAGATACCAACGGAATTAGTCGGGTGCAAAGTTGTTCATCCTGTATAGCTAGCGTTGGGTCTTCTAAAATTGGATCGCGACCACAGATCCTTCGTCCCTTTGACCCGAGGAGCAACTAATTGCAGTTTTGCAAACTAGAGTTTCCTCAAAGTTCTTCTATTCCGGTGTCCACGGCGTTTATTAATATTAGTATGTTTTAAATAGACGGAATAATGTCTCCTGTTGCTCCAATGTCCAGTTGCCATTCAGACTAAATCACCCACGTTTTGCCCTCTATATTAATTGGGTAGATACTTTACAGGCAAATTAAATCGGTTGACATATCCAAAATCGGTACATTTTAAACGAAATTCATAACGGGATGAAAGCTTGCTATTGACATTGCGTTTGTTTTTGAAGGTTTGTTGGGGGTGGGGGAGGGGAGGAGGAGGGGAGGAGGGGTGGGGGGGGGGAGTGCGGGGATTAAACCTCGTTTTTCTTGCAGAGGTATAAATAGCCTGTGTTCAGAGGCAGCTCGCTGTGAGTTCTCCGGACAGATGGCCATGTTCATTCTGTGCTTCTGCTGCCACCGTCAGGCGGTGCCGATGCACCTCCTCCTCCTCAACAAGGCTCGTTCGTTCCACCGCCAACAAGTGCCGACCGAACCCCCTCAGCAAATAGGAACTCAAAAAGGGGGGGGGGGGGGGGGGGGGACAATTCTTCACTCCATCCCAAAGGATCGAGTTTGTTTCTGCCTCGCCTGTAGGAGACTTGAAATGTAACTCCACAACCCGTTCCTGTCTCTCCGTGCCTGCGAATGGCATCTCTACCCAGCCAATATCCCAACCAAGTTTAACTGCCATGTACACCAGCACTGTTTATAGAGTAGACACCAGTCACATGGATATGAATACGAGTGGCACAGCGGTGCTGCCTGACAGCACCAAGACATGGGTTCAATCCTGATCAGCACCGAGTTTGCACGTGGTTCCTGAGACCGCGTGGGTTTTCTGCGGGTGCTCTGATTTCCACCCACACTCCAAAGACGTACAGGTTTTGAGGTTAATTGGCTTCGGTAAGAATTGTTCCTCGATGCGGGATAGTGTGAGTGTCGGGTCATCACTGGTCCATGGACTCTGCACTGTATCTCTAAAGTAAAAGTCTAAAGATCCACAACTATGCAATTTACCGAATTAGTATTTGGCAGCAGGGGAGACTAGTGGGGAATGGAGTGGCTTAGAGGTGCCACACACTTGATTGACCAAATGGGATCTTAATGTCCTAAGGAAATCTACAAATTGATGATTTGTGCGACTGGGAATTGACGGCTGGAAGGTTTCTCTTTATTTCTCAAACTAGCCCCGTTTGAGAGGTTGTCCAGTTTCCTGTGGTGATCTCCCCAGCTGTGTGTGAGGCGGAGGCAGGGACAGGAGGGTTCACTCACAACATCCTGAGGTATTTGCTGAGCATTCAGTAACATAAAACTACCCCCCCCCCCCCCAGTAACATTTTAGAAAATAACAGCAGTAAGTTTTTAGAAAGATTGAATAACTCCAGTTAAATTTGAACTAATATCTGTAACCAGGAACACCGACTGGTCTAAACCCAGTGGGAAACGAACAGTTGGAGAAATTGATATCCCCGGACAGGGTTTTAACCTGTGCTTGCATTGGCGTTTGTCCTCAACAGCCCCTCTCAAAGAGTTGTAGGATAGCTGAGGATTTGCAAACATAAACTTCTGCTTTGCAAAACATTGGCTTGACTTGGTCATTGTAATTGGTTGCCAACCATTATTTTCAGTAATGTGTCGAAAGGAACTGCAGATACTGGTTTACACCAAAGATAGACACGAAATGTTTGAGTAACTCAGCGGGTCAGGCAGCATTTCTGGAGAGATGGAATGGGTGACACTTCGGTTCGAGACCTTTCTTCAGTTTAATTCAACACTTTTTTTGCTGGGCCAGTTTTGTGTGGCTGAAACCTAATCAAGTTATTGTCCAAACCCTGGGAAACCTGAAAGTATGAGCATCTCTGGTTAGAATTGTAATCTCATTGGGGTTTAATAGTGTAAGAGAACAATGTGACTCAGTCTTGACGAAGGGTCTCGACCGAAACGTCACCCATTCCTTCTCTTTTCTCTCGCCTGTCCCGCTGAGTTATTTTGTGTCTATCTATGTTCCCTTCTAAGAATGGGATGGACAGTTGGCAACGGAGAATGTAAGAGCAGCAAGGTAGGGTGTTGGGGCCGCCAACGGTAAGGCACAGATTACCAATGTCATGCCATTTGACTTGTGGAGCAGGAGCAGGAAAGGGGTGTTTGGGGCGGAGAGGGGGAGGCTGCGGAGAGGCGGGCGTGGTGAAGGCATGTTAGTAGCATCAGCTGCCATCACCGATTGGAATCCAGTGGATAAATATCCTCGCTTGTAGGGTTACATAGAAATAAATGCCATTCTTATTGCTGATGAGCCGCAGACCAGTATACCCTTGAGGGACTTATGCCCTGCCAATAATAGATGTATGTGTCTTCAATGCCGATATATGTACACCGTACAGGCCATTGGTGGAGAATGGACATTACTTGGGTTTGGCTCCCTGATCCCCATGTGGTGAACAGTACTGTGGGAGAAGGAAAGGAAAGACAAGACAATGTATTTTACTTTTCAGTAAGTTCCAGTGTGCAGAATAAAATCTAAGTTCATTATAAAAAGAAAAGTCCAGAGAGTTTGATTCAACGTTTGATACCATTTTTTTGTTGCTGGGGTCAGTTGTGTGCTGCTGTAACCTAATAAGGATTCTTGTTCAGACCCTAGGAAACCTGGATGTACGAGTGCCTCTGATTAGAATATTAATCTCATTGTAGTGTGAAAGGACAACAGTGTGACTCACTGATACCTTAATTAACTAGAATGATTTGTGTTGTTACATTTCAATCCTTATCAGAACTGTACTGTGTGCCAACTTTGGAGACATGGAAACATGTTTTATTGAAGTGAATCTCCTTGTATCCTGGCGTTTCAATAGGCATTGCAGATATATTTGACTATATACATTTAAAATAATAGCATGAATTAAGAGATAATAGTATAATTCTATGCAATAGGCATTTTCTTTCAATTCGTATATCGTGCATTGTTTAAATTGTATTATTAAAGGGAACATAAAAGCAGCACAATCTATTGTAGCATTGTTGTTGCCAATGTGGCAGATCCACTGTGTTGCTGAAACTTAGGTTCTTTACTTAACGAATTGTTGGTATTTGGGGACCATCAACTGGCGCTAGAGTAGGACTCTGTGTAACTTTTGTCCAGGAGATTGCAGAAGTCACCTTTACCGAAAACATTGTAAATGACAAACAACATGATGGGTAAACGACCTGCCTGCTTGTTGATTTTTTCCTTTGGTTAGTTTATTGACACAATGTCTTTTGCACGACAAATATTGATTTATTTACCCACTGCTGTTTTCCATTCACGTGAACTTTTTTGGACTGCATTTTAAAAATTAATTCCAGTATTTATCTTTGAATAAGGCAAGATATGGGGAACCTTCCATTGCACAGTCTGATGAGGTTCATCGCATGTTGGAACAAAGTTGAGCTGCAGTTTTGAATTTCTATCGTAACATTTGAGTGATTACATATTCTCTGAGATTACGTCAAAATTATCGTTAAAAGAACCCCAGATAATGCTGGTGTAATTAGTTGTATATGAAGTATCAGTACCAGGGTCCTCCTGTGTTTGCTTTACAAGAATTGAGGTTTTGAAGTTATCATTAATTAGTCTATCTGAAACAACGTTCTGTGAGGAGGACAATAACCGACAGGACAATTTAAAAAAATCGTAGATAAGAAGAGGACAAGCAGTTCAAGAATGTGAAATGGTTTTAATGAGATAGAATTATTATTAATTGTGGTTAAAAACAGACTACATTCTTTCATTTGGACAATCTTACACTTTGACTATTTTAATTTCCATTGCATTAATGTGTGAGAGAGAGAGAGAGAGACATCTCAACTGTACATTGCCCGCACTTTTCAATGGTCTTATGGAAAGCACGGAGCACGTTCATTTTTATCAGAATCCAGACAAACATGCTTCAGACAGCTGCAATGTTTCAAATGGATTAATACCAAATTTCTTAAAGGGTTTTGAATGCCGTTATGTAAATACACAGATTGAGTCTGTATTTAAAATGAATTTGCAGGGAAATAACTATTATGGAGAATTTGCAGTACACTTTACAAGTTTGCAAATGGAGTTTTCATAACTACTTCCATTATTGATTAAGAGTTTAATTCTAATTTTAAATGGTAATATATTGCATGTACATTCGTAATAGCTCATGTGCAGGATTAGTTTTCACTCAATTATCAGAACTGAGCACTGGTAATATTTGTTTTATGGGTCAGATTAATGTGTCACACTTGAGAAATCAGTCAATTATACCAGTCGTCATTATCTCACTTAAAAAAATGTTCTTGCATATAGCTAATTGTTAACGCTGATATAATTATATTTTAAGGAAATTAAGATGAATTGAGTTATGATGAGTAGCAGTCTCTCAAACCCTTCCAGATCAATTTAAATAGGTAATAAAATGATTATAAATCAACTGCATTATCATTGATAATCACGAGATTTGTTGATGGGAGAGAAACTAGTGAAATTATACAAGCTTGTTTTAATGCCAGAAAAATATCTGTACAACTAATGATATGTTACCACAGAGATGTACATATGATATATCATATGTACATACAATACATATGGTGCATACAGTAGTATACATCATGGTATAATTTTTAATGACAATTTCATGATTATCCCTGGGACAGTCGCAATGAAGTTGCTGAATGTATGGAGTTTGTATGAGTATCTATAAGTCTATTAGAGCTGCACTTACTGCTGCCTTATGGTTTCCAAAAAGAATACATTTGCCTTCCTGCTCACTGTGTAAATATCACAAATACCTTGCGGTGAACACTAACGATAGCATATTTGATTGTGAATATTCTACTATCTGAAATAGTTGTTGCATGTGTTGCAATTTCTCCATTTATGCTGCCAATGGTTCTGATGCTTTCACACGGTCAGGTGAAAACTACCTCATAACATTGCTCTTCAGTGACCCAAGAATTAGCATGGAAATTCACATTCCAAATGAGCCATCTAGAAAATAGCTTGTCATACTTATTTGACCCTTCTATGTGAAATTCCGTAGTTAATTATTAATTGGTTGTTCCTATTCTTATTTAGACCCAAAAATACGATTGCTTAATTTCGAGAATTTATTTTATAAAATCTGTTGAAATTGTTCTTTGGAAAGTTACAGTTTGCTTTGCAAGCATAATGCTGTTACACTTGTTTTTACTTGGCAAGGGGGTCACGGATAGGATGTTTTCTGCTGGATATTTGATATAGTTAAGTCTTTGTGACTTAAACCATCATCCACTTATATCACATTTAATCTTATTTTTCTATCAGAATAATATACCATTTTCATATTAACAATGGGAAATGAACACATTTATAATTCTTGGCAACACTGTTTGATTCATCTAGTAAATCAGAGCATTGAAGAATGTGCATTGTGCTAAAACTACACAACTGAATCATAGCAGTGCAAATTAGCATTGCTTTCTGTTAACGTGCAACGTCTGTGTCATTATAGAAGAAATACTTTTAAGTTTACTTACTCTAGTGATACAGGTCAAAAGATAAGACAACGGAACTATCTGTTTGAGAAAAAAATTTGTACTTTGAGTTTTTATTTATTTTGCTACATCTTTTGTATACATCCAACATTAAATACTTTTTTTTTTTTCAAATGATTGATTTCTTTGACGCTGGTGTCCTTTTGGACTGCCAGTTCTTGACCAAACTGGCTTGCATTTCAGATTATGTAATGAACCATTAGTATTCTGGGTAAGGTCAGGCCTATATCCTGTAGTTTAAGGAACAAAGTAACGAAACCTCGTATCAGTGCTGTTGTTTGATTGCCTAATTCACTACTCCGATAGATTTAATGGGACAGGCAGGTTTAATAAAGTTATGGAGTCACACTGGGCTCTTCTGCCCACCATATCCATGCCAAGCATCGATACCTATCTACAATAATCCCACTTGCCAGCACTTGTTCCACAGCCTACTCTGCCTTTCATCAAGTGGATAATTAAATGTTGTGAGGGTACTTGACTCTACCAGTATATTTGAGATTGCAACCAGTCTATGGGTGGGGAAAAAATCTTCCTGAGATTCCCTCTAAACCCCTTACTCACGTGATGTATGTGATTCTATCCTTTCTGGTCTTAGATGCCTTTGCCATGGGGAAAGGTTTCTTACTAGCTACCCTACATATGCTTCTGGTAATTTTGTGCACCTCATTCATGTTCCCCCGATCAGCCCCCTCTGCTGCCATTAAAACAATGCTGACTTACACATTTCTACAAAGCGCTCTGTGCTGTAGCATGCCAAACACACCACCTGTTCTGATATTTGTCGGAAACAGGAGGATCCAGTTATAAAATAATTCATCTCTTGCAGTAGAGCTTGGGCTTGGAAAATAAACCTAACCATTCAAAGTGTAAACTGAGTGTTGCACTGAAACTGGATCATTTGAAAACTTACACTGAGGTCAACTTATTACACGTGGGGTCATTTGTAGAACGTGAATACAGACCGATTGGCTTTCAATTGATTTTTATATGTATTACAGGGTTTGTTCTGTAGTTTATAAAATGGTCTGACTTCTGCATAGCTTTTTCTCTCAATAAGATGAACCCGTATTAGTAAAATTGCAGGTTTTGTTAGAAACTAAATGAGAATTCCTTTCTCCTTTCACCGTTATTTTTCTCTTGGTTTCAGTACCGCGCATAATTTCATGATCGGTGGGAAAGCCTTGAGTGGCTTGCTCAGTGTATCAAGTTAATGCTGGCCTAAGACCTGTGATCGCAAACCATAAAATGCTCTTGTCTGAAGTTGTATGTAATTAGGCCACTGTGAGGCAAAAGACAATGTCCTCCCTTACAAAATGTTCGGCTTGAAGAGCACTTATCACCCGAGTGCAATTAAGTCCCAGTGCACTGGGGGGAACGGGTGTTGTATAAATAAAACACTTTCCTCTGTACATTAAAAGATTACTTTCTCTCCTGTATTCTTTGTGATCATTATCCCAACAGTCTCTACCTAAGCAGCATAAAAAACAGTGGGGAGCTGCGGAATCACATGCAAACCCCTTGCATCCTATCCCGTTCCAACTCCTTAGCTGGACACAATGCCTGGAGTGGCCTCTTCACAGCAGTGGAATTACTTCTGCTGCACAAACCCCTTTCATCTTGCACTGAGAAGCAGTGGATTGTTTTCATTCTGAATTACAGAGACTAATTGTGAGGGGGACATGGGGAGAGGGGAGGGCTGATGCTACTGGGGTGGCCTGACACCCGCTGATCACCACTGAATGTGGCCACAACAGTTGGGAAAACATGGCTGGGACAGATAGGAATCCCCCGCTGAAGACGGAAACAAAAGTGATTCAGTCCAACAGGAACTCCATGTCAAACACCCATGTCAGCAGAAAGCCTTCAACACATGGTGTACCATCAATTATTGTTCATGATCATTCAAACAACTCTGCTCATCCAGCCTCTTCCAGTGAATATTTCTTGTTCCTTAGTAAAGTTTGCTTTCTCCTGTAGCTGAAGTCAGCTGTATCCATCAAAGCCAGTGATCTGTAGGTCCCTTGCACAGCAATAAAACCCTTCTTAGTTTTATTTTTTTAGTTTAGAGATACAAGCCCTTCAGTTCACCGAGTCTGTGCCAACCAGTGCTCGCGTGTACACCACTCTATCCTATATAGATCAGGGCCTGTACTATTTCTATGCACAATAATTTGCACTATTCTACACATTAGGGACAATTTACAATTTTTGCTGAAGCCAATTAGCCTACAAGCCTGAACGTCTTTGGTGTATGTGAGGAAACCGGAGCACCCGGAGAAAACCCGCGCGATCATGGGGAGAACATACAAACTGAAAAGACAGCACTGGTAGTCAGGATCAAACCCGGGTCACTGGTGCAGTAAAGGCAGCAACTCTACCACTGTGCTGCCCAAGTTGTTTTGGACAAAACAGAAATATAATTTTATGTGTTTCTAATTTAAATGTTGGATAGTTATTCTAATATGGAGCTCCTTACTTATGTTAATGAACAACATTAAGAGGGACACCAAGGGCATAAGGAGCAGCCAGCACCAAACCAGTTCCATCAATGATTAACCCTTAACGCACCAGTGACTCATCCATCCATCAAGAGGCACGAACCTGGCGTAAACACTCCTGTAATTTTACCAGAAAATGTCAACGTTGACTATAAAGTTCTAACGGTGCTGACACCTTGAGGGGGTTCTTCTCATGAAGATTCTTTAGTGATAAAGTAACGTTTGGGAAGATTGATGTTCGCTCTGTAAAATATTGCTGTTGAGGTTGAAGCCATTTGCAATCCATGCGGATAATTAGTTCCCACTAATGCTATAGCAGCAATAGCTCTCAGATCCCTGGCTAATGCAAATGAATGGTTAATACCACCACCCCCCTCTCCCCCACCCCCCCTTCCCTCCCCCTAAGGGATACATGGATAACATTTGAATCAATTGCAGATGAGTAGCCTTTAAGTTATGTGGTTTTTCCTCATAGGTATTGGTGGAAGAGTAACTTTATGATTTATTTACATTTGCCGTACACTCATTACTGGGTGCCACACTCCTTACTAATGAGCATGGAACCAATTTCTTCATGTTTTATTTCAATGTATCATGCACGCTCTCCAAAATGGCTTCTAACAAATGGCTACAGTTGCGCATTATGTAAATGGCAACATTCTGCTTTAATTCGTTGCTTCGCCATGGCGATGCCAACCAAGCAATGGAATTGGTGCAGAGAATACTCTTAGTTATTCTTGTTAAAACAACAGAACATGAATATAAAATCTCCCTCGGGCTCATCCAGCCTCTTCAGGGTTCAAACCTCTCACAGTCTTGCAATATTTATTTAACCAGTTTCCAAGCATGAGGCACAACAGCAGAGTCGTTCCAGGATGTAACTGTATCGGTCTACATGTGTGGCAGATTTTGCACGGGGCCAGTGATGTCCAACAGTCCTGTTTCATGTGGAAATTGAAATGCCCAGGGTATGAAAGCGATGGGAAGTAAAGGGAGAAATACAGAACAGCTGTGTAGGAAGGAACTGCAAGATGCTGCTTTAAACAGAAGTAAACACAAAATGCTGGAGTAACTCAGCGGGACAGGCAGCATCTCCGCAGAGAAGGAATGTTTAGAGTCGAGACTCTTCTTCAGTCTGACCAGAAACGTCACCCATTCCTTCTCTCCAGAGATGCTGCCTGTCCCGCTGAGTTACTCCAGCATTATGTGTCTATTAAAGAACAGCTATTTCATTCATCTCAAAATGATGGGGACTACAAATTGTTTTATCTGATGCCATCCTTAAAGTCATAACGTATTTCTCATTTTGCCTCATGTGTCCGTGTTGGATAACTACCCGACACAGAACCATGGTACAAGTGTCTCCCAAATCATGCCATGTGCTTCCAGCAATTCAATGTGGAGTTTAGTTCAGTTCAGAGATACAGGGTGGAAACAGACCCTTCAGCCCACCAAGTCACCATCGACCAATGATCGCCCATACACTGGTACTATCCTACACACTAGGGGCTGAAGAAGTGTCTTTAACCAAAACATCACCTATTCCCTTTTCTTCAGAGATGCTGCTTGATACGCTGCCTGTTTCTCCAGCTTTTTGTTATTTATCTCACAATTTACAGAAGTCGATTAACCTACAAACCTGCACGTCCTTGGAATGTACAGTGGCGCAGTGGTAGAGTTGCTGCCTTACAGCGCCAGAGACCCGAGTTTGATCCTGACTATGTGTGCTCTTTGTATGGAGTTTGTATGTTCTCCCTCTCTCTGCGTGGATTTTCTCCGGGTGCTCCGGTTTCCTCCCACATTCCGCGGACATACCGGTTTGGAGGTTAATTGGCTTCTGTAAACAATCCCTAGTGTGCAGAACTAGTATAGAACTTGTGTACGGGTGATGGCTGGTCGGTGTGGACTCGGTGGGCTGAAGGCCCTGTTTCCACACTATCTCTAAACTAAAGGAGACTCACTACTCCTGACCGTCAGAGTGAAAACATAAGGATGGGAGGTATAAGGTGCTTTCAAGACATGAAATGGATTGGAGTCGGAATTATACAACTCCGATCAATTTCTGAACTATGTGGATCTGGTCCAAATTGTGTATTCTCACAAAAGATATCTACTAAAATCAAAAGTACTTGCATGGAAGCATGCACGGGAAAAATGCACAGGAACCTGCATGGAGCTGTAAATAATGCGGCTGAGCCTTGTATTCGGTTCCAGAATGGTGTCAGTTCTACTGTGCTGTACATGAACTAGAATTCCCTTTAGCTGAGTATCCTGTGCAAAAAAAAAAAAACTGCTGGACAAATTCAGCGAGTCAGGCAGCATCCGTGGAGGGAAATGGACAGTCGACGTTTCAGGTTGAAACCCTTCCCGTGGGCTGGCAGAGTAGAGGGGTGAGAGTTAGTATAAACAGGTGAGGGGGTTGAGACAAGACATAGACAATGGGTGGATATAGCTGGTGTGGGATGAGTGTAGATGGGACATCTTGGTTAGCATGGGCTAGTTGAGCTGTTTCCATATTGTACGTCTATAAAGCACGTATGTAGCACAATAGACACTGGTGCAGTGGTAGAGCTACTGCCTTGCAGTGCCAGAGATCCCAGTTCGATCCGGACTATGGGTGCTGTTTATACATTCTCCCTGTGCTTTTCCCCAGGTGTTCCAGTCCCCTCCCTCACTCCAAACACATACAGGTTTGTAGGTTAATTTGGCTTCGGTAAAAATGTTGAATTGTCGCTAGAGTGTAGGATAGTGCTAGAGTACAGGGTGATGGCTGGTCGGCATAGGTTGTTTGGGCTGAAGGGCTTGTTTCTGTGCTGTATTTCTACACTGCACTCTGCTGCACAAATTGGAGTGGCTAACTTGTACTTTTTGTGGATTAAGTAACAGAAAATACCAATCTAATTTCATCCCTAATGTGCATCATTTAATCAACATATCACAGGCTTCGCGACTGGGCAGGGCATACCCGTGGAAAGACTTATCAGGTGCTATAAATGTAACTTTTTTAAAGTGTGTGTTGAGAGCTTTGTTCTGATTGAGGCCCCAAACTGCAGTCACTTTGATAAATCACACTTTGATAAGCCTGTGTTATTCCTGAGGTGATTAGATAGGTCAGTAACAGGTTACTAACACCTCTGGCAAACAAGCAAAGATAAATGGATGAATCAGCTCACCATTAGTAGTCAGTGGTAAGGGAGCATTTCTATTTCATGCACAGACTGTCTGTGGTTGCAGTAATGAATGGCTTGGATTGCATTCTAAAGTGTTGGCTTTATAGCATGCATAGGTACGGCACAATCCATAAATATTATTTTGGAGAAAGATACAATACAAAGTTCTGTAATAATACAGAAGGTCAGGCGGCATCTCGGGAGAACATGGATGGATGACATTCTTTAATCGGGATCTTGTATTGTCATAGGAGCAGAAGTAGGCCGTTTGGCCCATGGCTGATCTATCAACCCCATTCTCCTGCCTTCTCACCATAACCCTTGTCACCCTTACTAATCGAGAATCTGTTAATCACCGTTTTCAAAGTTCCCAAAGACTTGGCTTCCACAGCTGTCTGCGGCCATGAATTCCATAGATTCACCACCTTTTGATTGAAGAAATTCCTCCTCTCCTTTTTAAAGGTGAGTCATTTTATTCAGAGTCTATGCTCTCAGGATTTAGACTCTCCCATTAGTGGAAGTCTAGCCCCTTCTTCGGACTCTGTGTTCTCCAGAGATGCTGCCCGACTGACTGAGTTACTTTGCTCAAGATTCCAGCATCTGCAGTTCCTTGTGTCTAACATTCTTTTTGACATTGGCCTACTTTTTTACCTAGTTTATGACCTATTGTCCTTGTATGAAGCTCCTTGCCGCATTGCACTCCTTGTTTGGTGGATGGTGAGAGCAGAGACCTGTTTGCACAATGAGTGTCTCTGTCAGCTCATTTTGCACAGCACATGGTGTAATTTTCGAGCAGGGGAGAGATCCAAAGTGGTTATTTTCCTCCGTGGTTTTCGTAGGAAGGTTATGCAACTGCTGTGTTACCAGCCTGGGCAGGAATGAGAAACACTGCCGTGACAGACATTCACCCTGACAATGTTTCAGCAAGTTCAAGTCTTGCCACAAAACATTGCAACGCTCATCATAATGGGGAAAGTGGATGTTTGAACCATTAGAAGTCACAGTGGCGCAGGGGTAGGGTTGCTGCCTTACACAGCTCACAGCGCCAGAGACCCGGGTTCAATCCTGCCTATGGGTGCTGTCTGTACGGAGTTTGTACGTTCTCCCCGTGACATGCGTGGGTTTGCTCCGAGATCTTCAGTTTTCTCCCACACTCCAAACTCGTACATGTTTGAAGGTTAATTGGCTTGGTATAAATGTAAAAAATGTCCCTAGTGTGTGTAGGATAATGTTAATGTGCAGGGATCGCTGGTCGGTGTGGAGTCGATGGGCCGAAGGGCCTGTTTCCGCGCTGCATCTCTGAACTAAAGTAATCAATTGTAGATTGTAATCAAGGCCTCGTTAAAAACCCTTTGGAAAGGAGAACTGAGAAACTGGTCTCCCTGCTCATATTAGCTGTTATGGTCATTACACAATCAAGTTTTCTTTCCCAAAACGAAGGAATTCAGTAAATATTGAGATGTAATAAACTGCAGATGTTGGAGTCGAGCAAAACACAATGTGCTGGAAGAAATCTGGAGGCCAGGCAGCATCTGTGGAGAATCGATAGATCCTTTGGAGTCTGAAGAAGGGTCCCAGCCTGAAAAGTTGCCTGTCCTATCCCTCCGGAGATGCTCCCTGATCTGCTGAGTTACAATTGCACCTCCTGTTTTGTTTCTTCTGTGAATATTGCTTGGTTGCCACGATTTGCCCAAAGGCTTTGGAAAAATGTCACTGAACATTGTGCCTGGCAGAGGGAAATTCATATCGGACCCTCTGAAATTGTAAGAAGCTACCATCTTCATTGACTTCATTAGAAATGTAGAAATCATTTACCTAGTTTTGCTAAGTCTTTTGTTGATGAATCGCACACAAGTTAATCTGGTAATGAACAGTCTGCAGACAGCACCTCTGACTAATGCAATGGTGCACTTGGAGTGGTGGAGTGCAGGTTTGGAGCAGATATTTACCCAAAATATTTAGCTCGGGGCGGCACAGTGGTACAGCTGATCGAGTCACTGCCTCGCGGCACCAGAGACTCGGGTTCGATCCGGAACTCGGCTGCTGTCTGTGTGGAGCTTGCATGTTCTTCTTGTGACCGCATGCGTTTCCCCTGGGTGCTCCCACATCCCAAAGACGAGCGGGTTTGTAGGTCAATTAGCCTCTGTAAATTGCCCCAAATGTGTGGGGAGTGGATGAGAAAATGGGATAGTGTGAATGTGTGATTGATGGGTAGCATGGACTCAGTGAGACGAAGGGCCATGCAGTTTTCACGCAGTATCTTTCAATGAATCAATCTAAAACCTCAGTTCTTCCATGTTGTTCTCCAGCAAATAAAGAGGCCTCATCTGTGAAGGTGTCACTGTGCGATGTCCAGCGATCCATTCTGTTGTTCTGTTTATATTACATGATGCAATGATGCCATGGTATCAGGGCCCCAGATAATGGCCGCAGAGGATGAATGCAAAATTGCCACTTTAAAACAGGTGAAATCTTGTTTGAACCATGAATATATAGGTTTTTTACGGCACTGTGCAAACAAAATTCCTCTGCTTTATAGTCAGAAGTGGGAGTAGATGCACATGGAGTCTGATGCACTTAATATCAAAGTGTATAAAGCACAGATGTTTCTAAGTTTGACAAGACTATACAAGTCCTCAAAAAGCTAATCTGACTTAATTGTATTTATACAGTAGTTCATCACAAGATGTTTGACTTTTGCAGATCCTTTTCCAGAGCAAGCTTTGACATGATATGTCGTTTTATTTTTCCCTATAATCTATGGCCCATTATTGTAGAGTTTCTGCTTTGGCAACCATGTGTTTACCTGTATACTATCGACTTTCTACTTAAACCATTTGTGGAAGCTTTCAACCCAGCGGTATGAATATTGATTTCTCTAACTTTAACAAGTAACCCTTAATGCCCCTGTCCCACTTAGGAAACCTGAACGGAAACCTCTGGAGACTTTGTGCCCCACCCAAGGTTTCCGTGCGGTTCCCGGAGGTTTTTGTCAGTCTCCCTACCTGCTTCCACTACCTGCAACCTCCGGCAACCACCTGCAACCTCCGGGAACCACACGGAAACCTTGGGTGGGGCACAAAGTCTCCAGAGGTTTCCGTTCAGGTTTCCTAAGTGGGACGGGGGCATTACTTTCCCTCTCCATCCGTCCCTCCCCTACCCTAGTTCTCTTACTAGTTTCACGGACCTCCTGATTAACTTTACTGTTTTTATGCCTCGTTGGCAGCTGATGATGAAACATTCTACATTTTCTTGCATCGCCTCTGCTTTGATCTGTCTTTTCAACACCTTGCGCAAGGGTCTTTGTACCTTTCATATCTCAAGTTTCACTTTCCCCCGACTCTCAGTCTGAAGAAGGGTCTCAAGCCAAAATGTCACCCAAGGCTTAGTTTAATTTGAGAGTTTTGTTTCCTGACTGATAAGAAAGGTGATTGTATGAAGATAGAACACAGAACAATACAACGCAGGAACAGGCTCTTCGACCCACAATGTCTGTGCCAACCACGATGCTTAGATATCCTCTGCCTGCACTTGATCCATATCCCGCCACTCCCTGCATATCCACACACCTATCCAAAAGCTTCTTAAATGCCACACTCTATGGGCAGAAATGTTCCAAAGCGATGTATAGGGTGGCACAGTGGTGCAGGGGTAGTATTGCTGCCTTACAGCACTAGAGACCTGGCTTTGATACTGACTGGGTGCTGTCTGTACAAATTTTGTACGTTCTTCCTGTGACTGCGTGGGTTTTCTCCAGGTGCTACGGTTTGCTCCCACACTCCAAACACGTACAGGTTTGTAGGTGAATTGGATTTGGTAAAAATTGTAAATTGTCCCTAGTGTGTAGGATAGTGCTAGTATACGGGGTGATCGCTGGTTGGCATGGTCTCGGCTTAGTTTTTTATTTTAGTTTGGAGATACAGCGTGGAAACAGGCCCTTCGGCCCACCGAGTCCACGCTGACCAGTGAACCTTGTGCACTTACACGATCCTACACACAGTGGGGACAATTTACAATTTTACCAAAGCCAACTAACCTACGAACCTGTACGTCTTTGGAGTGTGGGAGGAAACCGGAGCACCGAGAGAAAACCCACGCAGGTCACGGGGAGAACGTACAAACACCGTACTGACAGCACCTGTAGTTAGGATCGAACCCGGGTCTCTGGCGCTGTAAGGCAGCAACTCAGCTGCTGCGCCACTGTGTCGTGTTGAAGCCTGCGCCAGGCTGTTTGTCGTGTTTGACTCGCTAAAAACTCCACGTTGGAGGGTATTTTCTCATTTGGAAAAGTTAGCTCCTACTTATTAAGTGCTTCAGTACCCTTACTGAGTTTTTTAAATGGTTTTAAGGAAACTAAAACTAATGATTTGGCTCGTGGTGTTTTAAAAAAATATGATATTTGATGTTTTTTGATGTTAAAGGTCTAACAAAGCAGGTTGATTGTAAAACTACAGCTGAAACATTCTGTTTGAGCAGATGAAAGCATTAAACAGAGAAAGAGCCTTTCCTTTAGTCTATCTTTTCCCTTAAATGGTGCATCTGTTTGAGGTGGATCTTGAGACTGCCTTTTGATGTTTAGTTGATTTAGACACATCTTCAAAGCATTGGTGTATCTTTTTGAAATTGTGAATGGAGCTTGTCACTTATTAAAGCATTGGATGAGGCCCTTTAACCTAACAATTGTTGATGGAACCAGTTATACCAATCTGGGATAAAGGAGGCCAGTGCAGTTTGCAGCTTGTTTCCTGTGCTGAACCTTTCAGCTTTGTCAACTCGAGTTGAAAAGTAAATGAAGAAACAAAAGAGTTGTTAGCAGAACGAAGTAATGTGGAAGAATATCTATTTGCTGACAAAATCTTTGAATGACCACAAATCATATTGATGTCGTTTCCCTTTCTATCTGGTGGGCGATTGGACTCCATAGCCTTTTGTTGTAATCAAACCATTGAATCGCAAACAACCAGAATTACTGACTGTCCACTTTTTCAAGAGTCAAGAGTGTTTAATTGTCATTTGTACCGGAAATGGAACCACAAAGTTCTTACCTATTCACCATTTTTAACGTATAGATATGGGCGTTGACTTTATTTCTTTCAGAGTGCAAAAATCTAAATGATTCTAGTGTTTAAAACAAAGGCAATGTATATTTAAAGACAGGATGAAATCTTTTGGAATTAGCACACTTGTGGCATGTCCAGTACATGGATGTGATGGTGATGAGGTCAAATCACTGGACGTTCTATTCTGTGCATAAACTTATCTCCTCTGTGATGTTGTATTGAGCATTGCACAGATCTAATTTGGGGTTTATTTTTGACTCGTGGGGGAACAATGTAAAATGTTTATTCCTGCTCAGAATGTACAGTGCTTGCGAATATTAATCTAAAGCACTATGATTACATTAAAACATGCTACAAAAAGCATGTGGATGAATATCCCTGTATTAATCTGTCCTGGTCATTGTTTTAAGCTGCCACCATTCAGAATTAAATTAGTTAAATCTCAACAAAAGGCAGCATCAGCCAGTGGCCAAGGTATTGCTGCCAACTCAGGCATAATTCAGGTGTACTGATACTAAACTACCCGTTATTGAAATGTTCCTAACTTTGTTGGGTCACAGGGTACAGTACAGATTAGATACACTTTAGTTTATTATCACATGTACTGAGGTACAGTGAACAGCTTTTGTTGCATGTCAGCGGAAAGGCAACACATGATTACATTCAAGCCATTTATGGGCCTGTTCTATTTAGGCAAATTTTTTTTTAGGCAACTAAAAAAATGTCGCCACATAGTCGCCGGGTAAGTCTCCTCAGTCGCGCTAATATTCGTAGCGTCTTTCTGGTCACCACTAAATTTTCAACATGTTGAAACTTTTTTGGCGACAGTGGTTTTGACGCCAATGAGCATAGCTTGACTTCTCCTGACGTAGGTGCTGTCGTAAGTAGTCGCCAGGATGATATGGGTTGTCGCCATTCAACCCCCCACCTCCCCTCACTTGTATCCACACAATCACATGTGTAGGAAGGAACTGCAGATGCTGGTTAATACTGACAATAGACACAAAGTGCTGGAGTAACTCAGTCCGTCAGGCATCATCTCTGGAGAAAAAGGATAGGTGATGTTTTAGGTCGGAACCCTTCTTTAGATGGGTATTCAGTCTGAAGAAGGGTTCTTCTGACTCAATAATTCACCAATCCTTTTTCTCCAGAGATGCTGGCTGACCCGCTGAGTTACTCCAGTCTCCACCTATCACATGCTTGGCTTTGTCCTGCTCCCAATTCTCTTCCAGCTTTTCCCCCTACTACAATCAGTCTGAAGAAGGGTCCCGAAATAATACGTCACCCATCCGTGTTCTCCAGAGATGCTGCCTGGCCCGCTAAGTTTTGCACAAGATTCCCTGGATATGTTGGCTTGTATAGAGCATCAGTGAATTGGTTTGCCATCAAGATAATTGTAACCTGACTGTTTTTCCTTTAGTCCTGCTGTTTCCACCACCATTGTGCCTCTGACTGCTCAACCCACCACCTGACCACATCTCACTTTGTTCTCCTGATGAGTCAGATCTCCAACAACCTACTGTTTAGAATACCTATGATAGCCAACAACTTTTAAATGAAACTCAAAACAATAACCACTTTTTTTCCACTGCATATTCCAGTAAGTTGCCGGCAGAGTGGTAGCAGCACCAGAGACCCCGGTTTGAACCTGACTACGGGTGCTGCCTGTGTGGAGTTTGTACATTCTCACTGTACCTGCGTGAGATTTCTCTGGGTGCTCCGATTTCCTCCCACATTCCAAAGTTGTGCATGTTTGCAGGTTAATTGGCTTCTGTAAATTGCCCCTAGAATGTAGGATAGAACTAGTGTACGGGCGATCGTTAGCCGGCGTGGTCTTGGTGGGCCGAAGGGCCTGTTTCCACACTGTTTCTCTAAACTAAACTAAACTAAAACTGAGCACAATAACTAGCACGGTTCAAATAGAACAACTGATCATATTTTGCAGATTTCCTCATTTTTATCTCCATTTCATTGAAAAATTATTCAGAGAACATGTGTTCATCGATGTAGACTTGGCATTTTATGATCGCACATAGATAAAGTGCTCTCTTTATTAAGGATGCATTGAATTGGATTTGAAGAGCAGATTATCTGGTGCATCTGAGAGCAGGGAGTGGACAGTGTTCTGATTCCTATTAGTGTGACTGCACTTCAACTGTAGCACTTTGGCCGATTAGGCAGTTGTGAAAAGCACTACATCAAAGCAAGATCATCCTTTTTTTTTTTAACATAGCATACCAAAATTTACAAGGGCACAAATTATGACTGTGCTGTGCATTTGATCACACTGAACTCCCACTACTTCTTTCTAACTTTGTTCCTACGAGTAAAAACAGTCAATCAAGCTTGGCGATTTCTTTTCAAGATTAACTCAATGTTTACATACTGAGGAAGGTGGTGAATCTTTACCATAGCACAGACTCAAGATTTCAAGAGTGCTTATTTATCATGTGTAATGATATTATTTAACGCGGGCACATTAATTTACGGGTACATTAGACAGAAGAACAACAATAAACATCCAATACATTATCGGTTATACCAAGTGAACTGGACTGCGATTTGACGGAAAGGTTTGCCAGTTCCCTGACATGGTTGAGAATTTGTTACACTTGAATATAAAATAACATTCACAAATCCTCTACTCTTCTGTTCATAATAGTCGGTGAATATCCCCCTGAGAAACTGTAGCAGATTAGCACAAATTCCTTCTGTGCAGACAAAACCTCCAGTAAAGGCATTAGACCAGGCACTGAATTATAAAATGGCCACCTGCTATTGATAGGTTGTCACCATCTCGTTTCTTTTCTGACCTGCAAAAACCCTCGGCTTATTGCTCACTTCATTTGCACCTTGAGCTTTGTATTTTATTTCTCCAAAACTTTGGGTCTCAGTATGGAAAGGTTCCAAGTATAGTACTTAATACACTAAGTAGGCCAATCTGTTCTTCGGCTAAGGCAGGTCTTTACGGGTATTAGTGGAAAAGCTGCTGTCCTTTCACAAAAAAATCTTCTTTAAGTTTGCTTTGAATTATAACATTTAATGTGTGATCCCCAACTTTTTTTATTTGTGGCATTTATTTGTGCATTGCTGGCAAGACCAGCAATTTGTCCATCCCTAATTAATCTTAAACAGGAATGTCTGGCATTATATTGCGCTTGTAATATTTGTTCTTAGTGACGACGGAATAAAAATAATATGGACTGTAGCTGCTGCTTTTCCACGTGCTCTGATCTAGAGACCTCAACTGAATTTCTTCCTTTCAATTCTTGCTCTGCATTGTGTAACAGCCATTAATAACTTGTTCATTACATTTATCCAAGGCAAAGGTGTGTGTGTGTGTGTGTCTGTCTGTCTGTCTGTCTGTCTGTCTGTCTGTCTGGTCGGTCAACTAATGAAAGACAATATTCAGTGAGTATTTCTCATTGTGATGGTTGGCACAGATTGTTTAGAGAGGATTATTGCTGACGGGTTTTCTGGCTGGGAAGGAGATCTATTACAATAGCAACATACAGAACAATTTCATGAATCATTATTTTGATTTACATTGTTATGTTGAGCTACTGCAATGGGTATGATTTGCAATAATTAGATGCCACTAATAAGCAGTTGTAGTGTTGGGTAGCCGAGGCAGTTTCAGAATCAAGAGCTTTATTGAAATCGGCTCTAGAAGTATCTGGAGTAGATTTTGGTTAACAGAATTTGCCAAATAATTTTTGGAATTTCTGAATTGGGGATGTTTTACACAACACAGCAGGACCATTGTTATAAAACATATATTCCACTTGAGTTATATTTGGACCCATTGAGATCTCAGAAAGTAAACCTCAGGGCTGAAAGGTCTATCTTCACTCAGATGACTGACAGAGCATCTCGTGTGTAATTTAGATTTTAGTTTAGAGATACAGCATGGAACTAGGCCCTACAGTCCACCAGTGATCACTGCACACTAACAATATCCTACACACACCAGGGACAATTTACAATTTTACCAAATCCGACTAATCTGTACGTCTTTGGCGTGTGGAAGGAAACCGGAGCACGTGGAGAAAACCCACGCAGGTCACCGGGAGAACGGACAAACGCCGTACAGACAGCACCCTATGGGCCTGTCCCATTTAGGCAATTTTTTTTTTTTAGGCAACTACAGGCGACTAGTTTGTCACCATATGTTTGGCGGTGGTCGCAAAAAGTTGTAGCATCTTTCTGGTCACCACTAAACTTTCAACCTGTTGAACATTTTTCGGCGACAGTGTGTTTGATGCCAATGAGCGTAGCTTGACTTCTCCTGACGTAGGTGCTGTCGTAGTTTGTCGCCAGGATGACGTAGGTTGTCGCCGTTTTTTCGGCGACCTGCTACGACTATGACAGTCTCCGGCAGTTGCCTAAAAATCGCCAAGTGGGACAGGCCCGTTAGTCAGGATCGAACCAGGTTCTCTGGCACTGTAAGGCAGCAACTCTACCGCTGCGCCACTGTAACGCTCCTCTATAAAACATTGTGTACATTCTATATGAGTTGCATCTACCATATATTTCTGACATTTAATGCGACACACTTTTTACTCAGATTGACTAAAATATGTGTTTTCTTTCAGGGACTTGATGCCTCGGACACTGGAAGGTCAAATCACCATGGAGAAGACTCCTAGTTACTTTGTCACTATGGAAGCAGCTGCTCGAATCTATGCAATGTCCAAGGATGCCAAACTAATCGTGGTGGTTCGGGATCCTGTCACCCGAGCTATCTCTGACTACACACAGACTCTCTCTAAAAAGCCCGATATCCCCAGCTTTGAGAGCTTGACTTTCAAAAACCGGACTACAGGCTTGATCGACACGTCATGGAGTGCTATTCAAATTGGCATCTATGCCAAGCACCTGGAGAATTGGCTGCAATACTTCCCCATGCGCCAGATCCTGTTTGTGAGCGGAGAGAGGTTGATCAGTGACCCAGCGGGAGAACTGAGCAGGGTGCAAGACTTTTTAGCTCTGAAGAGGATCATCACAGACAAACATTTCTACTTTAACCAGACCAAGGGCTTTCCTTGCCTGAAGAAGCCCGAGGGCAGCAGCAAACCCCATTGCCTGGGCAAGACAAAAGGCAGAACCCATCCCAACATAGACCCGGAAATAGTTCAGAGGCTGAGAGACTTCTACAGGCCTTTCAACATGAAATTTTACCAAATGACAGGACAGAACTTTGGCTGGGATTAAGGTCAATTTGATAACAGAGACATGAATTTATTGCTATATATATATATACATACATATATATATATATATATGTGTAACTTGTACAGAAATCTATTTTATAATAATTTATTTTTAATTCTTAAGCAATTAATTCACTAAGCTGCCTAACCACATTGTACACTGTATATAGATCATATCTTCTAACATTCCACAATTGTATTTGCATTGCTCATTGATGGTGCTGTCTTTCATTGATTACGTTTTAATATCTAAAAGCACATTTTTTTTGTTACGGGTATTCAGTGTTCATAAGATCTAACGGTTGGACATTTGATTCCTAGCTGATAAACATTGGGAGCATGTAGACAGTTCATCATGAAAGCAATGACTGGTCAGTTGGTCAAACTCAGTGCAGAATTCAGTCTACAGTGGGAAACCAAAGCCACAGGGCCCCTGAGAGTGAAATCTCTAATAATGTCATTCAGACCTATTTCTCCATTTTATGGACAAAATGCCATCTGTTTCTTTAACTTATTTTTTTTAAAGTGAGCTGCTTATCAGATATCTATTATTTAGTCTACATCCATGCTGATCTATTAAGATTAGCTAGAAAATGTGCAAATAAACTAAATACAATTTTTCCTATTTTTTTAAAATTTGGATTCTCATTTTGCATGTTAACTGATTTTTAACTCATAGATTCTGATCTTTTTGTTTTTAAAGTCACTCTTGCTTTTAAATATAGAAACTCCTCAAATATCACCATTCAGTGACGAAAACTGTTCCTCTACAAAATGGAAACTCTCTTTAAAATGTTGCATTCACTGAGCCTGCAATAAGGTGCTCTACACAACTGTTTTGCAATAGATATCAATTTCACATCTGCTCTGTTCACCCAATTCATAATATAACGGTATAAGAAAGAATTGCAGATGCTGGTTTAATCGAAGGTAGACACAAAATGCTGGGGTGACTCAATGGGTGAGGCAGCTTCTCTGGAGAGAAGGAATGGGCGACATTTTGGGTCGTGAACCTTCTTCGGACTAATCTGTCTGAAAAACGGTCTTGACTCGAAACGTCACCCATTCCTTCTCTCCAGAGATGCTGCCTTACCCGCTGAGTTGCTACTCCAGCATATTGTGTCTACCTTCATAACATAACAGTGTATCCAATCTATTGTCTTCCGCAAGGTAAATTTATACCTTGACATGGTGGTTAGCTATAAATTTGTAATAATAAATATGTGGCTGAGTTTTATTCAGCTTGCATTCAAAAGTACGTATATTAGCAAATGGTTTCTGATAATATTGTACTTTAGAATAGTTAAAGTGTAAAAAAAATATGTAAATCAAGTATTTTGTGGTATGTACAACAGAAAATTAATTTTACACAGATAAAAATGTTTCTTTCTAGGAATTTGGGAAAAAAGCATCCTGTTTCTTGTTATGAAGAAACAAATAAAATATATTTTACCAAACTAATAGTCTTTCATTTTTCTGAAAATGGAATAGTTATTCATAAGTTTGTAATTCTTAGCCTTCCACTTAGAGACAGCATATGATTATATTGTTTCATTCAGTGACAAAACCAGTTCTTATAGAAAATAGAAACTGTCTTTTGCCTGTGAACCAGCAGATTGAGACTCATTATATTTTCACTACTATCGGTTGCATGCTGCACCAATTTCAAATATGACAAATTTGAAGCAAGAACTTTAATTTAAAAATGACCAAAAAAACATACTTGAAAACCTAATTACAAAATCATATTTTAAACACAGAAGATCTCCTTTATTAGAACAGATCGACTTGTACCTTTAACAATTATATATTGGTTTTCCATGGATGACAATCAAAAACTTTTTCGTGGGATGTTTGTGACTATAACTTTAATTATCAACATGAATTACATAGAAAATAGGTGCAGGAGTAGGCCATTCGGCCCTTCGAGCCTGCACCGCCATTCATATGATCATGGCTGATCATCCAACTCAGTATCCTGTACCTGCCTTCTCTCCATACCCCGCTGATCCCTTTAGCCACAAGGGCCACATCTAACTCCCTCTTAAATATAGCCAATGAACTGGCCTCGACTACCTTCTGTGGCAGAGAATTCCAGAGATTCACCACTCTCTGTGTGAAAAATGTTTTTCTCATCTCGGTCCTAAAATATTTCCCCCTTATCCTTAAACTGTGACCCCCTTGTTCTGGACTTCCCCAACATCTGGAACAATCTTCCTGCATCTAGCCTGTCCAACCCCTTACCCCACATTTCTAATAATAAATAAGCAGTGGGGTTATTCACTGATAGAAATGTTTGCTAATTTGTGGTGCTGTGAGATTGCTTGTTCAAAAACCACAAATATCGTGCACAGTTTAGTTTAGTTTAGAGATACAACGTTGAAACAGGACATTTGCCCCACTGACCAGCGATCCCTGCACATTAACACTTCCCTACACACACACACACACACACACACACACACACACACACACACACACACACACACACACACACACACACACACACACACACACACACACACACACACACACACACACACACACACACACACACACACACACAACAATTGATACCAAACCAATTAACCTACAAACCTGTACGTCTTTGGCGGTTAGGGAACATTACTGCTTATGAATCTGGAAAAGGGAGAATGATGGGCATATAATCCTCCAACATTTTTGCCACCTCCAATCCACTACTGGCCACATCTTCCCATCTCCACCTCTTTCTGCTTTTCCACAGAGACCGTTCCCTCTGAAACTCCCTGGTCAACACGTCCATTCCTACCCAAACCACCCCCTCCCCAGGTACTTTCTCCTGCAACTGCCTTTACCTGGCACCTCGACTCCATCCGAGGAACCTGACAGTCTTTTCAAGTGAGGCGGAGGTTCACTTGCACCTTCTCCAAACTCATCTACTGTATCCTCTTTTCCAGATGTCAACTCCTGTACACCGAGATCGTTTCGCTGAAATGTTCCGCTCACTCAGCCATAACCTACCTGATCTCCCAGTTGCTCAGCACTTTAAATCCCCCTCCCATTCCCAGTCTCACCTTTCTGTCCTGGGCCTCCTCCACTGTCAGAGTGAGGCCCAACGCAAATTGGAGGAACAGCACCTCATATTTCGCTTGGGCAGCTCACACCCCAGCGGTGTGAACATTGACTTCTCTAACTTCAAATAGCCATTCCTTTCCCTCTCCATCCACTCCCACTTCCCAGTTCGCCCACCAGTCTTACTGTCTCCAACTACATTCTATCCCTGTCCCGCCCACTCCCCTGACATCAGTCTGAAGAACGGTCTCGACCCGAAACGTCACCCATTCCTTCTCTCCAGAGATGCTGCCTGTCCCGCTGAGTTACACCAGAATTTTGTGTCTACCTCCCCACTCCATCCGTTAAGAGTTAGTTTTACACCATAGTGTCTCGGTGAAGTTCTCTGGGCGATATCAGTCTGATGCTAATCACATTCTCATTTTAGCACTCAGTATGGTAAGACATGAAAGACATGAAAATATGTTAACACAAGAAAAATAAAACCTACTTAAGCATGTTCATCCAAAAAAATAATAGAGCTGGGGATTTCTTTAGACAATGACAATATAAATTGGGTTAGGATGTATTTGAATGAAGTTCAGGAGAGAGAGGGAGAGAGAGAGATCTGTTGAGGGGGATTTTGGGGTTTTAGTCAGTTGGAATGTATAGTTTCTGGTCTGCATGTACTCAGTGGCCAGAGGGCCTATTCCACACTGTACACCCCAGAACCCCTATAAGTGCCTACAGTTATGGTGTGCATTCCTTCCCCTGACTGACACAGTTTACTGATGTCAAATGCTTCTGGTCAGTTGCAGATAGAATTGTTCCCTTGGAGCTAAACTAACATTAGAACATTGATGACCAAATTAGAACTGACCTGAGACACCAATAAGTGTTGATGCTGCAATCTTGAGCAAAACACAAAGTGCTGGAGTTTGAAGAAGGGTCCCGAACTGAAACTCTTTATGTCCATGAGTCTGGAGAAGGGTTCCGACCAAAATGTCATTTGTCCATTCCCTCGACTGATGTTCCCTGACCCGCTGAGTAACTCCAGCACTCCAGTATTTGAGTTTTATTTTTGTATTGGTGCATGAACAGAGGCAATTCTATTTTAAACTCTCATGATTAGAACTCATTTTAAAAGGTAAGCAACTGTGCAGGAAATGTTAAACATGGTTTCATGCTTTAGTCTTAAAGCTATAGGAGCAGAATTGGGCCATTCACCCCATATAACCTTCTCCGCCATTTAATCATGGCTGATCTACCTTTACCCCCTCAACCCCATTCTCCTGCCTTCTTCCCATAGACTTTAACACTCTTACATTCAATCAAGAATCCAATCAAGAACCTGTCAATCTCCGCTTTAAAAATACCCATTGACTTGGCCTCCACAGCTATCTGTGTCAATGAATTCCACAGATTCACCACCCTCTGACTGTAGAAATTCCTCCTCATCTCCTTTCTAAAGATATGTCCTTTTATTCTGAGGCTGTGCCCTCTGGTCCTAGACTCTCCCACTGGCAGAAATATCCTCTCCACATCCACTCTATCCGGGCCTTCATTGGGGTTGGGGTTGGGGTTTTGTCGAGGAACGATATATATATATATATGAACAAAAAGAAGTGTGTATGGAACTCTCCAATGCTATTTACCTTACCTGCATATGGAAATTGGATAAGATGCAAAGATAGCCTCAGGTAAATCTTTGAATGCCAAGATAATGAGACTTTAAAGGTTTCTTGCAATAAATCTTTGTTTTGTAATATTTAGGATCTAGCACAATGTACAGAGGTTGCACAACAATGCTTTTCCAGTGCATGGTGTTCTTTGACCTCCGCTGTCACTGAACAGTCATTTCCTTTGGCGTGATGCTTCAGTTCCAGGAAATTAGAAACTTCTGCCCTGTCATATGTACGAATAACCAACTATTAACACGTTCTATGCCAATCTTTATATCTATACTTTTAAACCTATAAAGAAATGTTCAGTAACAATTATAAAGCCTATCATCTATTTGATGAAGAATAGGCAAGAAGAATGTTAATTGAAATGTTATCAAAGTAAAACTGGAGAACTGCAATGAAGGAAAGATTTAAAAAAAAATCCTGATATTTTTAAATAGATTAAAATCCAATTTTTTTTAAACTGATACTGAAAGATCAATAAAATCAGTGAGAAATATCCATACCTAATATCCTACTTTATTAGGATATCAAGTGTTAAGAATAGGATAGCGAACAAATAGAAGTATGTTGAAATGTATTGGCTTACCATTACAGGGACATTTTAGGAGTGGCTTTCGAGGTAAACATGTTTTCACAGGCCTGTGTCTAGAAGCCAGATAAATAATTAACAGATTAGTATTTACAGCAAGGGTGTGACTGCAAAACTATTTGCAAAGGTATTTTTTTAACTGTTCATAACCAAGGTTTGTCCCAAATGTCAATGTTATTGAAGGGAAGGACAAACCGAATGGTGTAGTTAGTTGACATATTGGAGTGCCTGGGTTCTATAGCCCTTAGTGATGCAATGGAATTTGTCTCTTAATCTCTAGTTGGACAGGCCAGAATGTATCAAGCATAGTTCACACGATTTCATGCCCAGAACTCGGCTATATTCAGATAATGAGGTAAGAAATGTTGCATGATATGGTTCAACACCTGACTAACACAGGGCTGCAGCTCACTCTAGAACATTTTAACGTATTTAGAATGTAAAGCAAGCTAAAATGGCAAATTGGACAATGACAAAATAACATAGAGACACCAGGAACTGAAAAAGCATCAAAGAAATCTCACAAAGTGTTGGAGTAACTCAGCGGGACTCAGCGGGTCAGGCAACATCTCTGGAGAACATGAATAGGTGACGTTTCGATTAGTGACCCTTCTTCAGATAAAGGAACGTCACTTTGTTTTATGAGTTTAGCTAGATTAGATTAGATTAGTTTTTAGAGATACAGCACGGAAACAGGCCCTTCAGGCCACCGAGTTCCGCGCTAACCAGCGATCTCCGCACATTAACATTATCCCACACACACTAGGAACATTTTACACGTACACCAAACCAATTAACCTACATACCTGCAAGTCTTTGGAGTGTGGGAGGAAACCGAAGATCTGGAGAAAAAACCCACGCGGTCAAGGGGAGAACATACAAACTCCGTATAGGCGGCCCACATAGTCGGGATCGCACCCACACCACCGGCGCTGCAAGTGCTGAAGGCAGCAACTCTACCGCTGTGCCACTGTGCTGCCTGGTTTATGGTCACCTATTCCAGAACACAATGATATTCTTTGTGTATATGAACCTCAAATAGTGTACAGTAAATGCAGGAACTAATGCAATCTGAAATGCTGGCTGTCTCTTTAAAATGTGCTTATTGTGGTGGAATCAACATTTTACTCCCCCACTACATTCAAAGCCTGATTCGGCAACTCAAACACTCAAGAATGAAGGAGGTTGCAAACCGTGGTGTACATTGCCCTGTCCACCACAGATGCTGACACCATTGAAGGGATCTATAGGAGGCGCTGCCTCAAAAAGGCCGCCAGCAGCATTAGGGACCCACACCATCCTGGCCACGCTCTTGATTCACCTCTGCAGAAGGTATAGGAGACTGAAAACCATGACCTCCAGGTTCAGGAACAGCTTTTCCTCAACAACCATGAGGCTATTGAACATGACAAACACCAACTAAACTTTGAACTCCAAACTGCTTTGGTTGTACTCGGGACTTTGGGCTTTTGTTGGTTTTCTACTTCAGGTATATTGGCTTTTTTAATTGATCAAACTTTTTTTTGTTTGTTTACTATTGAGTAATTTTACAAACCTGTTGTGCTGCTGCACGTAAGAATTTCATTGTTCCACTTCTATGCGTAGGACAATTAAACATGCTTAACTCTTCAATTAGTCTGATGAAGTCAGACCCAACCCTAAACCTCAGCTATTCATGTTCTCCAGAGATCCTGCCTGACCTGCTGAGTTACTCTAGTAGTCTGTGTTCCATGCAAGATTTTAGCATCTGCAGTTCCTTGTATCTGAATCAAGATTTTAATTCAGGTTTGTCCTGAAATATTGATGGCAGATGCATTGTTGACATCTTGGACTATAATTTGTGATGGAGACAAAAATACTTCTTTCAAGTTCATGTGGATATTGTGGCACAAATCAATTTACAAATCACTGACAGGTCTATAATAGAACCAAACATTCCATTGTAAAAATATAACCATTTAGTTTCTGGATTATATAAAAGCTATTAATAGAATTACATTGATCTTGGATAAAGGGATCTACTGTGGTGCATTGTCTGTGATGATTGAAGGAAGATAATACAAAATAATATGATAGGCTGATCCTCTGATCAATGACCAAAAAGGATTTGCTGTTTGTTTATGCATGTCATTGAAAGATTATCCAGATCTCAACTCAACCTCTTAAAGGATTGTGGATTTGCAATTTACCTGCAACGGTGAGGTAATCTAGAGTGAGCAGATTGAAAAGAGGCACAAAAATATTACAGGTATTTACAGTATTGTCAGACAACTGCTTTGTTAAACATTAACCCAGCTCCTTTGTAAAAACCTCACTTCAGCTAAGAGCATTACAGCAAATCTTTGAGGTTAAAAAAATTGTATTAAATGATTAGTATTCAGATAAACTAGAAATAGAATGTCAAATACTTGCAATCCTGATGCAGACCATCTTATTCTCACTAATGCATCAGTAATTGGGAAAGTGATCCAATTACAATAACAATACCAATCACCTGGATGCTATTTCAGAATTGTAATTTAGAGTATTGTGTTCTGTTCCGGGCACCATTTTATTGGAAAGATGGTTTCTAGCTGGAAAGGGTTCAGAGAAGATTTATGAGGCAGCTGCCAGGGCTAGAAGGTCTGAGCTATAGGGAGAGGTTGAGTAGGTTGTGACTCCATTCCTTGGAGTGCAGGAAGATGAGGGGGTAAAGTCCACAGGCCCTGTGGTTGGAGCTTCGATCCCCAGCAAAGGGATCGCAAGCTCCGTGATGTTAAAGTCCCACAGACTCTCGCGGCTTGGAGCGCCGGGTCGGTCTCCAGGAAAGGCCGCCAACTCCACGATGTGCGGACGGAGATACCATACGGAAACAAAATCACATCTCCGTCGAGGTAAGAGATTGAAAAAAAGTTTCCCCCAACCCCTCCCCCCCATCCACCCCCCCCCCCCACATCAAACAAACCAAGGAACACTAAAACATACTTTTAACATACTACAAATAACAAAAAAAAGAAAGGACAGGCAGACTTTTGGTGAGGCAACCATGGGCACCACAGCATTGATGTGCAAAGAGAGCTTGGGCTTCAGGTCAGTAGTGGGTAGAGTGATAAAGAAGTCATAGTGCCTTTATTGGGCATTGAATATAAGAGTCAGGACGTCATGTTGCTGCATTATAGGACTTTGGTGGGGCCACATTTAGAGTATTGGGTGTAAACAAGTGCTGGAGAAACTCAGCAGGTGCAGCAGCATTTATGGAGCGAAGGAAATAGGCAACGTTTCGGGCCGAAACCCTTCTTTAGAGTATTGGGGTAGATAAAATGTTCAAGAAGGAACTGTGCAGATGCTGGAAAATCGAAGGTAGACAAAATTGCTGGAGAAACTCAGCGGGTGTGGCAGCATCTATGGAGCGAAGGAAATAGGCAACGTTTCGTCCCGAAACGTTGCCTATTTCCTTCGCTCCATAGATGTTGCTGCACCCGCTGAGTTTCTCCAGCAATTTTGTCTACCTTTAAAGTATTGGGTACTGGTGTGGCTGCCCTATTATAGGGAGGCTTGAGAGAGTGTGCGGAGGAGATTTACCATAATGCTGCCTGGATTAGGGGCTATTATCCATAATCTAAGGTTGGATTGTTTCCTCTGCCGTTTCAGAAGCTGAGAGATGTGGTAGAAGTATATAAACTTATGAGAGGCACAGATAGAATAGACATTCAGAACTTTTTTCCCCAGGATGGAAATATCAAAGACTAGAGGACATAGTTCTACGGTGACAGGGTCAAAGCTTAAAGAAGATGTGCGGGGACATTTTTTTTACAACAAAGGTGGTGGGTGCATGGAATATGCTGTCAGGGGTGGTGGTGGAAGCAGATATGATAGTGGCTTTTAGGAGGCTTTTAGATAGGCACAGGGACGTGCAGGGAATGGAGGGATATGGACCACATGCAGGCTAATGATCTTTGATTTACATGGCATCATGCTTGGCATAGACTTGTCAACTGAAGGGCCTGATCTTTTGCCGGCGTTGTACTATGTTCTATCTTTTGCGTCCAGCTTTGGTCTCCAAATCTGAGGAAAGACATTCTTGCCATAGAGGGAGTACAGAGAAGGTTCACCAGACTGATTCCTGGGATGTCAGGACTTTCATATGAAGAAAGACTGGATAGACTCGGCTTGTACTCGCTAGAATTTAGAAGATTGAGGGGGGATCTTATAGAAACTTACAACATTCTTAAGGGGTTGGACAGGCTAGATGCAGGAAGATTGTTCCCGATGTTGGGGAAGTCCAGGACAAGGGGATAAAGGGGAAATCCTTTAGGACCGAGATGAGAAAAACATTTTTCACACAGAGAGTGGTGAATCTCTGGAATTCTCTGCCACAGAAGGTAGTTGAGGCCACAGTTCATTGGCTATATTTAAGAGGGAGTTAGATGTGGCCCTTGTGGCTAAAGGGATCAGGGGGTATGGAGAGAAGGCAGGTACAGGATACTGAGTTGGATGATCAGCCATGATCATATTGAATAGCAGGGGCAGGCTCGAAGGGCCGAATGGCCTACTCCTGCACATATTTTCTATGTTTCTATGTTTTATGTAAGCTAGTGAAACTTTTCCTTAAAAAATCAAGGTGAAAAAATATCAACTGCTTGCTTGCATGAACATGCTTTCAGCCAGTGATAAGTATCTCATAACTGAGGTAGAATGCTTTTATCACCAAGGGACAGACTTCCTAAAATTAAAAATAAAAATTACAGTCCAATCATGCTGTATTTACATAATTTCTATTCTTAATGATGCAGCTGTCTGTCAAACAAAAGATTAGAATCAACATTCCATCCACACAGTTTCAGACTGTAAATTAATGCAGAGATAAACATGGGTCCCTTCATCAAATGCATGACAGGGGAAATACACAGACAAGACTAGGAGTCTCCCTGCCCTCACACCCACACTCATATTGCCGGGAATGAATTGCACAGAATGGCATTTTCTCACAATTCTCATTGCAAACGTGTGTTCTTGCAATGGAAATGCAAGATGGCTGAAACAAAACTCAATGAAAATGTAGCAATTCCATAAGTCACTGCCAAAGCAAAAGTGGCAGAGGATAAAATTCACGTCTTTTGTGTCTGGGTTTAAAAAGTTTCGCCTCACTGCCTGTTTGACTTGGCTGTTCCATTGGCTCAAAGAAGTTACATTTAGGCTTGATTCCATTTTATCTCCCTTCCCATTCCCAGACCGACCTTTCTGTCCCGGGCCTCCTCCATTGCCAGAGTGAAGCCACACACATACTGGAGGAGCAGCACCTCATATTCCCCTTGGGTAGCGGACAATCCAATGGTATGATCATTGAATTCTCCAATTTTAGGTAACAACCTCCTCCCACTTTCTCCCCCTCTTGTCCTGGTGGCACCAACTGGGTGTGCAGCCATTTCCCGCACAATCCTGACCCTCTTTACTCTTCTCCATATTTCCTTTCACCTATATCCCTTCCTCTGGCTTCACAGGTCATCACCTTTCTTTATCATACATCCTATTGTCACCTATTCATCTCTAGCCTTTGCCCACACACCAAACCCCCCACCTCTGTATCCAGCTATCCTTACTACAATCTGTCTGCAGAAAAATCCCCATACAAAACACTACCATATCGTCCAGAGATGTTGCTTGACCTACTGAGTTACTCCAGCACATTGTGTTTTTTTTTGTAAACCGGCATCTGCAACTGCTTGCATCTCTGAGTTAGATAACTTGGTAGAAACACTTGCTGGGGTGCAGTCCGCTGCCATTGGTTATAGTTTGAATTTTGGAGCAGCGCAGTTGGCCAGGACTTACCGGCGGTTATTTCGACAGCTGATTTCTTATCTGTATAAAGGCAGTAAGTCAGAAGTTAGTTCAAGTTCCCGTACGAGAGGGGTTCACCGACGGGCTGAGCCGTGATCAGCGCCGAGGATGGAAGCAGAGAGAGAGAGCGGTGTGCTGCTGTAAACTGGACCCCGCGCATATCCTCTATTGCCAATAAAACTGATTTTGAACTAAACAGATGAGTGAACCTTTTTTCTGTTTGACTCGTCAGATCCTCGAACTTGTTCCCTTGCAACAGTCATACAGTGTGTAAACAGGCCCATCGGCCCAACTTGCCCACACCCACCACCAACATGTCCCATCAACACTAATCCCACGGCTGCATTTGGCCCATGACTCACTAAACCAGTCCTAACCATGTACCTGTGTAATTGCTTCTTAAATGTTGTGATAATCCCTGCCTCAACTATCTCCTCCTGCAGTTTGTTCCATACACTCACCACCCTTTGCGTAAAAATGTTACCCCTCAGATTCCTATACAATCTTTCCCCCCTTCACCTTAAACCTATGTCCTCCAGTTCACCATACCCCCACTCTGGGCAAGAAACTCTGTATGTCCACCTGATCTATTCCTCTCATGATTATATACAATTATATATGATGGGCAATTTATTTAGTCAGAGGGTGGTGAATCTGTGGAATTTATTGCCACAGGTGGGTGTGGAGGCCAAGTCATTGGGTATTTATAAAGTAGAGATTGATAGGTTCTTGACCAGTAAGGGTGTCGAAGGTTATGGAGAGAAGGCAGGAGAATGCGGTTGAAAGAGAAAGATAGATCAACCATGATTGAATGGTGAAGCAGACAATGGGCCAATGGCCTAATTCTGCTCCTATGTCTTAAAACCGTACACTAGCACCATCCTACATGCTTGGAACAATTTACAATCTTTACCGAAGCCAATTAACCTGCAAACCTGTACATCTTTGGAGTGTGGGAGGAAAAAAGACCACCCAGAGAAACCCACTAGCACGGGGAGAACATAAACTCCGTACAGACAGTACCCGTGGTCAGAATCAAACCGGGGTCTCTGGCGCTGTAAGGCAGCAACTCTACCGCTGTGCCCTAAACCCTCGACACTAAACAAGACTAACTTCAGCAACTATGACCTTCTTTGGACCTTGCTTTGCTTGGATTATGGACTTTGTTTTTTGCACTAATATGGATTACCTGGTATTATGGTCATTAATTTATTGTATTATTGATTATTATATATTATCTTTGAGTTATTGCATGTTCTTAACACGGCCTGTTAAACGGCAGCAAGTGAGAATGTCATTGTTGAAGGTTCATTTGACAATTAAGCACTGCTGTCTCTTGTGTGAGCTGCTGGTGGAATTGGACATAGCATGGATGCTACTGTGGATGCAAGCACGACACAGCTCTAGCAGTGTTGACTTGAGATCATAGACTCGAGAGCAGGATTTTTCACGTCTGGCACTTAAATTAAATTAAATTTCTTTATTTATATAGCACATTTTTAGTCAACTTGCATTGACCCCAAAGTGCTTCACATAATTACATCCACACACACAGGCAAAGGTGGGTGAAGTGTCTTGCCCAAGGACACAATGACAGTATGCGCTCCAAGCGGGATTCGAACCAGCTACCTTCCGGTTGCCAGCCGAACACTTAGCCCATTGTGCCATCTGTCGTCCCACTTGCTTGATGCTGGACGGTGTGTCAAATATTACTGATTATTATTGAGAATGCAGCGGGGAGGGGGTGCCGAGAACTAATGGGGACCTGGTGGGTGGGTGGGTGGGGGGAGGGGTGGGGACGTGCCAAGAATGAAGGGGGACCCGACGAAGGGGGGTCGGGCCGAGAACAAAGAGGAGCTCAGTGGTGTGCGTGGGGGTGATGTGGGGGGTTGGGGAGATGCCAAGAACGCGGGGGGACTCAGCGGGAGGTTCCAAGAACGCGGGGGGTCCTGCAGGTCGTGAGGGGGGGGGGGGGGGCAGGGTTGCTGCCACATGCTGCGGCAGGCAGTGGATAGGACTGTTCGGTGAACCTTTGTGTAACTTTGTCGGTGCCAAGACATGGCGACACTTGTGTACTGCCTAGGTGAGGTCTGCTTCATGATTGTATCGGGCTGTACGCAACACAAAGCATTTATCTGTACCCAGGTACATGTGACAATAAAATATCGTTGAATCATTGATTTATGTGGAGGGTTTGATAGAATCGGATAGTTTGCTCGACTTGGAGGTCAGTGATGAACCAACCACATTGTTGCGTGTCTGAACTTGCATATTACCCAGATTGAGTAACGAGAGCAGTTTTCCCTCCACAAAGCCCTTTAGTGAGCCCAGATGGTGGTCAATGATAATCCAGTCATTCCATTGTTACAAATATGGTCAGTATCTGTCTTCTTCCAGATTTATTTAATTAACTGACTTTTGATTCCCCAGCTGCAACGCATAAATAGAAAACATGAGGTTTGAGATGGAAACTGGAATAGAGCAAGATGAAAGAGGCTTCAACAATTAAATGTAAAATACATGTACATTCTGGCTCTTGCTATGAAGCTCAGAAGATTATCTCTTCCATTTGGCTCGGCCAGATTTTTCTCTTGCCTTTTTCTCTTCCTTCTGGTTCTACAGTTTTTTTTTGCCTTTTATCCCTTTCCTCTAGAAAACCAATCACTCCCTCAACTCACCGTTGTATCTTTGCCTTTCTGTAATCCCCTTCTGTAATCCCGTGCTTTAAATCGTTACTGGGTTCGTCCACATCTGCTGTGTTTGTCTTCCGCACAATTCAGAGAGGTCATGTCGAAAGTATTAGGAGCAGAATGAGGCCATTTGGCCCATCAAGTCTACTGCACCATTCAGTCATCTCTTCCTCATTCTCCTGCCTTCTCTCCATAACATCTGACACCCGTACTAATCAAGAATCTATCTATCTCTGCCTTAAAAATATCCACTGACTTGGCCTCCACAGCCTTCTGTGGCAAAGAATTCCACAGATTCATCACCCTCTGACCAAAGACATTTCTCCTCATCTCCTTCCTAAAGGAACGTCCTATAATTCTGAGGCTATGACCTCTGGTCCTAGACTCTCCCACTAGTGGAAACATCCTCTCCACATCAACACTTTCCAAGCCTTTCACTATTCGGTAAGTTGCAAAATAAGCTGCCTCTTTCACCGACCTTGCTGGCCTTCCTACCCCATATACTGTCTGGAACTAACTTCACCTTTCTCCCACCAGCCATGCAAGTGTCCTGTCCACACAACCTTGTTAAACTGACTTCCCTCACCACCTCCCAATGCAATGGCAGGAGATTTTTCACACAGAGAGTGGTGAATCTCTGGAACTCCCTGCCACAGAGGGTAGTCGAGGCCAGTTCATTGGCTATATTTAAGAGGGAGTTAGATGTGGCCCTTGTGGCTAAGGGGATCAGAGGGTATGGAGAGAAGGCAGGTATGGGATACTGAGTTGGATGATCAGCCATGATCATATTGAATGGCGGTGCAGGCTCGAAGGGCCGAATGGCCTACTCCTGTACCTAATTTCTATGTTTCTATGTCTCTATATAACACCTGCCTTTTTAATTCTTCTCTTCCCACTTACCATATTTCCAAAATACTTTCCTAATATCCAATGATTATTCTTCAATTCCACCTGCTCTGGGCTTGTGCTGTTTTGATTATCATCTCATCTTGCTTTATCTCTGCAGCTTAAAACCTCTATTTTGTTTTAACTTTTCCCTGTTCTGACAAAATATCTTTGATCGGAAAAGCGATTTCTCTCTCTGTTAATATGGTCAATGTTTGTTTAGTTTAGTTTGGAGATCAGAGTTGTCATGGGCCCTTCTATCCAACACACAAGGCCAAATGACAGATTAACCTATAATTCACCTACAAACCTGCACATCTTTGGAATGTGGGGGCAAACTGGAGAAAACGCACGCAGTCACATGGAGAACGTACAAACACCGTACAGACAGCACCCGTAGTCAGGAATGAACCCAGGTCTCTAGCACTGTTATGCCCCTGTCCCACTTGGGAATCCTGAACGGAAACCTCTGGAGACTTTGCGCCCCACCCAAGGTTTCCGTGCGGTTCCCGGAGGTTGCAGGTGGTTGCCGGAGGTTGCAGGTAGTAGAAGCAGGTAGGGAGACTGACAAAAACCTCCGGGAACCGCACGGAAACCTTGGGTGGGGCGCAAAGTCTCCCGAGGTTTTCATTCAGGTTTCCTAAGTGGGACAGGGGCATAATAAGGCAGCAACTCTACCACTGTGCTACTGTGCTGCCCTTAACTGAATTTAATTACATAATGAATGAACATTATATTTTACTGGAAGTAATACTTAGTGGTCTTTATTATAATTACTCCTATTAAATGAGCACTTCAGTATTACCTGGGGACTGGACCATAAAGAACCATAAACTGGACTGCTAGATTATGATCAATATTTGTAATCTTTAGACATTAACATGAGTCTCAAGAATAAACAGTGCTTTATCAATGTAATTGTAATTCAATGTAATTCAAGTACACAGGTTAGTTTCCCCTCATGCCAACTCTAATACACCAAGAATATAATGTTGGAATGTATTGTGACTTAGTGAGAAGGCATTTTCAGATAGTTATTACAGTCATTTGTGTGCATGCTTTGCAGTCTTACCGCCAATTAATCTGCAGCACATTGAAGAAATTCCACGATGGCTATATAGTATAAGCTAGCGTAATTATTAGCTGTAGTTAATTACCAGTAGTTGTATGTGGACCGCAAAGTCTTGAATTCATCTCAAAAGCGTCCACCGATCCGCCAATTAGTTACCAAATACTTCCCTCTTTCTTTTCTTAAGAAAAGCCAAGTGAGTCAGGACTGTGGAGTTCTCAGGAAAGAATGACCTTGAGATTCAAGGTGGATAAGGTGCTATGGATGAGAGCAGACCAAATGTAAAGCACTGAACGTACTGAAACAACGAAGAGGGAGACAGGTAGTTAATTCAATAAAGCTTTGTGTCAACGAGGTGGAAACACACAGAACAGGTCATGAACAAGGACTTAAACAATGGGTAAACTAACTGAGCTGAAAGATGTGTTTTGAACATTCCTGGTATTTTGTGGCATGACTGTATGGTAATCGGGTTTCACTGTACTTTAATTGGTACATGTGACAATAAACAGACCTTCGAGACCTTTGAACCTTCTTATGTACCTCGTTTATATATGTACAGAATGCTAAATTCTTTCTGTAACACAATCGAGAGGTTTTGATAACCATTATGAGCTAGAAGAGAACAGGTTGAAAGCCATATACTCAGCTGTGCAAAAATGAACGCACTTGTATTAATATAACACTATTTATGATTTCCAGACATCCGAAGTGCTTTCGAGAGAAGGAAATATCTCTTGAGGTGACATCACTGTTAAACTATGCAGCGCAGTGTCTTACAAACAACAATGTAACAAATGAATAAATTAAAAACAAAACTGGCGCCGTGGTATAGTTGCTGCCTGACAGCGCCAGAGACCCGGGTTCGATCCTGACTATGGGTGCTGTCTGTGTGGAGTTTGTACGTTCTCCGTGACCGTGTGGGTTTCTCCCGAGATCTTCGGTTTCCTCCCACACTCCAAAGGCAAGATTCAAGATTCAAGAGAGTTTACTGTCATGTGTCCCTGATAGGACAATGAAATTCTTGCTTTGCTTCAGCACAACAGAATATAGTAGGCATGAATACAGAACCGACTTCCTGAGAAGATTACGGAGAGTCGGATTGTCAAGGAAGACTCTCTCTAACTTCTACAGGTGCACAGTCGAGAGCATGCTGACCGGTTGCATCGTGGCTTGGTTCGGCAATTTGAGCGCCCTGGAGAGGAAAAGACTACAAAAAATAGTAAACACTGCCCAGTCCATCATCGGCTCTGACCTTCCTTCCATCGAGGGGATTTATCGCAGTCGCTGCCTCAAAAAGGCTGGCAGTATCATCAAAGACCCACACCATCCTGGCCACACACTCATCTCCCTGCTACCTTCAGGTAGAAGGTACAGGAGCCTGAAGACTGCAACAACCAGGTTCAGGAATGGCTATTTCCCCACAGCCATCAGGCTATTAAACCTGGCTCAGACAAAACTCTGATTATTAACAACCACTTTCTGTTATTTGCACTTTACCAGTTTATTTATTCATGTGTGTATATATTTATATCATGGTATATGGACACATTTATCTGTTTTGTAGTAAATGCCTACTATGTTCTGTGTGCTTAAGCAAAGCAAGAATTTCATTGTCCTATACAGGGACACATGACAATAAACTCACTTGAACTTGAACAGATCAGTGTGTCCATATACCATTGTATAAATAAATACACACATGAATAAATAAAACAGATAAAGTGCATATAAACTAATAATGGGCTACTAATGTTCAGAGTTTTGTTTGAGTTGAGTTCAATAGCCTGATGGCTGTGGCGAAGTAGCTGTTTCTGAACCTGGACGTTGCTCCTGTACCTTCTACCTGAAGGTAGCAGGGAGATGAGTGTGTGGCCAGGATGGTGTGTGGGTCTTTGATGATACTGCCAGCCTTTTTGAGGCAGCGACTGCGATAGATCCCCTCGATGGTAGGGAGGTCAGAGCCGATGATGGACTGGGCAGTGTTTACTACTTTTTGTAGTATTTTCCATTCCTAGGCGCTCAAGTTGCCGAACCAAGCCACGATGCAACCGGTCAGCATGCTCTCTACTGTGCACCTGTAGAAGTTAGAGAGAGTCCTCCTTGACAAATCGATTCTCCGTAATATTCTCAGGAAGTAGAGGCGCTGATGTGCTTTCTTCAGAGATCTTCAGAGATGTGCACGCCCAGGAATTTGAAGCTCTTGACCCTTTCCACCATCGACACATTGATATAAACGGGATTGTGGGTCCCCATCCAAAGTCCACAATCAGTTCCTTGGTTTTGCTGGTGTTGAGGGCCAAGTTAATGTGCTGACACCATATGGTCAGTCGGTCGATCTCTCTTCTATACTCTGACTCGTCCCCATCAGTGATACGTCCCACAACAGTGGTGTCGTCAGCGAACTTGATGATGGAGTTCGCACTATGACCAGCTATGGTTTTGTACAGTTTTGTAGGTTAATTGGCTTGGTATAAATGTAAATCATCCCTAGTGCGTGTGGGATAGAGTTAATGTGCGGGGATCACTGGTCGATGCGGACCCGGTGGACCCAGGACCTGTTTACGTGCTGTGTCTCTAAACTAAACTAAACTAAACTAAACTAAACTAAAAAAATGCAGGAAATCGGAAATAAAAACAGAAAACACTGGAATCTCTCAGTAGGTATCTGTGGAGAAATTATCCCTTGAAAAAGAAACAAGAATTAATTTTTCAGGCTGAAGTCATTTCACTAGTGACTGAATTATCTGCTTTCAGGTAAAACAAAGTCTGGAGTAACTCTGCAGGTGAGGCAGCATCTGTGGAGGGAATAGATGGGCAACGTCTCAGTCTGAAGAAGGTCCCCACCCAAAACGTTGCCTATCACTCCTTCCACATACGCTGCCTTACCCGCTGAGTCACTCCAACATTTTGTGTTTTCCGCAAGTTCTCAGCATCTGCATTTCATTGTGTCTCCATCTGTTTTTTGATGTTTGTTGTGGGGTAAAAATAGATCGGAGCATCAGAACTCTTGTTGTTGTTGGTCACTCTTTCTTCAGTAAGACCATAACACTTAGTTCATAATGTTGCAACGTGTATGGAGATGGCTGATTAGACCATTCAAGCAGATTGGGAGCGGCTGTTTGGAATTGGAGTTTTGTGCAGTTGGCAAACTGGATGTAACATCGGGTTGGTCATAGAAGAAAGAAGGTAGTGGTGGAGGGTTTTTTTTCTGATTCGAGGTCTGTGACCAGTGATCCGTGCTGGGATATCTGTTGTTTGCTACATGTGGTGGAATCTTCAAATAACCTGAGAGCTTGGTGCAAAGCTGAATCACTTAAGATCGATACACAAGGCTCTCAATGTAAATTAGTTCTGCAAAAAAAAAGGATAATTACATGAAATGATAAATCTACAGATGCTGCTTGATTTGCTGAATATTTCCAGTATTTAAAGTTTCAGTTGTAGCGTTTGAAAATCTGCGATATTCTGCTTTTCAATAACATGTGGTCAGATATAGCCAACCTTATCTCCTGATTTTTTTAAAGAGCGCCACAAGCTATTAGTTCTCTCCTTCTGCATTTGATTTTCCACTCACTTATGTAGTCACCATCGTTGCAAAAAAAGCTAATCATAAAATGATAAATAATGAATCAGGTACAGAAAAGCTACAAACTGAGGTCCTGCAGGGCTTAAAGAAACATTTTAACGACCCTGGCTACATTCGTCATTTATAGATTCTTGAGAACATGTAACTTTCTGAAAAAGATTTAAAATGCTATTAATAATGCAGATCAATTAAGGAGAGTGTGACTAAAACTAGAAACACAGTGAATGGAGAGTATAAAGAAATGAGGGATAAAAGTATGAACCAAAATATCCAAGTAGTTTTGGAGTGAAGTTTTAGCTCTGGTACATCTGTGGTTAACATAACTCTTTCTAATCCTATTTGAAATTAAAGACACCTGTGCTTGAGCTGAATGACTTTATGAGGGAATTTCTAAAACCTCGTAGATTCTTCGATCAAATACTGTATGCTTTCCGTCATGGAGACAGAGAGTTCACCTGATTGTTATTGGATAACATGTAGTTTAATTGGTATTTAATAAGATTTATTGATGCATGGAAAGAATACATGAAAGAGATACATTGACAGGAAACGATGAGACATGTTTCTTTGAACTTTGCAGAACAATTTCAAGTCGTATGGGCCATGCCAAGTGCTGTTTAGTCCGTTCACCATGTCTTTATCCACAAAAGATAGATAGAACTGAACAGAATAAACAAGGGCAGTTATATTAAACCAGCTACTGACATGCCAGGTTTAGTCTTCATTTATTCTTTATTTAGTTTCCTGCCTATTATTTTCTATATTCTTCAATCCAGATGCATTGCTTTCGGCTGTGCTTAGGGAACTATTAATGGTGTACATGATATAAACAGCCTTCAGTAATGTTTTATTTCTTCCAATGATCCAGGTCTGAACTCTACCCCTGAACTCTCCCCACCTTCGGGCAGCTCTCACCACCTTCAAAAGTTTCTTCAAAAGTTGTCCATTTACCTTATCTTTAGTGGTCTTTTTATTCCTTCCCATTATTGTTCAATGCTTCTCTGATATTTCCTTGCAATGTTTTCTACATTAAAAATGCCATAAAGTTGTAAATTATAAATCGTCTTGGTTAAGCGCGCTCTCTCTCTCT